>NC_052154.1:191389112-192077167 GCF_902713615.1 Scyliorhinus canicula | reverse complement strand
GTGAACAAGGACATATTCCTCTGGTCAATTTCACTTTCTAGTTCATAGAAGGGTAAATGAAAATGCAGTGATTTTTCACTTCACTGCCTGGACTGCTCTTCAGATTTCAGGCAGAGGTTACTGGCGGGGGTCTGTGTTGGTGGAGGGGTCTGATGGGGGGGGGGGGGAGCACAGGGTGTCGGTTGTGAGGGGTTGGGTCACCCTCCTGTGTGCATGCTGTGGGGAGATGATCCATATTACCATGGTGGTGGTGAAGATGCACCTGCTTGTCATTTGGGGCTGGGGAACGGACACAGGATTTGTGTTGTGGGGCGGTGCCTCAGTTATGGTCTGACCCCCTTGACCCACCCGGGAGTCCACCGTGTCAGGACATCGCTTGGGAAAACCCTGCGCTAAAGCCCGCCCAATAGATTTCAAGCATGTTTATGACATTTACAATTATTTAAATGCTTGCTTGGTATCCTCCCACTGACATGGGGAGGGTAGCACGTTAAGGCCGCCGGTGGGTGATAGAAGCATCGCACTGGATTTGGCAACGTTTTTCCCTCGGCCCTCCATTCTCGGCCCGATCGGAGATCCCGATTGGAGGGGAGTTGGATGGAGAATCCAGCCCTCAGAGTCACGAATGCTACCAACTGCGTCACAGCTTTCACTGCTGGTCAGCTGGAGTATAACAGGAATTTCTAAGCCAAGGAAGTTTACAGGACTGCTGCTCAACGTCTTAAATAGCAGCAAAGAACCAACAGGACAATTATTTGGGTTGGAATATTAAAATTTAATTTGCAGTTGGGTGCCAGTGGGTAGAGCTTTACACGTGCATCGGAGTTCATGGACATGTGTTCTGCCCCCTTTGAGAATGGTGTGGAGCCAATAGTGTAACAATGTGATGCTGACTCACACTGCACCAGAACATTTACAAGTGCCAACTTAAAAAGAACCTTGTAATAATATTCTGAAATATTAGATGCAATGCATTATCGAGGTGAAAGTTTGTGGAAAATGTGATGTTTTCCTCATGGCTAGAAAAAAAATACAGATGGCAACACTTAATATCTGTTTTTACGTGGGGTACTGTATATATAAAACCAAAATCCCCTGTTGTTCAGGCATTACTGCAGCTCCCAGTGTTGTGCTTCTCATCCAACTGGTTCTAAGTAGAAACAGGGCATCTGGGTTGGAAGGAAAGCTTTGAAGTTATTTTTTGGCAGAGGGCGCTGTTGAAACGAGATGCAGATGAAATCAAAAGCAGTACTTCTGTGTCACCTGGCAAAACCGAGTGCCATCCCGCAAAATACCGGGGGGGGGGGGGGGGGGGGGGGGGGATTCTCTGTCGGCCGACACCGGAATCGCGAAGCACGATCGGGCGGAGAAGCGAGGAGACTGCCATGCTCCGGTCCCTCGGCAGTGGTGTGAATGTGTTCTACACTGCATTACGGCATGGCCATGCAAATGAAAATCGCTTATTGTCACAAGTAGGCTTCAATGAAGTTACTGTGAAAATCCCCTAGTCGCCACATTCCGGCGCCTGTTCGGGGAGGCTGGTACGGGAATTGAACCCTGCTGCTGGCCTGCCTTGGCCTGCTTTAAAAGCCAGCGATTTAGCCTAGTGTGCTAAACCAATCATAAACACTACAGTAAACGCTGTTGGCATATCATTAATAGGCCCGAACCGGCAATTTCTGGGCCCCCCGCGATGCTCTGCCTCCGTCAGGTAGAATTACCAACAGTGAGCTTCACTTGTGTCATTTCAAATCGGGAAACAGGCTGAGGGAGGGGGTGAGGGGATACAAAAAGTGTCCAACACCGCTATAATGTGCCGCTGGCCAGGGGGGCGTCTGCAAGGGTAGGGGGAGTAGAGGGGGGATGGTCAGAAGGTGGGCCGTGGGGTTGGAGTGGGTGGGCACAGACCACCATTGCTGCAGCCTGATAGCCATCCACCGGGCTGCGCAAGCTGCTGACTGCCCACTAGGAACTTAATGCTATGGGTCATGTGGTACCCGCCAAGCCACCCCCTAGGTACACTCTGGCCCCACCAACAGGATGGGCGAGCTCCACTGGGAACTTAACGCCATGGGTCATATGAATGCCCCCCCCCCCCCCCCCGCCCCCCAGGCACCCTCTGCCCCAATCAATGGGGTGAGCGTGCTCCAGCACAACCAGTGCCATCACCTTGACTGGGATGAGGGCCGGTATGTATTGCAATTGCACGAGGTCAGTGCTCGCCCATTAACGGGACCTGAATCGCTCCGGGACCGGCACCGCTTTCGTCCACACAGAACTCCCGCGAGTCAGTCCGGAATCAGCACTTAGTCCCTCAATCGGAGAATTCTGCTGGAGATGTTCAAAATGCCCGTGAACTCCCCCTCTGCAGAGCACCTCAACAATTGCAAGGGCATTTCACAAAGTTTTCAAAATTTGAAAGGCAAGAAGTGTTCTTTCCTTCATACCTGACCGCCCCCCACCCCCTGAGTTTCCATCACACCTGGTCCATGTTTGTGGAAAGCAATGCTAAACAGGCGTTATGTTGAGGCTTCACAGGTGGGGCCTTTGACACCTGGGCAGCGGGTGGATACAGCGTCAGGATGTTTAAATGAGCCTAATGGATCGTTTAAATATCATTATCTGGATCAGGCGCAGCGAGGGCATCGCCCAGATCATGCCAGAGGCCGCGAGGCGGGTGACTCGCGCGGCGTGAAGCCTGATTTGGGGCTCTCCTGCAATTCTGCGGCGGGCGCGACATGGTGGGGAAATCATGCCCATTGTATCATAATACAGGAGTCCACAGTCACTTCAAGTCTGCCACTCTCGCACTGCAACTCCGGGCTCAGGCCTCCAGTCATGGATTACTTTACATTAGACCAAGCGCCACCTGCTGAGTTTATGAATGCATTGCGCTTGAAGACAGCTTGGTGAGAAAGGGCAGACTCGCTGTTTGAGTCTTAAAGTTGCTCTAACCTGATTGGCGTAACATGTTCATGAGGAAGACCTTTGCTTAAGCATATGATTTGTTTGAGTACATAATGAATCCTTTTATGTTTTCAAAATGACCGCACAGTCACTTCTGTTCGGGGCAGCACGGTAGCATAGCGGTTAGCACTGTGGTTTCACAGCTCCAGGGTCCCAGGTTTGATTCCCCAGCTTGGGTCACTGTCTGTGTGGAGTCTGCACATTCCTCCCCGTGTCTGCGTGGGTTTCCTCCGGGTGCTCCGGTTTCCTCCCACAGTCCAAAGATGTGCAGGTTAGCTGGATTGGCCATGCTAAATTGCTCTCAGTGACCAAAAAGGTTTGGGTTACGAGGGTGGAAGTGAGGGCTTCAGTGGGTCAGTGCAAACCTGATGGGCCACTGTACTGTATGTTCCATGTTCTTGCAAGCTGTTTGGCATTTCTCGTGAGTAACTTCAAGGCTGGTGTTGGGTGCATTTATAAGCAATATAGCTATGTTCACGAGTGAAAAAGAAGTGGAAGGCTATGCCAATAAGCTAAGAGGAGGCTTGAGTGGAGCTCAAACATTGGACTGAATGGCTGGTTTCTGAGCTGAAAATTCTACGCAAAATACCACGTGCACCAGCTTTGCATCAATAATTTGTTTCCAAAGTGATTCAAATGGCTGTGACATCTGGTAAAACGTTTTGCGAGATGCTTCATCCAGTTTGTAATATAAAAAATAAACTGATCATTGAAGCAGTGCAGTTGTCATGGTGTGAAATGAATGAATGAAAATCACTTATTGTCACAAGTAGGTTTCAATGGAGTCACTGTGAAAAGCCCCTAGTCGCCACATTCCGGCGCCTGTTCGGGGAGGCCGGTACGGGAATTGAACCGTGCTGCTGGCCTGCCTTGGTCTGCTTTAAAAACAAGCGATTTAGCCACAAGACAAAGGGAGTGTTAGTGACAGTTTTAAAAACTAAAGAAGGTGTTGACAGTGGCAGAAAGGAAAGACAGTAGAATGTGTCAATAGCAGGACAAGGATCAATGCTCTGTGAAAGCAAAACTTCAGAAAAAGTGACAGATGGAAAAAAACTGGATTAAAAAAGGAGGTCAAGGTGTACACAGCAATATCTATTGCCCATGACACCTTTGACAAATCTCTTGTTTTGCACCTATCCCTGACCATCTAATTAGCCCCACCTACTCCAGCCCCTCTTAAACAGTCTAAACCAGTCATCGGGAGGGCCTCCGATGTGGCCTGGCCCGCGATCGGTGCCCACCAATCGGAAGGCCGGCCTCTCTGGCTGGGGGCCTCCTTTCGTCCGCACCAGCCCCTGTAGCCCTGCGCCATGTTGTATTGGGGCCTGGCGCGGAGAAGGGAGACACCGCGCATGCGCGCATTGGCGCCTGTGTGGGCTGGCGCCAGCCTCTCTGCGCATGCACGGACCCCGCTACACCCAGTTCACACCAGGATGAGCAGCTGGAGTGGCGCGGGCCACTCCAATGCCGTGCTGGCGCCCTGTAGGGGCCAGAATTGCTGATCCTCAGGCCGTGTTAACGCCATCAAGTAACGCAACAGCGTTTCCGACGCCGCCAAAGCTTAGTCTCAGCATCAGAGAATCCCGTACCCTGTCTTCCATCTGTCTATTTATACAGCTTTAGTGCTCCCTCTAGTGATTACTTAGTTGCAGTGCATTTACATTAACGCCTTGTGTACATGAAGATATGCAGATCACTACATTGAATAATCAGAATTTGCAGTAGAGGTGAAGAGGACATCCTAAAGAAACTAATCGATGATGGGGACTCGCTAAAACTAAAGCTAACAAAATAACAGTAACAAAAAGAATAATGGTAATAATGAGTGACAGATCCTCAGGACCAGATAGTTGCCAGCCCATGGTAGGTAAGAACATTGCAGATGCCTTGACTAATCTTTCAATGTTCTCTCGATTTGGGGACCATTCTTTGAAATTGGCAAATTGTGCATGTCACTAATAATAATAATAATCTTTATTGTTTTCACTTGCTCTTTGAGAAACCTTTTTTTTTATTTGTGGGGGTCTCTGGCTAGTCCAGCATTTATTGTCCATCTCTGATGGCATTTAAGAGTAGCCCACATTGCTGTGGGTCTGGAGTCACATGTAGGCCAGACCAGGTAAGGATGGCAGATTTCCTTCCCGAAAGAACATTAGTGAACCGGATGGGTTTTTAGGACAGTCGACAATGGTTTCGTGGTTACCTTTAGACTTTTAATTCCAGATATTTATTGGATTTGAACCTGGGTCCCCAGTGTATGACTCTGGGTCTCTGGATTACTACTCCAGCGACAATAGCACTATGCCATTGCCTTCCCCCTGTGAGAGGCAAATCTGGGAATGATAGAAACGGTAATCTAATACCTGTTGTTCGCAAATTACTAGGGTCAGTGATTACGGGTCAGATGATTGAATAACTTGAAAATATTTAGTTGATTTGAGAGCCAGCATGTATTTGTGAAAGGTAAATCATGCTGATGAACCTGACTGAATTTTTTTAAGAAGTGATTAGAATAGTGGACAGGAGAGTGGCAATTGATATTACTCACATGGATTTCCCGAAGGCATTTGATAAAGTCCCTCTTAATAGACTGTAAATAAATAGGCCGGGATTCTCCGACCCCGTGCCAGGTCGGAGAATCGTCGGTGACGCGGGAAATTCCCGCCACGCCGCTCCGACGCCGGACGCGATTCTCTGGTGACCGGAGAGTCGGCGCCACGGTGATTCTCCACGGTCGAATTCTCGCTGAGTCCCGCCGGCATGGTTCCAACCTGGTACCACTAGGCAGGGAGCTCGGACCTGCAGCCGCGGTGGCCGTCCTGGTTAGGGGGGGGGGAGATCTGACTCCGGGGGGGGCCTCCATGGCGTCCAGGCCCACGATCTGGGCTACAGATCGGCAGGCACCCGCGGTCTGGAGGGGGCCTACGTCCTTCCGAGCAGGCCCGCTGTAGGTCCCCACTATGTTGCGCGACACCGGTGTGAAGACGTCACCACGCGCAAGCGCGGGTGCGGAAACGCCCGTCGCACACATACGCCGGCGCGGAGACGGCCGTCGTACGCATGCGTGGACCTGTGCCGGCAGTGCAGGGCCGCCTTTCGGCGCCGGAGCAGCGCGCAGCACTCCGGCGCCATGCTGGCTTCCTGAGGATGCTGAATCGCTGGGCCAGGAGGCCCCTTGACGTGGGCGTCAATACTTGGCCGGGATTTCGGAGAATCCCGACCACAATCTTTATAGTATCACAAGTAGGCTTACATTAACACTGCAATGAGGTTACTGTGAAAATCCCCTAGTCGCCACATTCCGGCGCCTGTTCGGGTACACAGAGGGAGAATTCAGAATGTCCAATTCACCCAACAGCACATCTTTCGGGACTTGGGGGGGATACCAGAGCACCCGGAGGAAACCCAGACAGACACAGGGAGAACGCGCAGACTCCGCACAGACAGTGACCCAAGCTGGGAATCGAACCTGGGACCCTGGTACTGTGACACAAAAGTGCTAACCACTGTGCTACCGGGCTGCCCACTGTTAGCTAAAGTTGAAGGTTATGGAATCGTAGGCAAATTATTGACCTGTCTAGGAAATTGGCTGAGCGGTAGGAGACAGAGAGGGAAAGTGGTCAGGTACTCTTAATTGGCAGCATGCCATTGAGGGACATAAAGCTGCTAACTGTATTCAGCAATAACTAAAATGATGGGATACGAAGCTACATATCCAAGTTTGTTTATGACACAAAGATAGGTGGCATTTTAGACAGTGCAAATGGAAGCATAACATTACAAAGAAATATGAATAGATTAAATGAATAGATACATTTTGTGGCAAATGGATTTTACTGTTGGCAAATGTAAAACCACCCTCTTTTGGACTGAAAGATGATACAACAGGGTACTTTCCAAATGCTGAACAGCGAGAAACAGTTTAGGTCCCAAGCGAGGTCAGGGTCCAGTTATGTGGACAACTAAAATGCTATGTGATGGCATAAAAAGTAATCAAAAAGGCATATCCAGAGGACTAGAGAGGTGAAAGAAGAAGTAGAAGTCATGCTCCAATAATACAAAGCCTTGGTTAGACCACACTTAAACCACCGACTCTCAAATAAGATGTTAAACCAAGGCCCCATCTATCTGCTCAGAGGGATGTAAAAAATATCATGGCAGCATATTGATGAAGTTATCCCTGATCTTCAGGCCGATATTTACCCCTCAATCAACATCACTAAAACAGGTTATGTGGTCACCACCACATTGCTCTTTATGGGAGTTGTTCTGCACAGATTGGCTTCCGCATTTCCTATATTCAACAATATTCATTGGCTGTAAAGGTAGAAGGTAAAGTCGCCATAGCCCCAGATGACCACAGGCTCCTTGCCCCTTTGAGGGGGAGAGTTGAATGGTGGAGGTTTGACCTGAGGATCACCACATCTTAGGCGTGGGGCAAGGTTGGGAAGGTGTACCTCAGCCGGTACAGGAATTGAAACGACGTTGCTGTCCTTGTTCTTTTTTTTAAATAAATTTAGAGTACCCAATTCATTTTTCTAATTAAGGGCAATTTAGTGTGGCTAATCCACCTACCCTGCACATTTTTGGGTTGTGGGGGCAAAACCCACACAAACACGGGGAGAATGTGGAAACTCCACACGGACAGTGACCCAGAGCCGGGATCGAACCTGGGACCTCGGCGCCGTGAGGCAGCAGTGCTACCTGCTGGCCTTGTTCTACATCACAAACCATCTGTCTCGCCCACTGAGCTAAACCGGCCCCAGCTTGGCTATAAAGCACTTTCCAGTGGTCGTGAAAAACGGCATCTAGTTTTTTGTTTTTTTTTCACATTTGTAGTACTATTAGCAGTTCTCGGCACATGTATTCAAGGATATATTGTCCTTGGAGGTGGCAGTGCAGAGTAGAGTTACCAAAAGGAACAGCACAGTGGTTAGCACTGCTGGCTCACAGAACCAGAAATCCGGGTTCAGTTCCTGCCTCGGGCGGCTGTCTGTGTGGAGTCTGCACGTTCTCCCCGTGTCAGCGTGGGTTTCCTCCGGATGCTCCAGTTTCCTCCCACATCCAAAGATGTTCAGGTTAGGTGGATTGGACATGCTAAACCTTAGTGTCCAAAGGTTAGGTGGGGTTACGGGGATAGGGTGGGGCCATGGACCTAGATAGGGTGCCCTTACCGAGGGTTAGTGCAGACTCAATGGGCCAAATGGCCTCCTTCTGCACTGTAGGGATTCTATGATTCTATTAACACTGGACTCCGAGTGTTAAATTACGAGGAGAGATTATACAAGGTCGGCCCACATTCCCTGAAATTTAGATGGTTAAGGGGTGTGTTAATCCAAGTTGCTCTGGCCTTGGAGGGGTCCAGAGGAGGTTCACAAGAATGATCCCCAGATTGAAGGGCTTGTAATACAAGGAGCGATTGAGGGCTCTGAGCCTGTACTCAATGGAGTTCAGAAGGAAGGGAGGTATCTTATTGAAACTTCCAGAATACCGAGAGGCCTAGATAGAGTGGACGTGGAGAAGATGTTTCCACTGGTAGGAGATACTGGAAGCCGAGGACACAGCCTCAGACTGAAGGGACGAACCTTTAAAATGGAGATGATGGGGAATTTCTTTCGCCAGATGGTGGAAACTCTTTGCCGCAGAAGGCTGTGGAGGCCAAGTCACTGAGTGTCTTTAAGGCATAGATAGATATGTTCTTGATTAATAAGGGGGAATCCAGGGTTATGGGGAGAATGCAGGGGCTGACAAACACACCAGCATGATTGAATGGTGGAGCAGACTTGATGGGCCGAATGGCCTAATTCTACTCCTATATCTTGTGGTCTGAGTTTTCAAGATGATAAGAGGAAGATTAATTTCTATTTATTGACCTAATTGTCTTGCACAAACAGCGATTATTGCTTGGCCAATTGTTAATTTTAACTCTGAGGTTGATATATTTTTGTTAGCCAAAGGTATTCGGCGCTCATATCCTTTAAAACGTACCTGAATGAGTACTTGACATGCCATAATATTCAAGGCTATGGGCCAAGTGGGATTAGGTCGGCAGGTCAGGGCCTTGCATGTGTCGGTGCAGACTCGATGGGCCAAAGGGTCTCTTCTGCACTGTAGTATTCTGTGATTCTGATATGAGGCAAAGGTAGTTTATGGAGTTAACTCATAGATCAGCTGTGATCTCCTTGAGTGGCTTCAAGATTCAAATAGCCTCTTACTATCCCTATGTTCCCAATGCTAGTTTTCACTCTACAATCTTTGATCTGCCTCTGTTTTTGCACCTAAAAGATGCATTTCTTGCTGCCTCGACAGTTGGTTATGCCAAAGTATTCTATGTTCCAATAACCACCTGCATAGGGAAATTTGTCCCAATCTTTCTTAAATTATCACATGCATCAGGAAGATCTCTTGCCTATCATGTTAACCAATCTCTTATCTACAATTGGCTTCATCATCTCCAGATGAGGAATTAGGTAGATAACTCTGTTGTGGGGATAAGAGGAGCAGGTATCCCAGCATCCACAACTATACGTTCGCAGATATGGAAACCAGCTCAGCGTGCAATGTCCAGGGAAGAAAGGACTTGGATTGCTATAATGCTGTCTATGCCCCTAGACATCTCAAACGGCTTTACAATTAATTAAAAACTTTTTGGAAGTGTTCTCATTGTTATCAGCCAGATTGCTCTGTTTGGGAGACGACAGGTTCTCCCGCTGGAGATGAATTGGCTCTGATTTTCAGTCACACTGAGAGCATTATCCCTGGACATGCAGATTTATGCATAGCGGGGATTGCAAGGGGTTCTGTTGCAAATCCCACTTTTGCGCTCCCATTTTTAGCGGGCGGGCTGATGGTCCTGTGGCTGGGCCTTCTGCCCCCCCCCCCCCCGGGCAACGCAATTCGTCCTCCCACCCAATCACCCCCCTCCCCCCGCAACGCATTTCCTCCCTCCACCCCCCTCCCCTGTCCTCAACATGGGGGGTTTTGGGGGTCATTTCCCCCACCCCGTCCATAGTGTGAGGGTGACCCTCACCCCCCACCCTCACCCCTACCGAGGACTTAACTGTCTTTGATGTGGTCCAAGAGCTGTCAATCATAGCCAGATGTTTATCGTTCCAATTTTAGTATATGTGCTGCCGAAGCGAGCACAGCCAGATGTTTATAAGCACTGTGGTTAGTTTCGCAGCAAACTATTTAAAATCCACTAAACCGTGAAATGAAATGAGAATAAACAATCCAGACAGCGAGCTATTTGTGGAACCTGTCAATCACAGCCTAGTTAAATCAATTTCATATTGATATGAATGAAAGCATTGCAGATCAAAGATCTGTGGGGGTTTAAACCCAGCTGATGTGGTTTTCTCTTTCTAGGAATTAACAGGTGCTGCTCCTCTGCCTCAACCAGCTGTTGAGTTTTAAAGCACTGATTTTTTTTCACTGCCTCTGTCTGGATCGCTCTCTAGCTTCCAGGTGGGGGTCTCTGTACTGGGGGCTTCCAGGCGGGGGTCTCTGTAATGGGGGCTTCCAGGCGGGGGGGGGGGGGCGCTGTAATGGGGGTTTCCAGGTGGGGGGGGTCTCTGTAATGGGGGCTTCCAGGTGGGGGTCTCTATAATGGGGGCTTCCAGGTGGGGGCCGCTGTAATGGGGGTTTCCAGGCGGGGCTCTCTGTAATGGGGGCTTCCAGGTGGGGGGGGGTCTCTGTAATGGGGGCTTCCAGGTAGGGGGGGAGACGCTGTAATGGCAACTTCCAGGTGGGGGGGTCTCTGTAATGGGGGCTTCCAGGTGGGGGTCTCTGTAATGGGGTCTTCCAGGCGGGGGTCTCTGTAATGGGTCTTCCAGGTGGGGGTCTCTGTAATGGGAGCTTCCAGGCGGGGGTCTCTGTAATGGGGGCTTCCAGGTGGGGGTCTCTGTAATGGGGGCTTCCAGGCAGGGGTATCTGTAATGGGGGCTTCCAGGTGGGGGTCTCTGTAATGGGGGCTTCCAGGCGGGGGTCTCTGTAATGGGGGCTTCCAGGTGGGGGTCTCTGTAATGGGGGCTTCCAGGCAGGGGTATCTGTAATGGGGGCTTCCAGGTGGGGGTCTCTGTAATGGGGGCTTCCAGGCGGGGGTCTCTGTAATGGGGGCTTCCAGGTGGGGGTCTCTGCAATGGGGGCTTCCAGGCAGGGGTCTCTGCAATGGGGGCTTCCAGGCGGGGGGGGGGAGGCGCTGCAATGGGGGCTTCCAGGCGGGGGTCTCTGTAATGGGGGCTTCCAGGTGGGGGTCTCTGTAATGGGGGATTCCAGGTGGGGGGGTCTCTGTAATGGGGGCTTCCAGGCGAGGTCTCTCTTATTATTGACGGGGCATTCTGTTGGGGGTCTCTCTTGTGAGGGGTCTCTGGTGTGGGTCTCTGTAATGATGAGGTGCATTTGGTGGGGTCTCTGTTATGGGGGGGTCTCTGGTGGGGGTCTGTGTAATGAGGAAGTGGATTTGGTGGGGGGTCTCTGCTATGAGGGGTCTCTGGTGGAGGTGGGGAGTCTTGTCTTGCCCACATAAATCCTGGCCATGAGGACTGGAGATTGACTCGAGCTTGGAGAATCCGGTGCCCAGCCCGTTAATAGGATGCAAATGGTTGACCTTGACCCATTTCCACCCTCCGGCTAGCACTGGGCACGAACCTCGATGCTGCCACTAGCGGGGGACCGAAGCAGTTTTTTGTCTGGCGCTGAATTCTTGCCACATGGCGGGGGGGGGGCTTCAATGCAGGGCAGGGAATCCAGCCCATAATATAAGATCTTTTATCCAGGTACTGCATGACCAGTAGTAACTTTATTCCTCGAAGCCTGACCTTTTCTGAAACTGTTGTCACGTCATTGCACAAATTTGTACCTTTAGCTGCCTCAGGACTAAGCTCTGAGATTTCCTCCCTACGTAACTACACCTTCATCCCACCCTCTTTTCCCTTCAACCAAGCTTTGGGTCACCCTTCCCAATGTCCCCTCATCATTCATATTCATATGTGGAGCAATGAGAGACGTATTTTTCACCACTTTAAGGCTGTTAAATAAATTTGTGCTGTTAATAATGCAGAGGTGCGTATTTGAATAAACATCAAGGACAAATTGTGGGATTATACAGTTAGCAAATTACATGTCCTGCTTCAGTTTTAATCACTGTTTTCAATTGTAAAATATTATTTTGACAGAAGATTAATTCCCCCATCTTGCTTTGAGTTTTAATCATTTTCATCCCCCGTTTTCTGGTTTCCGGCATTGCTGGATTAAGCCCAAAGTGTTTGTTTAATGATAATCCTTTGATAAATTCCACGTTTTATCAGACAGGTGCAGGTGCCATTTTCTGTCACTTTAAACTTATGACAGGCTAATTTTTGCAGCAGCTTAGTTACTGTGCTACGGAAAACTAAGTCGTTGCAATCAAATTTTTACATCCAAATTTTCTGGCCAATAAATAACCTGGCCAGAAAATAACTGACATCTTTATGGCCTTTCTTGGCTTGTTTGAAATCAAATGATTACTTAGCAGTAAGGATTAAGATAAAGTTCAGTGCATATATTTGGTGTTATTTATGTATATGGTTATGGGTAAATAGACTAATACTTATATGGGGCACTGTTCTGTAAAGTGCAGTTAAGTTTTGTCAGACCCATGCCAATGCCTGTTTGGTCTGTGTCTCTACTTCCAAAGGCTGACGGCCTATTTATTCTTTGCTTTGATGTGTTTAAATTGACTTTTGGCAAAACTGACTTGTTTCCAAGCTGCTGTGAGTGCAGTTTGCATGTTAATGTACCATGCTGGGCTTTATCTTGTGGAAATTGTTTTTCCTGTAAACCCAGGCAAAATTAAGGCCATTTGTTCTGCATGCAGCACAGTTTGGTTAGTTTAGAAGGGTTTTAGATCGAACAATGTGCATCTGGCGATTAGTTGAGAGGCTATCTTGGGGCAGTGTTTGTTTATCCTCTGGTTTCTCATTTGGAAGAGTGAAGCAACATTCAGAAAGAGAGAGAGAGAGAGTTCCTAGGCTGCAAAAACATGGCCTGAGTTACATTTGGCCATAAGCTCCTGTGCCTTTGTAAATCATCATTTGTACTGCAGATTTGCTATGTCTCCAGCCACGCCACTTCAACATAATAATATTAAATGGCAGTGAATGAGGACGTTGGGATTCCAATTTGGAGCAAGAGAATCTCTTCCTGTGAAGATTATGAAATGGTAGGAGATTAAAATAACTAAAAATCTTTATTACATATTGTTAATCCTCAAGGAGTGGAACTGAAAATACTAAAGCAGTATGGAAGCTGTCAGCAAAAAACTCTATTTTGTATTGCTAATATTGTACTTGCATGAACGTCTGTGTGTTAAATTTCCCTTTGCAGCATTGAAGTGGCACAGGTGCATACATTAAACTGTTCTTTGGTGCGTTCAGTTGGAAAGCTATTGAGAGTGTAGGAAGAAGATGTCCACCTGTTCATACCAGATCTGACCTTGGCAGCACTGTATTTATTTTCTGTTTGGGAAAGGAAGTAAGATTTTCAGCAGATGGTGGACAAAACCAGTAGTTTGCGTGTATAGGACTGCTGGCCCCTCTCATTTCACTGCCAATGCTATAACTAACTCTGACTCTACAGTTAGTCTTTGCATAGAGGGAGCCGATTCTGTTTAAAATTCTGGACATTTAGCACTGATTACTTTGTAGTTTGACTTTACTATAAGCAACGTATTTTGGGGAAAGTATATGAAAATGAAGGCTAATGTGCTAAAATGTCACCGTAGTCAGTAGGGGAAATGATACCAATAATTTTTCACTGTACTATTGAGATTTGGTATCGCTGAAGCACAGTAGTTAGCACTGTTGCTTCACAACGCCAGGGACCTGGGTTCGATTCCCGGCTTGGGTCACTGTCTGTGCAGAGTCTGCACGTTCTCCCTGTGTCTGCGTGGGTTTGCTCCGGGTGCTCCGGTTTTCTGCAACAAGTCCCGAAAGAGGTGCTTGTTAGGTGAATTGGACGTTCTGAATTCTCCCTCCGTGTACCCGAACAGACGCCGGAGTGTGACGACCAGGGGATTTTCACAGTAACTTCATTGCAGTGTTAATGTGAGCCTACTTGTGACACTAATAAAGATTATTATTATCACCTGATTGTGCTTCTTAATCTTCCCAAATTGAGCAAAGTAAAATGTTCCCGTATCTTGATGCCTCACATCCACTTATGAATTACAGCAACACAGTAAGGCTATTGTAGCATAGAAATTGCTTTCTTAATGCCTGGTATCAGGTGTTGATAAATTTAGAATGGATTTTAAAAACCATTTAGTTATTCCTCTCACTCTTTCAAAATGCACTTTTGCGTACAGCCCCTAATGAGACATTCTTTATATTTAATTGTTTTCATGTCTGGTTGGGGGGAAATCAATGGATTATGTTAACGGTTAACCTTTGGAGGAACAAAAGCTAAGTGTAAAATTAGAAGAAGCGTTGGTTTTGTTTTTAAGAAACACTCAAATTCTGCAATCCATGATTGCATATTTTGTTGTGGATAGTGGAATAGACTGGCCTTTGTAATATGAGATTTGTGGTATCGGTCGGCTAGTGTGAGTAATGCCAGTATAGTAATTGTAAATGAAAGTGCTTTGTTCAGGGCAAGTTATGATACAGAGGACGTAGCAGATTGTTTCAGAGTTTCTTGCTGTGTACGTCTGCTTGAGTTAGTTGATTTATGTTGAAGACTGCTTGCCGTTCAGATGAGGGGTTGAAAGCATACCTTCAGAAGCGGTCTGCCACTTTAGTCCATATTGGCCTGTTAGGGCTGGTAAGTAGCTTTTGACCTCGCTTTTGTCAGTCTGGAATTCGGCAGTGTGCTGTGAACACTGCCTGCAGGTGAAGCAGTGAATTCTCTCCTATATACGCGTCCTCCTGAAGGTTGTAAGTTGGCTAATTACTGCTGCTCATTTACAGAAGGAAATTATCTTTCCCATTCTTCGCTGATCCACAAGTAAATAATTTCCAATGGCAATCTGACGGGCTGAGGCTGTTTCAATATACTTCTTTACAACCAAACCCAAACACCATTACTATATTTGAACAAGTGCTGGCAAACTAAATAGGGTGGAATTGTTTATGTTTGTTGCTGTAATGATATATTAGACATTTGTTTTTTTTTAAATCTAGAGTACCCAATTATTATTTTCCAATTAAGGGACAATTTAGCATGGCCAATCCACCTATCCTGATGGTGAGAGGGGCTGGGAGGAAGCAGTCAGTACAGGGATCCCCTGTGGTCATTCCCCTTAGCAACAACTATACCGCTTTGGATACTGGTGGGGGGAACGACTTACTAGGGGTAAGCCATGGGGTACAGGTCTCTGGCACAGAGTCTGTCCCTGTTGCTCAGAGGGAAGGGGGGAGAGAAGTAGAGCATTAGTCATTGGGGACTCCATAGTTAGTGGTATAAATAGGAGATTCTGTGGGAACGAGAGAGACTCACAATTGGTATGTTGCCTCCCAGGTGCCAGGGTCCATGATGTCTCGGATCGTGTTTTTGGGATCCTTAAGGGGGAGGGGGAGCAGCCCCAAGTCGTGGTCCATATAGGCACCAAAGACATAGGTAGGAAAAGTGATGGGGATGCAAGGCAGGAATTCAGGGAGCTAAGGTGGAAACTTAGAGCTAGAACAGAGTTATTATTTCTGGGTTGCTATCCGTGCTACGTGCTAGCGAGACGGGTAATAGGGAGAGAGGACAGTTGAACAAGTGGCTACAGGGATGGTGCAGGAGGGAGAGTTTCAGATTCCTGGATAATTGGGGCTCATTCTGGGGTAGGTGGGACCTCTACAAACGGGATGGTCTACACTTGAACCAGAGGGGTACCAATATCCTGGGGGGGGAAATTTGCTAATGCTCTTCGGGAGGGTTTAAACTAATTCAGCAGAGGGATGGGAACCTGAATTGTAGCTCCAGCGTGCAGGAGGTTGAGAGTAGGGAGGTCATGAGTAAAGTTTCAAGGTCGCAGGAGTGTACCGGCAGGCAGGAAGATGGTTTGGAGTGTGTCTACTTCAATGCCAGGCGCACCCGGAATAAGGTGGGTGAACTTGCAGCATGGGTTGGTACCTAGGACTTCGATGTTGTGGCCATTTCGGAGACATGGATAGACCAGGGACAGGAATGGTTGTTGCAGGTTCCGGGGTTTAGATGTTTCAGTAAGAAGGTGGTAAAAGAGGGGGAGGTGTGGCATTGTTAATCAAGGACAGTACTACGGTGGCAGAACGGATGTCTGATGAGGACTCGTCTACTGAGGAAGTATGGGCCGAGGTTAGAAACAGGAAAGGAGAGGTCACCATGTTGGGAGTTTTCTAAAGGCCTCTGAAAAGTTCCAGAGATGTAGAGGAAAGGATTGCAAAGATGATTCTGGATAGGAGCGAAAGTAACAGGTTAGTTGTTATGGGGGACTTTAACTTTCCCCATATTGACTGGAAACGCTATAGTTCGAGTACTTTAGATGGGTCAGTTTTTGCCCAATGTGTGCAGGAGGGTTTCCTGACACAGTATGTAGATAGGCCAACAAAAGGTGAGGCCACATTGGATTTGGTACTGGGTAATGAACCAGGCTAGGTGTTAGATTTGGATGTTGGTGGGCACTTTGGTGATAGTGACCACAATTCGGTTACGTTTACTTTAGCGATGGAAAGGGATAGGTATAAACCGCAGGGCAAGAGTTATTGCTGGGGGAAAGGCAATTATGATGTGATGAGGC
Organism: Scyliorhinus canicula; assembly: GCF_902713615.1. Lineage (NCBI taxonomy): Eukaryota > Metazoa > Chordata > Chondrichthyes > Carcharhiniformes > Scyliorhinidae > Scyliorhinus > Scyliorhinus canicula. Next base: position 192,060,462 of record NC_052154.1, on the reverse strand, counting down.
AAGACTTAGGATGCATAGGATGGGGAAGGAAACTGCAGGGGATGGGCACAATTGAAATGTGGAGCTCATTCAAGGAACAGCTACTGCGTGTCCTTGGTAAGTATGTACCTGTCAGGCAGGGAGGAAGTGGTCGAGCGAGGGAGCCGTGGTTTCCTGAAGTAGTTGAATCACTTGTCAAGAGGAAGAAGGAGGCTTATGTCAAGATGAGATGTGAAGGATCAGTTAGGGCGCTTGAGAGTTACAAATTAGCCAGGAAGGACCTAAAGAGAGAGCTAAGAAGAGCCAGGAGGGGACATGAGAAGTCCTTGGCAGGTAGGATCAAGGAAAACCCTAAAGCTTTCTATAGGTATGTCAGGCATAAAAGAATGACTAGGGTAAGCCTGTCAAGGACAGCAGTGGGAAGTTGTGCCTGGAGTCCGAGGAGATAGGAGAGGCGCTAAATGAATATTTTTCGTTTGTATTCACATAGGAAAAAGGCAATGTTGTCGAGGAGAATACTGGGATACAGACTACTAGACTAGCAGGGCTTGAGGTTCATAAGGAGGAGGGGTTAGCAATTCTGGAAAGTGTGAAAATAGATAAATCCCCTGGGCCGGATGGGATTTATTCTAGGATTCTCTGGGAAGCTAGGGGGGAGATTGCAGAGCCTTTGGCTTTGATCTTTATGTCATTATTATCTACAGGAATAGTACCAGAAGACTGGAGGATAGCAAATGTTGTCCCTTTGTTCAAGAAGGGGACGAGAGACAACCCCAGTAACTATAGACCAGTGAGCCTTACTTCTGTTGTGGCAAAGTCCTAGAAAGGAATATAAAAGATGGGATGTATAATCACCTGGAAAGGAATAATTTGATTACGGATAGCCAACGCGGTTTTGTGAAGGGTAGGTCGTGCCTCACAAACCTTATTGAGTTCTTTGAGAAAGTGACCAAACAGGTGGATGAGGGGAAAGCAGTTGATGTGGTGTATATGGATTTCAGTAAAGCGTTTGATAAGGTTCCCCATGGTAGGCTATTGCAGAAAATAGGCATGGGAGTGAGGGTGATTTAGTGGTTTGGATCAGACATTGGCTCGCTGTAAGAAGACAGAGGGTGGTGGTTGATGGAAATGTTCAGCCTGGAGTTCAGTTACTAGTGGTGGACCACAAGGATCTGTTTTCGGGCCACTGCTGTTTGTTATTTTTATAAATTACCTGGAGGAGGGCGTAGAAGGATGGCTGAATACATTTGCGGATGACACTAAAGTTGGTGGAGTTGTGGACAGTGCGGAACCTATGCAGACATGGGGAGAATGTGTAAACTCCACACGGGCAGTGACCCGGGGCCGGGATCGAACCCAGGTCCTCGGCGGCGTGATGCAACAGTGCTAACCACTGCACCATCAGGCCACCATATTAGACATTTGTGATCTCTATTCTCTACGTAGAGGGTAGTGGGAGTCTGGTATTCGCTGGCCGAGTTGGTGCGGGAGGCAGAGACCCTACACTCTTTAAAACGTACTTGCACCTGCTCCTTAAGTGCTGTAAGCCACAGGGCCATGAACCGGGTGCAGGAAGGTGGGATTAGAAAGGCCACCAGGATATCCTCGCGCTAGGCATGGATAAGATGGGCCGAATAGCCTCCATTCTGTGCTGAAACTATTCTTGGACTCGATGATTCCGCCTGTTATTTTCTGAAAGGTTTGCTGTATTCTTGTACTTTGAATAGCAGAACTGGCTCATGCTGATTGAAAAGTTCAGCAGATGAAATGTCTGATGTCTTTGGTTAGCAACTGAAGGATGGAACGTTTTACTTAAATATAGAATCATATATTCTGACAATGCCCCAAAGCTCTTTGCTTCCAATGAATTACCATTGAAATGTGTTCAGTGACGTTAAGCAGCAGTAGGCACACAGCAAGACCTCACACATACAAATGAAATGAATGACCTGTTGGTCTTTTTGATTGCTGATTCAGGGATGAGGGTCTGGAACTGTGGAATAAATCTGTCTTCCCCCTTGATTCGTGCTGTAAGATATTTTACATCTACCTAAAATATCAGATGGGTAGGGGCCTTGATGTAACTCCTCACCCAGGAGGCAGCACCACAAACAGTGCAACAGATTAGGGTAGATGGTTGCACACAGGGGCAGCACAGTAGCACAGTGGTTAGCACAATTGCTTCACAGCTCCAGGGTCCCAGGTTCGATTCCGGCTTGGGTCACTGTCTGTGCGTAGTCTGCACATCCTCCCCGTGTGTGCGTGGGTTTCCTCCGGCTGCTCCGGTTTCCTCCCACAGTCCAAAGATGTGCAGGTTAGGTGGATTGGCCATGATAAATTTCCCTTAGTGACCAAAATTGCCCTTCGTGTTGGGATGGGGTTACTGGGTTATGGGGATAGGGTGGAGGTGTTGACCTTGGGTAGGGTGCTCTTTCCAGGAGCCGGTGCAGACTCGATGGGCTGAATGGCCTCCTTCTGCATGGTAATCACTGGCTTTGAAAGCAGACCAAGGCAGGCCAGCAGCACGGTTCGATTCCCGTAACAGCCTCCCCGAACAGGTGCCGGAATGTGGCGACTAGGGGCTTTTCACAGTAACTTCATTTGAAGCCTACTCGTGACAATAAGCGATTTTCATTTCATTCATTGATAATGACACTGGATTTATAAACTTGAGTCCCAGGCTCTAGGGAATTGAGTTCAAATCCCACCAATGCAGCTGGTGGAATTGAAATTTAGTTAATAAATCTGGAGTATTACACTCGATGACAAACCCATCTGGTTCACTAAGTCCTTTGAGGAAGGAAATCTGTCATTCCCACTGGGTCTGGCCAAAAAATCAAAATCCACAGCAATGTGGTTGATTCTTAGCTGTCATGTTTTTATGCTGTAGGATGACCAATACCATTGCTCTGAACTAACTTTAATAATAACGCACATTCATAACATGAAGGCACATCTGCAAGGCATCTGCAGCCTTGTTACAACCAACTCGAGCATGTGTTATCTGATCTTCAACCCCCAGATTAGGTGACCCATGCAGGCCAGAGTTTACTGTAATGTATCTAATACTAGAGTAACCACAATCACCCGATTACCACGATGTTTCTCTTTTTAAACGAACAACACTTCTAACTAGTTTCTGTTGGAACAAAATAGGCTGTGAAATTGGCACACTCAGTACACAAAGGGCGGGATTCTCCGGAATCCGGCGGGCGGTCCGTACCGGTGCCAAAGAGTGGACGTGAACCACTCCGGCGTCGGGCCGCCTGGATGGTGCGGAATCCTCCGCACCTTCGGGGGCTAGGCCGGCGCTGGAGTGAGTTGCACTGTGCCAACCGGCGCTGAAGGGCCTCCGCCGGGCGGCGTTGGTTGGAGCATGCGCAGGAATGTCAGCGTGTTCCCAGAACCGCTGCCGTGATTCCAGCGCATGCGCAGGGGTCGCTCCGCTCCGCTCCGGCCGTGGCGGAACATTACAGGGGCCGGCGCGGAGGGAAAGAGTGCCCCCACAGCACAGGCCCGCCCGCAGATCGGTGGGCCCCGATCACGGGCCAAGCCACTGTGGCCCCCCGAGGACTCCGCAGGCCGCCCGCAGAGAGCCAGGTCCCGCCAGTACAAATCTTCTGTAATTTACACCGGTGGGACTGGCCGAAAACGGGCGGCCGCTCAGCCCATCGCGGAGAATCGCCGAGGTGGGGGGGGGGGGGGGGGCGCTGGCAACTGCCCCCGACTGGCGCGCATCGATTCCCACCCCTGACAAAAAACCGCGCCGGAGAATTCAGCAGCTGGTATCAGGGTGGCGGGGTGGGATTGACGCCCCCCCCCCCGCCCCCGGTGATTCTCCGGCCCGGCAGGTGGTTGGAGAATCCCACCCAAAGTCTCTTATCTATTCATTCGCACTCTGTTTCGAGCAGTCTGTTTTGTCTTTTACTCATCTCTGTATCTTGTGATTTTGCACAATTCTTCCGCTGGATGTTCTGAATGGTGACAGAGATGATTTTGAAGGACAAGAGGCCTTCTTCCGCTCTGTGACAATTTCACCCCCTCAATAGCTTTGCCTGGTTATCCATTGCTTCACTGGGAATTCTGGTTCTTTGTTAAACATTTTCGAATAAAGGGGCAATTTAGCGAGGCCAAATCACCTACACTGCACATCTCTTGGGTTGTGGGGGTGAGACCCATGCAGACATTGGGATAATGTGCAAACTCCACCACAACAGTGGCGCAGGGCCGGGATCGACCCTGGGTCCTCGGTGCTGTGATAACCACTGCGCCACTGTGCTACCCATGGATTCTGATTCATGATTTTCAGCCATACGTTATGGCTCAGAGCAGGGTCGTGTTTCATTTGTTTCTCACAGGAATTCCCAGTTTCTCCTGTTTGTTTGGAGTCTGCACTGTGCAAGACCTTAGTTCTCCTGTGTTTTCCTGTGACAACAGCAGAATTCCAGATCTCTTCCTGCTGAATCCTCATTCTGTCTCCCATGTTCAGTTCAGACAGAGGGTGGGCGCCTCGTTCTGCTTCTGCTGTCTCACTTTGAGCAAGCCCTCTCGTTTTAGCTCACTGACTGTAGAAATAGCAGTTGGGCTGCAATTGGGACCTTTGATTTTAGTCTTTTCCCAATTAGGAGCTGTGCTGGAGGTGACCCATTGCCGTGTAATGGAGTATTCGTGAAACCCAGGAGGGGCAGGAATTCTGTTCCGTCCGCCTTTCCTTTTTTTTCAGCTGGTGTTTTAAGGTTTCCACGGTACATTTTGCCATTCTGTTGGATTGTGGATATTTGGGACCTGATGTTGTGCGGCAAAGCTCCCAATGTTGTGTAATTTTGCAAAACTCAGAGCTGGAGAATCGTGAGACCATTGAGTCTGCCACGTTGAGTAAAAATTAATTTCAAATGATTTGTTAGAGCGATGCTCTGACTATCCTTCCATCACAGCGCAGACTCAAAAACATTGAGTAATAATTTACTGCTAGTAGGTACTCACTGTTGTCAAATGTGAACACGTCCACACCAATTTTCTGCCAGGGTCCCTTTGGGAAATTGTATGGTCGAAGTGGTTCATTTTGTTGTGATTTACTGTATTTTTGGCACCCTACCTACGTTCACCATTTCCCAGATTTGTGCTCCTGTTCCAGGCCAAAACATTACATCTCGAGCTCTTCTCCTGCATGTTACTGTTATAGAAATTATAGAATTTATAGAATTTACGGTGCAGAAGGAGGCCATTTGGCCCATCGAGTCTGCACCGGCTCTTGGAAAGAGCACCCTACCCAAGCCCACACTTCCACCCTATCCCCATAACCCAGAAGCCCCAATTTTGGACAATGAGGGCAGGTTAGAATGGCCAATCCACCTAACCTGCACATCTTTGGACTGTGGGAGGAAACCGGAGCATCTGGAGAAAACCCATGCAGACACGGGGAGAACGTGCAGACTTCACACAGACGGGTATCGAACCTGGAACCATGGAGCTGTGAAGCAATTGAGCTAACCACTGTGCTACCGTGCATATATATTATGAGGTTACATTCATGGGTGACACGAGTTAGCATTGTTGCCTCTACAACGTCAGGGTCCCAGGTTCAATTCCCGGCTTAGGCCACTGTTTGTGTGGAGTTTGCACGTTCTCCCCGTGTCTGCGTGGGTTTCCTCCGGGTGCACCGGTTTCCTCCCACAAGTCCCGAAAGATGTGCTGTTAGGTGAATTGGACATTCTGAATTCTCCCTCAGTGTACCCGAACTGGCGCCGGAATGTGGCGACGAGGGGATTTTCACCGTAACTTCATTGCAGTGTTAATAATGCAAGCCTATTTGTGACACTAATAAAGATTAGTATAGATTATTATTGTCCTTCTGGATGGTAGTGGTTGTGTGTTTCGAAGGTGTTGCCTAAGGAACCTCACTGAGTTACTACATAGAAATGTAATAAGGAAGCCAGGTTAGGATATATTGGGAAGGTTAAATAAAATCTTCGACAGCAAGGTTGCATATATGAAGGGTTTTAGTCAGGATGGTAGAGGACAGGTCCCTTCATTTGAATATATGTAGCTTCTGGTAAGTGTAAGTGAGCCACTTTGCAAACCCAACTGCGAATCATAAATTGGTTGTTAGTGTAATTATTTGGACACTGCAGATTGTTCAGCAAGTGCTGTTCAATCGAGGAATCACATTTAAAGTTTGGCGTTATGTTCTGAATTTTGCAAGCATTGGATGGTTTAATACGGTCAGTAGTCTATTTCTTATAACCAGCTAAACAGACGAGCTGTTAGAATCATAGAAGCATAGAAAATGGGAGCAAGAGGAGGCCATTCTGCCCTTTGGGCCTGTTCCGGCATTCATTATGATCGTGGCTGATCATCCAACATAATAGCCTGATTCTGCCTTTCCCTCCAAGTGCTATACCTAACTGCTTCTTGAAAACATACAGTGATAATGAATTCCACAGGCCGACCATTTGCTGAGTGAATAAATTTCTCCTAATCCCAGCCCTAAATGGTCTCCCCCTTATCCTCCAGTGATTGGGATGTATGGCCGATGTACCTTGCATGACACTAACACTGAAGTATATTCATACGCAGGGATCTGCAGGCGAAAGGAACATTTCCAGCCTTTGCGGCATTTTTGACTGAAACAAATGCTTGGGGAACAAGAGTTCCCTGGTACATTCTCTATGGCAACGCCTCCACCAATCAGAGTTGACTTGCCAACCAATCAGAACCTTTTTCCCAGGTAATAAATAGTGTATAAATAACAAGAAGAGGGATTACAAATGTCTTACCCGTCACTACAACAAATGAAAATTTAGTCCAAAATACATGCAAAACACTGTGTATGCTGGAAATCTGAAATGAAAACAGGATATGGGCAGCAGGTAGCACAGTGGTAAGCACTGTTGCTTCACAGCGCCAGGTTCCCAGGTTCGATTCCCGGCTTGGGTCACTGTCTGTGTGGAGTCTGCAAGTTCTTCCCGTGTCTGCGTGGGTTTCCTCCAGGGGCTCCGGTTTCCTCCCACAAGTCCCGAAAGACGTGCTGTTATGTGAATTGGACATTCTGAATTTTCCCTCTGTGTACCTGAACAGTAACTTCATTGCAGTGTTAATGTATGCCAACTTGTAGAACGGCGCAGGTTGCAGGCCAATTTTGACTTGTTGACCATCAGAAAGGCGGAGACACAGTGGAGGAGGGCGCAGGGCGCGGTATATGAGTATGGAGAGAAGGCGAGCAGGATGTTGGCGCATCAGCTCCGTAGGCGAGATGCTGCTAGGGAAATTGGGGGAGTGAAGGATGGGGGTAGAAATGTAGTGCAGAAGGGGACAGAAGTAAACGGGGTCTTTAGGGACTTTTACGGGGGATTGTACCGGTCGGAACCTCCGAGGGGGAGAGAGGGGATGGAGAGCTTCATGAACAGGCTATGTTTCCCAAGGGTTCAAGAGAGGCTGGTAGAGGGGCTGGGGGCGCCGATAGAGTTGGAGGAGCTAGTCAGGGGGATCGGGCAAATGCAGTCAGGTAAGGCCCCGGGGCCGGACGGGTTCCCGGCAGAATTTTACAAAAAATATGCGGACCTGGTGGGTCCCCTGCTGGTGCGAACTTTCAATGAGGCGTGGGGGGGGGGGGGGAGGGGGGGGGGGGGGGGGGGGGGGGGGGGCTTTGCCCCCGACGATGTCGCGGGCACTGATCTCTTTGATCCTAAAAAGGGATAAGGACCCCTTGCAGTGCGGATCATTTAGGCCTATCTCACTCCTTAACGTAGACGCTAAGTTGCTGGCGAAGATCCTGGCTACCAGGATAGAGGATTGTGTGCCAGAGGTAATTCATGAAGATCAGACAGGATTTGTCAAGGGGCGGCAGCTCAACACGAATATGCGGAGACTGCTCAATGTTATCATGATGCCGGCAGTGGAGGGGGAGGCGGAGATAGTGGTGGCGCTGGACGCAGAGAAAGCGTTTGATAGAGTTGAGTGGGGGTACCTGTGGGAGGTGCTGGAGAGGTTTGGATTTGGGGAGGGATTCATCAAATGGGTGAGGCTGCTTTACGCGGCGCCGATGGTGAGTGTAGTTACAAATGGAAGGAGATCGGAGTATTTTTGGCTCTATCGTGGGACCAGGCAGGGGTGTCCCCTGTCCCCCCTGCTCTTTGCACTGGCGATTGAACCGCTGGCCATGGCGTTGAGGGAGTCAGGGAAATGGAGGGGTCTGGTGCGGGGTGGGGAGGAGCACCGGGTATCACTGTATGCGGACGACCTACTGTTATATGTGGCGGACCCAGAGGGGGGAATGCCGGGGGTGATGGAGCTGTTAGCGGAATTTGGGGGCTTCTCGGGCTATGAGCTAAACTTAGGAAAGAGCGAGGTATTTGTAGTGCACACGGGAGATCAGGAGGAGGGAATTGGGAGGCTCCCCTTCAGGAGGACAGTGAAGAGTTTCAGGTACCTGGGGGTGCAGGTGGCCAGGAGTTGGGGAGCTCTTCATAAGCTTAACTTCACCAGACTAGTGGAACAGATGGAGGAGGAATTTAAAAGGTGGGACATGGTGCCGCTATCGCTGGCAAGCTAATGGGGCTAAAGGTAGACAAGTCTTCTGGCCCTGATGGAATGCATCCCAGAGTGCTAAAAGAGATGGCTAGGGAAATTGCAGATGCACTAGTGACAATTTACCGAAATTCACTAGACTCTGGGGTGGTCCCGGTGGATTGGAAATTAGCAAATGTGACGCCACTGTTTAAAAAAGGAGGTAGGCAGAAAGCAGGAAATTATAGGCCAGTGAGCTTAACTTCGGTAGTAGGGAAGATGCTGGAATCTATCATCAAGGAAGAAATTGCGAGGCATCGGGATAGAAATTGTCCCAGTGGGCAGACGCAGCATGGGTTCGTAAAGGGCAGGTCATGCCTAATTAATTTAGTGGAATTTTTTGAGGACATTACCAGTGCAGTAGATAACGGGGAGCCGATGGATGTGGTATATCTGGATTTCCAGAAAGCCTTTGACAAGGTGCCACACAAAAGGTTGCTGCATAAGATAAAGATGCATGGCATTAAGGGTGAAGTAGTAGCATGGATAGAGGATTGGTTAATTAATAGAAAGCAAAGAGTTGGGATAAATGGGTGTTTCTCTGGTTGGCAATCAGTAGCTAGTGGTGTCCCTCAGGGATCCGTGTTGGGCCCACAATTGTTCACAATTTACATTGATGATTTGGAGTTGGGGACCAAGGGCAATGTGTCCAAGTTTGCAGATGACACTAAGATGAGTGGTAAAGCGAAAAGTGCAGAGGATACTGGAAGTCTGCAGAGGGATTTGGATAGGTTAAGTGAATGGGCTAGGGTCTGGCAAATGGAATACAATGTTGACAAATGTGAGGTTATCCATTTTGGTAGGAATAACAGCAAACGGGATTATTATTTAAACGATAAAATATTAAAGCATGCCGCTGTTCAGAGAGACTTGGGTGTGCTAGTGCATGAGTCACATAAGGTTGGTTTACAAGTGCAACAGGTGATTAAGAAGGCAAATGGAATTTTGTCCTTCATTGCTAGAGGGATGGAGTTTAAGACTAGGGAGGTTATGTTGCAATTGTATAAGGTGTTAGTGCGGCCACACCTGGAGTATTGTGTTCAGTTTTGGTCTCCTTACTTGAGAAAGGACGTACTGGCGCTGGAGGGTGTGCAGAGGAGATTCACTAGGTTAATCCCAGAGCTGAAGGGGTTGGATTATGAGGAGAGGTTGAGTAGACTGGGACTGTACTCGTTGGAATTTAGAAGAATGAGGGGGGATCTTATAGAAACATTTAAAATTATGCAGGGAATAGATAGGATAGATGCGGGCAGATTGTTTCCACTGGCGAGTGACAGCAGAACTAGGGGACATAGCCTCAAAATAAGGGGAAGTAGATTTAGGACTGAGTTTAGGAGGAACTTCTTCACCCAAAGGGTTGTAAATCTATGGAATTCCTTGCCCAGTGAAGCAGTTGAGGCTCCTTCATTACATGTTTTTAAGGTAAAGATAGATAGTTTTTTGAAGAATAAAGGGATTAAGGGTTATGGTGTTCGGGCCGGAAAGTGGAGCTGAGTCCACAAAAGATCAGCCATGATCTCATTGAATGGCGGAGCAGGCTCGTGGGGCCAGATGGCCTACTCCTGCTCCTAGTAGTTCTTATGTTCTGGCTCAACGATAGGGTAATGGGACAGTAGCAGCAGCAACTGGGGGGGGGGGGGGGACACGTTGATTATGTTTGGTTATTTTATTTAAATTTGATTTATTTAATTTTAATTTATGGTTAAGTTCTCTTGTTGTGGGGGGGGGGGGGGTGGGGGGACTGTGATACATGTGATGTTACGGTTTGGGGGGAATTGTGGGTGTTATGGGGCTGTTAGTTGCATTTTACTGCTTGTTGCTATACTTGTTGTTATATTTTTATATTTTCTGTAAAAAATTCCAATAAAAATTATTTTTTAAAAAATGTATGCCAACTTGTGACAAGAAAGGTAATTATTATTTATTTATTTTTTAATGTCGTATCTGCCAGTCCAGAGATGTGCAGGTTAGTTGGATTGACCATGTTAAATTGCCCCTGAGTGTCTAAAAGGCTATGTGGGGTTATGGGGATAGGGCAGGACCGCGGGCCTAGGTAGGGTGCTCTTTTGGCGGGTCACTGAAGACTTGATGGACCAAATGGCCTTCTTCTGTACTGTAGGGATTCCATGGATCCTATGGATCTTTAAAACATGTGCTCCCAATTTTTCAGGTATTGTAATGATACTTTATTTTGGTTTCAAAGAAGTATATTGTCCTGCCGAGGCCTTTGAAATTTGACATTGTTGCTAGTCCTGATGTGTGTGAGATGAAAAGCTTCAACAGCATGTCTCTTTTCAGTGGAATTAAGAAAGTTCTCTCTGCTCTCCATGGCTAGGATTTATCCTTAAACAACATCACCCAGGCAGATTATTTAGTCCTTATTATATTGCTATTTGTGGGAGTTTATTGCACTTCTTGATGCTAACGGTGCACAAGTCAGACTTTCATCTGTTCCCATAGTGAGGTTTTCTTTCCCTAGTATGGGTCACTAGCCTGTTGCCAGAGGCTTATAGTTCGAGGGGTACCACTTCACATTAAGAGTGGCTGATCAGGAGTCTCTTCCACTCTTATCATCGTATCATCTTGCATCATTGGCTTTGTCGATATATGCTGTGTTTGTGTAACCTACCTCTTCACTCATCTGATGAAAGAGCTATACTCCGAAAGCTCGTAATTCCAAATAAATCTGTTGGATTTTAACCTGGTGTTGTAAGACTTCTTACTGTGCCCACCCCAGACTGACGACGGCATCTCCACATCGCTCTTATCAACTGTCATTGGTGTGTGTTGGAAGGAGTTTACAAAGTGATACTCAACCTGTGTGGCCGAGTTATGGATGTACCTTCCGTGGCCATCGAGTTCCAGGACTCAAACCCGGAGCTCCCGGCTCAGGGGGAGGGACAGTACCCACTCTGCCACAAATACCTCTTTGTGGGAGCTTCCTGTGTATAAATTAGCTGCTGTGTTTCCCACATTAACAACAGTAAGCTCACTTCTAAAAGTATAAATTTTGAACAGAATAAATGGCCTTCTCCTGGGCTGTCACCATTTATCAGATAATCAGGTAATTGACTATAAAATGCTTTTCGACATTCTGAAGCTGTGAAAATTGCCACGCGAATTGAAGCTTTATCTCTGTCAGTGGTCTTTTCAGATGAAGTTGGTCTGGGAGTGTGAGCAATGCAGGAAAGCCCAGTTCTCTCATTCAATCTGTTAACCTGGGAATCTTCGTGGGCAGGTTTCCGGAGAGCAGTTGATCTCAGAAACCCAGGTTTTGGTTCCCAACCAGTGCCAAAAAATAAAAATCAGTTGTGGGGTTTAACATCTAACTCAGACAGGCAACAGAGCTGAATTACTTCCCAATCTGAATAGACCACTAAGCCATAGGGGAACCAAGAATTATTTTTGTTAGACCTTAAAAAAATCATCATTGTTAAACCATATTGTACTGCCAAATATGGGCCAAATCATCATCGTTAAACCATATTGTACTGCCTAATATGGGCCACTTTTCTATGTTAGTTCTATAAGGTTAATTTTCTCTTGACTTAAACTGACAAAAATAGTTCCTGAAGTTGTTATAGTTAGTCATAGCACACACAGAAGATTAATAACTTTTCTGTTTAGTTCTAAACGTTAAATGTATTTCAGACGGTTGGACCAGATGATTGATTTTGGAGGAAATATGCTGAAATGGCTGCCCATTTGTTGATAAATTAGAATAAAAGTGTAATTTTCTAAACTGTTGATACATAGGAGAAATACAAGGACAGGTGAACCATTTCACATACTGGTGAATCAGTGGCTGTGAACGCTGTACAATTAAATTGAGTCAAAGGACTGAGAATGTTCAGAGCTTTGAATGACAAGGATAGACATGGCCTTAAGTAGGGTGCTCTTTCCAAGGGCCAGTGCAGATTAGATGGGCTGAGTAATCCCCTTCTGCACTGTAAATTCTATGATTCTAGAGATAGACCCGAAGTCCCATGGTTCATCTCCTGGATCTGTGCTGATTTAAATGATTTCAACTGTAGGGTTACCAGAATGTAGTGTTGCTCTGTTTCGGTCCCAAAAGCGTCGCCAATACTGTTTATCTTAGTGAACCACAAGCCTTCCCTTATATCGATCAAATTACCACACAACCAGTTATTTAGTTCAAAAGATGGTTTATTTACATACACAAGAGTTATCTCGACATGCAAACACAATATCTACTACGAGTTAAACTACACCTATCAGCTACAATAACCTACACTTAACTTCAGGGCGACCGGCACTGTGCAAATGGATAAGGCCTTTATCTGGATTTCACTTGGCTGGTTCGAAGAAGGTGGCTCTGTCTCTGCTGGGCTCATCCGTCAGGTAGCGATCGTTGGTCTTGAACTTAGCTGGCTGTTCCTGCTGCAATTGGGTTGGCACAGGCTGGATGCAAAACAGACCAAACACATGGCTGTGCCCTCTTTTATCCCTCTGGGATTTTGTGCTCTTTGGGGCGGTCCTTAACCTTGAACCCAATAGTTCGACAGGGCTCTGATCACTGGCTTCGATTTCGGCCAATAAAGGGGCGGGTGCCATAGTAGCTGGGCGGGTCCTCAGCGGTCATTGACCTTGGCAGTTGGGCTTTCTGAGTAAGGGGAGTGGCGCCGATCAGTCTGTGGCTGTACCAGTTGCTTGATTGGAGTTTCATTGTCCTGGGAAAATGGGCCATTAAAATGCAAACGAGCGGGGGTTTCGATCAGATCTGGTTATCTGTGTTTTAGATACACGGAGTCAATGTATCTGTCTGAGTCCTGGGTTGCTCATAATTCCCATGGTCCTTTGCAGGTGGCCATCTTAGATGGCTACAGTAGCCTGCATCAACCTAATGGGAAGGGTGGGTACCCAATCCAGACAAAGGCCAGGAACAGAAAGTTCCATATGTATGTGTAAGCAGAAAGAGAAACACTGGGTTGTAGTACGGCAGATTGTGGGAATGCCCATCACCGTACTATTTACATCAAAAAGTTTATCAAACGCAATGGCGGCTTGGCACATGTTGAACTATACCCCAGCAAGACTTGAATCTGACATTAATGTCTGCAATTTCCCACAACATGAAAATGCTTCCCTCGTGATAGAAAAGTTTTATAATCAACATTCTCAGAGCCAGTATTTCCAAAGCGACCAACCTGGAATATTTCCAGGTTGTTTGAATGCATGTGTTTTACTGTAATGTACAAAATATTAACGTTGCCAAAAAATGAAATGTTCTTGAATATGGAGAAAGCTCATTACTGTCAGCTTAAAAAGTCATTGTTGGGAGGAATTCATGAGATGTAAATGAGAAATTCTTGCACATAAGTAACTGGCAGTTTAGCAAAAAAGAGAGTGTGTGGGTGTATGTGTGTGTTGTGTGTGCCTTATGCCTTATGTATATTGTGGAGACAGATCCCTCATAGCATTGATCACAGTGAGGCAAAGGATAACAATACGGACTTTATCAAGCAAGTGTGAACGGGACAGGAAAGTGTTTCAGGAAGCAAGTACAACAAGTTTGTGCTATATGTTAAAACGTAAAGTTATAAGTAGAGTGGTTCAGATAGTACCTGATAATCTCTTCCTGGAATCTATTGTAAGTGCCAGTCATTTATGGCCCTTGTTTTATCGTTGTATCAATAGGTTGTCTCAGTTTCACCCAGTTGTTGCACTTTAAAGAGTTCATTTGGTGTTCTTCAAGCACTGTTTTCAAAACTCTAATCGTGGTCACTGTGTAGGACTCGATGACTATGTAGCATCGTGATCGTGATCGTGATCTCAATGTAAATAGATAACAAATTAAGTACATTTCAAACATCTGCAGGAAAATATACGCTTGGGATTCAAGTTTCCTATTGAACACTATTCATTACTTGTATAATGATCAGTAATTTGTTTTAAATATTGACAGTACACAGCATATTGGATTGCTTCACGTGGGGTTTGGATTGATGAGTGAAATGTTGAACCTTGTTTTGGTAGATTTATACCGACTGGGCCAATCACTACCTGGCAAAATCTGGGCACAAGCGGCTTATCAGAGACCTACAGCAGGACGTGACGGATGGCGTGCTCCTGGCTGAGATCATCCAGGTTGTAGGTACGTGACACTCTATTCCTTTTGCTGTGGTTCTTATGAAAAGTATTGTCCATTTTTGACTTGCTGTTTTGATAATGCCCTTTCTCCAACCCCAGTATGACACCAGGTTTAAATTGTTAAGTGAGTTAAATCTGAAATAAGGAATCAAATGTTATAAATACATAGAGTGGACATGGAGAGAATGTTTCCGCTTGTAGGAAAACCTAGAACTCAAAGCTACAGCCTCAGGCTGAAGGGACGATCCTTTAAAACAGAGATGAGGAGGAATGTTTTCAGCCAGAAGGTGGTGAATCTGTGGAACTTTTTGCCGCTGAAGGCTGTGGAGGCCAAATCACTGAGTGTCTTTAAGACAGAGAAAGATAGGTTCTTGATTAATAAGGGGATCAGGGGTTATGGGGAGAAGGCAGGAGAATGGGGTTGAGAAACATATCAGCCATGACTGAATGGTGGAGCAGACTCGATGGGCAGAGTGGCCTAATTCTGCTCCTATGTATTATAAATTGTAACAGATATTGATGTTCAGACTCATTGCCATAGACAAAGTGCCAGACGCACAACTCATGTTCTCAGTGGAGCCAGAACTGGGTGGGTTGAATGTGGATATGGGCTCAGGATGTTATTTTTAAGCTTTTAACCACCCTAAAACCGCTCCCTTCCATTGGGTAAAATTGCCCCCTAAGAACGTAAACTATAAATTAGAATATTTAATACAAGCTTTATAAGATTGAGAGGTAAATTTGTAAAACATAAGATTCTGAAGGACCTCACTTGTTAAACGCTGAGGGATGTTTGCGCTTATGTGAATCTAGCACTAGGAGGTGCAGTTTAACGATAAGGGGCTGCATTCTCCGCCGGCAGGAGGCTCCGTTTTGCCGGCAGCTTGGGGGTTTCCTGACGGCATGCGGCTGCCTCACAATGGGAAACATCATTGACCGGGCGGCGTAACGGAAATAGAAATGTGGCGCAGTGAGACGGAGAATCCAGACCAAGGGGCACGATCTACCAGCCGCGTTACGCTCGAAAGGCAGTGCAGTGCAATGCGGCTGGTAGATCCCAGGAGATCCCTCTTCCAGGATCCACCATACTCGCCACGTCTGGTTAGGTCTCGCGAGACATCGCAATGTGAATCCCGCCCATTGTGCGTGACTCACCTTTTAGCAAATCTGCATATCATAAGCACTCCCACAATCTAACCAAGGCTTTGGGATCTAACCTCCTCCTCTTGGAGACCTCGGGGCTCCCACAAACGGGGACCCAACAGAACTGCACTCGTGGGGGTCTCCTAGGGGTTTGGACGTTCCCAAATTCTTGCCCTCTTGGCAGGTTAGCACTCTGGCACTGCTGGTGCCACCTGAGCACCTTGGCACTGCCAGCCTTGCATCAAGCCCTGGCAGTGCGACCTGGGCATGAGCTTGGCACTGCCCCAATGGCACTTTCAGCTGGCAAGGGGCACTGCCAGCATGGCGGTGTCAAGCTGGCATTTTTCCCGGGAAGGGGATTGGGCCCAGGGAGCCCTGTGCGGGTGCGGGGAGGCCTGAGGACCTCCTTATAGGTGATTTGATTTGGAGCTTTCGGGGTTGGGGGAGGGGGGGGGGGGGGGGGGATTTCGGGGGTTGCATCCCGATCTCCTGCACTGAAGAATTCCAGCGAGTGGAGCACCTCACTGCAGAAAATGAGACTGAGTGTGACCTCATCGAGGAATTCATCCCCGAATCTACCTGAATGGGAAGAGTCCTGTTCGATGGTGTGGGGTTTCACGGCGCTCCGAGTGCCGGGACACCCGGCTAAACATGCTCATTATGGGAATCTGTTCCCATTCAGGTAGATCGCACCCAAGGGTTCTCCCAATTAAGACAGCGATGAGGAGGAATTTATTCTCTCTTCCACTGACAGCAGCAATGCCTGGATCATTGAACAAGTTCAAGGCTGAGTGAGACCGATTTTTGGTTGACGAGGAAGTTCGGAGGAACCGGCAAAAAAGTGGTGTTAAGGCCGCAATCAGATCAGCCTTGCCTTATTGAATGGCGAGGTAGGAACAAGAGGCCAAATGGCCTCCTCCTGTTCCTATTTCCTGTGGCCTTATTCATTGTAATTTGTGGAGAGTGAAAGAAAGATGGGATTAAGAAAATGATACGAAGACAAAGGTCAAGTAAAAGAAGATACTTTTAAAAATCTCCAACAATAATTAAATTCTAAAAGACTGAGTCTTCACACTTGCAAAATTGTATTTCACTATCAGAATGATTCTTTGGCAGTAATTAACACACATCACACAGTTACAAATTCACCTGTTCCTCAATGCACTTTTCGGGTGTGTCTATTCGGTAGCTAGTGCGGAAGTACCACAACTTCATCTTCTTGTGTTTGAATGTCACATCTCTTGGTGAGGTATTGAAGACAGTCTCCAAGTCTTTTATGTTCAGTCCATGGATGACATCTTGTGCTGAATCAGCTAACACAGAGCTCTGCTACACAGCTGTCGCAGTGACCTTAACGTCCTCTCCCTCGACCATTCTCGTACCGACATTGCTCACCTCCACCCTCATCTCTTCCTTCTGCCATTAATTCAAATGTCGACTTAACCTCTTCATCACCCTTTGAGCTGAGTTCTCCGACAACCTTCTTGGCCAATAAACTAATGCCTCAACGATCCCCATCCACCCATCCTCTTTAAACTCCAATGGCTCCTTGTGTCTATTGTAGCTTATACATTTCTTTTCCTGATTTTTCAAATATCTCCACACACTCATCCTCCCTGACTTTGATAATCCCTTGCTTTAAATATCTACCCACATCCTCCTCTGTCGCCACACTTATCCCTAACCCGTGCTTATTATGTTTCACCATCAACAGCTGCTCTTTGAGTAATGGCTTTTCATTCTTCAGAAATTTTCAACTTCCCTTTCTCCACTTCCCTTGGTGTCCATGGCAACTCTTCCTTCCCTGTTCCATCAGTCTTGGCTTATTGGTAACTCACTCACCTGAGTCAGAATGCCTTACGTTGGGGGCCCACGCCAGGGCTGAATTGTATTCAGCTGTTGTGGGTGACATGGTGAGCACAGTGGTTAGCACTGTTGCCTCACAACTGCAGGGTCCCGGGTTCAATTCCAGCCTCGGGTGACTGTGTGGAGTTTGCACTTTCTCCCCGTGTCTGTGTGGGTTTTCTCCAGGTGCTCCGGTTGCCTCCCACAGTCCAAAGATGCGTAGGCCAGGTCGATTGGCCATGCTAAATAGACCTTAGTGTCCAAATAAGGTTAAGTGGGATTACTGGGTTACGGGGATAGGGTGGAGGTGATTGCTTAAATACAGTGCTCTGGGGCAGCACGGTGGCACAGTGGTTAGCATTGCTGCCTACGGCGCTGAGGACCCGGGTTCGAAGCCCGGCCCTGGGTCACTGTCCATGTGGAGTTTGCACATTCTCCCCGTGTCTGCGTGGGTTTCACCCCCACAACCCAAAGATGTGCAGGATAGGTAGATTGGCCACTCTAAATTGCCCCTTAATTGGAAAAAATAATTGGGTACTCTAAATTTATTTAAAAAAAAGAAAAAAAAAAGTACAGTGCTCTTTCCAAGTGTCAGTGCAGGCTGATGGGCCGAATGGCCTCCTACTGTATTGTAGATTCTATGATGATTCATACTGAGAGAGGGCTGCAGTGTTAGAGGTGGCTGTCTGCCGGGCGAGATGTTACACCCCAGACCTGCCCTCTCAGGTCACATAAAAGATCGCATGGCAAGCTATTGAAGAAGAACAAGGGTGTTCTCCCAGCGAACATTTATCCATTGATCAGTACCATCTTAAAAAAAACAGATTATCTAGTCATTTATCACACTGCGGTTTATGGGATCTTGCAATGTGTAAACTGGCTGTGCATTTGCCTGCATTGTAATAGTCACTATGCTTCAGAAATGCTCATTGGTTGTGAAGTGTATTGGAATGTCCCAAGGGTGCTATGTGAATCCAAGTTCTTTCTTTCTCTGAAACATATCCTACATACCAGGAAAACTATAAATGCAGTTGCTGCTCATGCTGGATGTTGGCCGGAGCCATTTGTCCAACAACAGCAACTTGCATTTCTGTTGCATCTTTAATATGACAGAACGCCTCAAGGCACTTCACAGGAGCATTATCAAACAAGGTTTGATGCCAATCTGCATAAGATATTTGGACAGATGACCGACAGCAGATAGGTTGCAAGGTACATCTTATAGGAGGCTAGAGAGGCAGAGAGTTTTAGTGAGAGAATTTGAAAGGTTAAGGTCTGGACAGCTGATGGTAAGGCCACCAATGGTGGAGTAATGAAAATCAGGAATGCACAAGAGGCCAAAATGGAATGAATGCAGGAGTCTTGGAGGGTTGTAAGGCTGGGGCAGGAGCTTGTAAATGCAACATTGTCTTCACATTGCTGCGTTCTCTCTGGAATTTCTCTCGCAGTACAGCATAAATACGGAAGGCTTTGCAACATCAGAAACCAAACCGAACAAAAGATTTTAAATTTGAAGCAGTACAGTGCTGTGTCAGACAGCAATGAGCATTCCTACAGAGTGAAAAGAGATGTCAGTCATAATCATCTTTCTGATGCTTGAACAGTCGGCAGCAGGTGAGGATGGGAAAATCAATTAAGAGGCTAGAGGTAAACACAGTATTTTGACTCCAGCAGCTAATTGCGCTTGCCATGGAGGCTTCATGTGGTTTCCATCTGTGCTATCCCAGTCTTGCTGCGTTTTGTTTTGTAGTGATCATGAAACCTTATCCTTCCCATGATGGTATTGGGTGCTTGACCCACCACTGTTGGGGTTCATGCAGTCAGACAAGTTGATGGAAAGGAGAGCGAGAGAGAGAAAGAGAGAGAGAGAGAGAGAGAGAAAGAAAGAGAGAGGCGTGGAAGGGGTTAAGCAGGGCTGTCATACAGTTGTCTGCTTTTTAGAGGATGACCTTGCTCCTCAGCTGCTGTGGGTTGGGTAGGCAGTGCCCAGCTGAAGATTGCGAGTATTCCCGACGAGTGTTCCTTTGCTGTCGTGAGGTTGCTTGTCAAAGATTTGATCTACTTCCAGCAGCTTTCAACAAGCCACTCTTTCACATTGTCTGTTCAGTAAGTGCTCCATCTGCGGCTAAAGTTAAGCACACTATTTTCTTAATATTTCAGCCAATGAAAAGATTGAAGACATCAATGACTGTCCCAAGAATCAATCTCAGATGGTAAGTAGCTTGAATTCCCTCCACTCTTGCATTTCAAACATTGCACTGTAGAAATAGAAAGGCTTATTTTCAGAACTGTTTGACTGGAATAGATTTGGAAATTACTCTGCCTGTTTCAGAACTAGTTGCTTTAGGTACTTGAACACATGAATCAAAGTAAAACAAGTCACCATGAAGCTTGTCTAGGTTAGAGTGTAGTTAATGTTGAGCACAGAATAATATGTTAAGCCTTGCAAGCTATTTTTAAAGGAAGAAAACTTGCACCTCCTTAAATTTCATTTGTGAATATTTCTAGAGGTTTATCAATTAGTTTTTTTAACTTCTTGTGCAAATACGCGAATATTTTTTTAAAAGGCGATCTCACTGACATTTGTTTTCAGAATGATCAGTTTTTCCAATCTTGCTTGTTTACGTTCTGATATTCAACACCGAAAATAGAAATTCCTTTGGAATCTTGAAGTTATTCCTTGATTGAAAATCAAATTTGCTCCTATTCTCTATTTTAAAACAGCAAACGCGTGGAGCAAAAAAATGTAAAGGCCAGTTAAAATTAGTGCAGTTGCTAGATTTTGAGACACTGCAGCAGATGATTGATGAGCTGATTCAAAGAATAACGAAGTGTGAAGCAAGAAGCACGTTATCTGAAATCACACTTAAAGTGGGAAAGAAAATCAGTACAGCTTCAAATCTGAATAAGTGCAAATGGCTATATGAGCACGATGGCACAGTCGCTTGGAATTTCCAATGGTGTTGCTACAGGGAAGTGAGAAATAGGTTTATTCCTGTGGCAAAGTACAGGTAAATCCCTGTGTTCTTGTCGAAAGGAGATCAGAAATCTCATTATTATGAATTCCACAAGCAATCTTGCGATGTTGCTTGTCAAGGGCTATGATGGGGAAGAGGTAGGGTGGAAGGGGCAGATGAGCAGGCAGGAAAATGGAGTTCAGGCCGTGATCAGATCACCCCTGATCTTATTCAATGGTGGAACAGACTCGAGGTTCCAAGTCGCCTACTTCCACTCCTATTTCTTACGATCGTCTGACCTTGTGCCCAACACAGACACGTGTTAGGGGCAGGTCAGTTTAGAACAGTAGTTGGTCCATGTTTTAAGGAGAGTTCGAGTGGGCAATAATTCAAAGTGCAAATGACTGTGTATATATTTTTAAATGTTTCCAATTAAGCGGCAATTTAGTGTGGCCAATCCACCTACCATAGAATCATTGGGTTGCGGGGGGTGAGACCCGCGCAGACACGGGGAGAATGTTCAAACTCCACACGGACAGTTACCCAGAGCCGGGATAGAACCTGGGACCTCGGTGCTGTGTCAACGGGACTTCCTGGTGTGCCTTCCTCGTCTCCGGGAAACTCATGCGCTGGCGTGGAATCGGAATATCGTGTCGGCGTAAATAGACGGTAGATCGCGCCCATTGTTCCTCATTACAAGTTTGCAATGACCCAAAGTGATTCATGCATGGAAGAATGGACCAGATTCAGGGACCAATCTGCTCCGACTTGTCCGTTGTGAGCCAACACAGGGGGCTGGAGATGCTCCATTGATTTAAAAAAAAAGTTTAGAGTACCCAATTCATTTTTCCAAATTAAGGGCCAATCCGCCTACCCTGCACATCTTTGGGTTGTGGGGGCAAAACCCACGCAGACACGGGGAGAATGTGCAAACTCCACATGGACTGTGACCCAGAGCCAGAATCGAACCTGGGACCTCGGCGCCGTGAGACAGCAGTGCTAACCACTGTGCTGCCCTGGAGATGTTCCATTGATTAGGGAGGGGATACGTAGACAAGATTCCAGATCCCAATTGTTATATGAGTGGAAGAGCATGTCTGTATGTTGGAAGGTGACACAAACATTCAATGTTGAGGACCATGCATGAGTAACCATCAGCTGCTGCAGCAATTATAAAGTTATCCAGAACTGTATCTGTATGCTGTATTATTTTATACTTTATGTTTTTTTTGGAAAATATTTTAGAAAGGCATATATATAATTTCAATAATTTTCAAGTGTATGGGAAGAGAACAGCGCCTTACCGTGTTGGGGTGTATGAAGCTCTCTGTGCTCCCGGAGTCGATCAGGCAGGATGTTTTGTGTCCGTTGATGAGCACGGTCATCGTCGCGGTCGAGAACGTTCGGGGCCGAGACTGGTCCAGGGTCACCGAGGCGAGTCGTGGTAAAAGTTGAAGATTTCCCTTGGGCGGTGTGTGGTCAACTGAATCGGGGTCCTGAGACTCCAGCCAAGATGGCGGCGCCCACGGGTTGCACATGGCTGGGGGTGTCCAAGATGGCGGCGCCCACGCGTTGCACGTGGTCCCTGGGGAACAAGATGGTGGCGCCCGGTGCCCGCACGTGGCCCGTGGAGAGAGTTGTGGTGGCGGCCCCTGTCCGTCCCCGGAGACGGCGGCGACCGCCTGGGCCTGGCATACCGCCACGAAATGGCCCTTTTTGCCGCACCCTTTGCAGGTGGAGGAGCGGGCCGGGCAGCGCTGCCGGGGGTGCTTGACCTGCCCGCAAAAATAACAGTGGGGCCTCCCCGAGGTTGCCTGGTAGCCGCAGGGCACAAGCTTGTGGGGGGATGGCGGATGCATCGGGGTCAGCCGCGGGCGGGTTCCACGCTGCCCAAGGTGCTGCCGCGCGGTCGGGGACGTACGCGCGGGTGTTTCGGGAGGCCACATCCAGGGAGTTAGAAAGGGCCCGTACCTCCTTGAGGCCTAGTGTCTCCTTCTCTAGCAGCCGTTGACGGATTTGGGAGGACAGCATACTTGCAACGAATGTGTCCCGGATTAAAAGTTCTGTGTGGTCGCTGGCTGAAACTTGCGGACAGTCACAGTTCCTACCTAGTACCAGAAGTGCGCGGTAGAATTCGTCTAGCGATTCCCCCGGGATTTGTCGCCTTGCTGCTAGCTGATGTCAGGCGTAGACCTGGTTTACTGGGTGAATGTAGTGTCCTTTCAACAGGGCCATCGCGGCCTCGAAATCGTCTGCATCCTCGATGAGCGTGTAGATCTCTGGGCTCACCATCGAGTGGAGAACTTGCAGTTTCTGTTCCTCCGTGGATGTAGTCGTGGCCGTCCTGAGGTGCCCTTTGAAGCACGACAGCCAGTGTTTGAAGGTTGCCGCTGAGTTTGCCGCGTGGGGGCTAAGTTGCAGACACTCCGGCTTGATGCGGAGCTCCATTCTTCAAAATCTAGTCCGATAAATTGATGCACGATCAATAACTCTCGAAGCGGGATTGGAGTACAATTGAAGGCTTTATTGGACTAGATGTTTCCCCCAGCAGCGCAGGGTACAGAATGCAGCAGCTGGAGCGACACAGACTCTTACACTCCGCCTTACTGGACGGAACCAGCAGGCAGGCTTCACCAATGATCTTGCTGTCTCAGGTACCTCGCACACCAATGGTCTTACAGCCTCAACCTGGGTACTGGTAATACCCCTAATACCGACTACCACACCCCCCCTCCCCAATGTGTTCCATAAACCCCTGTAGTTCCTTCGCAGCCACCGACACCCTCCCTGTCCTCAAACTCGACCGATCCAGCCTTAGATCTGTAACAATAGTAAAGTTCCCCCTCCCCCACCATAATCAGCCGATGCAAGTCCAGATCAGGGTACTCCCCCAATACCCGCCTCACGAACTCTACATCGTCCCAGTTTGCTGCGTAAATGCATCCCCTCCAGCTTCCTATTCAACATAATATATCTACCCCCTGAATCCGACACTATACTTCCCACTTTGAACGCCATCCGCTTATTCATAAAAATCGCCACGCCTCCCCGTGTTTTGGAATCCAGTCCGGAATGGGATACCTACTCTACCCATCCCTTCCTCAGCGTAGTCTGATCCAGCACCCTCAGTTGTGTCTACTGTATCGTTGCCACGTCAACCTTCACATTCCATGTGATCAGCCTGGTCGGGGGGGGGAGAATTCCCCCCCCCCCCCAACCCCCCGGCCGATCAACCATAGCCCTTCCTGGGCCAGCCTCCAGCCTGCGTCCCGCACCTCCTCAGGCCCACCCTCGGGTGCCCACCATCATCAACCCTCCCCATGTCACCTTTCAACAACCCCTCGCCTGTCAGCAGTCTACCGCTCCCCCCCTCCCTCCCCCACACCCCACAACAAAATAACAATTATACTTTATGTTTTAATGTACTGTTTAAGATTAAAAGTAAAAAAAATACTTGGCTAGGTTTCTGCAATCTTGCGGGTTTGGTGTTGGGCGTGAGCGGGAGAATCCCGCGGGAGCGAAAATGTCAGAAACCGGCCGGCATAAAATCAAATTGCAGTTCTCCTAATGGTGGATTAATAGCCCAGCAGCGCTAACCCTCCCACCTGCCTTTCCCTCTGTAGGACCCCTCTCCGAATCTGAGGTGTTCTCCCCGTCTATATGAAGCTCAATATAAGATGCTCCTTTGGCAGAGAAACTGGGAAGGCATTGAAATAAGAACACAAATCACAGCAAAATGTTGATAATGATAGATGAAACTTAGCCTGCCAGTGGAAGGCTGTCCCACTCCTGCAGGTCTGCTCTAACCCTGCTCACAAACTTGTAAAATCCAGTTTGCGAAGTCACGTCCAATCCCCGGTCACCTGAACCCCCAAATAGCAAAAACCCGCCAGACAGAACCACAATGCCCCCAACCCCGCACCTCCCCCCAGAGGGCTACCCACAAAATATTCACTCTTCCCAACATTTAGTATATATCCCGAAAAGGAACCGAACCTCTGAAATATCCCCATTATCTGCCCCATAACTGGCCCTGAATTCCTAACACACAGTAAAAGCTTGTCCGCATATACTCCATCCCTCACAATTCCCGTCCACCTTTCCGAGGCACTCAAAGCAATCGGCAATGGTCCGATTGCCAACGTGAACAGCAATGGGGTCAAAGGGCATCCCTGCCTCGTCCCCTGTGCAGCCTGAATTACCCAGAATTCATGTATTTGTTCGACCACTAGCCGCTGTGCTTCACAGCCGGACCCACCATGCAAACCCAGGACCAATCCCAAACATCTGCAGAACCGAGAAGAAGTAGCTTGATTTGACCCTATCGAATGCCTTTTCAGTGTCCAGAGACACGATAGTCCCCAGTTCTGGTCCCACTGCCGGTGTGAGAATTACATTAAGGAGCTGCCTCACATTGGATGACAGTTACTCAAGTAGTTTTCTTGTTGAGATAGCACAAGATATGCCCAGGGTACATTACCTTTGACTGTGACAATGTTCTCAAGATGTACTACAGCATTCTGTCCATAAGTAGTGTTGTTACTTTGTCAGCAGCTTCATAAAAGATATACGTTCTATAATTTCTGGAGGTGAGCAGAAATGGAAAGCTCATCTGGCTGAGAAAAGGGCTCAGAAAAACAGAAGTCAGTGAACTGTGCACCTCCTCACCCCTCTGTCTCCCTCTGAAATAAATGCAGCTGAAGCTGCCGTGACAGAGTTGGGCACAATGAGCCACACTGGATGATGGCTAACAGAGAGTTGACGACCACAATGCAAACCATTGTCTTCCGAGATCGAAGGCTGCCCAACAGCCAACTTATTGCCTCAACAACAGTGTAGTTTAGAAAATGGTTTGTTTTCTGAAGTAAATATGTGTATTAAAAGTAGATGTAAAATATAATCATTATTCAGGATAATTGCTGTAATTAAATTGAATGCACATTTTGTCGAGCTCCTGGTTTACTAACATGTCACTTCTATCCGCCTGGTACATTTGTCATGACCATTTTCGAAGAACTTGATGTTGCTTTCCTGTTATTTGAAACCTAGAGTACTTCTAAATGAGTGGAGACCATTAGCAATATGTATTTTGCCAATACAGAATAGTTTCCCATTAGATTATGGTAAATTGTGCTTAATTGTTCCCACTGGGTCAATGACAAATGTAGCGAGAATAAAGAGGGACAATTTGCTGTGACAGGTGCAGATAGTTGATGATGAAAATATGTTTGCATTGGCCTTGTGGAAACTGGAGTAATTACAGAACTAACAGTTACAAATATGGAAGATCATGTCCTGTATAGAATGTGTTGCACACTAATTCATTCTTTAAATTATAAATTTAGAGTACCCAATTCATTTTTTCCAATTAAGGGGCAATTTAGCATGCTCAATCCACTTTGCGTGCACATCTTTGGGTTGTGGGAGCGAAACCCACACAAACACGGGGAGAATGTGCAAACTCCACACGGGCAGTGACCCAGAGCCAGGATCGAACCTGGGACCTTAGCCCCGTGAGGCACCAGTGCTAACCACTGTGCCACTGTGCTGCCTGCACACCAATTCATAGACAGAGCAAAGAAAATGTACTCGCTTTAAAAATAATATATGATCAAGTGGAGCTAAGCTGTTTGTCATTCTTTCCTCTAGCCTTATTTTCAAGTAACTTTCAATATTTCTGTGGCAAATGCTCTATGTTGCAAAAAAATTATTTCCCTGAAGATCAGAGGTCGGTATTTAAAATATAACATCTCCTTATCTTTTCACAAGATCATAAAATAAATATAGATGGACAAGGCTATTTGGACTCACTTAGTTAATTGTTCCAGCTCTACCTTACATTCCCCATTCATTGTAGCATGCTTTTATTTCGCTCTGCGCAAAATACGTTCTTAATCCAAGACATGAATTTGCCTTATTGCAGTTGGAACATGTGACCATTTGTCTTACCTTTTTCGGGGTGGCACGGTGCTACCGTGCCGCCCATTAGTATGGCTGTTCAAGGGTTTAATTCTTTCATTAACATTGTTGGGTGGGCAGCCAGCACAGTCGCACAGTGGTTAGCATTCTGCCTCATGCCGCCGAGATCCGAGATTCGATCCCGGCCCTGGGTCACTGTCCGTGTGGAGTTTGCAATTCTCCCTGTGTTTGCGTGGATTTCGCCCCCACAACCCAAAGATGTGCAGGGTAGGTGGATTGGCCACAATAAATTGCCCCTTAATTGGAAAAAATGAATTGGGTACTCTAAATTTAAAAAAAAAACATTGTTGGAAGAAAAAAAAGTGAAGAGTTAGCTTCACTTGGCATTTTTCACAAAATAAACTAAATCACAGCTTGGAGAGCAGCTGAGCTTAAAAGCCTTGTCTCAAACATGAAAATCACAACACGGTCACTGGTTGTTCAGTTCATCCTCCATGTGCCCAACCTGTTCTGATATTCTATTATTCCCCTTCCTTCAACCCCCTAACTCATCTTAAAGGGGAAGCTAGGTGAACATGTGAGAGGCAAAGGACCTGAAGGTTATGCTGATAGGGTGAGTGGAAGAAAGGTGGCAGGAGGCTTGTGTGCAGCACAGAGCAGTTGGGCAAAATGGCCAAGCTGTTTCGGTGCTGCAGAAACTAGGTACAGCCAGTTCTCAACTGATGATGTTCACCATTCTGTTAGCTTTACTGATTGCTGGTTTACATTGGTATCAAGTCCACCAGTGTTCCTACAGGTGTTCCAATTCCACCCATAGCTGTTCCTGCACCATTTATGGAATAATTATATCACCCATCATTTTCTTCATTTTGACAATATTTTGTACGTGCCTATATTAACGGGCTGGAGTCCCCAGACAGCGGTGAAGCAATGGGGCTGAATTTGCCGCTGATCTCAAAGAAACCTACGCTAAAAGACCTGGCTCCTTTCCATGGCGTGCGTTTCCCCTTTTCCCAATGTTGCTTGAATCTGACGCCAAGACAAGAAGATCTTTAGATATCCAGCATGAGAGGCAGGTTAGGCAGCCAATCACATTGAAATTTCCCCAGTTAGTCAACCAGGAAGTGAATCTACCAATTATCCTCCACTTCTAATTTAAATTTTCAGAGAGCAAAATTAAGTGTGGGAAATTGTTTTTTATTACAATAGAGAAATTTGACATTCCACAAATATAAAATAGACTTTTTGAAGCTAGTGAGCTGTTTAGTGGTAATGGTGAAGTCAGTACGCTGGTTAAAAACCTAGTTACACCTTATTCAACAAGGTATAATTTTTTCAAGGGTTTTTACAAAGAGACCAGGAGCGGAAGAGCGCAGGTTTTCATCAATTTACTGAGTTCTTAGTGATTTCTCTTGGGGAGGGTTGTAGGATGGGGGTTGGTGTGAGGTGTGGGGAATGGGGAGGGAGGAACTCAACAGCCCATCCTCTGGAGGAAAGTAGAATCACTTACAGAAACTTCTGTATGTCCGTCTTATTCTTCGCACCTATTGGCTCCCAATGTGCTGTCAGTTTCAGTGGAGTGATGACAACAAACATCAACAGTTTCATTGCCATCACCACTGCAAAATCCAGACTGTTGAATGTTATTGATGTATTTTGTCCAATAAGTCTAGTATTTCCTAGCTGCCTCTCACAATTAGTTGCTCCATCCAGTTCAATATCACAGGATTACACGGGACAGTCAGCACAGAAACTGGCCACTTGGCCCAATCAGTTCATGTCAACATTTATGCTCCCCTTGAACTTCCTCTCATTGTCTCGAACTCTTAACAGGAGAATCCTCTATTCCCTTCTCCCTCAAATGCTTACCTAGCTTCCCCTTGACTGCATCCAAACTATTCATTTCTAACACTCCTGTGGTAGTGGATTTTACTCCTGAATCCCCTTTGATATTTTAGTGACTATCTTATATTGATGGCCTCTACTTACGCTCTTCCCCAGCAGTGGAAATATTGGGGGTGATTTTGAGCCTGCGCTCGCTGTCTGCGGGATCGGCAGCACAGGTAGACAGTATCATGAGAATAGGGAAATGCAAAATGATCATCCCTCGCTAAACAGGTTTGTCGAGATGTGAGGCAGTCGATCGGCGCAGAAGTAAGTATAGCCCCTGGGGCAGAGGGACAAACAGCACCGGTTAGCACTGTTGGGTTAGCACTGCCAAGTTAGTACTGTGCCAACCTGACAGCGCTGACCTGAGAGTGCGAACTTGGCAGTGACAACCTGGGTCAGGGGGCAGTGCCAGGGGCAGGCCTTGGTGGGAGCCCCATGGGCGGGGTTGCATTGATGTATGGGGTGGGGGGCGTGCCGGCTATACTTCCGCGGTGTTAGGGGGGTGGGGGGGGGGGGGGGGGGTTTCAATGCCAGTGGTGGATGTGGGGAATTGTATACAATACCTCAGGTATGGTTAACCAAGGTTCAATACACGATTAGCATTACTTTATTTTTTGAATGTATCCCTCAAGAGACAAACCCGACCATTTAGTTTGCTTTTTTCATGACCCAGCTAGCAATTCGACCTACTTTTAGCAACATATGTGCTGGTACTGCCAGATAGACCCCTTTTGCTCTTTTATCCAATTTTTTTTTCATTTTTTTATCTCCCCATAAATTTAGAGCACCCAATTATTTCTTTCCAATTAAGGGGTAATTTGGCTTGGCCAGTCCAACCTACCCTGCACATCTTTGGGTTGTGGGGGTGAAACCCACGCAGTCACGGGAGAATGTGCAAACTCCACACAGACAGTGACCCGGAGCCGGGATCGATCCTGGGTCCTCACCGCCGTGAGGCAGCAGTGCTAACCACTGTATTTCAGTGACTTCTTTTACCCTATTTATATTCTTATTTTTGAAATAATTTGTACGTTTTTATTTACTTACTGCCAAAAGATGACACCTCACATGTGTCAATGCAGAAATCTGTTTGCCTATTATGTGACAATTCTGTAAGTTTAATAGTATTGTTTTATAATTTGTTGCAGTCCTCCTCAGTGTTGACTGTGCTTGACAACCAGCAAGTATCATCTGTTAATCTGATTAGTTTGCAATAGAATGTGGCGCCTAAGCCTTTGATGTAAATTACAAACAATAACAATCCCTTTACTGAACCCTGGGGCATATCAGTCAACAATCAGTCCCAAACCTAAAACAGTAAGGGCAGCACGGTGACATAGTGGTTAGCACAAATGCTTCACAGCTCCAGGGTCCCAGGTTCGATTCCTGGCTTGGGTCACTGTCTGTGCGGAGTCTGCACATCCTCCCCGTGTGTGCGTGGGTTTCCTCCGGGTGCTCCGGTTTCCTCCCACAGTCCAAAGATGTGCAGGTTAGGTGGATTGGCCATGATAAATTGCCCTTAGTGTCCAAAATTGCCCTTAGTGTTGGGTGGGGTTACTGGGTTATGGGGAAAGGGGTGGAGGTGTTGACCTCAGGTGGGGTGCTCATTCCAAGAGCTGATGCAGTCTCGATGGGCCGAATGGCCTCCTTCTGCACTGTAAATTCTATGATAAAACAATCCATCTTTTTAGTGTCTTTGTAAATTTCCTCCCTATTTCTGGGATTCACCCTGTATCTCCACAGCAGCCTTCCTTGCCAAACCTTTCTGAATGCCATTTGTAATTCTATGCACGCAACTTTGTTCCCACTGTGCAGATTATTTGCCTTGCAAGTTGGTGACAAGATTCCAGTGAGCTCCTTTTGTTGGAACAAGAATCCCTCCACTTTACTTTGCAGTCATGTTACAACTTGGCAAAAATAGATGGGTGACCTCTGTCAGGGTGACCAATGGGGGATAAATTAAGGGACGCTGTAGATGCTGCCAAATCTGAAAGATCCAGGGGTCGGGCAGGGGGATGCTGCTGTGCCTATGAGAGCAGGTTTACAGACTCAGCTCCTGGACTCATGCGCAGAACCTCCAAACACAAAACCCAACACTTCCGGGGTTGACGGTGCGCAAAAACCACTGGCTAACGCATGCACGGGTAAAGGACTGGCTGATTCATGTGCAAATAGAGGATCGGTCAAAGCATCCACTGACAAATGTGAGCAGATGCAGATGAACAAAGAACAATACAGCACAGGAACAGGCCCTCCAAGCCTGTACCGGTCACAATACCACTCTTGGCCCAAAACTCTCAGCACTTCCTTAAAGAATAAAGCATTCCAGGACAAATGCATCCTGGGAAGGAGAGACAAAAGGCCTAATTATGGGACAGTCCCGGAATATCCGGGACAGCTGGTCACCCTTCACCTATTCCCGGTCAACTTCCATACCTTATCATGAATCAGCTTGCTGGGGCATCCAGGAGCATGCTGGAATGTTTTTAATCCTCTTTCCCTTGCCCGCAGGATCCTGATTGTTTTGCTCCCTGTACTTTCATGGTTTGTGTTCTCTCTTTGTATCCTGCTGCCTGACCTTTTTTTTCTCTTTTTCCAGTTTTTTCTTTCACTTTCTGTTATCTGTCCATCTCTCCCTCCTCTTTCAACCCTCTCTCTTTCTCATCATCCCCCTTTCCTAATTCATTTATTTTTACATCTAGCTTCTTGTCACCTGATTGGTTTAACATTTTGTTTTATTTGCCCTTTCTGGTCTTCTGGTTCTCTTCCTTTTCCAGGCTTATGCAAAATCTGCCTGTCCATTTCTCTATCCCGCCTCCTCTCCCCTCCGCCATATCCTCCTCCCCCCCCCCGAAACTGCTTTTCCTCTCCGTATTTCTCCACTTCTCTGTTCCTCCATCTCGGTTCCTCTCCTCTATTTGTTTCCAGATGGTGAGGGAAGGAGATTGGGAGAGGATTGTAGGTTCTCAATCAGAAGACGACCTGATTCATCCTAGGCAATGAGAGCAGACCAACCTGCAGCGACAGCCAGTGGGAGTGAGTAAGTCAGGGCTGAAACCTATGCAGAATCTGATGGAATTGGCTTGGGCTCTGAAACACGGGAGGACAGTCCCTACCACCACCTCAAAATGTAGAATGAAAAATGACGAGGTGGGGCTTGCAGTGACTGATACAACTGTTGGTAACTCAGAAAGGCCTGGGGCAATTCCCCGCACTTCCTCTCCCCCTGTATTTTCTGTTTAATTATAATAATTTAATAATCTTTATTTTCACAAGTAGGCTTATATTAACTGCAATGAAGTTACTGTAAAAAGC
Organism: Scyliorhinus canicula; assembly: GCF_902713615.1. Classification (NCBI taxonomy): domain Eukaryota; kingdom Metazoa; phylum Chordata; class Chondrichthyes; order Carcharhiniformes; family Scyliorhinidae; genus Scyliorhinus; species Scyliorhinus canicula. Next base: position 192,028,738 of record NC_052154.1, on the reverse strand, counting down.
CTCTAGTCGCCACATTCCGGTGCCTGTTCGGGTACACTGAGGGAGAATTCAGAATGTCCAATTCACTCAACAGCACGTCTTTCGGGACTTGTGGGAGGAAACCGGAGCACCTGGAGGAAACCCATGCACACACGGGGAGAACGTGCAGACCCCGCACAGACAGTGACCCAGCGGGGAATCGAACCTGGGACCCTGGAGCTGTGAAGCCACAGTGCTACCCACTGTGCTACCGTTCTGCCCACAATTCCATGACAACATCCAAACCTTTAAGGGATCCCTTGCCAAGTTACAAATTTGCGATGTAAAGTTTTGAATTTATCTCAGGAATGTGATCTCAGTTCTTGTCCCTCCATCATTAGACAGATAGTGTTGCTGCCGTGTGCTGATCGCTCTCGTGAGATGTGCTGTGTACTGCACGGAGTTAAGGCTAACACATGCTCGACTGCAGGCAGCCATTGTTGAACAACTTTATTTACACCTCCCTAACAGAGGGGGCAGCAGTATAACAAAGTGTCGGCTATTACAGCATATCACAAGGAGCACAGCTGTGAACCTGCTCTACTGGGTCAGATAGGTTCACAAAATGTAACTGAAATTCAAGCTGTAGGGCAGCACAGTAGCACAGTGAGTAGCACTGTTGCTTCACAGTGCCAGGATCCAAGGTTCAATTTGCAGCTTGGGTCACTGTCTGTGCGGGGTCTGCACGTTCTCTCCGTGTCTGCGTGGGTTTCCTCCGGGTGCTCCGGTTTCCTCCCACAAGTCCCGAAAGACGTACTTGTTAGGTGAATTGGACATTCTGAATTCTCCCTCTGTGTATCAGAAAAGGCGCCAGAATGTGGCGACTAGGGGCTTTTCACAGTAACTTCATTGCAGTGTTAATGTAAGTCTACTTGTGACAATAAAGATTATTATTATTATTAGCCCTGCTAGGCTACTGGACCAATTAAATGCTGATTTATTAGCTGCTGTGCTGTGAAGTTCTATCTTCAATTTGCATGCTTCTATTTTTACACTAAGCTGCTGCCTCACTTACTATTCCAAATTATTCTTACATTTCTATGCAAGTTCTGCTGAGTTTGATATCTATTCCAAACACTCGATTTTCTTCACAACTGTGTGTGAGGCTGAAGCAAACTGTTCACAAACCCCTCTCTATCTCTGTAACCCCCTCCAGCCTTTACAATCTTCTGGGATCTGGGTGCTCCTCTAGCTCTGGTTCCCTGCACAAAGCTTCATTCGAATCACTCCACGATTGGCAGCCGTGCTTTCAATTCCCTCGGCCTTATCAGTTTCAGCATTCTCTCTCTAAATATCTCCATTCCTCTACCCCTCTCCTCTCCTTTAGACACTCCTGAAACATACTTCTTTCATCAAATTTCTGGTGTACTCTTCTAATATCTCCATATGTGGCTTGGTGTTAACTTTTGTTTAATAATGCTCCTGTGAGATGTTTGGCTGGTTTAAAGGTATTACATAAACACAAATTGTTCCTGTTGAACATTTAAACTTGGCCAGGATGGTGAACCAGAAAGAATCAACCATGACCCAATGTCATAAGAATGTCGCTTTAAGAAATGTTTGGCTGCTCATATTACTGCAGTGATGTCAGAGTGTGGGTGGAGCTGGGCTGTCTGTCAGCTTTTTACTTTCATTTTAGGCTGCTTGCTGCAGGGTGTGTTTGAGTTTCATTTTCAGTGTTGGAGTTGAAGCCAGACAGAGCAGGTGTACTGCTGTTCTCTCTGCCATGAAAAGACTATCTCTTGATCATTTGTTGAATTCAGAATTATAAATGTTCTCAGTAGCGAATGTAAACCTGATGTGCTTCTGTTAAAAGGTGTTTATTTTGTCTTCTGAATGTTGTTTGGGAAGTTATTAAGGATTACTTAGTGTTGTATTCTTTGGGGGTTGTATTTGAATTGATAGTTGCTAAGTTGTTCACTGTATGTTTTAAAAAGGTTAACTTGAGTTCATAGAATAAACATTGTTTTGCTTTAAAAAATACTTTTCCATTTTTGCTGTCCCACACCTGAAGGGTGGGCCATGCGCTCCCCATACCACAATCTAGTAAAATTTGTGGGTCAGGTGAACTGCATGATACACTTTGGGGTTCTCTAAACCCTGGCCCATTACACCAAGATCCTGACCATCATGGAAGTAAAAGCCTTTTCTGTCTTTAGCATGTATAATTCCTGGGCTTGATTCTCTGGCCTCCCAGCCATGTGTTTTCCGGTGGCGGGAGGCGGCGCGTCCTCCACTGGTGGCGGGATTCTCCATTCCTGTCAATGGGAACTCCCATTGAAACCACCCCTCACCACCTGGAAGCCCATGGGCGGGCTCAGAGAATCCCGCTATCAGCGAACGGCCGGAGAATCCCGGCTCCTGTGTATTGGCATAAACCTGGATGCTAAAAGCTAGAAGAAAAATTATTGCATGGGTATCTACAGAAAGATGAGCTGGTTGTAGAAGCAGTTGGCACTGTTGCAATTTTGTAGTAATGTCACCAAAACGTCAAATATTTGGAGTTACTTGTCCTCTGCCTTATTTTGTTTTTTGCCCTTTTTTAAGTTATTCTGTTTCTTTTTGTTTGGCTCACAACCCGAAATGTGACTGAGAGCCACTGTGATACTTAAGTCTTGTCAATACCACTTGTTGCGATGACCTTTTCAAAGTATCCAGTAATTGTACAGGTCCGTCAAGTGCCCAATCAATGTTTTTTTAATTGCCCGACTATGATTATGAAGCTTGTTGCACAGTAATGATTTCATATAGCAATCTGTAAAGTCTCACATTAGTGCATTGGCATGCGTGTCCCACCCACATTACATTGTTTAGTGCCAATTCAGTTTATCAGAACAACAGGGCATTGTACACTTACAAACCATTGCCTTTTAAGGCACAAATACCACTGGTTTGGTTGAGTTCAATGTGGGTGGCAATTAAGGATAGTTTATTTTTGAGCGACTGTCTATAATTACAATTTGTGAAATTTAATACCTGGAATTTTTGCTCACTTGAGCTGTCAAGTTTATTACTGTGGAAAAAGTGTCCCATAGTGCCTCGACATTGCGATACTCCATTCCGGAGGAAGTCTTTCTCCGGGGTGCCTTGTGTATACATCAGTCACAAATCCCAGAATCTCCCATGGGCATGTTGAAGTACTTGATGGAAAACAAACAAGTTTGAAGTTTTTGCTTTCTATAATGTTTTTGTTAACAGCTGTTAACTGTGCAGCTGGAGTGCATTGTATCTAATTACAATCAAATATTAGCAGAGTACTGTAATTTTCCACGTACCATGTGACTGCTATATCCTTCCTGGGTGCAAGATTATAAGCTCTATACATTTGACTAATCATTTGTATTTACAGCACTCGTCAACAAGCATTAGTTAAGTCAATATTCCTATGCTAATTACAAAAGTGACTGTTGCCGGCTATTGAGGAAATGCTTCAGAAAGCATTTTGACTGCACAGAAATGTTAATGAAACCTCAGTCAGAGGTGGACAATGTTAGAAAATATCACAATGTCTTGAGCGATCATTTGTCATCTTTCAAAGAAGGGGGTTCACTGAAAATATTAGATTTGGCAAAATGGGCGGCACTGTGGTACAGTGGTTAGCACTGCTGCCTCACAGCGCCAAGGACCCAAATTCGATCCTGGCCCCGGGTCACAGTGTGGAGTTTCCACATTTTCCCCATGTCTGCATGGGTCTCACCCCCACAACCCAAAGATGTACAGGGGAGGTAGATTGATCACGTTAAAATTGCCCCTTAATTGGAAAAAAGTAATTGGGTACACTAAATTAAAAGAAAAGATTTGGCAATTAATGTTGTGCAATTTTTAAACATAAGAAGCATGAAAGAGCTCCTCAAATGTTGAGTGGTTATGTTTTACTGTGCCTCAAGGTCAAGTTTGGCGATATGCTCCAAGATAAAATGATTGACCATTGCACTGTCGAGGCTCACATTCTGCAAAATCTGCAGCAACAGAAGAATGAGTGGGTTAAGAAGAAGGGAAGGAAAAGATAAAAGTAGAAAAGAGAAGCTAAACACGAATGATGAAGTACAGAGGTACAGCAAGCAGAAAGAACTGACAAAATTCTAACAACTTCCAGAAATGGAAAATTGACAAATGTACAACATGAGGGAGGCAGTAAAATGGTGAGGAGCTGAGAACACAAACTGTAAATGAAAATCGAAGAAGCATTCTGAGGAGGTTACGGTGGCACAATGGTTAGCACTACTGCCTCCCAGCGGCAGCCCCCCCCCCCCCCCCCCCCCCGAGTTCAATTCTGGCCTTGGGTGACTGTGTGGAGTTTGCACGTTCTCCCCGTGTCTGCGTGGGTTTCCTTGGGTGCTCTGATTTCATCCTACTGTCCAAAGATGTGCGGGTTAGGTGTATTGGCCATGCTAAATTGCCCCTCAGCGATGTTCAGGTTAGGTTGCAGGCTAGGGTGGGGTGGACGGGGGAGTGGACCCGGGGAGAGTGTTCTTTCGGTGGGTTGGTGCAGACTCAATGAGCTGAATGGCCTCTTCTACAGGGTAGGGATTCTATGAGAATAACAAGATTATCCAGGTAAATTCATCATGGATTGAAAAAGTGATCTAGATTCTTTTATGAATTAAAACACCCGGATTTTGAAAACCCGGAAGACTTTCAATCTGTTGAAGCGCTAAATCCGGCCGGGATATTCCGACCCAGCCGTGGTAGGACCTGCCTTAGGGAATTTGGCGGCCCAGCCAAAAATCCATAGATTTGCGGCAGGACCGGGTGATCCCGGGGTAGGCGGAGCTGGAAAATCTTACCCTCTGTTTCTCTCCACAGGTACTGTCTGACCGACTGAGTTTTCCCAGCATTTTCTGTCCTTGTTTCGGACTTTCAATATGGTAGGCACAAAAGATTGAAGAATTGTTGCAGAGGATTTTAATGGTCACGTTGTCAAGTAAACAGAGTCAATGGTTAGGGATGCACTGGAGTTTATAAAAGTATTCAGGTTCATCATTTATCAGGGGCATTTGATGACAACACGTGAGGCAGATGAAAGAGCTCATTGTGCATTGTGAAAATGATGATAAAACAGGCTGAACCGGATTGGTTGCATGTCCATTGTCATTCCTTTCTCCTTATGTCAGGTTCGTTTGATAGTTTTTGATTCGTACAATTGTCTTTTTTGTCTTCTGCATAATTGAGACTCACTCTTCCAGAGATCTTCAAATAACTCTAGACGGATCTTTTGAAACCGATACTCGATTTGGACTCTCTATCAATGTTTCCGAAACTATTGCTCTTTATCAGCCTGTACCTGTTACTCAAACTTCTCCCACATCTGTAATCATTAATGGAGCAATTCTGCAGAATGTTTATTATTTTGCATTCCTTGGTGATATTCTATGAAGGAATATGAACATAATGAATGAGATTCACTGCATTAAACATGTCTCGGTCACTTTCAATCCGATGGGCACGCTTGCCTTTGATGAGAGAGGCCGGGATTTTCATCATCCCAATCGGGACTAAAATAGATGCAGGGTCTGCAAAAGTAGCAGCTTGATCCCGGACCTGGACGTCCTCCCTCCATTCCTAGCGCTGGCTGTTTTCCAGTATGGGAGGGTTGTGACTGCCCACCCCCGAGCCCTGACACCAATCAGCTGTTATTTGCAGTTGCTGGCACCATTTTAAAATGGCCAGTTCGGATGCCCCATGATTTTCATAGAGGTAGCCAATATTGGGAAGGCCTCCTGATTGACATCTGATGAGTGAGGTCATGAACTGTGAACTGGAGGCAGGAGGAGTGTTTTCTGTCTCACCGTTCATCAGGTGTGACTGCAAACAGAGATGTATCTGTGTCACCCATAGTCACCAGGACCAGCAGAGCATCTCCTTCCATGGCAGGGGCGGCAAGCCCCTAAATTCCCGTCTCTCGCCATCCGCCTTGGTCACCTGACATGGGAGTGAAATTCCAGTCCATATCTCAAAGACACCAATATTTTAAAAAATCTGCTCATTATGCCACATTGAGAAAAGCTTTTAAAGTATTGGACCCTCTCCCAAAGTAACCCACAATAGTGTTGAGGGAATAAGAGACTGTAATCGTTATAGGTACATTGTCCTAGATTTTCATGGCTGAGACAGGTATTGGGAGTCTGGATTTTCCTGACATGTAATTAGGTCTCCATCCTGGAAAAGCCCACATGTCCTATTTTCACTTTGGGGAGGCAGGTAAGGGCTCGATGTAATGGCAGCCTTTGAGGAAATGTCAAAAAACAACTATTGTAATTAAAAATAAATACATTTAGAGTACCCAAAAATGTTTCACAATGAAGGGACAATTTAGTGTGACTAATCCACCTATCCTGCACATCTTTGGGTTGTGGGGGCGAAACCCACGCAAACACGGGGAGAATGTGCAAACTCCACACAGACAGTGACCCGGAGCCGGGATCGAACCTGGGACCTCGGCCCCGTGAGGCAGCAGTGCTAACCACTGCACCAGCGGCTGCCCTCACAACTATTGTAATTACGAGAACAGATTTATTTTTCAACTCTCACTGACACGGGCGGTCCATTAAAATTTTTTTTAAAGGGCTGGGGAGTTAAATGACTTCACAATTTGATAGTTATACAGACCTAATTCGCCTTCCACAAGGATTTACATTGACTCCACAAATTCCTGATTCTCACACTGGGTTAAGGCCCTTGCTACAGCAAAAATGGGGTCTGTTTGAACTCAGCACTGCTGTAGGAAAAATATCCAAAGGGACAATGATTTTTATGTAAGCCTTTGGAATTAAGTAAATTGTTGCTTTTTCAGCCAGAAGAATCAAGGAACTTTGTATTATCAGTTGCTTATTAAATAACACTTTGTGCCTGGAAACGGATTTACTAGAAAAGTTCTTCATACAACTTGTATGTCTGATCCTGCTACAATATAAATAGCCCAAATAGAATGCTATTTATAGAGTGTAAAGAGTAGCTGGTCACAGTTACATGACTAAGCCCTGTCATCCAGTTCAACTCTGAACGATGTGTTTATTAAGTTCTCGCATGTCTCAGTTTTTGATGACAGCACACACAGAGTCACCTCCTAGTTTATGTGGACATTCGTAAGGGAAGCACCAAGGTAGAGCTGACGCAATTTAAACGTAAAAATACATGTTCTACTAAAAACACGTGGGATCTTTGTAGGTTGGTGTAAATAACGTTTGATTTGAATGTTAGCTGAGAATATAGCAAATTGGTGGACTCAATCAGATGAATTTGCTGAGACATACAATTCCACATCTAATGCGTTTTAGATTGGAGCTGTGAACACTGAAAAGATTATTTCTAGAAAGCAAGAGCATTGACCTGAAGCAGCTCTGTTCTGAGTAGATTTCCGCCTGCCCTTTTGCTCTTCGCAGAAGACAAAGCTACCTTTTAAAAATGGGCGGGGGAAGAGGGAAAGATTAAGTTTTATATTACCATGTACTATAGTTTACAAAAACCACCAGTTGTTCAGTTGAGATTGATATCTAGTGTTCCATGGGCACTAATTGACCACCACATTGCGCCCGCCGCTGATCTGGGTGCACCGGTTAAATAGCGGGAAAGACCCAAATCGAGATTTTCGGCAGATGCAAATCAGTTTGCTATCTGACCAGCCCAGTCCAGATAACATTACGTGCAGGTGTCTGGGATACAGGGTGTGGGGTCCGCTGAGCAGGGGGCTGACGCTGCGACCAGGGGCTGTGTGGGCAGAGTGGGTTTGGTGGCATTGGATGTGGGGAGGGAGGGGTGAACAATGGGGGACTGGAGGGTCCCGGGGAGGAAGACTCCGCTGGTTGTGTGTCTCCCACCCTCTCCAATTCCTTACAGATAGTATTCAAAATGGATGATATCTTGGACCCCGCGGAAGCTGCCCTCATGATGCTGCTGGCAGGCCAGGTGGACAGATGCTGGAGAAGGCGACGGCTGGAGCATCGACAGGGCCTCGAGGCGGATGCCCATGAGCAGGTCACCGCTCCACACCCTGAGGGCCCGGCTGCCCATCCGGCCATGGAGGATCCCAGAGGGGTAAGCCAGCGACGGCCCAAGGTGTACAGGCATCGCTGATCTTTCAAACAAATGATGGATAGCGTTTGCTGCAGGCGGCTCTGCCTCAACAAGGAGACAGTGCAGCATCTGGTGCTCCCACTCTCCCGATCCCCGGCGCAGGCTCGGGCATCCGTGACTCCGCGAGTGTGACTTCAGTTTCTTCGGTAGCTTCATCACCCCTAGATGGGACCAGTGGGAGAACTGATCCACCTGGGAAGAGGGTCAGCCATGGGGTGTGCCGGTGGGAGGGAGGGTGGGGCACGTGGAGGGGGTGTGGGTGGGGATCAGCGGGCGCAGGTCCCGTAGGGAGACCGTATCCTGTCGGCCGTTGGGGTACGCCACGTAGGCGTACTGAGGGTTAGCGTGAAGGAGGTAGACCCTCTCAACCAATGGCTCCGACTTGTGCGCCCGCACATATTTGCGGAGCAGGATGGGTCCAGGAGCTGCCAGCCACGTTGGGAGCGTGGTCCCGGAGGAGGACTTCCTAGGGAAGACAAGGAGATGTTCATGAGGTGTTTCGTTTGTCATGGTACACAGCAGTGATTGGCTGGCGTGGAGTGCATCGGGGAGGACCTCCTTCCAGCGGGAGACTGGGAGATTTCTGGACCGCAGGACCAGTAGAACGGTCTTCCAGACTGTTCCGTTCTCCCTCTCTACCTGCCCGTTTCCCCGGGGGTTATAACTGGTCGTCCTGCTCGAGGCAATGCCCTTGCTGAGCAGGAATTGAAGCAGTTCGTCACTCATGAAGGAGGACTCCCTATCGCTGTGTATGTAGGCAGGGAAACCGAACAGGGTAAAGATACTGTGGACGGCTTTTATGACGGTGGCTGCGGTCATGTCGGGGCAGGGATGGCGAAAGGGAACTGGGAGTACTCGTCAATCACGTTCAGGAAGTACGTGTTGCGGTCGGTGGAGGGGAGGGGCCCTTTGAAGTCCATACTGAGGCTTTCAAAGGGACGGGAAGCCTTTACCAGATGCGCTTTCTCTGGCTTGTAGAAGTGCGGCTTGCACTCTGCGCAGATTTGGCAGTTCCTGGTGGCGGTCTGACCTCCTCTATGGAGTAGGGCAGGTTGCGGGTATTGATAAAATGGAAGAATCGAGTGACGCCCGGGTGGCAGAGGTCCTCATGGAGGGTCCGGAGTCGGTCCACTTGTGCGTTGGCACATGTGCCGTGGGATAGGGCATCAGGAGGCTCATTTAGCTTCCCGGGACAATACAAGATCTCATAGTTGTAGGTGGTGAGCTCGATCCTCCGCCGTAAGATCTTATCGTTCTTTATCTTGCCCCGCTGTGCATTATCGAACATGATAGCAACCCACCATTGGTCAGTGAGGAGCGTGAATCTCCTGCTGGCCAGGTAATGCCTCCAGTGCCGCACAGCTTCTACTATGGCCTGGGCCTCCTTTTCAACGGAGGAATGATGGATTTCTGAAGCATGGAGGGTGCGTGAAAAGAAGGCCACGGGCCTGCCCGCTTGGTTGAGGGTGGCCGCCAGAGCTACGTCAGATGCGTCGCTCTCGACTTGGAATGGAAGGGATACGTTGATTGCGTGCATCGTGGCCTTTGCGATGTCCGCTTTGATGCGGCTGAAGGCCTGGCGGGCCTCTGCCGACAGGGGGAAAACCGTGGACTGATTAGTGGGTGGGCCTTGTCCGCATAATTGGGGACCCACTGGGCGTAACTATGAAAAAAATTCCAGGCAGCGTTTCAGGGCCTTGGAGCAGTGAGGGAGGGGAAACTTCATGAGGGGGCGATTGCGTTCGGGATCTGGGCCTATAACTCCATCATGCACTACATAGCCGAGGATGGCTAGAGGGTCGGTGCTGAACACGCATTTGTCCTTGTTGTAGTTGGGATTAAGGATTTTTGCGGTATGGAGGAATTTTCGGAGGTTGGTGTCGTGATCCTGCTGGTCGTGGCCGCAGATGGTGACATTGTCGAGGTACGGAAACGTGGCCCGCAAACCGTACCGGTCAACCATTCGGTCCATCTCCTGTTGGAAGATCGAGACTCCATTTGTGACACCGAAGGGAAACCTCAGGAAGTGGTAGAGCCGCCCATCTGCTTCGAATGCAGTGTATTTGCAGTCGTCCGGGCGGATGGGGAGCTGGTGGTAGGTGGATTTGAGGTCCACCGTGGAAAATACCATGTATTGTGCAATCTGATTGACCAAATCAGATATACAGGGGGAGGCGGGGTACGCGTCGAGCTGCGTATACCTGTTGATGGTCTGACTACAATTGATGACCATCCTGTGCTGCTCCCCGGTCTTTACAAGCCACTACTTGAGCTCTCCAGGGGCTGTTGCTAGCCTCGATAATACCTTCTTTCAGTAGTCGCTGGACCTCCGACCTAATGAAGGTCTGGTCCTGGGCACTGTACCGTCTGCTCCTAGTGGCGACGGGTTTGCAATCCAGGGTGAGGTTTGCAAAAAAGGGAAGGCGGGTCGACCTTGAGGGTCACGAGGATGCAGACAGTGAGGGGGGTATAGGGCCGCCGAATTTTAAGATTAAGCTCTGGAGGTTGCATTGGAAGTCTAGCCCTAGGAGCGTGGCAGCGCAGAGGTGAGGAAGGACATAGAGTGGGAAATGTTTTAATTCCCTTCCCTGGACCATGAGGTTCGCTACGCAGAACCCCTTGATCTCTACAGAATGAGACCCGGAGGCCAGAGAGATTGTTTGGTTAACTGGGTGTATGGGAAGAGAACAGCGCCTTACCGTGTTGGGGTGTATGAAGCTCTCTGTGCTCCCGGAGTCGATCATTCGATCGTGGTCGAGAGCGTTCGAGGCCGAGACTGGTCCAGGGTCACCGAGGTGAGTCGTGGTAAAAGTTGAAGATTTTCCTCGGGCGGTGTGTGGTCATCCGAATCGGGGTCCTGAGACTCCAGCCAAGGTGGCGGCGCCCACGAGTCGCACATGGCTGGGGGTGTGCAAGATGGCAGCGCCCACGCGCACGTGGTCCCTGGGGAACAGGATGGCGGCACCCGGGGCCCGCACGTGGCTCAGGAAAATGAAGATGGCAGCGCCCGCTGCCCGCATGTGGCCCGTGGAGAGTTGTGGTGGCAGCCCCGATTCTTCCCCGGAGACGGCGGCGACCACCCGGGCCTGCAATACCGCCACGAAATGGCCCTTTTTGCCATACCCTTTGCAGGTGCAGGTGCGGGCCGGTCAGCGCTGCCAAACCCCCGGGTTTGCCTGGTAGCCGCGCAGCAGAAGCTTGTGGGGGGATGGGGGATGCATCGGGGTCAGCCGCGGGCGGGTTCCACGCTGCCCAAGGGGCTGCCGCGCGGTCGGGGATATACGCGCGGGCGTTTCGGGAGGCCACATCCAGGGAGCTAGCAAGGGCCCGTGCCTCCTTGAGGCCTAGTGTCTCTCTCTAGCAGCCGCTGACGGATTTGGGAGGACAGCATACCTGCAACTAATGCGTCCTGGATTAAAGGTTCTGTGTGGTCGCTGGCTGAAACTTGCGGACAGTCACAGTTCCTACCTAGTACCAGAAGTGCGCGGTAGAATTCGTCTAGCAATTCCTGAAGGCCGGTGTCGGGCATAAACCTGATTTACTGAGCGAATGTAGTGTTCTTTCAACAGGGCCATCGCGGTCTCGAAATCATCTGCATCCTCGATGAGCGTGTAGATCTCTGGGCTCACCCTCGAGTGGAGAACTTGCAGTTTCTGGTCCTCCATGGGTGTAGTCGTGGTTGTCCTGAGGTATCCCGTTGAAGCACGCCAGCCAGTGTTTGAAGGTTGCCGCTGAGTTTGCCACGTGGGGGCTAAGTTGCAGACACTCCGGCTTGATGCGGAGCTCCATTCTTCAAAATCTAGTCCAATAAATTGATGCACGATCAATAACTCTCGAAGCGGGATTGGAGTACAAGTTGAAGGCTTTATTGGACTAGATGTTTCCCCCAGCAGCGCGGGTACAGAATGCAGCAGCTGGAGAGGCACTGACTCTTATACTCCGCCTTACTGGGCGGAACCAGCAGGCAGGCTTCACCAATGATCTTGCTGTCTCAGGTACCTCGCACACCAATGGTCTTACAGCCTCAACCTGGGTACCGTAATACCCCTAATACCGACTACCACATTGAGTAACAGAATTTAACAACTGCGTGAAGATCAGTACCAATAGAAAGGTTACTACGTTTATATACAGTCGCTATGTCTGAACACACTCGTAAGCCCTGAGTTAGATCTATGCTCCTGCTCTCGTCACAGTCTAATCACCAAGATACGCAGAGAGCCGCTTGCGTCTGGCTTTTATTCCCACCAGTACTGCCCCCTAGTGATCTTTCAATTTCCCATTAACCCCCTTATGTACATACCCATGTAAAGATCACTACATCCCCCCCTTTTTGTAACATAGTTTCAGTGTTGTTACTAGAATGGAACAAACATAGTTGGTATCGTGTGCAAATGCATTACAGAAATCAATGATTGCATCAGTCCAGTGTTCACAGGTTCAGATGGTTGGGTTTGAGCCTGATTCGAGTTGATCTCCTAAGTGGGCATGGAGACACTGAGGTTTTAATGTCCGTCTGTTCACCGGCTGATGGTGTCAAGTGTTGTCGAGTGAGTGAGCCCCGTAGATTTAACGTCGGAAAGACAGGTTCAGGAAGTGGAACCTTTAGTAGGTTTCGTCGATTGCATCTGAACAGCACACCTTCGTCGGACTTTACAATGTATGGTCATGGTGCTGCTTATCGTAGCACTGTTGCCACGTTGGACCAACCTTCACCTGGGTGTTGCAGTCGAACCATGTCATTGACCGCTAATGGTTGGGCCGGTCATAGTGCTGCTTTTGTTTATGATGTTGGTGTTGTATCTTATCAAGCACTTGTGAGTGATCCAGATTGCTGGAGTGTAACGCTGGTATCGCTGTTCTCATGCAGAGCATTCGAGCTGGTGATAGCCCTGAGCTCAACGGTGATGATCTGTATGATAATAGAGCCAAGTGTATGTCAGAATTCGAGTCAGTGGCCTTGCTTATGAGTTGTTTGATAATGTGTACACTTTCCTCTACTTTGCCGTTGGATTGAGGAAAGTGTGGACTCGATGTCATGTGTTTAAAGTTGTATTTCTTGGAGAATTCCGTCCACTCCCAGCTCGCAAAGCAAGGACCATTATCGGACATGACTGTTTGTGGAAGACCATGCCTCGAGAATGTTTCCTTGCAGGCTTTGATAACTGATGCGGACGTGAGATCCGGGAGTTTAATTACTTCCGGAAAGTTGGAGTAATAGTCAATGATAAGAACATAGTTTCGACCCATGGTGTGCAACAAATCTATGCCAACTTTGTTCCACGGTGACATAGCCATCTCATGCTGCTGGAGTGGCTCCTTGTATTGTGCCGGTTGATGTTTTTGACACGTGTCACATGTGAGTATCATGTTTGTGATGTCCTCATTTATCCCAGGCCAGTACACGGATTGCCTTGCTTTTCTTTTGCATTTTCGATTCCGTGATGTCTATCGTGAATCCTGCGGAGTATGTCTGACCTGAGCATTAGTGGAATGAAGATTCTGTCATTTCTCAATATTAAACCGTCCACTACTGACAGTTCAGTTTTAATGTTTTGGAACTACGGTCACCGTCCTTTTGGCCAGCCATGCTGAAGGTTGTGCATGACCTGGAGCAAGGTCGCATTTTCTCGTGTCGCCAGACGAATTTGCTGCAGTTTCTCATCAGATGCCAGGAGAGTCTCTCTGCACAACTGTGCGTGAGCTTCGACATCGTCAATGGACGCAGGAGGTGAGCTGTCATTGTCAATGGCTCGGGACAGTGTGTCAGCTACGATGAGGTCCTTCCCAGGAGTGTAGACCAGTGTGAAGTCATACCTCCTCAGCTTCATCATCATGTGTTGTAGGCACGGCGTCAAATCATTGAGATTTTTTTCAATTATGTTGACCAGCGGTCTATGATCAGTCTCAACTAGGAACGTGGGAAGGCCGTACACATAGTGGTAAAATTTTGTTATACCTGTGATCAGCCCCAGGCACTCCTTCTCTATCTGTGCATACCTGCACTCTGTGGCAGTCATCGCTCTAGACGCAGTCCGATTGGTCATCCTGTTGGAGAAGTACCGCACCAATTCCATGTTGACTGGTGTCGGTGGAGACCTTTGTGGGCTTCGTTGGGTTGAAGAATGTCAGAGTTGGAGCTGCCATCAATTGGTGCTTTAGATCCACCCTCTCTTGGTGGTGTGGAGTCCACTCAAACTCTGGGTCCTTCCTTATCACATTTCGTAATGCTGACGTCCTTGTTGATAAGTTTGGTATAAACTTGCCCAGGAAGTTGATGAATCCAAGAAACCTGAGCACAGCTTTCTGGTCTCTTGGCTGCTGCATGTCCTGGATTTCCCGATCTTTTCATTATCCGGCCTCAACCCTTACGCTGATATCGTGTCACCCAGGAAGGTCAGAGATGAGTGTGCGAAGGTGCACTTGGATTGGTTGAGTTTCAACCCAAATTGATGAATTATTTTGAAGACTTGTCTTATACAAGCAATGTGGTCTTCTTCTGTCGGTGACCATATGATGATGTCGTCGACACATACGCTGACACCTTCAATGCCCTTGGTCATCTGCTCCTTGAGAAAGATTTTGGATGCGGAGATGATCCTGAAAGGCATGCGATTATAGTAGTATCATCCAAACAGCGTGTTGAACGTACACAACAGTCTGCTGGAATCGTCGAGCTGCGTCTGCCAGAAGCCTTGGAAGCATCAAAGTTTGGTGAAGATGTGAGCGTTTTGTCATTTCACATGTGATCTCCTCTCGCTTGGGGGAGGGGTAGTGTTCCCTGCGAATGTTTTTGTTCAGATCTTTGGGATCTAAACAGATTCCGAGGTCACCTGATGGCTTCTTGACACACACCAGCGAGCTGACCCAGTCAGCCGGCTGTGTGACCTTTGATATTATGCCTTGAGATTGTACGCGTAGGAGCTCTGATTTTAGCCTGTCCCGCAAGGGTTCTGGTACCCTCCTAGGTGGATGAATGACAGGTTTTGCATCTTCCTTGAGCAGGATTTTGTATTTGTAAGGTAACGTACCCATGCCACGAAAAAAGTCAGGATACTCGCTGAGCAGCAGCTGGATGTCATCATCTAGTCGTGATGAGTCATACGTGTGCATGAATATTCTCTGGACCAGCCGCAAGTCCTTGCAGGCTGCAGCACCTAACAGTGATGTCTTTTTGTCATCCACGATCTCAAAGCGTAGTCCTTTTGTGACCCTCTTATTGACTACTTGTCGGTGGCATGATCCTCTTGAGGTGATCTGGTTGCCATTGTACTCTTTTAACTTGCATGCAGCAGGTATCATCTCGTGTGTCCCTGGGATGGATGCGAGATCTTTGCTTGTCATCAAGTTTGCGGACTCTCCCGTGTCAAGCCTGAACGTAATTGGGAAGTTGTTCACTTGCACCGTGGCGTACCATTCACTTTTGGAGTCAATGGCATTAACGTATTGAGGATTTGTGACCGGCGCTTGAAGTTCCTCTGCCGAATCTATTATTCCGGTGGTGTAGTGGTATTGTCAGTGGACTAGTAATCCAGAAACCAAGGGTACTGCTCTGGAGACCCGGGATCGAATCCCACCAGGGCAGATGGGGGAATTTGAATTCAATAAAAAATTTGGAATTAAAAGTCGATTGTTGTAAAAACCCATCTGGTTCACTAATGCCCTTTAGGGAAAGAAATCTGCCATCCTTACCTCGTCCGCCTACATGTGACTCCAGACCCGCAGCAATGCAGTTGAATCACAACTGCCCCCTCAAGGGCAATTAGGGATGGGTAATAAATGCTGGCACAGCCTGCGAAGCCCACATTGAATTAAAACAAAGCAGGAACAAACAGCACCCTGCAGCTGTGAAGTGCTCTCACAACTAACAAGGCCAATTCCTTCTTAGAAATAGCCTTCAGCTAAGAAGCTAGAGGTTGCTCACAGTCAAAGAGAGTTAAAGTGACCTTCAGCAGATAACCCAGAGTAGGGTCCTGTCTTGGAAGTGTTTGGTAGGATAGACAGGCAGCAGCTATAGCTGCCTCGTTATGGGTCTCCAGAATGTTTAAAGATGGCTTGAAGGCCTCACAGACGAGAAGCCTCTCTAACGCCTCCTCTCCCTCCACCACCCCACAGCCCAGGGGAGACCCCTGACCTGGAAGGCTTCGGCCTCCCGACCAAACCCAGCCCCTCTGTGGGGTCCCCCACCCTCCCTGAGCACTGGGGCAGCAGCTCCAGTACCGTTGAGCTACATGCCGAAAATGTAAATGGCTACTCCACCTAACTTTCCCTCAGCAGACATTGCGGCAGCCAGGGCCGGTGCTAGGAATTGCGGGCCCAATTAGAAAAGTGATGGCGGGGCCCCTACTCTACAAAAGTAAAAATTTATGTATGTTTATATTTCGTGTAGTATGCTCGTCTTTAACCAAAAAAAAACATTAAATGCTTGATATACTAAAATTTTGAAACTTACTTACCCGGACGGAAGGATTTGGCGGCGCAGGGCTGAAGGATTTGTCGAAGAAATGCGGTGCATTCCCCAAAAGTAAAAACTACCCTATAGTTCTCTTAGAATACAAAAAAGGCTTCAAACGGTAACTCTGTTGCCGCAGGCGCGGGGCCCCCTTAAGGTGCGGGGCCCAATTTGATGAAATTGGTCAAATAGGCTTAAAACCGGCCCTGGCGGCAGCTGCACATTTTAAAAACGGTGTACTAAATGATATACACGTGATCTCTCACTGGGGAGCCAGTTAATTCCTGGGAGGCCGCTGCATTTGACTTCAATCTTGCTAATGAGGTGGAACTTAATGGAAATTAGGATTCATGATATGCTCGGCATATTTGGGCGAGATCGGGAGTGGACCAATTAAGTAGCAAACTGATTCGCACCCTGCGTGAATCTCAATTTTTGATCTTTCCCTCTATTTAAGCGGCGCACCCAGATCCACACCAGACACAACGCGGTGGTTTAATCACACCCAATGACTCTATGCTTACATGTTCAAAATCTAACATTCAACAAAGCAGGAACTTGACTGTAAGATTTATATTGATCTCATAAATTCATTAAACTTGATAAAAGACTTGGTTTGTTTCAAAACCAGACATCGAAGGAAGTAATCTTTTTCCTCATCGTTCAATATCACTTGGGATATGCCATATTCTCCACTTCCCGTTGTGTGTTCCAGCGCTGATTCTGTGTTTGAATCCCACTACGGGTCTCAAGCACCAAGATTTAGTTTCACATTCCGGTGCAACACTACGGGAGTGCTGCCCTCTTGGAAGTGTCGGCTTTCGGATGAGGCGTTAAACTGAGACCCCCATCTACTCTCTCAGGTGGACATTAAAGATCCTGTGGCACTATTTCAGAGAAGGACAGGGGTGTCATCCACATTGTACTAGCCAATATTTCTCCCGTGACCCAGTGGGCGACATACCCATGCTCTGAATCATGGGGAAGAGCTCGAGGGTGGGCAAGAAGGAATCCAACATGTGCTCTCTGCCAAAAACACTCGACAATGCAGAATCACCGAGCAAAAACCTATAGCCAAGTTCTGCACACATGAGTGCGGCCTCAACCGGGACCTGGGATTCATGTCGCATTACATTCAACCCCCACCATCTGGCCTGGGCTTGCGAAATGCTACCAACTGTCCTGGCTTGAGACAATTCACACCTCTTTAACCTGGGGTTAACCCACTCTCTGGATCTGGTAAGACTGAATTACCTGCAAATGCTCGCATTCTAAGCATTGTCTGGCATCTTTGAATTTGTCTATATGTTTCTGGAACCCACCTCTTCATTCACCTGAGGAAGGAGCAGTGCTCCGAAAGCTAGTGTTTGAAACAAACCTGTTGGACTTTAATCTGGTGTTGTAAGACTTCTTACTGTGCTCACCCCAGTCCAACGCCGGCATCCCCACATCAAAAACACTCCCAACAGGTGAACCATAAAATGTAGCCCAATGTCACTGTTGTAATATCGAAACTGCAACACAGAATTTACACACAATAAGAGTCAATAAACAGTAGTAAAATGATTAGCCACAATAAATAGCTTTATCTTTCAGGATGCATGTTGGTTCGGACACTATGAGAACTCTTTGATCTTCTTTGAATGGGGCCGTGAGGTATAGAGTATCTAATGAAAGGGCAGAAAAGGATCTTGATTTATCATGTCATTTGAAACATGGCACCTCCAACAAGGCTGCACGGACATACTGACCTGAATAATAGGCCCATGTATCTGGAATGGGGCTTGAATCTTTGTCCTTCTGACTCTCGAGTGCGAGCGCTACTACTGAGCGAAGTCTGACACCAGTATTATAAACAAATATATTGTTGGAATGTATTAAATTCTGCAAAGACTTCAGTCGCAGTCTAAGAACTGCGTGCACCTGTTTTTCCCCGAGATTATACAATTAATTATTGCGCGTGGAACCATAGTTTGTTTCTTAAGTTATTAGAATTGTTGTTCGTCACACTTAGAAATTCTGACTCACAAAATATATCACAAATTTCTGGAAAATATTGTCCTGGTGATATTATTCAATGACGCTTTTGTTCTGAAAATTGACTCAGTATTAAATATGCTCTGTGCTACAAGCTGATGTGAGGTAGTAAACACAGTTCTGCCAAAATTAGAGACTGCGATACAGCCCACGTGAGTTACTGCCCAGATACATGTTCCAGAGTTGCCCTTATGACTCTGCAGCTGACTTTGAACCCAAAGATTCCAGGTATACAGAACTGAGCCAGGATTACATCATCACACTGGCACTCTGTGTTGCCAAGAAGCAAATGCACAAATTGAAAGTGGTATTGTGACTGCATTTCTGTCGCACTGATGCCAGAGTCTCCACGTTATGGTACCTGTTACTGGGGAGGTGAGTTGCTTTTACTAATCCACCTCCACAAGACACTTCTTGAACTGTGGTGGCACCACTTAACTTTAAGTTTAGGAGTTTCAGGCATATCAGATTGAACCAGGGATCACTTTTCTATCACATTTATCAACCGCGGAATGTACTGACTGAAAGTAAGAGCACATATTTTTGTTGTGTGTATTGATTCATTCTGAACAGTCCCTTTCTGGTGGTTTATTTGAACCTGTCTCTTTATGCAGTGCACTTCATGGCAATCCCACCTTTCACTCGTACTAGATTTGAACGCGAGGTACTGAGGACATGTGTTCCGAGTATAATTCTGAGAGTACGTTGTGTATCTGTGGTGAGGAATGGCAATTCAGGGAAATTAATTTTTGCAAAAAGATCACTGTGTTACTCTGAAATGCGGCTTTATTAGTCAAGTCAGATGCTCATAGGAGTCGACATTCTGTTTGTTCAACTCAAAGTTGTGAATACGTTCTGCCGTATGATCAGAACTGCAGGTCAAGTATAATAATTTTCATGGAGAACTTTCTATGAATAACTTCCAACACAAGCCAACACACCTAGCAACCACTTAAATGATTTATGTTTCATTTTGGCTTTGTTTATCAAACACTATTGGCACCCTCACTAAGAATGACTCATGGGTTTAAATGATTATGGGAATGTAGGGAGTCTGTATTGTGAAACAAATCTTTTATTGATTGTTCTTTTGTGGCCTGTTTGAAATTGGTGCTGCCGTCATGGATTAGCAAGTTTGTTGAATGGTAACTGAGCCATACTAACCGGGAAAGACCCAGGATGTTAAATTAGCTGATTGCTGACTAGGTGACAATACAAGCATTAGAATTAAGTTAGTAAGAAGAAATGTTGGCAGGTTTCTTGATTCCAATTCCTATTCAGTGACACATAAATCCAGAAATGTTCACAGCACAGAAGGAGGCCGCTGAGTCTGTGATGTCTGGTGAAGTAATTCACCTGAATCCCTGTGCCCTCCTCTCGCTCTATAATCAGGCACATTTCACTGCTTCAAAGATTGATCCATTTTTCTTCAAAATATACGCAGCGCATTGTTTCATCAGTGTGGCAAACTGCACTGTGCTTAATTTGTCTATATTTAAAGAATACGGCACTGAGATTATTTCAACCTGAGTCAGTGACTGAGCAGGGGAAGTATGGGGAGATTGTGACTGGGTTGGGGGTTGGTATCAGTGACAAGGATGGGCAGTTTGTGTCTGGGGCAGAAGCCAATGGCTCCACTCTTGCCCATGTACAACTCGAGGGAATTGTCGCCCAACAAAAATGGGGAATTTATCGATGCCAGGGTCTGAAAACATGTGGCTGCTCCTCACATGGATATGTGAGTAAAGTATACTGTCAAGCAAGGTCTTTTCTTTTATACACTGGAAACTATAAACAATTCAGGGAATGCTCCGTAATGTGACAGTAAAGGGGTTTTGGATTTAAATAATCTGGAGCTGAGCCATTTACACAAGGGGCACAATTCTCTGTTTTGGAGGTTAAGTCCTCATGCCGGCGAGAAAACAGTGGTCTTTCACGCCAGGAAAACTGGCGCAAAATGGCCACCCACTCCCCATTTTGCTAGGGACTAGCAGGGAGGCAGCACACAACTCTAGCTGCCGATACGGCCCTGAGCATTTGGTGTTTCGGTGGCCGTGCACGTGCATGGCGGTGGCCTGCACGGCCTCGGCGTGCTTCATGGCAGACTCAGCCCACTGAAACGGAGCACAGAAGTAATTAATAATTAATAACCTTTATTGTCACAAGTAGGATTACATTAACACTGCAATGAAGGTACTCTGAAAAGCCCCTAGTCACATAGAGGGAGAATTCAGAATTCTCAGCTGGTACAGGAATTGAACCCGTGCTGCTAACCTTGTTCTGCATCACAAACCAGCTGTCTAGGCCACTGAGCTAAACCAGCTCTCTTATAGTGCTCCCATTTGGCCGCTCACATGCCTTGGACAGCCCGCCCACAGTGCCCCCAGCCCCGAATGAAGCCCCCCCCCTTGCCTGTGGATCGACCCCCCTACTGTGACGGCTCCATACTGAGTCCGCAGCTGCCACACGAGGTTCCTGAACGGTGTGAGCACACATAACCCACGCCGTTGGGAACTTGCCCGGTCAGGGACGGAGCATCGCGGGCAGGCTCGGGCCGATAATCGGCGCGGCGTACTCCTAGAATATGCCACTTTTCAGGGGGCGGAGAATACAAAACCGGCGCCGCCTCCTATATTGGCGTCAAAGTGGATTCTCCAACCCGTCGTCAAACGCGATTGCGGCATCGGGGAGCGGAGAATCCAGCCCAAGAACTTTAACACATAATCCATACATTCCGCAACAGTCTGAGGGAGTGTTACTTTGTCATTGGGGTGCCCAATTAAGGGGCAATTTAGCGTGGCCAATCCACCTGCCCTGCACATCTTTGGGTTGTGGGGGCCAAACCCACGCAGACACGGGGAGAACGTGCAGACTCCGCACAGACAGTGACAGAGCGGGGAATCGAACCTGGGACCCTGGCACTGTGAAGCCACAGTGCTATCCACTTGTGATATCATGCTACCAAATTGGCTTTGAAGTATTGAGAGAAGTCCTGAGGAGGTGAAAGGCATTCTATTAGTGTGAAATACTTTTTTAACAGTGGTGATCCCAGAGCTTTGTAACGCTGTGCTTTGAGCATCTTATATGTGTTGAGCATTTCACACTGATCTCTCTGATCAGAGGCAAAGTGCTCACGTCATGGCTGTATCCTTCCATCGAGGCACCCCTCACCAAGGGCGGGATTCTCCTGTAACTGGCTCGACGCCGGCGCCAAGAGCGGCGCGAACCACACCGGCATCGGGCCGCCTGGAAGTTGCGGAATCCTCCGCACTTCCGAGGGCTAGGCTGGCGGCGGAGGGGTCGGCGAAGGGCCGCTGCAAGTTGGCGCAGGCGCTGAACTGCCAGCGCAGACCGGATGGCGTCTGGGTTCTTCACTGCGCCGGCCATGGCGGAGACCTACAGAGGCCAGTGGGGAGGGTAAGAGTGCCCCCACGGCACAGGCCCGCCCACAGATTGGTGCCCCCCCCCCCAGGGCCGGATCCCGCCACGCCCCCCCGAGGACCCCACTAGACAGTTGACAAGCCAGGTCCCGCCATGATGGACCATGTCCATTTCACGCCGAAGGGGCTGGCCAGGAAACAACGGTTGCTCGGCCCATCGGAGCCCGGAGAACTGTAAACGGCCCCCGACTGGCACATCGTGATCTCCCCGCCCGCAAATCGGCGCCGGAGAATACGGCAGCCGGCGTCGGAGCAGCGGGCCAGGATTCACGCCGACCCCCGGGGATTCTCCGATCCGGCAGGGGAGGTCGGAGAATCTCGCCCCATATCTTTGACAAGGTGGAGTGACGCAAAATTTACCTTGCAGCGGATTCCCTGAAGTCTCCTAAGGCTTTCGCAATTTTTAAAAGTACACGACCCCTTTGGTGCCGAGTCCTAAGTGACTCGTAGCTCTCCCTTAGCGGCAGGATCAGTTGGAGGCCAAGTTAGGTTACGTGAGAGACATATGAAATATTTCAAGGTGCAGGATTTCAGCCTCATTCTTCAAGAATTTGGGCCTATTTTCAGACCTTTAGTTTTAGATGCCTCATATTTTCAATTTGAAAATTGTCACCCTTTTTTGCTGTGTTTTAGCATGCTGAATAAATGATCCTCATCCGCAGATAACACAATGTGCTGCATTTGTGAGTTGGATTTGATAATCCTGAAACATTGTTCAAATCTTTGATGAAAATTGTTTGAATTTCATTCAGCTCGAGAAATTCTGATGCCAAAGTTTGATCTGCATCTGCATTCTTCCCTTCTAAAGAGGAAATACGTTTGAGATTTTATAGAGCTTTAACAGCGAGAATCAGGGGCATTCACTTGTCCTATGAAAACTAAAACAGGCAAAACTATATCCAAGGAACAAGTTTCAGGTTAATGGAATATAGAAGAATACATTTATTGATGCTGTCCTTTCGCTGGCTGTGAACTATTGGCCAGAGTATTCTTCAAGCTGCAATCACCTTGTTACACAATCCAAAACAGGTTTATGTTCTTAATACAGTGAGATAAATTAGCCTGCATGCTTTCAGTAAGCATTAGTGCCTTCATTTATCAAATGCAAGAAACAAGTACTTAAGGTTTTCTATCCTGCAAGCTGACAAAGTTAAGCTATTGCACTGATCTCAGCTTGCAATATTACTTACACATCTTCTATAGATTTGTACATGGGGTAACTGTAAGTAAAGAAGATCATCCATAAATGTATATTTTTCCTCATTTGTTCATTTTCCACTTAAAGTTCTCTTCCTCTTTCTGTTTTTCTAACTTGGGGGTGAGTGGAGTTTATCGTGTTAAGGGCGGGAATCTCCGACCCGGCGGCGGGTCGGAGAATCGCCCGGGGGTCAGCGTGAATCCAGCCCCCCGCCGGCTGCCGCATTCTCCGGCGCCGGGGATTTGGCGGGGGCAGGAATGGCAGCGCGCCGGTCGGCGGCCGCTAACAGCGCCCCCCCCCCCCCTGGCGATTCTCCAGCCCACGATGGCAACCGGCGCGACCTGGCTGCGCGGGAGGCCTCCAGGGACTTGGGGGGGTGCGGGGGGATCTGGCCCCGGGAAGTGCCCCCACGATGGCCTGGCCCGCGATCGGGCCCACCGATCCGCGGGCGGGTGTGTGCCGTGGGGGCACTCTATTCCTCCGCGTCGGCTGCTGTGGACCTCCGCAATGGCCGACGCGGAGATGAACCCCACTGCACATGCGCTGGGATGACGCCAGCGCTCGCTGGCGCTCCCGCGCATGCGCCAACTCGCGCCGGCCGGCAGAGGCCCTTCGCCGCCGGTTGGCATGGCGCCAAGCCCCTTACCCACAGGCCGGCGCGGCGCAAACCACTTCGGCGCCAGCCTAGCCCCTATTCCGCACCTTTGGGGGGCCCAACGCCGGAGTGGTTCATGCCACTCCTTCGCGCCGGAGTTGCCCGCCCCGCCGATTCCCGCAAAATCTCACTCATGGCCTTTGCTACAGAATAAATGGGAGCAAATGTAGTATCGGGGTATCACAGTGCACAGTCACGATCCTATGTATTGTCCCATTTTTGAGGATTGCTTATTCATTTGCAGATGGAAGATGAACCACATTAAAAAAAACAAGTCCCATTCTCGTTATAGTGATATAAAATTTGAGCAATATGAACTAACTGTGGCTAAACATCATTGGTGCCCAACGTAACAGGATTTAAACTGCCACTTTTCTTTATGTTTTTCTAACTCCAGATTGAAAATATTGATGTGTGCCTGAGTTTCCTGGCTGCCAAAGGAGTGAATATACAAGGTCTTTCTGCAGAAGGTAAGGAACCAATCTACACCATGTATTTTCAAAATAACTATTGTCAGTGTTCAAAATTGTTGCTCATTGATCTCGAGCCCAATTGACTCCCATCAGCCTCAGTTATATTTTTCAATATTAGAATTATTCTCAATAAGTGAGTTCCATAAAATTGAACAAACTATTCTTGAGGCTATAGTCAAAATTTATTCCACGTAAATCGAACCAACTGGATGTTATTCCATGACTTCCCAGATTAATAAGCGACGCCTGCGGCAGCAAACTAGTTGTAGCCGAAGACAAAATGTTTATGTGACTTCCAGTGGAGGGAAGTCGAGTTTGTTCCAATAACTTTGTGCCAACTCTAAAGCTGTGGGAATTCAAATTTGTTCCATTGTGGTTTTTAACGACTCACCCAACAAATGCGGTTGGTTCCGAGGTTTGTGCATCATAAGACGAGGTTGTCTGGCCTCCCCATGGGGTGTGGTTTCCGGCTGTGGGAGGCAAGCCGGCAGCAGTATCTTCTGGTCCCGCCTCAACCAGTGGGATTTCCCATTGAATCCACCTGTCCTGGGGCCTGGTCAACTCTCAAAGTGGGGCAGAGGCCGAACCAGGGCCATAGCTTCTTTAAGTTTTAAGATGGTGCGGTAAGATTGATTTGCTACGGGTGTGATAATATAAGAAATAGGGCTTGGTTATTTTATAAACAAACTGTATCAAAAACAGAGAAAACAATATTTAAACTTTAAAAACATATATAAAAAATAAATGTAAAGTACCCAATTCTCTTTTTTTTCCAATTAAGGGGCAATTTTAGTGTGGCCAATTGACTTACTTTGCACATATTTTTTGCGTTGTGGGGATAAGGCCCACGCAGATAGGGGGAGAATGTGCAAACTCCGCATGGACACTGACTCGGGGCCGGGATCGAACCCGTTTCCTCTGTGCCATGAGACAGCAGTACTAACCACTGAGTCACCGTGCTGCCCTATATTTAAACTTCAACCCTAACAATAACAGACTATGTGTAGTTTCTTAACCTTAACACACTAGTTCCCATTAAACAACACTGTGACAGAACATGCAGCTCTCATGCCACTTTCACAGGAAGACAAAGGCAATACTTGCAGTTACAAAGCAATTTTTCTTCTGCTAGGGGCATTCGTTCTGAACCCTTTTTCTGAAGCCTGCTTTGGTTGCAATTATCATGACCCCTCGGTCAATTTCCAAAGCCTTCTCCTTGTAACTGTACAAAACAGCATTCTTTCTTTCTCTCTCACTCTCTCTAAACTCTGCCCTGCCCCTCAAAGGTCCCCTGGGCTTTCCAGACTTGAACCTCTCATCGTTATCTTGGTTGTTTGTCCACTCCGTTTATACAATAGAACAGAGCCATGCTATTGATAAGCAATTAACTTCCCATTGATGGATAAAGAGACCATCAGACTTTGTAATGGGCTAATAGCTAGACAGACAAGAGTGTCCTGAAGGACAATGGATCTGGGGCATCCTATATATTTCCACTAACGTGTTTAAGTCTGACTGGGACAATGTCATTTGGCCATATGTGGGAATACCCCTCTGCCTCTGTGCGAGCAGGATTTTTTCCCCCTCAGTCTGTTTAACCCCTACATTGTCAGCTACATTGGGACCCGTTCCTGGACCCTATTTCCTAATATCTCCCTTGTGTAACACACCTCCCGCGGCGGGGGTACGCCATCGGCAGAACGGAAGATCTCGCCATTTTGTTGTTTTGAACAAAAGATTTTAAATCCCTCCCCTCAATGTTTAGAGAAGATTGATAGTGCTGGCAAACCAGCACTCTGGAGGCATGTGGAGGTTACTGAGAATAAAGTCACGCTCAATTAAGGCATCTTTGTTGCATGATTTATTTACTGCTTGCTCCAAGATATTTTTAGGAAAATTAATGTAGGCTTCTCAGAAATCCCTTGGGTAGAAAATTCACTGAACAGTAGCTTAATAAATTTGAGAGAAAGGCAGCAAAGCCGGAAACTGTTGCTATCTCACATTTTCTTTCCAGTTTTGCGAGTAATTATTGTGCCTGCTAAAATTCTGTAAAGCCACTGCTGCATTAAAAAAACATATGTATGCTACATATGCATATGTAGTGGGAAGAAATCTTAAATGCAGTTTTCTGTTTCAGTTTTGGTTGGTACTCTTCTTCCACAGTTTCCTCAAAATATATTTGAGAACCGTGCATCTGTATGATGTAAGCTATTCAGAAAAATAGGCAGATTTCTGGAACAGAGAATTAGAGCGACAGAAGTATAGACTTGAATTTTCCAGCACTTCACACCAGGTCCTGTCGATGTAATTGGAGATTTCACTGGCTCGCCAACCCTGTCATGGTAGAACCTGTGGCGGGGGAGTTGGAAAGCTCCAGCCAAAGAGTCACCATGGCACAAAAGGAGACCGTCCGGCCTATCAAATCCATGCCCGCTCCCTGTCGAGTACAATAGTCAGACCCGTTGACCTGCTCTCCCTGTAGTCCTGCATGTTCATTTCCCTCAAGTGTCTATCCCATTTGCTTTTTCTTTTCTGATTGGCGTGGTAAATCTACCTACCCTGCACATCTTTGGGTTTTGGGAGCGAAACCCACGCAGACACGTGGAGAATGTGCAAACTCCACATGGACAGTGACACAGACCTGGGATGGAACCCGGGTTCTCAGCGCCGTGAGGCAGCAGTGCTAACCACTGCGCAGCTGTGCCTAACCCATTTGCTTTTGAAATCATTCACCATCTCCGCTTCCACCACTCTCATAGGCAGTGAAGTTCAGGTCATTACTGCCCGCTGCGTAAAAAAAATTCTCCTTTATATCCCCCATCATCTCTTACTCAAAACCTTAAACCTGAGCACCATAGTTCTTATATAATCAACTAATGGGAAAGAGGAGCAGAACCTTAGAGGAGAGAGTTGTAAGTTAGATAATGGAAACTCACTGGCCAATGTTTACCATCCCTTTCCACTGACGGGGTCTCCCGGTCCTTGTGTTTCCCGGTGTCGAAGGGTGTGAGGCACGCAAGCGCCTGTAGACATCGACGGGGTCGAAGATCCTGCCATCAGCGGGTCACCTCAGGTGGTGGAAAATCGCCATGGGGTGGGGGTGGGTGGGTTGGGGGGGGGGGGGGCACAAAAGAATCCTGACCAATCTTGATTGTTTAACATGCAGAAAATTGGCAGAAGATCCACCGGTGAGCTCATTGATGAAATCTTAATCCTTCTTTTGCGTATCACTTTCCTGAGAGGGTTATTAGTGTTTGGAACTCTCCAGCCCAGGGAGCAGTGGAGGCCGAGTCATTAAATTCACGGCTGAGTGAGACAGACTCTTCACCTACAGGGATTTTGGGGAGCAAGCAAGAAATGGGAGTAAAGGCCACAATCAGACCGTCTGTGATCTTACCAAATGGCTGACCAGGCTCAAGAGGCCAAACAGCTCACTCCTGTTTCTATTTTTTATGTGCCCACTTCCCAGTAAAAACTGTCACGGCGAAGTCTGCTTTTTCTCCTTGGATTTCTTGTTCCATGGTCAACGGTAGCAGCTTAGTACGTCATCCAGTCGCTCATGTGACAGTTTGGATAGTGAGTTTTGATAGGCTATTCCACCATGCCAGGTACGAAAATCAAGCCTGGTCTTCAGTGTAACCCTGAGTAGAGGGTCGGTTCGGACTCGATGGGCCAAATGGCCTCCTGCGGTGCAGTAATTCTATGGTTCTAATGTAGTTTCACTTGGGCATTAATCACAGCCACTGAATTAGGATTCGGTGGCCCTGGGTCAGACAGACAAAATTAGTAATGCTTCTTTCACTTGACTGCCGTCCAGCAATCACTGGTCACAGTGCACATTTGAATCCATGGTTTGAGGACTAGATTGCGCTCAGCTGTAATGCCCTGTGACGAAATGGTCCCTTCACACCCACTGTCAAGGCTGACTTGTGCATAATGGCTACTTGAGCAAGGTTCCTGAGGCAACCTTGTGCTCACAGAAGCGTCTGACAGCAAGGAGTCAAAGCCTTCGAGAGAGGGATGGAGGAGCAGGGAACCAGGCATGATTATAATTAATCTTGCCACAGCAGCAGTAAACATGTTGTGAATTCCAGTTAACCCCTTAAATCATGAATTTGAGGCTGGAATTTCCTGGCCCTTGCTGCTGGCCCTTCCAGTCCCAGTGGATTCCCCGGCAATGGAGGGTGCGAGCCACATTGGCGGGACGGAGAGATCCCGCTGCTATCCGATGGTGGGTCACCTCCAATGCCCCAAAACACGTGGTAGTTGGGTGGGGGTGGGGGTTAGAATCTCACCCTGGGTCTTGCATTTACGTTGCTTCAGTTTACAATAAACGCAACAGCGTTCGTTGTCAGTACTTAAATTAAAATAAAGTTCAATGTAAAAAATCTATGGCACTGTTAAAGAAAACATAGGGTCAGAAGCTTTAAAGAACATTTATTTGTGGGTAATGTACAAAGAATATAGAAAAATGACATTTGTATATAAAGTACCAAAGCTATTTTGTGACTACGCTATTTTTAACCCAAACATGTAAATGGAGCCATTCTTTTGTGTAACTGTGATCATTCTTTAATGCTTGATCTCTTTCAGAAATCCGGAATGGAAATTTGAAGGCTATCTTGGGTCTCTTCTTTAGTCTTTCACGTTATAAGCAGCAGCAGCAGCAGACGCAAAAGCAGCAACATCAGTCTGCACTTGTATGTCAGCAGCAGGTGCCTCAGCATCATCATCCTCAGTACCAGGCAGGCCTCCAGCAGCAGCAGCAGCAGCAACAAACCACCTCGTGCAGCCAAACCCTCCAACAGACGCAGCAACAGTGTCAACACAAAGCGCAACTGGAAATGCAGTCAAGGTTTGCTTGGAATTTTATGTTGACAGCTGAAACATTTTGCCGTTTGAAAGCCAAATGTTAACCATGAGATGTAAATTTCCAGGCAAGGGGAAGGAGTTTCCACAAGGTTGTCACGTTGTTTTCCCTTTTCTGCAATTCTCTCAAAATCAAACAAGCCCGCACCAATGTTTGCAGGGCGTTGCGCACAAATCGGATTTCTGCAAACGTTGGTGTTGGGTTCCCACCAGATAAATGACAGGCAACCTGCCGCCCATCTGGGTTCTGAGTGCGGCCCATGAGACATTTTGTTGACTGCTGCCCATGTGTAGGGTTGCCACATTCCACTCATTTCTGCCAGCGCAGTTTCTTTCCTATCGGTATGACTGAAGTGATCTGCACGGTTTACCAGACTGATTCCTGGGATGGTGGGACTGACGTACGAGGAGAGATTGAATCGGTTAGGATTGTTCTCGCTGGAGTTCAGAAGAATGAGCGGGGACGTCATAGAAACTTCTAACAGGACTGGACAGGGTAGATGTAGGAAGGATGTTCCCGATGGTGGGTGTGTCCCGAACCAGGGGTCTGAGGATACGGGGTAGACCATTTAGGACAGAGTTGAGGAGAAATTTCTGCACCCAGAGAGTGGTGAGTCTGTGGAATTCACTACCACAGGAAGTAGTTGAGGCCAAAACATATATGTTTTCAAGAAGCAATTAGATATAGCACTTCGAGCGAAGGGGATGAAAGGATATCGGGGGAAAGCGGGATTAGGCTATTGAGTTGGATGATCAGCCATGATCACAATGAATGGTGGAGCAGGCTCAAAGGGCCAAATGGCCTCTACCTGCTCCTATTTGCTATGTTTCTATGTTAAGCAAGTGTCCAAAGTGTAAATATTTATTTTGATTTTCCCATTTGAAGTTGATGACAGTTCTATTAATATCATAAACAATTAAAAAAGTTTCTGTATAACTCATTATGAAATATAGTGGATCTTTGAAAACTCAACTGGTTCATTGATACCATTGAAGGAAGGAATATGCCAACCCTCCCTGGTCTAGCCTTCCATGTGACTCTAGCTCCACAAATATGAGTCTTTTTTCCTCTCCCATGGCATGTTTGGTGGTGGGGGCATTTAATCACCCAGGAGGGTGGCAGGTAAGGACCCCGCCCCCACCCTGATTAAATCTGTGGTGGGAAGGTCCATGAACTGCCTTCAGTCCCCTTGACAATTGAGGCCATTAAGTGAACAATTAATCATCATCTAGTGGTTCCATCCCATCACTGCTGGAACTGACGCGGAGGGTGGGGGGGTTGGGGGGGGGGGTTGTGGGTGGGGGTGGGTGGGTGGGGGCGGGGTCCCTTGTTCAATTGCACTCAGTGCCTGCAAAGAACTGGCATTATTATTTGCTGACAACCATCCCCCACTCTTGCTTCTGACACTCATTGCCCACTACCCCAGCCACCCCGAACACCCACCACCACAACCTCCAACCCTTCATGGTGACCACCAACCCATGACCGACCTCCTATCATCGTTCACCTGATTAGCACCTAATTTGGAGGGCCTTCCTGAAAAGAAGAGATCTCATTGGCTCTCCCCATTATAGCCAAGGCCCCCGACACCTCCAATAATTACCACCCGATGACTCTGACTCTTACATCCTCAACAAAACAGGATATGGACAATAAATCCACCCTGCCAACATGACTCACATCTTGATAACTAGAAAAAAAGGGTAAATTTTTAAGATGTTATTGGCGCCAGTTTCAGGGAATAGCTGGATTGTCTGTATTTAGGAATCAAACACTTTCCTTGGAAATGCAAAGTGACATTAATTCCTTATATAACTATCAAACCTGATTTTAGCTTTGTTATTAATTGATCGGATATGAGCATCGGTGGTAAGGTCAGCATTAACTGCCATTCCTGATTGTCTTTCAGAAGATGATGTGAGTTGTATTCTTGATCCGCTGCAGTCAATGTGATGTAGATCTCCACAATAGCTGTTAGGGGGGTATTCAGGAAAATTTACCCAGAAACCCTGTGATGAAATGGCGATATAGTTCCAAGTCAGTATGGTGTGTGACTTGGAGGAGAACTTGCAGGTTTCCCATGCTGCCCTTGTCCATCAAGGTAATCGAGACCAAGTCTCCGCAGCCCTGCGCCAAAATCGCGTTTGGCGCGGGGGCGGAGAATCAACTTTCGTGCCGAAATCAGGCCTGGTGCCGGTCCAGCGATTCTCCGGGACCCGAGAACCGGCGATTTTGCAAATTACTCCGCACGGCTGTGGGGCCATTGCCACAGGCCCGCCCACGATCCAACGCTCCCGACCGGCCGAGTTCCCGACGGCGTTGAACTAACATGCTGGTGGGTGGGCGGGAGGATCGGGCACTGGGGGGTGGGACCTTACGGGCGGCCGGGGGACAGATCGGGTGGTCGGGCGGGTCGGATGCAGGGATATGTGGCCGATCGGGGGAGGGGGCCTATATCTTGCAACTGCCTCCGCGGTCCCAGTCCGCCATGGCGCTCGGCGCGGCCACTGGAGGCCGCCACCGTGCGCATGGTCGAACTTTAACCCAGAAGTGCGGGGCCCATACCTGCAGCTAAAGCTGCTTGAATCACCCTGGGTCCCTGCTAGCCCACTGCAGGGCATTGAATCGCCTCAAACTGTCTTTATGAATCTTCGGAGTGAAACGCCACCGTTTTTACGCCGGCGTGGGGACATAGCCCCATTTTGGGAGAATCCAGCCCCAGGGATTTGGAAGTTTATGTCAAAGGAGACTTGAGCAATTCACCTTGTATATGGTAGGTACACACTGATGCCACTGCATGCCAATGATGGAGCGAGTGAATCTTTAAGGTGGTAGATAAGGTGTTGATCAAGTGGGCTGCTTGCCTTTTGATGTTGCTGAGCTTCTGTGCTCGGACCCTAACAATTAAATCACATTATATATTAATAATTTGGACTAGGGAACTAAACGTATTATCTCTAAATTTGCAGATGATATAGTGTTGGTGGGAGGGTGAGCTGTGAGGAGGATGCAGCGATGCTTCAGCAGGATTTGGACAGGCTGAGTGAGTGGACATATGCACGGCAGATGCAGTATAATGTGGATAAATGTGAGGTTATCCGCTTCGGTAGCAAAAATAGGATGTCAGATTATTATTTGAATGGGTGTAAATTGAGAGAGGCGGATACTCAGCGAGATCTTGGTGTCCTCGTGTATCAGTCGCTGAAAGTAAGCGCGCAGGTACAGCAGGCAGTAAAGAAGGCGAATGGTATGTTGGCCTTCATAGCGAGAGGATTTGAGTGTAGGAATAAGGATGTTTTAGTGCAATTGTATAGGGCATTGGTGAGGCCACACCTCATAATAATCTTTTTTTAAAACTTTTTAATTTATTTTATTTTCTAATCAAGCAGCAATTTAGCGTGACCAATTCACCTATCTTGCACATCTTTTGGGTTCTGGGGGCGAAACCCACACAGTCACGGGGAGAATGTGCAAACTCCACATGGACAGTGACCCAGGGCCGGGATTCGAACCCGGGTCCTTAGCACCGTAAGCAGCAATGCTAACCATTGTACCACTGTGCTGCCATATAGTAATCTTTGTTCTTGTCACATTAGTAGGCTTACATTAACACCGTAATGAAGTTACTGTGAAAATTCCCTAGTTGCCATAGTCCGGCGCCTGTTTGGGTACACGGAGGGAGAATTCAGAATGTCCAAATTACCTTACAGCACGTCTTTCGGGCCTTGTGAGAGAAACCGGAGCGCCCGGAGGAAACCCATGCAGACAGTGAGAACTTGCAGACTCCGTACAGATAGCGACCCAAGCCGGGAATCGAACCTGGGACCCTGGTGCTGTGAAGCAACAGTGCTAACCACTGTCCTACTGTGCTGGAGTATTGTGTGTAGTTTTCGTGTCCTTATCTGAGGAAGGATGTTCTTACTATGGAGAGAGTGCAGCGAAGGTTTACCAGGCTGATTCCTGGGATGGCGGGACTGTCATATGAGGAGAGACTAAATTGGTTAGGATTATATTCATTGGAGTTTAGAAGAGTGAGAGGGGATCTCATAGAAACTTAGAAAATTCTAATAGGATTAGACAGGGTAGATTCAGAAAGAATGTTTCCGATGATGGGGGAGTCCAGAACTAGTAGTTACAGTTCAAGGATAAGGGTAAACCTTTTAGAACGGAGGTGAGGAGAACTTTCTTCACCCAGAGAGTGGTGAATCTGTGGAATTCACTCCCACAGAAAGTAGTTTAGGCCAAAAGGTTGTGTAATTTCAAGAAGGAATTAGATACAGCACTTGGGGCTAAAGGGATCAAGGAAACATTTTAAAGATGATTTCTTGAGGTATGGTTTTGTCAGTTGTGCCAAGTAAAGCTCATGTGTGAAGTGCAGGGAATTACTGGCAAATGAAAAAAGAAGTTTCAGATTTTGAAAGAGAAATGGTGGGTGACAATTCCTTTAGAGGTTGAGACCCCAGAGTCAGTTATTAACTTACAGCTGACTCCAAATTAAAAGGCTACATTGTACCCTGACCACTGACAGCACATTAAAAACACACCAAAAGTCCATGAGGCTGTCAGCATTCTGGAGTACAACTCCCAGGAATATCGAGGGCTGAGTAAAACAAGCATTTTGTTGCTATTGCCCTTTACGATGACCTACATGTGTGAGGTTGGAATTTCCATTCTCACATAGATGAAGATGACACAAAGGAACTGACTGTGCACCTGATATGCGCATTGCCCTCTCTTCCTGTGGACCTGATTCGAGTGAGATCATTAGGATCAAGCAGATCAAACCCTTTAGTATTTAAGGTAATCGAGCGTGGCATGTGTCCCGAAGTTGGGCCGGTTTGAAAAAGTGAGTCCTGGGAAAAAAATGTTTGATAACACTGATCTAATAGAAATGCCACATAAATAGGTTGAAAAAATATCATCATAGAGGAGAAGATAGAAGGAACCAGTGTGTCAGTAGTGGTATAAGTAGTGGAAAAGGACAGTGATGGTAAGAATGAGGTGGGGGAAGAAATTGACAGAGCTGCCGTCCTGTGGTATCACGAGCACATACAGTAATACTAGAACAATTGGTTACTGAATTTGTAAAACAGTCTCATAAGGTTACTGCAAGAGTGTAAGAAGATTTGTAGGCACACCCTGGGTGCACTGCATTAACTGAACTTGATGTAGACAAAAGTGATTCCAACCTAATAAAATGAAAGACCCTGCTCCCATGCCCACATGTCTGTTCTTGGCCTGCTACAATGTTCCAGTGAAGCTGAACCCAAACTGGGAGGAACAACATCTGATCTTCCAATTAGGCACGCTACAGCCTTCCGGCCTGAACATCGAATTCAACAACTTCAGATAATCAGCTCTACCCCACCTCGACAAATTTGTTTTCATCCCGTTTCATTTTAATCGTCTTTTGCCATTTCTTTCTTAATATATATTTAACCCCCCCCCCTCAATCTTATCCACCTTTCCTTACCCTTTCTCCTCTTTGCTTCCCCCTTCCCCCACATCTAAAGTTCACCCTCTGATGTTAGTTTCTCTGCTGTTTGGCTTTTCACATCTTTTGTTCTCTCTGGGGACTGCCATTAACACTCTTTCCCCTTGGTTCCTGTGGCCTTTAGCACCCGGTTTCCCTGGGTTTATGTGGCTATGACTCATCTTTCATTCTCACTCCACAGTATAAATATTTCCCACTTTCTCTGTCTGTTAGCTTTGACAAAGAGTCATCGGACTCGAAACGTTAGCTCTTTTCTCTCCCTACAGATGCTGCCAGGCCTGCTGAGATTTTCCAGCATTTTCTCTTCTGTTTCAGATTCCAGCATCCCCAATAAAACAGCATCCATATCGACTGAACCCACTGAAACTAACTCAGAAGTGGAAATCCAATACATGTTGCAGAATCATTTGATTGAGCTGAGCAAGAGTAGCTTGAGTTTGCCGGTTGTGTTGGTGTCGAAGTCAGATAGGCCAACCTAGTTCTGTGTAGACTATCAGAAGGTTAAT
Source organism: Scyliorhinus canicula (assembly GCF_902713615.1). Classification (NCBI taxonomy): domain Eukaryota; kingdom Metazoa; phylum Chordata; class Chondrichthyes; order Carcharhiniformes; family Scyliorhinidae; genus Scyliorhinus; species Scyliorhinus canicula. The sequence continues at coordinate 191,993,522 of NC_052154.1, read as the reverse complement.
AAATTCACCAAAACTAATTAGTGTCTGAGGTCCTCCCAGGTTGGAGGACTGTATCGATAGGATAAGCAGTGCCTCATGCCTTTCGAAAATTGATTTGTTAAAGGAGTACCGGCCGGTTCCTTTAATGCCCAGGGCTAAAGACATATCTGCCTTTGTGATTCCAAAGGGATTGTATCAGCATAAAGTGATGCTGTTCAGATTTCACAATGCACTAGCTACATTTCAACGACTCTTAAATCATGTAGTGGCTCGGGTGCCTAACTGCTTGGTCTATTTGGACAAGATGGTAGTTTGTAGTGACACATGGAAGGAGCATGTAGCACAATTGGAGGAGTTATTTAAGCAACTGCAGTTGGCTGATTTAGTTATCAATTTGGCCATTAGCGAGATTGTCAAAGCAAAGGTGACCTATCTGGGGCACGTTGTGGGACAGGGACGAGCGATGCCCATGGTAAGGGCTTTACTAGACTTCCCTGTTCCCAAAACAAAATGGGATACTGAGTTTTCTAGGCATGTGCGTGTTCTATAGAAACTTTGCACCTACCTTTTGTCCCATAGTGAAGGCACCATGGTTAGCACTGCTGCCTCACGGCGCCGAGGTCCCAGGTTCGATCCCGGCCCTGGGTCACTATCCGTGTGGAGTTTTCACTTTCTCCCCGTGTTTGTGTGGGTTTCGCCCCCACAACCCAAAGATGTGCAGGGTAGGTGGATTGGCCACGCTAAATTGCCCCTTAATTGGAGAAAATGAATTTGGTACTCTAAATTTATTTTTTTTAAACTTTCTCCAATAGTGGTACCTTTGACTAAAGTATTGCAGAAACAAGCAAAAGTTGGATGGTTGCAGAAGAGCAAACAGCTCTTGAGAAATTGAGGGCCATATTGGTAACTGAACCAGTGTTGGCCGCCCTGATTTTTCCAAATGCTTTAAAATGGCCACGGGTGCCAGCTGCCGGGGAGTCGAGACAGTGTTACTACAGGATGACGAGTCAGGAATAGAGAGGCTGGTGGGATAACTTTCAAAGAAATTAAGTCTGTGCCATTAAGAAGGATGGCTTAACATTGCAACTAATCCTTAATTTTTTGAAGTTGCTGTCTGGCATTATAATAAGCCAAGGCTAGTATGTACTGACCATAATCTGCTTGCATTTTGTGGAAAAATATAAAACTCAGAATGCAGGATTGTTCCATTGGAGTTTGTTGCAACCTTTCAACCTATAAATTGTGCACTCCTGGCAAGGACAGTATTCTTGCAGATGCATTGTCACGGGTTTAAGTGCTATTAAGTGGCAAATGTAAGATTGGAGAAACTTATGTTGTGTGTGATGTGTGTGAATGAAAATGTGTATTTTCTGTCACATACCTCGCGATGAAACATTCTTGCAATGATGTTTCATCATTCTAAGGGGGGACGTATGTAATCGTTTCCTTTGTTCCCATTTATTTTTATTTTTATTATTTTGGTCGATGGACCCATAATCGGGATGTGGCTTTAAACATGTGACTTAAAGTTGAAGGAGCCTTCTTGCCAGGACACTGTGTTGCCAGGTTTTGTATTTTGGAAAGGAGAGGCCGGACTCTTCGGCACCGAGTGGATCTAAGGAACCAGCTTTAGAGGGAGTCAGATCAATTGGTTAACTGGTCACTGGTGGGTTGGCCAGGGACAGCATTCTCCCTGACAATGGTCAGTGATTGGTTCCTGCACGATGCTTTCTGAGAGAACTTGGCAGAAGTGTCTAGACCTTGGAAGTGAAAGGAGCGTGCTCTCCCTCTCCTATTTGCTGAATTAGAAGAACTGCTCTAGTGTTCAGAATGCAGTGAGTCCCCAACACATCCTTTGCTGTGAACCTGAAATGATGCTGAGGTTGCAGAGAAGGTAGACAACCTTGTCAGGGAAAATCACCTCAAACCTAGAAGGAAGAAGTACCAAACAGGAAAGTATGAACTTCAGAAAGACATTGACTGGAAACCATCCCAGTGCATCCAAGATCCTTATCCTTTTATTTTGTTCCTATTTTCTTTCCTTTCCACCAACCTTTACCCCCTGTATTGTTTGTTTTTGTGTGCCTGCATCTGTTTTGTAAAGACTGGGGTGAGTTAGGAAGTGATGGGTGGGGGGGGTTGGGAAATGTGGAAGTCGGCAGAAGTTACATTTTCTGTCCATTTAATTACTGTATGTAACAAAAGATTACTTGTGATTTAAAGTCACAAACCTGGTGACTGTAGTTTATTGGTCTCAACCAAGGATCTTGGGTACTTTAAATAAAACCTAATTTCACCTGTGCTGCGATTCAAGTGGGCCTGGAATTGACCACACTCTAGCCCAGGGTGTAGAGGCAAACTCCCACACACACAAGCACCTATGTCTAGCATGAATCTAACTATAGGTCCCTTCCAGGCACAGAAACATTAAATTAAACCTCTGATGATATGCATGAAGCAATTCTGTATATAACATTATGCACAACCGCCAACCAGTAGGTGGCAGTGTGGCAGTGTAAGTCCACCTCGCGGCTCTGTGCCTCGAGGCAGTTGGGAATAAGTCGTCTTGGAGGATAGACATATTTTGCAGTCGCTCTATAATAATTAGTTAACGTAAGTAGTTTGTTATTTTTTTTGGTCAGTTATCTTTACCACAGAGTTCTTTCTGAATAAATTATTTAAACTAGATGTCCAGGGTCCCAGGTTCGATCCCCGGCTGGGTCACTGTCTGTGTGGAGTCTGCACGTCCTCCCCGTGTGTGCGTGGGTTTCCTCCGGGTGCTCCGGTTTCCTCCCACAGTCCAAAGATATGCGGGTTAGGTGGATTGGCCGTGCTAAATTGCCCATAGTGTCCTAAAAAGTAAGGTTAAGGGGGGGTTTGTTGGGTTACGGGTATAGGGTGGATACGTGGGTTTGAGTAGGGTGATCATGGCTCGGCACAACATCGAGGGCCGAAGGGCCTGTTCTGTGCTGTACTGTTCTATGTTCTATGTTCTATTGTGCATCATTCATATTGGCAAGTCTACAGAACATGGCAAAACCCATCCAAAACTATACCTTATTTCTAATGTTTACCCATACAAATATAAATCCCTTAAAACCGCCTTTATTTTCCTTACATCTCCATGTTTGAACCAAGGATATAATGAGGTCTGGTGGTGAGGGACACTGTGGGAATCCAACTGAACATTAGTATGCAGGTTGCCGCTAAGTGCTGTTTGACAGCACAGTTTATAACACCTTCATTCACCTGATGAAGGAGCTGCGCTCCGAAAGCTAATGATTCAAAACAAACCTGTTGGACTTTAACCTGGCATTGTAAGACTTCTTACTATAACACCTTCCATCACTTTGCTAATGATTGAGAGTAGACTAATGGGGCAGTAATTGACTGGTTTGGATTTTCCGCTTCCTGTGGACATGTCATCCTTGAGCAATTTCCCCCAATTATCAGGTCGGTGCCGGTGTTGTAGCTGCACTGGAAAAACTGGGTGAGGGGCGCGGCTAGTTCAGTGGTTTCTTGAAATGACGTGGAGTGAACTAAATTGGCTGAAGACTGACATCTATGTTGGCAGAGACCTCAGGAGAAGGCCGAGATGGATCATCTGCTTGACACTTCTGGCTATAGGTGGTTGCAAATGCTTCAGCCTTGTTTTTTGCAATGGTGTTTTGGCCTCCAAGGGAGATGTTTTTGGAGCTTCCTTCGCTGGTTAGTAGCTTAATTGCCCACCACCATTCACAACTGAATATGGCTGGACTGCAGAACTTGATCTTATCCGTAGGTTGTGGGATTATTTAGCCCTGGCTGTAATATGCTGTTTCCGCTTTTAAGCATAGATGTAGTCCCATGGTGTAGCAATTCTAGGTTGGCGTCCTGTTTTTCGATCTATTCTGATATTACTTTATAAATTAAGGACATTATTTTATTTCTAAATACCTACAATCCAGGCCATTATCTTGTTGCTCCTTCCAACATCAATTCATGACTCATTGGGCACAAAGAGTTCATGTCGGAACGGAATCATTTTTCAGGCATTAAAATTCTGGAACTTTGTCAATTTTAGTTGTCACGGTTGATTAACAACATCTGCATTATATTATCACAGTGGAAAGCTTTGGAGATGAGCAGCATGTCATGTTGTGGCAAGAGGAATTATTGATGGAGGTTTTTCTGCTTTTCCAGACATAGAGGTGCTGAAGATGAAACCGGGGATTAGGCTGGGATCTTGCTGGTCTGCATGGGAGAACCAACCTCTCTGAATAAGATGATTTTCTTTCTTCCCCTTATTCTGTTTGCACTTGATTTATGCAACAAACTGCAGCCTTGTGGGCAGCCATATGTTGTGTCCCAGGTCTGTACCAGAATTCTCCCCTCCCCCGTCCCAGGAAGTGTACAAGAATGGTTCAAATCTGATTTAATTTTCTGACTTTTCCCTCCAGCTCTGAGATAGTACCCGTTTTCTAGTTAACATGTACCTGATTGGTGCAGGGGATTAATCCACTTTATGGCATTTTGAAAGGGTGCTGCTACGCTCAGTCAAATCGTATTGCCTTAGCATGAAGCTTTTTCTTTCTCTTACTGTAAGTGTAATGTATCTGAAAACAATTTGCCGACTTTTGGGAATGAATCCCAAATTCCAACAGTTGCATTGTGCTTCAAAGCTGGGATGGCAATTCAATTGGAACCTAAACACGTAAATATAATATTGCGCACTTTGCATGCCAGAAATGTGTAACCACAGAGTGGTGCCAATTGACAAGTTTAGTTTGTCGTTAGCGAAGAAAAGGAAGCAGTTTTGCACTTTGCTTGTTCTCCATTTTCCAACGGATGTTGTATACTACATGATGTGGAGATGCCGGCGTTGGACTGGGGTGAGCACAGTAAGAAGTCTTACAACACCAGGTTAAAGTCCAACAGGTTTGATTCAAACACGAGCTTTCGGAGCGCAGCTCCTTCCTCAGGTGATACTACAGACAGTAATGTATCTCTCTGTAAGATACTGCAAAATATACAAAAAACGAAGGCCAAAAAAGACCATTAATGTCATTATTACGCCAATCCGTTAGACAGCGCAGTCTAGTGCATCATCCATCAATGCCTATCTATGCTCCTAAAGGTAGCATATTAAAACCAGTGCCACTTTCACAAAAAACAGTGCAAAATTCCTCTGAACTCTTGGATAGGTTCTAGGAGACCATTGTTTCCTCTTATGTTATCTTGTCCTTCTCCCTATATGTTCCAATTGCCTAAGGACATTGAATTCTATAGGATTGGATATATCCATTTGTGCTGGCACCATAGGTTACCTTTGATAAGCTTCAATATCTTCACCTCCTAAAACCAAAACCATTGTCCTGTTAAATTTCTGATTCCCCTGCTTCCCCTTGCTTCAGAATTTGTGTTGATATTCTGGAGCCATCATTCTGGAGTCAATTTTATTTTGCCTTAAAAAGCTTGAATACTTCAATAAGAAGCTTTTTTCCGCCCCCAATATAAACATTACTAATACTGATGCTCTTTTCTCAGAGCGCGGTTATGAACTTGGTTGTCCTTCCTTGTACGTTGTCCCTGGCCAGAACTGCCACTCTGCTGCACAGTGTCAAGAATTGTACATAGTTGTGCCTCACCGCCTCCGACGTCATGGGCCAAGCTTAGTGGAAACTAGAACTTTGGAGTGTTGAAGCTGCTATATTAAGATTCATGTTGCATGTTCTCTGCTGTTGCTGCACTCTCATGCTCTATCCTTTATTCATGATCATTTTTTCCCTTTCTTCTTCTCTGTCACAGTGTGTCATCCAGGTTATCATCCCAAAGCAAAAGCACAAGAAACGCGCCCACTCAAAGAAAGACCTCTAGGTCAGCTGGTGTTGTTTGTTTTTAGCCCGCTGATGGTTTTAACATTAGAGGCGGCCGATGGAACTGTACCTGCATGGCTAGGCAATTTCCAGAACATGCAAAGTTAGCAAGTTTATCTTAACAGCAGCACCACGGAGTCCTATTAACTGTTGGTATGCGTCCAGCTCTAACTTTTCCATTTAAGGAAGACTGCATCTTATTTTGTTGAAGTGCGGTCAAATATTTAATTCTCCCCCCCCTCCCATGCTGAATAGATTGATTCCCCGCTCATGACCCTCTGGTACCTGACCCAAGAAGTGACCTTTCCTTATTTGTTAACCCCAGTAGTGTTTGCCAGCCAGATATCACACTGTGCAGCCTCATAGCTGAAGCTGCGGCTGGGCTTGATCTGGCCCCCTTGCTGATGCTCAAACATCAGCCGCGCGTTTGATAAATTTCCTGATTGTGAAGCCAGGAAGTTGGTTAAGTTGCAGAACTATAAAAATGTACGTCCATTGTGGGGCTCACACTTATATTTACTGCTGACTTGTCTCAGCTGAGTTTGATGTTTGTCCAGCACACAGCCCATATTGGGAGCTGTGGATAGCAGTGAATAGCTGTTCCAACACCCTCTCCAAACCCTAGGCACAACAAAACTAGAAAAACAATCTGACCTTTTAATTCCTTAATTGATTAGCTGGATGTTGCAGGTCTCATTAATGCAGCAGAATAGCGAACGTAAACAATCCCAAAGCACCCTATTCAGTTTGAGTTTTCACTGGGGTCAAGTGGCTTGCTTTAAATTGAAAACATGAACCTTGCATGTCTGGTCACAGTTTGAACGCTTATTCTTTTGCATTGCAATTGGAGAGCAAGCTGAAGAATATCAAAGAGCAGGTGCTTTCCAATATTTCCTCGAGCATGCTTGAAAAGTTGGTGAGAGTATGAAATGAAAATGTTAGTGAGCGGTCCTTAACATGATATAAATTCAGGGCATTGAACACGTCCATTCGCTTGTGCCTCCGTTCACTGAGGTGCCTGAATGCCAAGGTGAAGGAGCTTCTTTCATTCTCTTTGATGGAATGAGGAAAGTGTGTATCAATCATGATATCCTTCCACATGTCTTAATTTGCTGTGTTTGTGAATTGAGTTATTAATTTGTCTGCCATCAATGTAAATGTTCAGAACCAGCTTTTCATTCATTAACTACACGCGTATTTTCTCAAATATTTCTTTTAATTACTTAAGGCAATTTTAAAAGCCTGCAGTTGATTTCAATCTCCCGCGATCTTGGCATTGTATTGATGTCAGTGCTGTGAAATTAGTCTCAATTCAAAACAGAACTCGTGCTGTGTGATTGGTTTAAGTGTTTTGTCGGTAACAGTTTTGTTTCTTGTCGTCTTGTCCTGTGACGGTGATTTTCAGTGCAGCCACTTATTTCCTATTTTTATTTGTTTGGCTTTAGGCTCCCGGCGCCCACTACGAGATTGTCAGCTGCCGGCAGCGAGACCAAGGCTCGAGTATCCACCAGTGCAAACAACAGGCGCAGTCAGAGCTTCAACAACTTCGATAAATCCAAATCCGCTCACAACGCAGCAGCAAATAATGAGAAAGGTACATATTTCAACACTTGCTCATTCATGTTGCAGATGTCAATTCGGTTCCACTTGATTTTGTCTTTCGATCAAGCCCCATGCCAGGACATGAGTGCATTAACCAGGCAGGTTCCTCAGGGCAGTTGTGAGGGAGTTTTGCTGTGTTTGAGGTGCAGTCTTTTAGAGGAATGACAATGAAATCTTATCTTCTTGCTCAGGCTGAATTATAAGTTGCTGCTTTAACATTCAAAGCAGGATAGAAAATTCCTGGTCACGGTGTGTCCCTCAACCAATGCCACTGAAACAGGTCACCTGGCCTTTATTTCATTTCCGAGTGGTGAAGCGCTGCTGCGTGCAAGTTGCCTTTTGCACATTTTTGTCATTCACAAGGTTGCACAGCACAGTGGTTAGCACTGTTGCTTCACAGTGCCGGGGTCCCAGGTTCGATTCCTGGCTTGGGTCACTGTCTGTGCGGAGTCTGCATGTTCTCGCCGTGTCTGCGTGGGTTTCCTCCAGGTGCTCGGCTTCCTCCCACATATCCCGAAAGACTTGCTTGTTAAGTGAATTGGACATTCTGACTTCTCCCTCTGTGTACCCGAACAGGCACCGTAATGTGGCAACTAGGGGCTTTTCACAGTAACTTCATTGCTGTGTTAATGTACGCCTACTTGTGACAATAAAGATTATTATTATTTATTGTGTCTCCTTCATTGCTAATGAAACAACTGTAATTCATAAAATGCTTTGAGATTCTCAGGGTTGCTATATAAATTGAAGGTGAAACTATGTTTTAAAGAGCTAGAAATCACTTTGGGAGGGTGTTTCAGGTTTTGCAACAACAAATTATGGAGCTAGAGGAAGGACCAAGGCTAGGAACGAAAGTCAGAAACAATGCATAATTGAAGCTGAGCTGAAAATTCAACTTAAGGCTTCTAATTTACAAGGCGTTTCTCAGGTTTGATAATCAGTTTCCGACGAGTTGGCTGATTTCAGCTCTGTCTTTGGTGTAGGTCAGATAATTGATCTCAGCAGCATGGGTTAGAAAGATTGCCCGGGAGTCTCGCAGAATGGGGCTCAGACCTCTTCGATCCTGAAAAAAATGCGTTTTATTATGAAAGGAAATATCTGCCGATTTCCATCCTTCCTGGACACAATCCAGTGACCTCTGATAGAAATGCACAAGGGGAAATCTGAGCACGAGGACAGGCTGGGCCTGGCTGGGCTTTCCCTGCTGTCAAAGTCATTGCCAAGACCCAGTGTCAATACTCAGACATGTGAAATAGAGAATTGGGCAAAGTTTCCAAGAATCCCTAGTACCTGTGGGAATGTACCTTATAATAATAATCTTTATCAGTATCACAAGTAGGCTTACATTAACTCTGCAGTGAAGTTACTGTGAAGATCCCCTCATCGCCACATTCCGGCGCCTGTTTGGGTACACGGAGGGAGAATTCAGAATGTTCAAATCACCAAACAAGCACATCTTTCGGGACTTGTGAGGGGAAACCGGAGCACCCGGAGGAAGCCCACGCAGACACGGGGAGAACGTGCAGACTCCGCACCGACACTGACCCAAGCCGGGAATCGAACCTGGGACCCTGGAGCTGTGAAGCAATAGTGCTAACCACTGTGCCACCTAAGGACGATCTTAAAGATTCCAGGAAAGGAGAAGGCATACTTGGCAAGGAAATAAAAATTTAGCAGCACTGCCTCGATAGAATATGTATGGAAGAGTGGAGAATAAAAAAATTATTCAATGCACATCGTTAGATCCTTTTTAAATGTTGGAATTTATTCCTTTGCTCTGAGTTTTTGGTTTACAAGAAATTAAATTAGTGATGCAACTCACTGGACAACAATGGGCAACAAATGCTGGCCTTACCAGGGGTGCTCACGTCACATGAAAGAATAAAAACTATTGAGTATGCTTTTGTGCAATGTGCTGCTTCATATCCGTGAACCTGCTGAAGTTCCCATCTCACTCCTGCCAGCAGAGGGACCTAGTGTGTGATAGAGAAAAAAAAAATGATATTTTACATGCATGATATAACTTATACAACTTTACTATTTTTAGTTATTTGTGAGTACAGCACTTGAGTATTGCTGAAAAAAGGTCACTCTGTCGAAACTTTTTTTGTCTTGCCCTTATGAAATGAAATGAAATGAAAATCGCTTATTGTCACGAGTAGGCTTCAATGAAGTTACTGTGAAAAGCCCCTAGTCGCCACATTCCGGCGCCTGTCCGGGGAGGCTGGTACGGGAATTCTTGTGATTATCAGGACAATCACAAGAATATACCAGTGTCAGGGGACACAACAACTTCGACACAAACTTCGACAAAATATCTTTTACTATTTTTCCTGCTTTCATCTCTTCTTTTCTGGTTGTCGTCACCATGTCTTTGCCGAGGAGCTGACAAAGATAGAATTATTTACAGTTTTAGCTGTTGTTCTTAAGTTTGAGGCTGAGCGATTAGCAGATCCAAGAAGTATATAGAAGTATTATGTTTATAGAAGTATAGAAGGCCATAGCACAAAAGGAGGCTGTTTGGCCTGTTGTGCCAATGTTGGCTCTTTGAATGAGCTGTCCAATTAGTCCCAATACCACCTCCTCCCCCCCCCCCCCCCCCCCCCCCCCCCACCTTCCTTCATAGCCCTGAAAAACCATTCCCTTCAAATAATTATCTGATTCCCATTTGAAAGTTATCAAATCTGCTTCCACCAACTCTTCAGGCAATGCCTGCACGTCTCACTGTGCTTATTAAAAAAAACTTCTCATTTCCCTCCTGGTCCTTCATTTCCCAATTACCTTAAGGTTATCACTGACCTTTCACTGGCGATGAGGCAGTTTGCTGCGAAAGTTTATAATGAAGAGAATCAGACAGGCCCGTCAGTCTATCTGAAAGCAAATTAATATAGGCGTTAATTTTGCAGTGTTGAATCAAAAGATTTTCTAATAGCGAAATGACAAAGTACAGTAACTGCATTTTAATGAAACCAGCTTCATAGACTACACCTCCCAATCTAAATTAGCCCAGGGCCGTAGAATCTGACGGGTGAGAAATACTCACAGGACACACGGTAAGAGACAAAGAAGGACTGAGGTTCACTACTATACTCCCACAGCCTCAGGGGGCACTCTCCCCGACCTGTACCAGGCCTGGGTTTTTATAATGTGGAGCCTTTTCTGTTAAGGGGGAGTTCATATTTGTTATAGGTTAATGGGAACCAGATGGTGCACACTCCTCTACTTCCCAGGGTGTCATAACACCCCGCCACCCCATAAGTCTGGAGAAATGTCCCTGTCCCCTGGCCGATCTGCAGGACCCTTTGTCCATTTTGTCCACGCCGGAATGTTGATGAGGTTGGCCCAGGAGGCGTATACCTGATCACTGAGTGACGCTTCCGCACCGGCTGTTGAGGCTGGACTGGCGGGGCTGGTGTCGGAGGAGGAGTGGGTATCGGCGTTGGTGTTAATGGCCACAGGTCTGTGTCTTCCTGCGGCTGAACATCCGAGTCAGGATCTGAGAAAATGGCGTCTGGCATCTCGGCCTCCTGGCCTTCGCCAATCGGAGGGGATGCCGGTTGTGGCAGATGTTGTGGCTGGGGATCTGCGGAATCTGGGTCCGGTGGTGGGCGCTGGCCGTATGACCGTACTGGTCTTGTTTGGTGTAGCACAATCTACGGGATCAACATGGCTTCATTGCCCAAGTTCCTAATGTAAATGGTGTCCCCAGGAATGAAACTGTGGAGTGACCTCCTTCCCAATATCCGGAATGACCAAGCTTAACCGTATCCGGAGACGTCGACCCATGAGTAGCTCAGCCGGTGCCACCCCCGAGGGTGCCTGCAGTGTGGTCACTAAACAAAAGGCAGACGCCCGCCTGCTCAAAATGGCGGAGAACCTCGGTCAGGTTTGCCAGATATTCTCGGTCAGATGTCACGGTGATGAAGACATTGTCCAGTAGACAGCCATGCTGGGTAATCCCCACAGGATGTTCTCCAGCACACGTTGGAAAATAGTGTATGCGGATGAGACACCAAACGGCAACCAGGTATATTCGCATAAACCCCTGAGGGTGTTCATGGTGACAAATCAACGGGAGTCTGGGTCCAGTATTGACCGTTTGCATGACTCAGACCCAGTTTTGTGAACGTGCGTCCTCCACTAAGCTTTGCATAGAGGTCCTCAATGCGGGGGTCCACGTATCTGCCCAAACGGAAACGTGGTTCACCGTCACCTTATAGTGCCAGCAGAAACGCGTGGGACAGTCAGATTTGATGGCTGGCATGAACGGGGTGGCCCAATTGGCGAATTGTAAGCACAGAGCATTCCTAAGTGTTTGAGCCGGTCTAATTCGGCATCGACTTTTGGCCGCAATGTGCTGGGGGTGGGGCAAGTGCGGAAAAATTAGGCTGTGTCTGCGGGTCTACTCTGATTTGGCCCACAGCCACTTTGATTGTCTCCAGTCTGTCTGCGAAGACCTCAGAGAATCTGGCCAGGCCCCCCGCGGGACCATAAGGGTTCATGTGGCATACCCTCTGCCCACCAAGTGTCAATTAGCGCAGCCGATCCTGGCCCAGCAACCTTGGTCCCCCTACATGGGCTACCACCATTGGTAGGTTAGCAGATTGGCGCTCAATGGCCAACGGCTCTCTGGTGTAGGTGGCCAACCTGGCCTTGGGTTTGTGGAGAGTCAATGTGTGGAGGCCAGTGCGGATGCCCTCAAATGTGTGGCGGTGGATCACGGACATAGCTGCTTCAGTAGCCAGCTCCATGTTGATGGGGTGCCCATTTACCAAAAGGGACACTTGAATTGGGGCAACTCAGGGTGCCGTAACAGCATGGAGTTGTTGGTAAGTGTCCTCCTTACAGTCGTCAATATAGTACGCCCTGTCACGAGGGAGGCAGAACCATCTGGAGGGGTGACAGATGGGCTAGTTGTCACATGGCTCACTCGGCCTTGAACCTGGATGTCTGTCTGAGTATCCCTGCTCCACGGAGTCGTCCCTACATTCCACGGTTGCTCTGCATCCGCCATCTTATGGGCGGGTACCCCACTGGCGGGTTTCCCATCCTCCATCCAGGACGGATCTTGGCGGCGTCTTCCGCATGCCCTAGTTTCAATACCTCCATCCCTTGCAGCTCTTGGACTCCCATCACCGCGCTCCCGCGGGAGTCGGCAATCTCGATTGCACGCTGCATATTCACCTGGGTTTCGGTCAGCAACTTCCCCTCTGCGTGGTGGCACCCCAGATCCCACAGACAAAGCTGTCGTGAAGAGATTCGCTCAGGGTAGGTCCGAATTCACAAGTCTCAACCAGCTTCCTTTCACGCGCCAAAAAGTCGCTGTTAGACTCATCTTGGGCTTGGGTGGCCGTGTGGAAGCGGAATCGGCGAACGATGAGTGGCAGGTTTGGATTTAAGTGGTTTTCTACCAAGACTATCAAAGCTGCAAAAGACCGGGCGGGAGTCAGGCACGTTCGAGTGTGTCAAGCTTTTGATAAGTGGACGTTGGCCCACCAACTACGTTAGTAGAGTTACGGTCTGCTGTTCATCTCCAATTATGGCATTGGTGTGAAAAAGAATTGCATACCCCCTACATGTTGAGCTCAATCTTCGTTACAGAAGGTGTAGAGGAGACATGAGAAAAAACTATTTTTTGCAGAGTGCTGTGGGTGTCTGGAATATGTTGCCCGAGGGGGTGGTGGAGGCAGAGACCCTGAACTCTTTTAAAATATACCTGAATCTGCACCTTAGGTGCTCTAAACTACAGGGCTATGGACTGGGCGCAGGAAGGTGGGATTAAAAGGCAGGCATCTCGACATCCTGGCCTTCGCCAATCGGAGGGGTTGCCGGTTGCGGCGGACATTGTGGCTGGGGGATCTGCGGACACCGGACAAGGACACACCGGTCCAGGGCACATTGTGAGAGAGAGAGAACACCACTCCTCCCAAGAGGAGACACATTTCAACCCAAAACAGTTCCTTGAAACAAGCCACCAGCTGCAAAGCCAGCATACGGCCACCTCTCCCCCACCCCCCTCCCCAACAGTAGTCCCCCCAGCGGTAGAAATGAACAGCACAGACCACTGGGAAAGGTGACACCGATGCCCTTCTCTAACGGTAGCCCCACATCGATGGAAAGGCGCCCAAACAAGCAGAGCAGGCCACTGGAAAAGGACACACCGTTACGGGGTATGGCGGAAGAAAAGAAAGACAAGACAGAATACTGAGAGACCACAAGAAACCCAACAAACAATTAAGTACAAGACAAAGCCGCCACGTTCAAGCCAGTGCACGCTCCCCCCACCACCACCCCCCAGCCCCAGCAACAGCCTCATGTCAGTGAAGAGATGCCCACAAGCTGCACAGTCCATCAGCAAAGGACAGACAGCGCACAGTTGAGGAGTGAAAGAAAACACTCCTCCCCCGCAGTAGCACTGGGAAGGACCCCTCAACCCCCAGTGCACGAAGGTGGGCCACAACTGGTGAGCACCCAGCCGCGAGGCACAAAAGAACCCAAAACACAATAAAAATACAATAATAACCGTACAATCCCCCAGCAATAAAACAAAACCAACATCTGTACAAGCAGTACACGTAGTCATTTAAGACAGCAGGGATAGGAGCCTGAAATTTGGCTCCCAAAGCAGGTATGTGAAGTCAGGCAGTCTACTGTGAGCAGGTCTGAGCACCACACCTTAGGAAAGATATTTTGGCTTTGGAGGGAACACAGAACATTCAGTGCTGAAGGAAGCCATTCGGCCCATCGAGTCTGCACCGAGCCACTGAAGCCCTCACTTCCACCCTATCCCGTAACCCAATAACCCCGCCTAACCTTTTTGGACACTAAGGGCAATTTATCACGGTCAATCCACCTAACCTGCACATCTTTGGACTGTGGGTGGAAACCAGAGCACCCGGACGAAACCCACGCAGACACGGGGAGAATGTGCAGACTCCGCACAGACAGTGACCCAGCAGGGAATCGAACCTGGGACCCTGGCGCTGTGCCACAGTGCTGCTGTGCTGCCGTGCTGCCCATGCTGGGAGTGCAAACGGTAGGTTTACACGAATGGTATCTCAGCCAAGTTATGAGGAGAGATTGTATAAATTATGCTGGTTTTCTCTAGAATTTAGAAGGATAAGATCAAAGACTTCAAAATATTAACAGGAAAAGACAGGGTAGTTGAAGATAAACTGCTTCCACTGGTTGGAGATTCGAGCTCGAGGGGGCTTAGTCGAATAATTGGAGCCAGATCATTCAGGAGCAATATTAGGAAGCACTTCTACACACAGGCTGGGAGAGTCTAGGAACTCTCTCCCACAGCAGCCAAAACAGTTGTTAATTTTAACTCGGGAGATAGATAATTTTTTTTGAAGCAAAGGTATTAAGGGATATAGGCCAAAGGCAGGTATATGGCGTTAGACCACATATCAATCATGATCTCGATGAATGGAAGTGCAGGCTCAAGGGGCTGAATGGCCCACTCCTGTTCCTCTGTCCCTATTCATGATTTTCTTGAAAAACAGAAGGGAAGTGGCAGGATTATAGCTAAGACAATTTTACACTCTGTACATCTACAGAGGGGCGGCACAGTGGTTAGCACTCACAGCGCCAGGGACCCAGGTTCAATTCCAACCTCGGGTCACTGTCTGTGTGGAGTTTGTACATTCTCCTCGTGTCTACGTGGGTTTCCTCCAGATGCCCCGGTTTCCTCCCACAGTCCAAAGATGTGCAGGTTAGGTGGAGTAGCCATGCTAAATTGCCCTTAGTGTCCAAAATTGGATTATGGGATTACAGGGATAGGGTGGGGGAGTGGGTACTCTTTCAGAGGGCCAGTGTAGATCTGATGGGCCAAATGGCCTTCTTTTGCACTTCAAGGATTCTATATAGTCTCTATGATTGATGCTATAACTGCCATTATTAACAGATTAATAAGTGAAAGTACCAAAATGGTGGGACCTTACATTGCAGGCTTGGGGTTGTAGGATATTTAATTAATTTAGCAACAATGAGAATTTTTAAAAAATGGGCTTTGCTTTGATACTGGGTGCGATCTAATTGCCACTATGCACCTGAAACTCAGATCGCCCCGGTGCAGTGTGGCCGTTAACGTGACCATGTGAGCTGTTGAGATGTTAAACCTTTTTGTTAATCTGCTAATGAAAGCGAAACCGCTTGCTTCACTTTGTTCTGCAGAGTCCGGAGATACCTGAGACTTTGAGATTTATCCCCTTCGCCTCGGAGACCTCGGGCGAGTGCCATTCAGCACAAACTCCACAAACGGCAGATGGAACGGCACTCGTGAAGGTCTCCCAGGGTATCAGAGACCTCCCCCAGCTGCATTCCCTTTGGGAAGAGTGGGTGCCCTGGCATTGCTAGTGCCACCCGGACACCCTGGCAGTGCCATCTTGGCACTTTAGCAGTGCCAGCCTGGCAGCCTGACAGTGCCACCTGGGGGCCAGTCTGGCACTGCCAGGTTGGGACTGCCAAGGTGGCAAGCTGGCATTTCTTGTGCGCACACGATTGGGCCGCTGGTACCCTGCATTGGGGGGGGGAGGGAACCCACCCCCACCCGCCCCCGTTCGTAGTGTGTTCCGGCTGGGGTGGGGGTCAGTTCAGGGCCCTTGGAGATCGGGACGCCCTTTAAAAAGGGAGTCTCGATCTCTCAGTACACTGGGGAGTTCTGGTGAGCGGAGCTCCTCTGTGTACGAAACGGGGTTATATGTAGCCTCAAGTGCACGTTCCTCGCTGAGGCCTCTTATACCACGCAAGTCGTGTAGTATAGCCATGTGTTTCTCGGCGCTGCGAACACCAGGAAACACGCGGATAAACGCGCTCGCTGTGGGACTTTGTTACCACTTAGTTGAATCACCCCCCACTAAGTTTGCCGATCATAGATGAGTCCAAGGCAAGTGGATAGGAAAAATTAATTTTAATTACAAAGTAATAAAGTGTACAATACTCTTCAGATCCCAGTCGGGTCAGAGGTTCAGTTCCAGACCTGGCTGACTTTTATATTTCAGGTTGTGGTGTTGGCTTGTCAACGGGATTTTCCGGCACTGTCACTCCACGCCACCCGGAAACCCGCGGGTAGGGTGCGCGTTGCCAGGGGGAAAAGGGAATCCCAACGGCCGCAGCATTCCGACCCCCATCTCTAATCATTGGCTGCATTTTAATTGTTTTAAAGAATCCAATTTTATCTTTGTTCCTTTACTTCGAAGCAATGTTTTTTCAACTAGATACTTCTTATCCTTTGCATTTATAATTCCAAATGTCAAAGGTGCAATTTGGTTAAGAAACGACCCCCCATATAACTGGATATTCTCGTTCCATTTAAAACGCATGTACCTTTGGTATAACAGGAATTTAAATCTGTTAAACGATCATGTCCTAAAGTATGGCTTCACCCTGTATCTTCCTTTCCGGCGATCACTCGCTAACGAGTATGATTGTCCACCGAAGAGATTCCGTGTTACTGATCGTGGGTTCAGTGGGTTCTTGCCCGGCTGATGAGCCCGATCCTCGAGCTCTGACCACAGGTAGATGAGCTTGCTGGATGCAGTTTTCCAGCCAAGTTAGGGGTGGAACAGACTATTTTGGGGGCATCTTTTCAAGTCCTTTCGGATCTGAAGAAAGCTGTTCAGTTGTGAAGAAAGATGCCGAGACACACTCCAGTTCCTACTGCAAGACGACTGAATCAGTCTCCGCTGCCTTTCTTGCCGATGCGAAGCAAGGGACTTCCAGATCTCATGTCACCTCTTACTGAGAGCTGTGAGGCATGTTTGTATTGGGGGGGGGGGGGGGACTCCCTCCACGTAGATGCCTGAAGTGGGACATGTTTTAACATGGGTATGCCATTGAACACCTGTAGATAAATGATCCATGACAGAGAGTCCAATTCTACCGGCAAGGGAATCTCGACAACTGGGGGCCTCCTTACTGCTGCAACCTTCATCCACCATCACACACGTTGATACCATATGAGTATCTTCCATCAGATCTGCTGTTCAGGATTTGTTTTGAATTACTCATTGTTGGCACGATGGCACAGTGGTTAGCACTGCTGCCTCACAGCTCCAGGGACCGGGTTTAATTCTGTCCTCGTGTAACTGTGTGGAGTTTGTACCTTCTCCCCGTGTGTGCGTGGGTTTCCTCCGGGTGCTCTGGTTTCCTCCCACAGTCCAAAGATGTGCAGGTTAGGTGGATTGGCTGTGCTAAATTGCCACTTAGTGTCCAAAAGGTTCGGTGGGGTGACTGCTTTACAGGGATAGGGTGGAGGCGTGGGCTTAAGTGGGGTGCTTTTTCCAAGGGCTGGTGCATACTCGATGGGCCAAATGGCCTCCTTCTGCGCTGTAAATTCTATGATTCCTCCCCTCCCACTCTACCGTCATGGGTTCCCTGCCAGGACTCCCGCCAGCATTGCTCTCGGGATCAACGGAACGTTCAAGCCTCTCTGCCAAGGCAAGCTGGCAATCTAAGGAAAGGTGTATATTGAACCTTACATCAGAACTGAAAATAACCAGCTTTTCAAGCCAGATAGATGGGCACTGATTGGAGGTGGCCGAAGGGATTGCTGAGTGCCGCCGTATGCCAACAACGCCAGCCCACGCCCACGCACTCCATTTCTAAAATGGAACAAAATAAAGCTCTAAATATATATTGCAGACTTCACTAAAACAATCTCTCATTCTTGAAAGCCCATTCAGTATATTTAAACCTCCGCATGTATTTGATCCCTTATAAATCCTGGCCAAAGTCTTGGAATTCCATCCCTACCAGGACTGTGGGTGTTCCTCCACCACATGGATGTTAGCAGTTCAAGGAACCAGCTCACCACCACATTTCTAGGGCAGTTAGGGATGGGCTATAAATGTTGGCCTAGCCAGTGAGGCCCACATCTAGTGAATGAATTAAAAAAACACATTTTTCTATTCATAACCTCACATCAAAGGCAGCTAACCTCTTTGAGCTGCAAACCAAGCTGTGAACTTACAGCCCCCACTGTGTTAATGATAGGTTGTGGAAAGCAGTCGAGCATTAATAATGCTATAATGATAACACTTGGCACCATGTCAACAAACCACTATTGAAACTGCCAGAACAGATTTTATTTTCAACTTTGACAGACATGAGCAGGCAGTTCAAAAGAACATGTTTTAGAGATGGCCAGTTAAATAACTTGACAGCTTGACAGTCTGCAGACCTTATCCACCTTTCATGACCATTTATGACTTCTCTAAAGACTTGTGACTTCCGCACTGCAGGATCAGGCCCTTGCTGCAGTGAAATCTGGTCTATTTGAACTCAGCATTGAGATGGCCCTTCTGGGTTCAGGCTTCCCACATGCACAAGTCACATCTCCCCTCCTCCACCCCCCTCCACCCCCAGTGAAAATAGTTTCTGCTGGATAAGGGGGCAGGACTCCTAGATCTGGAGTCCATCCACCATTTTAGTCTTCATGAACCTGTGCCTCAGCTCAACATTTCATCCAAAAGATGGCACCTCCACATGTGCAGCACTCCCCCAGTGCTGCATGGGAGATTTTAATGCTCAGGTCCCTGGAATGGAACATCAAGTGTCCTGAGTCAACCTTTGGGGAGAAAGCTGAAAAGGTTCATGAAAATACAGAGAAAAATGTTTATGTTTTCCTCAAATTATTCACTTACAATAAAACTAAAGTCATAAATAGGTATCTATAACAGACATTGAGTGAATTAGCCTTAGTAGACTATCATGCACGTGATAGATCATATAGATCATGTAGCATAGAGATCATAGAGCTAATTGGAGAAGGTTTTCCAGCTAACTGGATAATGACTACTGTGATCCGAGACTGTTGGGAATCCTTTGTGAGAATCAAATAATGGGTGTTGGCTTTTTTGTGATTGACATTACAACCATGTTGTCTTGACGCGATAAGGCCGCACGCAGAATATGGCAGGGTTTGTTCAACAGGCCAACGCAAGAAATCATGAGCAGGTTTTTCCTCCCTTATTTCATGAACTTCAGAGTCCAACTGTAACCTCTTCACTGCCATCCAAACTGTGTCAAGGATCAAATCTGGTGTGAGATACTACACAACACACATATACACGGAGCCACCTAGGACTCTTAAAGTTTATAATGATGCTTCTTCCCTATTTTCTTCTATATGGAATTACGGCTGAGGGCCAGCACAGTGGGTAACACTATTGCTTCACAGTGCCAGGGTCCCAGGTTCGATTCTCGGCTAGGGTCACTGTCTGTGTGGAGATTGCACGTTCTCCCCGTGAGTGCGTGCGTTTCCTCCGGGTGCTCCGGTTTCCTCCTGCTAATCCCGAAAGACGTGCTGTTCGGTAATTTGGACATTCTGAATTCTCCCTCCCTGAGACCGGAGTGTGGTGACTAGGGGATTTTCACAGTAACATCATTGCAGTGTTAATGTAAGGCTACTTGTGACAATAAAGATTATTATTACTATTATATTTTGGAATATTTAGCCTTTGTTAGCTCCTCAACTAGACAAATTAGCTTTCATTCCATTTTCCTATTTTTTCCTCAACTATTTTTCCATTAATTAGTTCATATTGAATTCTCCCCAGCGCTGTTATCATTATCTGCCTCGATTGCCATGCGCAGAAAGCATTCTGTGTACTAGTAACCCTCTATATGATAAATCTTCTAATTTATCCCTTTGTTCTTGTCGGAATAATTGAGTCCTATATGTTACCTGTTCATTAATCAGTGAAAACAATTTGTTGCTATTTACTATTCCCAAGTCTCCATTGGACCCACTTAATCTTCTCTGTTCGAGTCGAAAAAAGTGACCTTTTTTCATAGCCTCGTTTTTATGTGCGTGCATATCATTATCTTTGGATGAGCCCTTATTTGCTACATGATCATTGCATAAAGCTGCTTAGCAGTGTGTCTGAGCGAACTGATACAAGGCTGGAAACAAATGAAAGATGCTGGGCTGGATTCTCCGATTCTCAGGCTATGTCCCCACGCCGGCGTGGGAACGGTGGCGTTTTACACCCGAACAAATGGTGTAAAACGGCCACCGATCCTCCGTTTGGCTGGAAGCTAGCATGTCGGCAGCCTAGAGCATCTGGCTCTAGCTGCTGATATGGCCGAAGAATTGCCGGGTCCGTGGCTGCGCATGCGCACGGCGGCGGCCTGCAGAGGCAGTGTCGTGCTACGTGGCGTCGGCCGCTCGTGTACCTTCCCCCCATTTTGGCCGGCTCGTGCGGCCTGGACCACCCCCCCACTGTGCCCCCAGCCCCTGATAAAGTCCCCCCAGCCTGTGGATCCCCCCCCCCCCCCCCGATTGTGGCGGCGCCGGACTGAGTCCACAACCGCCACACCGATTTCCCGACAGGATGGGACCACCCGCGACCGACGCCATCGGGAACTCGGCCGGCCAGGGGTGGAGCATGGGGGGGGGGGGGGGGGGGGGGGGCTTCAGGCAATGTCCTGAGGCCGTCGATACGTTGTGCTTTGGAGGGGGCAGAGCATCGCGAAAACGGCACCGCCCCCGATTCGATCGGGAACTGTGATTCTCCGGTCGATTGCCGAATGCGAGTTGGGCGTCGGCGACCAGAGAATACACCACGTTTTCTTTTTGAAAGTAACATTCTCTGAAAGTGTTACAAATTACTTTTGTATTAGTTGCATATGGCATTCCATTTGACATTTGCCTGCATTTATTTATGATCTTCTTTGAATAGTGAATGAATCACCAACAGAAATGAAATATCTTCGACATAATTTAGCATGTGCCTGTAATGGACAAAAACCAACAGCTTGTAACTCCCTTTGTGCTGACACTGAGTGTGGCATTTCTCAACATCTCAAAGCTGTAAGGGAGCCAACTGTCAAACAGTTATGATAAAGTGGGATCTCTAAGGTCATTCGATGTCGATCTGATACTTCTCAGACAATGAGCCTTATTCCTCAAAGGGCGAGGACAGTGCGTTCTTCACCAATGCTTACTTCTGTGCTGTCATTTTCTAAAATTATCTCTGGATTCGGTTTAAATAAACTGAGGCAAGTAAGGAAAGTTAATGTTTCAACATTTGAAATGATAAAGAAAGATACACAGGAGCAACTGTGGAATTCTGCGAATGTTGCAAATCTGAAATGAAAAAGAGAAAATGCTGCATGAGCAATCATCGGTCAGACAGCACCAGTGGGCAGGGAAAGAGAGTTAAAGGCCGAAACCTAATCTACTCCCCAGAGGAAGATTTGGAGATGGAGTTTTGGGGAGGGTGGCCCCATGATCGGACGGAAAGGTGTGGGTTAGAGATTCTGTTGCCTTCCCGCCTTCCTTCGATTTAGTCCACGGTGGGAAGCACGGGGTGGATTTCTCAGCAGCATAAGGGTCTCATCCCATTGGTGAGTGGGTGGACACGCCTCACGTGCCGACCACTGGGAAGATCTTCTTGGGTAGGCCAGGGACCCGTTAAGGGTGCAGGGTGGTGATTCCTTACTTGTTGTTCACTCTGTGCCTAATGGAGGTACCTGCCGCAGGAGCGGAGGAACAGCGAGGGCCCCCTTTCTGCCCTTTAAATCCACTCCTCCGGACGGGGCTCCCCACCTGTCCACGGCTGAACCCAGCCCCCCTCATCATTCTCCTGGGGCGCCAGTATTGATCCCGAGTGTAGGCCATGATGCAGTAACGGCAGTGGCTACTGTTCTTAGTCTCCGATTTCTGGGGAAATATCCCACCCAGGAGCAAGGAAGCCTGATCACGACTAGGTCGGGATTAAATCACATCAGCCTGGGGTTTGGGAATAGCCACTGCCATGATGGATAAAGATTTTCCAACTACCATTAAACTTTATCCAGATGTTTCAGGCCAATGAAGTGAAAGGTGAAAAGAAACACAGATGTTATTTGTGGTATTTTTAAAAAAAAATCTTATTATTGGCATTTCTCATATTTATAAACAGTTGTATATAATCATTACATTTATTTTGCCCGGGATAATTTACTTTATTGTACAGAGAGGTTTATTTTGTCCTTCATTTAACTGACCTTATGTGTACATTTTGCTGCCCTCTGGATCGGTCGATAGTTCCCCCCCTTCCCCGTTGTCCCCTGCCCTTCACCCCCATCTTTTATTTTCCAGGAAAGTGGGGTCCCCCGGGTTGCGCAGTCCTTTGGTTCCTCATCTACCTTGTTTTTTTATTCTTAGCTTACTCCTCGTTGCTGGCCTCGAACAGGTTTTGGAACAGGCTGACAAACCGCCCCCAAGTATCCAGGAAGCCTTCCTCTGACCCTCGGATGGTGTACTTAATCTTCTCCACATGGAGAAATTCCGAGAGGTCAGCGAGCCAGTCTGCAGCCTTGGGTGGTGCTGCCGATCGCCAGCCGAGCAGGATTCTCCGGCGTGCGATTAGGGAAGCGAAAGCAAGGGCGTTGGCCTCCTTCCCCATGTGTAGCTCTGGCTGCTCCGACTGCCCGAAGATTGCCACTATTGGGCATAGCTTCACCCTCACCCCCACAACTTGGGACATTGCCTCAGAGAAGGCTGTCCAGAACCCAGCAAGCTTGGGGCAAACCCAAAACATGTGGGTGTGGTTGGCCAGGCCCCTCTGACACCGCTTACATTTGTCCTCCATCTCCGGGAAGAACCTGTTCATTCGGGTTCTGGTCAGGTGCGCTCTGCGCACCACTTTGAGCTGCATTAGGTTTAGCCTTGCGCAGGAGGAGGTGGAGTTAACCCTGCTCAATGCTTCACTCCAGATTCCCCATCCGATCTCAGTCCTCAGTGCGTCCTCCCATTATTTCTGGTATTTATTTCGGACTTTGGTTGGAGCTTTCCCATTGTTTTGACGGACGTGTTTCTATAAGACAATAGGATGGTGCAGATAGGCTGTCTTCTTACCCTTCCTGGCCTAGGCCACTGACCCAGGTTGAATCAGATGGTTTGCAATCAGGGCTTACTATTTAACCTGTGTTGTGCTTCCTTTTTCCTCTCCATCAGAATGTCTGCCTACTTTGACTTCCAAAACATTTCTGGCCTGTGGCCTATCTCAGCCAATCTGCTGCTGTCACATTGATCCATATAGTTGTACCCTCTAGATTTGACGATTCCATTGCTCTGCTGGCTGGTCGCCCTACCTCCACGTTAGATAAACTCCATCTCAAATGTAAAATGCCCATCCTCATGTTTAAGCTGCTTCATGGCTTTGTCCCACCCTATCTTTATAACCGTCTCCAGCTTCATAAGTTGGCTATCCCCCCTAAACTCATCATTCCGTGGATTTTGGTCCGCCTTCATTCCGCCAGCCACCGAGGCGCCATGCTCCGGAATTTCCTCCTGCTCTTTCCCCCACCTTCTTCTCCTTTAATCTTCCAGGAAACTTATCTTTTTGGCCAAGCTCGTGGCCTCCTCTAAAACTATCTCCTTTGGTTTGGTATTTATGATTCCCGGGCGGCACGGTGGCGCAATGGTTAGCTCTGCTGCCTCTCACGGCTGAGGACCTGAGTTCGATTCCAGCCCCGGGTCGCTGTCCGTGTGGGGTTTCACATTCTCCCCGTGTCTGCCTGGGTCTCACCCCCACAACCCAAAAAGATGTGCAGGCTAGATGGATTGGCCACACTAAATTGGTCCTTAATTGGAAAAAAAATTGGGTACTCTAAATTTATTGAAAATTAAAAAAAAAATAATGATTCTATCTCTGTGAATTACTTTGAGACATTTTGCTGATTTATTGTGCTGTATAATGTAATGATGGTCCCCAGAAAAGGCCCCCAAATTTGTTCCCCTCCATTTCCTCTTTGGAAACTGACTCGGCATGAGCACCAATCGGTTAAAATGGGATATCCCCAACTTGTTATGCCCCCAGGTGAGGAGGGATGAACTGGCTCCCATTCTTTATTCAACTCCCTCGGTTGGTCACAACATAGTTATTTCAAAACGGATCCCTTCTCTTATGGATTCCTTTTCCCAGTCCCAATGTATTTATGTTTTAAAAGGAACCAATTTAACCAGGCTCTCTTCAACAAGACGGTGAGTTTATTAGCGACTGAATGTAGGAAAATAATTCTCTAAACACACACACGCATAGTCACACAGATTAGAAATGAGAAGTGAGTCCAAAACTAAGTTTAAAGAAATATACAAATCAGTATTTGACTTGCCTATGAATTATAAACAGTGAAATGTTATGGCCGTTTGAGATTTGTCATTCCAGTATTGCTGGCCTCAGCAGTTGAATAGTTGGTTTCCCAAATCCAGGGTTCTGCAGTTTAGCTGATAGGATTTTAAGAATTCATTTTTTGCAGGATGTGGGCGTTGCTGGCTCGGCCAACATTTGTTGCCCTATCTCGAATTGCCTGTGAGAAGGTGGTGGTGAGCTGCCTTCTTGAACCGTTGCAGTCCATGTGCTATTAGGGAGGAGGTTCCAGGATTTTAGCCCAGCAACAGTGAAGGAACAGCGATATATTTCCAAGTCAGGCTGGTGAGTGACTTGGAGGGGAACCTCCAGGTGGTGGGGTTCCCATGGATCTGCTTCCTTTTCAGTTGTGGCTTTACTGATTTGGCTTGTTTCCAGTAATCAGAGAGAGGGTGAGACTGATAACTGCAACCTTTACATGTGTGAAAGCTGCTGTCTTTCCTTGCCTCTGTGGCACACACTCTGGCACACCCAGCTGATGGAGTTTGCAGGTAGCTTTTTATCTCAGTCCCTGCTGTATTCCTGGACGAGGAGAACCCACAACAGGTCCTGGACATTATTTACAGGGTATGATTCCTGCTGAGATGATAATCAGCTTCTATTATCTCCACAGGAGATTACAACCAATTGCTTCATCCCTTTGATATGTCCCTGACTGGGGAAAAGGGGTTTGATAATCCATTGTCTCCCATGACTTAATAGCACCTACACAGGAACCTCTCATGCAGTCACTGAATTTCCATTCTCAGAATTTACACCCTCAAGCCATTATTGGTTTGTGTGTCATTTTTAAAAATCAGTATGTCCTTAAGTACTTCATGGCTTTTCTCCATCATCGCAACACTAATTCCAGACAAATACATTCTGAAAGTCAGACCCTTTGTTATATTTCCCAGCTCAAACCCAATGGCTGGAATTCTCCAGCCGTTGCGATTCTCTGTTCCCCCTGGCAGTGCCCTCCTGCACCTTGGTTTCCCGGTGGTATGGGGTGGCTTCAATGGGAAATCCCATTGACAAGCAGCAGGAGTAGAGAATCCCGCTGCCCGCGAACATAGGAGGCCCAAAACCAGTTTCACGCCGGCGTGAATTTCCTGCCCAATCTTGCTTTGGTGCCCGACCTGGTGGATTGGGAAACCCACAGGAGACCGGTGTGAAACTGATTTGCATCCAGCCATTGGGATGAAGGAGGCACAGTGGTCACTCCACCGGTGTGAGTGCACTGAAGTGGGGCTGTGAGGTAGGTCATGCCATTGTCGCTGGCCCTCGGACCCTGACATTTGCCAGTCTGTGTACATTGTGCAACCATTGGTGAGATGTACCCCGGCCGAGTGAATAAGGTCGTTCACCCTTTTAGGGCACAAGGTTACTGGCCTTTTCACCCCGTGGGCACTGCTGGCATCGACCAGCTTCACCCATCATGGGTTTGCGTGTCTATTGGGCTGCCTCCTCCTATCTGCTGGGTAGTGGACGTTCCTCCTGACGTCAACATGTTCAAGGGCGGTGCAGGGAGGCATCACTGAACTTAGGGGCTTAACCCTGACCTCCCCTTCCTTGGCAAACGGTGCTGACAATAGGGATTCCAGGTGCCTTTTAAATAATATTAATGATAATCGCTTATTGTCACGCGTAGGCTTCAATGAAGTTACTGTGAAAAGCCCCTAGTCACCACATTCCACCGCCTGTTTGGGGAGACTGGTACGGGAATTGAACCCACGCTGCTGGCATTACAAGCCAGCTGTTTAGTCCACTGTGCTAAATATGGTACTCAGTTATGATGGCGGATTACATGCCATCAGGCCTGCCCCGCCACGGAATGCAGTGCAAACACCCAGTTGCATAGTTAATGAGGTCGGGGCCGGTGATTTAACATGTTTTCCCACCAGCCTCCGCAGTGGGAAACACCAGGCTCCCGTCCCCCCCACGGCACTCAGTCCCAAGGTGGGAGAATTCGCCCTCTTTCTTTCTCCTTTATATACTTTCTATTAGCGGATCCTTAATTTGACCTTAAAATTATAACAAAATACAAGACGATGATAGGAATTTTAGTTATGGCCAACTAGTTACCGATAAGATTGAAGTTGCGCGTGGTTAGAGCATTTTATTTTTAATTAGAATTTTTAACAGGTGAAATATTTTTCGATTAACTTCAAAATCAGAGGATTAGGATTTACCTGCTTGAGAATGGTCTTTCTTGTCCATTGCTGCTCTTATTTTTCATTTGAGTGGAGTATAATTTTTTAATAACGTTAGGAGAATGGTGAATGCTGTTGACACTGATACTGTCCACTGTCGTGGAGCTTTCAGCACCATCACAGCTCCTGTTGCTAATCTAGTATTGTAGCACGGAAATGCTTATGGAAGCAAAATACAGCGCTGTGACACACCACCCAAAACCTTCTCTCTGTTCAGCCATGCGCAGAGATTTTTAATTAAGCATCTCTTGCTTCTGTGAAAGAATGATGGATGGAAGGGTATCCATGAAGAACAGCTGGGACCTTGATGCTGCGATTGGTTGTCAACAGACTTGTTGTAAAGTTAATGTTGGCCTTTCACACCAAGGGTAGTCATTCAGTGCACCTCAAGCATTTAAATAGGTGACGAGTTGTAGGAAACAAAATGCTTATTGAGCTGCCAAACTGGTGCTATCACTGTTTGATTTGGGTTTCAATTAGCCCGACTACCAGCGAAATAAATGTTCCTTCTGTCTGTTGACTGCAGGAATCCGGCGTAAAATGAGTTAGCATCGTCTCGGCAGTCTTCCTACTTTGAAATGAGTTTTCATGACCTCACCCCGGTTTCCTTTATGAAATTTGTTCTCCAAACCCAGTTCCTTGAGGACTTAGTTGACGGTTCGAATCAGCTCCTGATTTGCCATTGATTAGTACTAAACCTACAGCTTCTTTCTATTGCTATTAAATGGCTAGTGTGGTTTAATGGAAAAGATCACACTGGCACAGTCTCAGGGTCTCCTCTGAAGGAGGGGCAAAGGAAAGGGAACTTATTTGTGAAACCATGTCTAACTTTACTTGGGAGTACGTGGTGCTGATGAGAAATTAACAAAATGATGAGTAACAAAATGCTGATGAGTCACTAACAAAATATTTAAGCAATTCCAATCCTGGAAGTAATACTTGTGCTAAATAGGTAAGTACACAGAGACCTGTCTTTAATGCTTACCCCTTTTGATCTGAAGCTGAGGGAGAGGATCCATTAGTGTTAATTTGTTTCGTACCCAGCTTTTTTACAGAAACCCAAGAGAATTAAATGAGTTAACATGTTGTGGAATGTTTTCTCATGTCCTGATGTTACCATTTCCCTTGCCAATTTCCTCCCATAAAATTATGAGACCTAATGCGCAAGGATCACATTTGGCTTGCTGCCTCATTGTGGGATCTCTGCTAAGCATTCCAACACTAATCCCATTGCTCAACTCTTACTATACAGCCGTGAATCTCTTCTGTTTCAAAGCCTTAAAAGATTAATTAGCAGCTGTCTAAACCACTCCCCGTGGCAAAGCATTCCATGCTCGAACAACTCTGTGCAAGTCATTTTTAACATTGATTTACGGGCTGTGGGCATCATCAATAAGGCCTGCATTTGTTGTTCCTATAGATTAGGTGGATTGACCATGGTCAAATTGCACCTTAATGTCCAAAGATGTGCTGGTTAGGTGGGGTTACGGGGTTATGGGGATCGGGTGGGGGAATGAGCCAAGGTAGGGTTCTCATACAGAGAGTCAGGGCAGACTTGATGGGCCAAACGGCCTCCTTTTTTACTGTGAGGAATTCATTTTTTAAATTTAAAGTACCCAATTATTTTTTTTCAATTAAGGGACTTTTTTTTTTAGTGTGGCCAATCCATCTAACCTGCACATCTTTGGGTTGTTGGTGTGAAACCCACGCAGACACGGGGAGAATGTGCGAACTCCACACGGACAGAGACCCTGGGCCGGGATCAAATCTGGGTCCTCAGCGCTGTAGTATTGTAGAGATTCTATGGAAGGCCATATAATGGACCTTGAAAGCACATTGCTGTAGATCTGGTTTCACATATGGGCTAGTCTAAGTAAAGACAGCTAAGTAAAGTAAAGACAGATTTTCTCCCTGAAGGCCCTGAATGAATGTCAATCAAGTAGTTTGATGCCAGATTTATTGAATTAAAAAATTTTTTTTTTTAGAGTACCCATATTATCTTTTTTTTCCAATTAAGGGGCAATTTAACTTGGCCAATTCACCTACCCTGCACATCTTTGTGTTGTAGGGGTGAGAGCCACGCAGATGGGAGAATGTGCAAACTCCACACAGACAGTGACCCGGTGCCGAGATTGAACCGGGACCTCAGCGCTGTCGGCAGCAGTGCTAACCACTGCGCCACCGTGCTGCCCTCAGATTTACTGAACTCATGGAATTCACAGCCACCAGCTGTGATGGTAGGATTTGAATTCGGACCTCCAGATCATTAATCCAGGCTCAGGATTATTAGTCCAGTAACCAGCACAACCACAATGCTACCATGTCCTTATTTCCTGTTGCCAATTACTACCTTCATGTCAGCTACTTAGCTCATACAACTTACAATTTCCAATGTAATATGGTGGCACTATGGTGCTGCATGAAGGTCAGAAAGCAAGGTTTGTTTATTCCATCGGTATCAAGGCTGTATAAACTCTCAAGGGAAAGCTTAACTTCAAGAAACATAATATTTTCATAGAATAGTCACAGCCAACGCTCTCTGCCCTCTTCGTGGGCTTGGCTCCTCAGCACAGTGACTCACCAGTGTTGAACTGTTGCTCCAGCTCCTGGCTACAGTCCTGCTCTCCTCTGTCTCCAAGATGCTTCAGAGGCTAAAGAGGCTCTGACTAGGTCTCCAATCCCTCTTATCAGCTCTTTAGCCACCCTCAAGGGCTTCATGCTGCCCTATTCATTGCCTTGGCTCCTGCCGTCCTGTCGTGCACAATTCCTAGACATGTCCTCGCTCCACTCTCCGTTGCCTCCTGACATTTGGCTCTGCCCCTCAGCTTGCCAAAGGCTCCCTGCTGGAAAGGGCTCACAGGGACGGCGCGTTCTCCTGCTTTCCTCCACCATCACCACCATCATTGACATGAGGAGAGAATTCTTCTCTCAGAGGGGTACGAGACTTTGGCACTCTCTTCCCTGGACACCAACGCGGGCTGAACCATTCAATATATTTAAGACTGACTTAGACACGGTAACACAGTGGTTAGCACTGTTGCTTCACAGCGCCAGGGTCCCAGGTTCGATTCCCAGCTTGGGTCACTGTCTGTGCGGAGCCTGCATGTTCTCCCTGTGTCTGTGTGGGTTTCCTCCGGGTGCTCCGGTTTCCTCCCACAAGTCCCAAAAGACGTGCTGTTGGGTAATTTGGACATTCTGAATTCTCCCTCTCTGTACCCGAACAGGTGCCGGTATGTGGCGACTAGGGGCTTTTCACAGTAAGTTGATTGCAGTGTTAATGTAAGCCTACTTGTGACAATAAAGATTATTATTATTATTGATCAAGGGAGTCAAGAGTTGTGGGCACCAGCAGGAATGTGTAGTTGAGGTTACAATCATATCAGCCTTGATCTTATTGAATGGTAGAGCAGGCTTGATGGGCTGAATGGCCTATTCCTCCTCTTATACACACAAACGTCAAAATTGGAACAAGAGTAGGCCACTCGGCCCCTCGTGCCTGCTCCCCCATTCACTAAGATCATGGTTGATCTGACTAACCTCAACCCCATGTTCCTGCCTATCCCCGATAACCTTTCACTCCCTTGTTAATCAAGAATCTATGTAGCTCTGACTTTAAAATATTTAAAGATTCTGCTTCCACCGCCTTTTGAGGAAGAGAGTCCCAGAGACTGAGAAGCCTCGGAAAGGAAACATTTCTCCTCATCTCCATCTTTATTTTTAAGCAGTGGCCCCTGGTTCTATATTCTCCAACTGGAGGAAACATCTTCTCCACATCCTCCCTGCCAATACCCCTCAGGATCCTAAAGGTTTTGATCAAGGCATCGCTTATAATCTAAACTCGTAGTTGATGCAAATCTTTTTTTAAAATTTAGAGTATCCAATTATTTTATTTCCAATTGAGGGGCAATTTAGCATGGCCAATCAACTGCATACTCTCAGAATGCCTAGATCCACTACAATTCATATACCGCCGCAACCGATCTGCAGCAGACGTCATCTCCCTGGCCCTACACTCATCCCTGGATTAGCTTGACAACAAGGACTCCTACATCAGACTCCTATTTATTGACCACAGTTCCGCCTTCAACACGATAATCCCAGCCAAGCTCATGTCAAACTCCAACACCTAGGACTTGACTCCTCCCTCTGCAACTGGATCCTCGGCTTCCTGACCCATATCAGTAAGAATAAACAACACCTCCTCCACGATAGTCCTCAATACCGGAGCCCTGCAAGGCTGCGTACTTAGCCCCCTACTATACTCCCTATACACACACGACTGTACACAACATTTGGCTCCAACTCCATCTACAAAATTGCTGACGACACAACCATAGTGGATCTGATCTCGAACAATGACCAGTCAGAATACAGGAAGGAGATAGAGAACCTAGTGGAGTGGTGTAATGACAACAATCTCTCCCTCAATGTCAGCAAAACTAAAGAGCTGGTCATTGACTTCAGGAAGAAATGTATTGTACATACCCCTGTCTGCATCAATGGGGCCGAGGTGGGGATGGTTAGCAGTTTCAAATTCCGAGGTGTGCACATCACCAAAAATCTGTCCTGGTCCACCCAGGTCGACGCTACGACCAAGAAAGCACAACAGCGCTTATACTTCCTCAGGAAATTCGACATGTCCACATTGACTCTTCCCAACTTTTACAGATGCACCACAGAAAGCATCCTATCTAGCTGCCTCACAGCCTGGTATGGCCCAAGACCGTAAGAAACTTCAGAGAGTCATGAACACGGCCTAGTCCATCACACAAACCTGCTTCCCATCCATTGACTTTACCTACACCTCCCGCTGCTTGGGGAAAGCGGGCAGCATAATCAAAAACCCCTCCCACCCGGCTTACTCACTCTTCCAACTTCTTCCATCGGGCAGGAGATACAAATGTCTGAGAACACGCACGAACAGACTCAAAAACAGCTTTGTCCCCGCTGTGAGTCAGCTCTGAGTTAGAAAACTGTGGATTCAATCCCACGTTAAAAATCATTTAAGATGGCACTTTTGTGCTTGCCTAGGAAAATAAAGTTACCATAGTCTCAGATGATCATAGGCTGCTTTCCCCTTTAAGGGGGAGAGCTGACTGGTGGCGATTTAACCTGAGGATCACCACACCTCAGGCAAGGGGCAAAGGCTGAGAAGGTGGGTCTTCATAAGTAACCACAGCCGGTACAGGAATTGAACCCACTCTGTTGGCCTCGCTCTGCATCACGAACCAACTGTCCAGCCAACTGAGGGTGAAGGATAGGGAAGGTGATGGGGGTGGTATGAAGTATTTGCTGTTCATAGACACATATAATTGATGTTCAAGCCATTAAGTCAAGATATAATGTTGCAAGTTAGTAATGAGATATTTTATTATCAGGGAGACAAATATATAAGGTAATGTAACTGGAATGAAGTGACAGGCTTTAGGAATCTGTCTTCACGTGATTTGTGATATCTGAATCCCTCAGCTGCAATATAACCTTGCAACTTACTCCAACTTTAATTATGGATTGCACGCATGTGGTATTTTTACCATCTTAAATTACAATGCAGATGAAGCCCAACATTGCAGAGAACAAAATGCTGTTGGTTTCAGTTACATTTAAACAAATTATGGCTTAGTTTAATTTGCATAAACTGAGAAGTAATAAAGAAAGGATTTGGCCTTTATTTTTTTTATCGGTTCTTTCTAGGGATGTGGGCAAGTTCAGCATTTGTTGCCCATCCCTAATTGCCCTTGAAATGAATGGCTTGCTCGGCTATTTCAGAGGGGAGTTAAGAATCAGCCACCTTGCTGTCGGTCAGGAATCACGTTTAGGTCAAGCCGACAGATTCCTTCCCTAAAGGACATTGGTGAACCAGGTGGGTATTTACAACAATCAATGATAGCAGTCACCATCACTGAGGCTACCTTTCAATTCCAGCTGGGGGATTTGAACTCGTATCCCCAGAGTGTTAGCCGGAGCCGCTGGATTACTAGTCCAGTGACATTACCACTGTACCAGAATCTGCCCTAGGCATCTTATTGTGTTTTCAAGGGATGTGGATATCGCTGGCTATGCCAGCATTAATTGCCCATCCCCAATTGCTCTTGAGAAGGTGGTGGTGAACTGCCTTCCTGAACCGCTTCAGTCCCTGTAGTGTAGGTTAACCCACTGTGTTGTTGAGGAGGGAGCTTCAGGATTTTAACCCTGAACAGTGACAGTGAAGGAGTGACAATATATTTCCAAGGCAGGATGGTGAGTGGCTTGGAGGAGAACTTCTACGTGGTGGTGTTCCCATGTGTCTGCTGCCCTTGTCCTCCTAGATGTAATGGTTGTGGGTTTGTAAGCTGCTATCTAAGGAACCTTGGTGAGTGCATCGTGTAGATGGCTTACATTGCTGCTGCTGTGTGTCGGTGATGGAGGAAGTGAGTGTTTGTGGAACGGATGCCAATCAGGTCAGCTACATTGCCCTAAATCGTATCAAACCTCTTGAGTGTGATTAGAGCTGCACTCACCAAGGCAACTCACTCTCCTGACTTGTGCCCTGTAAATTGTGGGCAGGCTCTGGGGAGTCAGGAGACGACTAACTAGCCTCTGAGCTGCTCTTGTAGCCACAGTTGTGTTTCTGGTTGTGGTAACCTCCAGGATGTTGATAATGGGGATTCGCTGACAGTCACATTGTATTTCAAGGGCGATGGTTTGATTCTCTCTTGTTGAAGGTGGTCACTGTCTGGAATGTGTCTGGACCAAATGTTTGTCAGCCTAAACCTGGATATTGTCCAAGTCTTGTTGCATATGGACATGGACTGCTTCAGTATCTGAGGAGTGAGAATGATGATGAACATTCTTCAACCATCCCCACTTCTGATGTTAGGGTGGAAGGAGGGTCATTGATGACATTTCTGCAGATAATGTCCTGGAGATGACTGACCTCCAACCACCACAACCATCTTTCCTCATACTGTTATGACTCCAGCCAGCGGAGGGGTTTATCCCTGATTTCCATTATCTCCAGTTTTGCTGGGGCTGCTTGAGCCATACATGGTCAGATGTGGCCTTTTGACAATGTTTGAACCAATGCTGTACCACTGATGTCAGGAACTGAGTGCTGGAACCCTAATTATTTTTGTCGTGTACCCATTCATGTTAGCAGCATGGCTAAGAATTTGGACACAGTAAGATCCCACAACTGCAGCAAATATGAATTACCACTTTCTTTTTGTGGTCAAAGAAGTAAACTTAGCGTGATACCAACAGAATATGCCGCTCCATTTATTTAAAATACTCTGCAGCTTCTCGTTTCTGTACACCGGATTGGACAATCTGAGTTAAACAGCTTATCCAAAAATCTGTGCTGTGTGGAACTGTGCTACGTTTCCTACAGTACCTCCTTAAATCCTTGTGTAGGGTTTAATCCGCACCCTCACTTTGAGGCAGAAAATCTACAAATGTAGCAAAAGTGAACAATTAACTGACAACTAATGAGGTAGAACCATTAAACAAAAATACTTTGTTCGAAATGCAGTTCTCTCCAACTAAGCTTACCAAAAAGACAGTTCATGTCAGTTCAAGATATATTTTTTCAATAATGGATTCCCCTTTCTCAAAATGTGTCTGCTCATATGTCCTTTGTAACGGCATGCAGTGAGGACAGGCAGGCTACCTCTATCATCCTGTCGCTGCTGCAGTTAGCGGCTGAGAGGCACATAAAAGTGGTCTGAGGAACTCATTTGCTAATGTTTGTCGGGAGGAGCGTCTGTGTTCTGCTTCCCGCCCTGTTCGCACAGCACCATTCACCGTGTGGTACTCAGTGAGTTAGGGAATTGGAAAGCTGCACCTTATCACTCCGTGCTTCTCATTTCGAATTGAATAGTTTGAGGAAAGCTGATCAAAGAGTGAAAACTCAATGCTGCAGACCGAAATGCTGCATTCGCACTTGACCAGTCGGCTTCAAACAAATTGTGCAACAAAGCTGGGTTTCAGACAAAATACTTGGTTAGAAAGTGTTTTCTTTTCAAGGTCACTTACACTCAGCTCGCCCTGCAAAAGATGATGAATGATTTTTCCTGAACTGCTACCCCTTCCCTAGACCATCACCTCAGGTTGGCCTGAAGAGGCAATTCAGTTACTGTCAGTCTGTATTTGGGGACCACGTGACCCCCCACCCTCACCCCGCCCCACCTTTTCTGAGGTGCCAGGTGCCAGAACTTACAGGGTCACAGAGGAAAAACTGGGGTTTGGAACTAAACACACATAATAATAATCTTTATTAGTGTCACAAGTAGGCTTACATTAACACCAATGAAGTTACTGTGAAAAGCCCCCGTTCGCCACACTCCGGCGCCTGTTCAGGTACAGAGGGAGAATTCAGAATGTCCAATTCACCCAACAGCACGTCTTTCGGGACTTGTGGGAGGAAACCAGAGCACCCGGAGGAAACCCACGCAGACACGGGGAGAACTTGCAGACTCCGCACAGACAGTGACCCAAGTCAGGAATCGAACCTGGGATCCTGGTGCTGTGAAGCAACAATGCTAACCACTGTGCTATCATGCCGCCCATACCACCTGTTACGCCACCTGATCTTTCAAAAAACCAGCACAGCCACATTCAGATGAATGGCCTCATTTTGCACTTTAAATTTCTGTCATTCTGTGAATTTCCCAAATGTAGAAAATGTCAAGAAACAAGTTAGATTATCTCCATTCCTGTAACTTTTCAGTATATTAGGGGTGACAGTGTGGCTCAGTGGTTAGCACTACTGCCTCATGAATCCGGGCTTGATTCCGCCCCAGGTCACTGTCCGTGTGGAGGTTGCACATTCTCCCCGTGGGTCTCACCCCTACAACCCAAAGATATGCAGAGCTGCTTCCATTTTCCAACTGTGGGCGAGAGGACGGTGAAGATGGATCATTTTCTTGAAAGTAAGAGCTAGCCAGAGACTCAAATAGGCAGTGTACCTACTGGTCACGATCTTACAACTGAATCTGCTGGAGAGAGCTGACCAGGAGAGTCGAGGGAGGACAGAGCAGTAATAGTGTTAGCTCTGTACAGAGCTCCAGGGCCTCTGGCTAACAGCCTACAAAGAAGAAACTTAACTCGGTAACAAAAGTCATATATAGATGATTTCTTGAGGTATATTTTTGTCAATTGTTCCAATGCAATAAGTATGCAAATCCCATGTTTGTTAACTGCAGGGAAGTACTGGCAAATGAGAGAAGTTTCAGATTTTGAAAAAGAAGTGGTGGCTGAAAAGTTTCTTTTGAGGTTGAGACCCCTAGTCAGTTATTAACTCCAAATTAAAAGACTACGCTGCTGTAGCTGACCTGTGATACCGCATTAAAAACACGCCAAAAGCCCATGAGGCTGTCAGTATTGTGGAGAGCATCATCCAGGAGTATGCAGTGCCCCGGCCACAACAGGAGCCCCCAGATTCCACACCCTTGCCGGGAACATTCAGGAGAGCATGCTCACATAGGCCGGACCAGGTAAAGATGACAGATTTCCTTCCCGAAATGACATTAGTGAACCAGATGGGTTTTTACAACAATTGACAATGGTTTTATGGTCATCTTTAAACTTTTCAATTCCAGATTTGTTTTTTTGTTGAATTCATATTTCACCATTTGCCACTGTGGGATGCGAACCCGGGTTCCCAGTACATGACTCTGGGTCTCTGAATTACTAGTCCAGTACTAGTCCTCCCCTGTTTGATAGTTGGCTGCTGCCTTCTGGAGTTCTGGCGAACTGTTCATCCTTCAAAGCTTGATTGAAATGCGATAAATAATCATTGTCGAAGACGTGGCACGTGTACTCACAAGAAGTCACTTGACAATATTTTGTTTACTAAACGGTCAACAGTGCATTTAGACAAAGAGAGGAAAACCAACTACTTAACAGTCCATATATCACACTAACCATTAATCAGCAAGGAAAAGGCACTGTGCTATACACACCTTTTGCTACAGAATATCGGGACAAACAGAAACCGACAGCAGTTCATTGATGCAAAGAAAACCAAACACACTGGCCGTCATTCTCCGATTCTCGGGTGCCCGCGGAATCGCCGCCGCGCCGGTCGGGGGCAGTTGAAAGCACCTCCCGGCGATTCTCTGCGCGCCCCGCCGAGTTTGGCCGAGTCCCGCCGGCGTAGGTTACGTATGGTCCTACCCGGCGGGACCTCGGAGTTCTGGCTGCGGGGGCCGTCCTGGTGGGGAGGCGGGGGGGATCCGACTCAGGGTGGGGGGGGGGGCTCCACGATGGCCTGGCCCACGATCGAGGCCAACCGATCGGCAGGCGGGCTAATTCCGTGGGGGGCCTCTGTTCCTCTGCACCGGGCCTCTGTAGGGCTCTGCCATATTGCCCGGGGGCCGGCACAGAAATGGGAACCCCTGCGCATGTGCGGATTCGCGGCAGCTGAGGTGCGCATGTGCGGACCTGCGCTGGCCGTGGCGCGCGACATTCGAGTGCCGGAGCAGCGGACACCACTCGGAGACCACAATGGAGGCCCATTGACGCCGGAGTGGCCCACGCCGCCTTTGACGCCGGCGTCAGTACTTGGCCGCGGGACCGGAGAATCCCGGCTACTATATCATCCTTTGCAGGCCCTCAACAAAATTCAGGATCCTTGCTGTTCCGTCGTATTACATATCAGTCTCTATCCATGAGCCTCCGTTGTACAGGTCTTCTTATACGGTCTGATTTAATCGGAACCAAAGCTCGCTATCCACATGCTGCTCTGACGTTCAAGGTGCAGTACAACCTCAATATCCAGCATGTTTGACTTGATGTGACATGCTAGCCTCCACAAGTACAATAAATGTACCAGCAATCTGCAAATGTATTTCTTCAAAACTTTCATCGAGTTGCTCATTTGGATCAATGCGCCTCTTTCTCTCTCTCCTGCAGCTCGCAGTGATCGCACCGATGCTGAGCACACCAGAAGAGAGAAAGAATTCCCCTTCCCCTTCGCCAGCCCAGGCAGCAGGCCATCTTACCATCCTCCCTTTCTTTACCCCACACCACAAAAAGCAAAGAGGAGGCAGCAAACAAACACACAGCCTCCAGGGGACTGCAAGCAGCCACAAGCAGCAAACACCGCTCATTCGGATCAATCTGCCTCTCTCTCCCCCTCTTGCAGCTCCCAGTAGTAGACTGCTCAGCAGTGAAAAATCACATGGACCCAGAGTACACTCGAAGACGGAAGGAGTTCCCCTTCTCCAGCACAGACAGCAAGTCATCTTCCATCCTCCCTTTCCTTACTTCAAGCTACAGGAAACAACAACCTGCAGGCATTTGCAACCTCAAGCAGCAACAAGCAACAAACACAACCTGCCACACCACTTGAGAATATTTTCTTTATTAAACAGTCAATCGCAAAAAAGATTTGAAAATCAACTACGTAACATTCCACATATCACACTAACCATTAAACAATAAGGAGATTTCACGGTTCTATATTGGTACCAATACAAAGCTATATCAGCTCATTTTCACAAAAAGCAAACACATGGTATCATCTCTCACAGGTTCATCAACAGAAACGGAGAAAAAGCCTGAGAATAAATAGATACATAGATACATAGAAGATAGGAGCAGGAGGAGGCCTTTTGGCCTTTCGAGCCTGCTCTGCCATTCCTCACGATTATGGCTGATCATCCAGCTCAACAGCCTAATCCTGCTTTCTCTCCATAACCGTTGATCCCATTCTCCCCAAGTGCTGTATCTAGCCGCCTCTTGA
Source organism: Scyliorhinus canicula (assembly GCF_902713615.1). NCBI lineage: Eukaryota > Metazoa > Chordata > Chondrichthyes > Carcharhiniformes > Scyliorhinidae > Scyliorhinus > Scyliorhinus canicula. Next base: position 191,955,025 of record NC_052154.1, on the reverse strand, counting down.
ATATATTCAAAGTTTTAGCATCAGCTACTCCCTGTGGTAATGAATTACACAGGCTCACCACTCTTTGCGTGAAGAAGTGTCTCCTTATCTCTGTCCGAAATGGTTTACCCTGAATCCTCAGGCTGTGACCCCTGGTTCTGGACACACCCATCATTGGTAACATCTTCCCTGCATCTCCCCTGTATAGTCCTGTTAGAATTTTATAAGTCTCGATGAGATCCCCCCTCATATTCTTCTGAACTCCAGCGAGAACAATCCCAACCTAGTCAATCTCTCCTCATATGACAGAATCAGTCTGGTAAATCTTCACTGCACTCCCTCGAGAGCAAGAACATCCTTTCTCAGAGAAGGAGACCGAAACTACACACAATACTCCAAGTGTGGGCCTCACCAAGGCCCTGTACAATTGCAGCAACACATCCCTGCTTCTATACTCGAAACTTCTTGCAATGAAAACCAACATACCCATTAGCCTTCTTTACCGCCTGCTGCACCTGCATGCTTACCTTCAGCGACTGGTGCACAAGGACACCCAGGTCCCGCTGCACACTTCCCTCTCCCAATTTACAACCATTCAGGTAGTAATCTGCCTTCCTGTTTTTGCTTCCAAAATAACTAACCTCACACTTATCCAAATTATACTGCATCTGCCATTGATTTGCCCACTTGCCCAACCTGTCCAGATCTTGCTGTAGGATCCCTGCATCCTCGTCACAATTCACCCTCCCACCTAATTTGGTATCATCTGCAAACTTTCAGATGTTACGTTTTGTTCCCTCAGAGCCGTTCTCCGCCCAGGAGCCGCAACTGTGCAGCCCCTCCCACACGCCCCAATCTCACTGCAACCAAATCCTGGCATCCACATATTCCACTGGTGCTCAACGTGCAGATGGACATCTTTGACTTCTCGCGTGTTTGACCCACGGTGACAGAGCCAGTTATATGTAGCACTCACCACACCAGCAACAAAAACATCAGCAATCTATGGCAGCAGTTCTTCGATGGCCTCATCAGGAACGCTGGAACAAGGGCGCACACCAGGTCCCGCAGCGTCTCCTTGCTTCAAACCGGATTTCCTTCTGAACCCAAACGTCCACCTGAGTCCGGTGTTCTAGGACCCAGGTACCTTCAAAGAAACTGTCATTCTTTCCCGCTACCGAAAAGGAAGGAAACAGCAACAGCAGCCTCCAGGCATCAGCAGCCACAAGCAGGAGCGAGCAGCAAACACAACCTGCAGTTGTGAAGTGCTCTCACAACTAACAAGGCCAATTCTTCATTAGAAATAGCCTGTCAGCTGTGAAGCTGGAGGCTGCTCACGTCAAAGGTGGTAAAGTGGCCATCAGCTTAGAACCAAGAGCAGGGCTTTGTCCTGGAAGTGTTTGGTAGGACAGATGTGCAGCAGCTGTAGTTGCCCCTGTTATGGGTATCCATAATATTTAAAGATGGCTTGAAGGCCTCACAGATGGAAAGCCCACCCCGCCCGGTGTAGGGGCGATTCCCGCCGAAACACTTCAGCCCACCCACCCCGAGCATTGGGGCAGCAGTTCCATTGCCCTTGAGCTACATGACGGAAAAGGGAAATGACTACTAACCTCCACAGTTCCCCTCAGCAGCCATCGCGCCAGCTTTACGTTTCTAAATAAGAATACTGAATAACGCCTGTGTGATTTCTCGCTGGGGAGCCCGTTAATTCCTGGGAGGCCGTTGCATTCGACTTCAATCTCGCTAATCAGATGGAAATTAATGCGCATAAGGGCAATGAGATGCTCGCCATAGTTGGGCATGAACCGGAACTTGCCACCGGGAGCGGGCTGGTTAGATAGCAAACTGATTTGTGCCCCAATTTTGGCCTCTCCACTATTTAACCTACGTGCCCAGATCAGCACCGGGCACAACGCTGTGATTAAATCGCACCCAGTAATTACTTTACAAGCTATTTGTGAAATTAGCCTAAAACGCTTGCAAATTTGGCTCCTAAATTGTTTCCAGTAAGGGCTTCACTCTCCAATGAATTCCCGCCCTACTCTATTTTGCCCAAGGCTGCCCACACAGATTCATTCAGTGTGCCCAAGTTCCTGTTTCTCAGCATTTCCCATTGCAGCATAATCAGATAATTAGAAAAATCGGTATCTACTTGCAGAGGTCAAAGGAAGGTTTACATTTAGATTGTATCTCGACACACTTCTCCGAAAGGCCTCACAATGCTTCTCGTATGATAAATTACTTTTGAAATACTTTTGAAATGAAGGTTCCTTATGTCATTAATAACGACATCTTGCACTTGGATGGTGCATTTAACGTCGCAAAACATCTGAAAGCACATGTTAGCAATCCCTCAGTATTGTGCATAAGATCCTGCTTAACAGGTGAATGACCAGTTAATTCGCTTTTCAAGTGAGTTCTCTGCATTCCCCAATTCTTGCCTCTTGCACTTCCCCGATATTAATCGCTCCATCATTGTCAGCCGTGCCTTCAACTGCCTAGAACAAATTCTACCTCCAAATCTCCCTGCCTTTCTGTTGCTTTCTCCTTTTTAAGATGCTCCTTAAAACTTAAATTATCTATCCGAATGTCTGGGTGTGAAATTTTGTTGGGTAACACTCCCGTGAAGCACCTTGGGATATTTTACCATCTTAAGGGTATTGGGCTGGATTCTACGATCCCCCCTGTTTTTCAGGGGCTTGCCGTACGGTGGCGGTGGGATTCTTCTTTCCCGCCGCTTGTCCTAAGTGTTTCCCATTGTAACCATGCCACGCTGCCACAAACAGCGCTGGCAGGGGCACGCCACCTGCAGGAAAATAGAATCGCAACAACTGGAGAATTACGGGCACTATCCAAATGCAAGTTTTTAATGATTGGTTGAGAGATAAATGTGGGCAAGGACATTGAGGAAACCAGTTGCTCTGTTGTGAGCAGTATCAGATTTTTAGCTCCCTCGACCTGGAACTAATCGATGGGATTTTGTCTCAACCAAAGAATGGCAATGGTTGCGCAAAATGAAAATGCTTCTCTTTTGGATTTCTACCTAGCCACAGTCTCTGCTTCTGAAGTGTATCCAGTCCTGATGGAACGAGGAATTAAAAACAGAATTTTAAAAATGTAATTAGACTTCATGATGTATGTATATTTCCTCACCCCCTTTATCCCTCTGCAACCCCCCCCCCCCCACCTATGGTGCATGGTGAGGGGGCTGGAAAGTGGACTCTGAGGGGGATCGCCGGAAATTCTGGTAACCCCTGATGATTGTCCGGAGGGTGAGCTCCACATGGGGCGGAGACCCCGATACCTTGGCGGGGACAGGGCACCATTCAGTGTCAGTTCTGATCCGGGTGCCCTTTAAGGATGGCGCCCCAGTCTCTGTGGAGGAGGGTGCTGACTCTATCAGGACCCGCCCCCGCCCCGCTCGAGTAATGGCGGAAACCCCACCCACTCATTTTTTTCTTGAAAGCGGCTCAAGATCTGGAGAGAAAACTGGTGTGTGCTACATGCAAGTTTTCAGTCTGAGCCTGACACGTTGCCAAATTCCGGTAAGATTCATCGGGTGCGATTTAATGGCCACCGTGCGCCCGGAAAACAGCTCACCGCAGCGCAGCGTGGCCGATAAAAGCCGGAGACCCCACTCCCGGTATCTACCCAGCTGTACAAAATGGGTCTATGTGCGGCCTTTAACTGCACGTCCCTCATTGAGGCCTCTTATCAAATGCGAATCGCTGAAAGGGCTGGGAAACACACGGCTAGACTTTCTTCCCATTTAGTTAAATCACTGCCATTGAATCATTACTGTGCAGATAGAGGCCAATCAGCCCACCGAATCAGCACCGACCCCCTGAAAGAGCACCCTACCTCGGCCCTCTGCAGTCGCCCTCTGGAGTTGGTGGATGGAGTGGAGGTGCGTGAGGCGGGGGTGGTGCCAGGGGCACGGAGGTGGCGACTCACCCGCGCTCCCCCTGAGGAGGCCGTGCAGCTTTTTCCGGCACTACTGCCAGTCCTTACAGTGGGGCCCACGCCGCTGACTGCCTCAGCCATCCGCGTCCCGGCCCGGTTGATGCGGCAGGCAGCCGCCTCCTTCCTACCCTGGGGAACAGGGTGTCCCGCCACTCCTCCATGGCTATGCACCCGCGAACCTCTGGGCCACTCTTCGGGGTGTCATCTTCTTGGCTGGAATGAGAATGTGAGGGGCATGGAGTCCTGATATGCAGTCCCAGCTCACCAGTGCCAATCCCGACTGCAGCGAATCCGATGCTCGCGTCAGTTGGAATTGCACTAGTTCCACATGGCGTGAATGGTGGGCCACAATCATGTCAGGGACTGGAGGCACTGTTGGGACTGTGGAGCACCCCCTATTCAGACCTGTTGGGACTGTGGAGCACCCCCTATTCAGTCCCGTTGGGACTGTGGAGCACCCCCTATTCAGACCCGTTGGGACTGTGGAGCACCCCCTATTCAGACCCGTTGGGACTGTGGAGCACCCCCTATTCAGACCCGTTGGGACTGTGGAGCACCCCCTATTCAGACCCGTTGGGACTGTGGAGCACCCCCTATTCAGACCCGTTGGGACTGTGGAGCACCCCCTATTCAGTCCCGTTGGGACTGTGGAGCACCCCCTATTCAGACCCGTTGGGACTGTGGAGCACCCCCTATTCAGACCCGTTGGGACTGTGGAGCACCCCCTATTCAGACCCGTTAGGACTGTGGAGCACCCCCTATTCAGACCCGTTGGGACTGTGGAGCACCCCCTATTCAGTCCCGTTGGGACTGTGGAGCACCCCCTATTCAGACCCGTTGGGACTGTGGAGCACCCCCTATTCAGTCCCGTTGGGACTGTGGAGCACCCCCTATTCAGTCCCGTTGGGACTGTGGAGCACCCCCTATTCAGACCCGTTGGGACTGTGGAGCACCCCCTATTCAGTCCCGTTGGGACTGTGGAGCACCCCCTATTCAGACCCGTTGGGACTGTGGAGCACCCCCTATTCAGTCCCGTTGGGACTGTGGAGCACCCCCTATTCAGACCCGTTGGGACTGTGGAGCACCCCCTATTCAGTCCCGTTGGGACTGTGGAGCACCCCCTATTCAGACCCGTTGGGACTGTGGAGCACCCCCTATTCAGACCCGTTGGGACTGTGGAGCACCCCCTATTCAGACCCGTTGGGACTGTGGAGCACCCCCTATTCAGTCCCGTTGGGACTGTGGAGCACCCCCTATTCAGACCCGTTGGGACTGTGGAGCACCCCCTATTCAGTCCCGTTGGGACTGTGGAGCACCCCCTATTCAGTCCCGTTGGGACTGTGGAGCACCCCCTATTCAGACCCGTTGGGACTGTGGAGCACCCCCTATTCAGACCCGTTGGGACTGTGGAGCACCCCCTATTCAGACCCGTTGGGACTGTGGAGCACCCCCTATTCAGTCCCGTTGGGACTGTGGAGCACCCCCTATTCAGACCCGTTGGGACTGTGGAGCACCCCCTATTCAGACCCGTTGGGACTGTGGAGCACCCCCTATTCAGTCCCGTTGGGACTGTGGAGCACCCCCTATTCAGACCCGTTGGGACTGTGGAGCACCCCCTATTCAGTCCCGTTGGGTCTGTGGAGCACCCCCTATTCAGACCCGTTGGGACTGTGGAGCACCCCCTATTCAGTCCCGTTGGGACTGTGGAGCACCCCCTATTCAGTCCCGTTGGGACTGTGGAGCACCCCCTATTCAGACCCGTTGGGACTGTGGAGCACCCCCTATTCAGTCCCGTTGGGACTGTGGAGCACCCCCTATTCAGACCCGTTGGGACTGTGGAGCACCCCCTATTCAGTCCCGTTGGGACTGTGGAGCACCCCCTATTCAGACCCGTTGGGACTGTGGAGCACCCCCTATTCAGTCCCGTTGGGACTGTGGAGCACCCCCTATTCAGTCCCGTTGGGACTGTGGAGCACCCCCTATTCAGTCCTGGCATCAGCACCTCACTCAAAAGGAGAATCCAGCCCTTGGTATTTGGGATTTTGAAAGTGCAATTATAAGTGAATTTGGGGATCATCTTTTTCAAGGAGCATGTGCATTGTAAGTGATAGAAGGAAGTGATCAGTGAGGGCTGCATTGATAGGATGGGACCAGCAACGCCAAGTGAGGTGGCAAGGTCAACGGGGTGACCATAAATATGAATTTGGGAGTTTACGTGGGGGGCAGATATAGGGAGGATAAGATGTCAGTGATGTCAAGGATCAGAACAGTGAGTTATCTTGATGCTCTGCTAACATTCTTCCTCTAAAAAGCACCATCAAAATAATAGGTCAATTTGTTGGTTGTTAAGATTTGGATAAGTGGGCTCCCACGTTTGTTTAGCTTCATGCAATGACTGCACTTTGAAAGTAATTGCCTGTGAGTCATGTGGAGTATGAACAATAGCACAGATTAGTTGGGTCGAATGGCCTGCCTGTGCTGTGTATTCTGTGTAAAAACTTTGGCAAACCTGGAGAACTTGATGAAAATGTCAGCGATTTCTTAGTTTCTTAGCGCTCAGATACCCATTGATCAGGCCTTTTCAGGAATTCCTTATCTCATGGGTCAGCAAGTATGAACTATTACTAGAATCTCCACTGGAGATGGACGCACATTATTCCAATCTACATGTTGCTTCTCTTCCACCCCCCCACTCAAATCCATTTAAATAGGTACCATCAGTTTGTTTTCCTCACAATGCTTCACAACACAGATGCTGAGGTCAGATATCTTCAGCTTCCTGCAGTAGGATGTCAGCCTTTTCTTTAAAGTTGCGCACAATGGCTGAGCTAGCAATTGCACCTATTGAGTTCTCGCCAGTTTGAATATCCAGGTGCTGAGATGAGCAGTTCCTGTGTAAGGGTCTTAGTTTTAACCATCCCCCTCCTAAAAACAAAGAACAGCAGGGGGAAGGGGTGCTGGGAGCTTTGACTGGGAGTATCTTTTTGCTATGAATATATTTAAGGGCTTTGTCAGGCCAACTGCGCAATGCTAGCTAACAGTAAATTTCCATTTTCGCTGTTCAGCTTTCTCATTAATTCCATGGCTCTGATTGATTTAATTGAAATTGATTGTTTGGGAATATTCTTTTATTATTGGGCTTTGTAGAATCCCACATTTTCTTAGCAAGTGAAGTTTCTCATTCTAGACACGAAACAACTTCAGGTTCTGTCCAAAAAGTTAGAGGATTATGTTCAGCATTGTTTGAGACACAACTGAACCAATTTTATGTTTTGGCCTTAATTGTGAGAAGTTATTACAAAAGGACCTGTGGACCGTCATCCCTATTGATTTGCACTCTGCAGGAGTAATGAGTCAAACTGTGAGCGTACTGAAGAGGGTGGCGTGCCCGGTAAACACTGGAAGCTTGAAGGGAATTAGAGCTTTAATTCTCATTGTTTTGAAGTGAAAGGAGGTCTCAGCCAGCTCAGGTTGCCGAGTGACCGCATAGGGGAAAGTTGCAGCTGTAAAGTTTCCAACTGAAACCTTGCACTTTGACCGTTTAGTATGATCTGCTTCTCTTTTATGATGTCAGATTTTTCCCCCTGAGTAAGAAGATCAAAGATTTCAGCCTCTTGAAAGGTTAGTACAGCACAAACTGTATCTCTGTGTGTAACAGTCAGCAGTTGTTTCTGGGTGAGCAAAGGTAGCAAATTTTGCTGATGAAGTCCATTTCTTTCTTCAGACTCTCTTGCTTTGAATTTTCTTTATTTGTGATACTTGTACTATAGAGAAAGACCAGTAGCTGTCCAGTCCGTTTAAAAGAACACAAAGCGTGAAACCCACTGTGTATCTGTTTGGAATTGGCCAAGACAGCTGGGATTGTTGTAAACTGCTGAAGCAGTCATCAATTTGCCCATTAACTTTTGTTTCTTTTGAGAGGCAGCAAGTTTATCTAAATTTATTACAGAGAAATCTTTGTTTTGAAAGTGCTGCCTGTCTTATTAATCCAGTTAGAGTCTTTAGTCGAAACCAGTTTATGAACTTGCCCAACTTTAAACGCTGATTGGTCTAAATGTTTATGGGACTCTTGGAAGCTTGTATTGGTCACCAGATGGCCTTGTAACTGAAGTGGAGTTTTCTTTTCAAGAGCTGTGTGGCATTTGCTTGTTTGATGTAGCCAATAAAATTTGGGGAATTGACTGCCTTGAAGGCTATCACAAGGAACTGTGAGGACAGCCTTCATTTGGTAATAGGCCACATCCGATTGGAGCCTTTCGGGTGAAGGGAAAAAAGATAGTTTCAGTGAACTTCAGTTGTTTAAGGAGAAAATGTTAAGTGTGTTTCCTCAATCCCGATTAGTAGTTAATTTCTTCCTGACCCTTGGAGACAAACCATTGACTAACTGCTTTGTTGCTTGAGAGTTGAAATTTAAGATTTTGCTATTTAACCCCTTAAGTGCATGATTCTTTTTAACCACTGTGTAAACCTGAAGTGGTTTGTGCTCCATCAGTAAGCAACAAATAAAAACTAACTGAAGTGAGTGAAATTTGTTGAATTGGCACTGCATGTCTCCCACAGAGAAAGATAAGAACATCTTACTGTGGAAAATGTTTCTTTCTCTGGGGAAATTATAGCGAATATGCCATCATTTTAAGAGGTATAAGCGTTAATAGGCATCAGGGGTTTGATAGCTACATGCAGTTGATGGATTATGGTGGCCACGTTTAAAAATTAAACAACTATAACATGATCATTGCACATTCACATGCATGTGATAGGTGGATTGGCCATGATAAATTGCCCTTAGTGTACAAAATTGCCCTTAGTGTTGGGTGGGGTTAATGGGTTATTGGGATAGGGGGAGGTGTTGACCTTGGGTAGTGTGCTCTTTCCAAGAGCCGGTGCAGACTCGATGGGCCGAATGGCCAACTTCTGCACTGTAAATTCTATGAGACAAAAGTGGCAGTGCTACACAACATCAGTGTATAAACTTCCCACTAGACCATACTTTTTATATTGTAAATCCGAGGTTAAGGACTGCCACTTTGTTCCAGGATAAGGCCAGGCTATGAAACTGGATTTACTATAACAAACACGCCCTGTGAACACTAAGGGCCGGATTTGCACTATCATGGCAGGTAGCTTGAGTCGGGAGATTTCCTGACCCATCAGACTTGCCTCAGTTTGAAGAGCCCCTTTTGATCAAATTTTTGCTCTGAGCATGTGAGGGCCCTGACTCACTTCGCTCTATTGGTGACGAGCGTGATGAGCAAACTTTCAGTTTCTTTTCGACTTTCACTTCCTTTCTGACTTTCACTTGGGACTGAAGGAGGAATTTGGACTATCGGAGGTTTCTCTTACTCCCTCCAAACAGCACTAAATATATGAATGCACCGACCCTCTTTAAAACTTACAAGTTTTACAAGATGGCTTTTTGGAACAGCTTGTCATGGAGCCCACAAGGGAGCAGGCTATTCAGGACCTAGTGCTATGTAATGAACCAGACTTTATAAAAGATCTTAAAGTAAGGGAACACTTAGGAAGCAGCGATCATAATATGGTTGAGTTCAGTCTGCAGTTTGAAAGAGAGAAGGCAAAATCGGATGTAATGGTGTTACAGTTAAATAAAGGTAATTACGAGGGCATGAGAGAGGAACTGGCGAAAATCGACTGGAAGCAGACCCTAGTGGGGAAGACAGCAGAGCAAAAATGGCAGGAGTTTGTATGCATAATTGAGGACACTGTACAGAGGTTCATCCCCAAGAAAAGAAAGATTATCCGGGGAGGGATTAGACAGCCATGGCTGACAAAGGAGGTCAGGAAATGTATCAAAGAAAAAGAGAGATCCTATAAAGTGGCCAAAAGCACTGGGAAATCAGAAGATTGGGAAGGCTACAAAAACAAACAGAGGTTAACAAAGAGACAAATAAGGAAGGAGAGGATCAAATATGAAGGCAGGCTAGCCAGTAATATAAGAAATGATAGTAAAAGTTTCTTTCAATACATAAGAAACAAACGACAGGCCAAAGTAGACATTGGGCCAATTCAAGCTGATTCCGGAAGGCTAGTGATGGGAGACGAGGAAATGGCTGGAGAACTTAATAAGTATTTTGCGTCGGTCTTCACAGTGGAAGACATGAGTAATATCCCAAAAATTATAGAGGGTCAGGGGGCTGAGTTGAGTATGGTTGCCATTACAAAAGAGATGGTGCTAAACAAGCTAAAAGGTCTTAAAATGGACAAATCTCCTGGCCCCGATGGGCTACATCCTAGAGTTCTGAGGGAGGTGGCTGAAGAAATAGCGGAAGCGTTGGTTGAGATCTTTCATAAATCACTGGAGTCAGGGAAAGTCCCGGACGATTGGAAGATCGCTGTTGTAACCCCCTTGTTCAAGAAAGGATCAAGACAAAAGATGGAAAATTATAGGCCAATTAGCCTAACCTCGGTCGTTGGTAAAATTCTAGAATTGATCGTTAAGGATGAGATTTCTATATTCTTGGAAGAGCAGGGTCGGATTAGAACAAGTCAACATGGATTTAGTAAGGGGAGGTCGTGCCTGACGAACCTGTTAGAATTCTTTGAGGAGGTGACAAGTAGGTTAGACCAGGGAAACCCAGTGGATGTGGTCTATCTGGATTTCCAAAAGGCCTTTGATAAGATGCCACACAGGAGGCTGCTGAGTAAGGTGAGGGCCCATGGTGTTCGAGGTGAGCTACTGGCATGGGTTGAGGATTGGCTGTCTGACAGAAGGCAGAGAGTTGGGATAAAAGGTTCTTTTTCGGAATGGCAGCCGGTGACCAGCGGTGTCCCACAGGGTTCAGTATTGGGGCTGCAGCTGTTCACCATATATATTAATGATCTGGATGAAGGGACTGGGGGCATTCTAGCGAAGTTTGCCGATGATACGAAGTTAGGTGGTCAGGCAGGTAGTGCTGAGGAAGTGGGGAGGCTGCAGAAGGATCTAGACAGTTTGGGAGAGTGATGCAGGAAATGGCTGATGCAATTCAACGTGAGAAAATGTGAGGTCTTGCACTTTGGAAAAAAGAATCCAAGCATAGACTACTTTCTAAACGGTGAGAAAATTCATAAAGCCAAAGTACAAAGGGATCTGGGAGTGCTAGTCGAGGATTCCCTAAAGGTAAACATGCAGGTTGAATCTGTGATTAAGAAAGCGAATGCAATGTTGTCATTTATCTCAAGAGGGTTGGAATATAAAAGCAGCAATGTGCTACTGAGCCTTTATAAGGCTCTGGTTAGGCCCCATTTGGAGTACTGTGTCCAGTTTTGGGCCCCACATCTCAGGAAGGACATACTGGCACTGGAGCGTGTCCAGCGGAGATTCACACGGATGATCCCTGGAATGGCGGGTCTAACATATGATGAACGGCTGAGGATCCTGGGATTGTATTCATTGGAGTTTAGAAGGTTAAGGGGAGATCTAATAGAAGCTTACAAGATAATACATGGCTTAGAAAGGGTGGACGTAAAGAAACTGTTTCCGTTAGGCGAGGAGACGAGGACCCGTGGGCACAGCCTTAGAATTAGAGGGGGTAAATTCAGAACAGAAATGCGGAGACATTTCTTCAGCCAGAGAGTGGTGGGCCTGTGGAATTCATTGCCGCGGAGTGCAGTGGAGGCCGGGACGCTAAATGGCTTCAAGGCAGAGATAGATAAATTCTTGATGTTGCGAGGAATTAAGGGCTACGGGGAGAATGCTGGTAGGTGGAGTTGAAATGCCCATCAGCCATGATTGAATGGCGGAGTGGACTCGTTGGGCCGAATGGCCTTACTTCCACTCCTATGTCTTATGGTCTTATGGTCTTAATCACATATTTCTCCTCATCATTTCAGTGATTTTTCCCTATAAACTTCTGACCAGCACTGAACCCTTGAGGTTTTGTGGCTGGTATATCACATCTTCACATTAGCCACATTATCCTGCATTTCTCCTATTTTACCGTGGGCATTGAATTTAAGCAAATTAAACTTTGTCCTCAGAATGTGTTTAAACATTAACTTGCAAGGTGAGAAGCCTGTCATACATATACTGTCGACTTATTCTGTAAGAGAAAGAGAAATCATCCGTCTGTGTCTTAGAGAAACATGGGAATTACTGGCTAGCTGGTCATCAAATACCTCTGCAAAGACCTCTTCACAATCTGGACACTCCCTTCTGCCACACCATTCAATTTTGAGTGATATGATGGTATTGGAGTATGTATAACTCTATTCTTACTCAGAAATATTTCAAATTCTTCTGACACAATCTGTAAACCATTATCTAAAACCAATACCTCTGGCAACCCAGAAATTACAAACCAACTTCTCAAAACCTCAGTAGTTTTGGCAGTTGTGGTCTTGGTCATAGACTCAACATTTACCACTTGTCAACCAACACAAAGTCCTTTACCCCACCACTCCAAAGAAAATGACATGTATTTGACCATGGAATGAAAGGAACTTCGGGTTCACCATTTCTCTTTCAAAGCATTTATATCTCCTGAAGTAGTTAACCTGTTGTTAAAAACAAACAATTCTATTCAGCAGCCACACCAAAAACACTTAATCCTTTAATAGTGTCTTTAAATGGTCCATCAAAATGTCTAAATGGTCCATCAAAATCTCAGAACTTGCAGCAGAATTAATTGTACCTTTGACATTCAGCCAAGCAACTCAGACACTATAAGTAAAGCCCTTGTTGAAATTATTCAACAAGCAACTCTATTGAAACTGTGAAACAGGTCGTCATGCCTTCTACCTACCTACACCAGATGGCCTGTCAATCAAAGCAGTCCAGCAGACTTTTTTGTAGCTTGTTGACAGCTTAAGTCTGTTTCTGTTTCAAATTTAAAGAATAGGAGATCTAAAATATTTCAGATCACCACACTTAAACAAACCATACCCATTACTCTATAAATTCACAATTCCCACACTGTGGGTAAAGGCACCTGGAATATCCAAAATGGAGTCTGTTTGCGGTCAACACTAAGTTCAAGTAGTCCTGCTGAGTTTGGGTTTCTTCTTTTTTATTTTTTCCAAATTAGCGTGGCCAATCCACCTACCTTGCACATTGTTGGGTTGTGAGGGTGAGATACACGCAGACACTGGGAGAACGTGCAAACTCCACACGGAGTGGCCCGGAACCGGGAATGAACCTGGGTCCTCGGTGCCATGAGGCAGCAGTACTAACCACTGCGCCACCCTGCTGCCCACCGGGTTTCCTGCCTGTGTGAATCAAGCCTCTCTCCCTTAACATGCTACCATCCAAGTTCCATGTGCCATTTTTAAAGATCTTTGCAAAGATTCAGCCCTAATTAAACTATAAATTTTAATGATTTTGCATTTCCTACATACTCAACCACATAAAGCAGGAAGATAATCGAGTGCTTATTTTTTGATATCTTTTCCCATTCTACCCTTGAAATTACTACTGAAGCGGATCAAATCCATGACTCAGGCTGCCCTTGAATACCTGGACCAATTTTATTGTAAAAACCTGCACAGCAAGACAGTTAAGCCAGATTCTCTGTTGCACCTGGAGATACAAGACACACACACAAACACAAACACACACACACACACACTCCTCCTTCACCAACGTCATGGGTAAAGTCAATTGAATCATGTTCCCGTTATCCCAGATTAGACGCATTAACTCTGCGTGAATCAGAGATTGAAAATTGGACCGTTGTTGTATTATGGTTTAACACAGCAATGAGTTTCTAGACTTCTTGCAACATCTTGGAAGATTGTATAAAGATGTTGCATGGATATATTTTGAGCCAAATAATCAGAAAATATAGCTGAAGCCAGTTGAATGTACTGATTGAAACAAAAATTCTTGGCGTCTGCGAAACAGTTGAAATCAGTTTAACTCCTACAAATGTCTTTTTGGAGAAACATGTTCCTGAATGCACAAAATAATTTGCCAGTTGCAGTTCAGCTGGCATATTCTTGATCACTGTGCTGATTGAGATCTTTACTCACATAAATATAAATATAATGATCGGTTTTCATTTAGGCAGAGGTAATGGGTTCAACTCCCATGCCAGCACAAAAACCGAGGTTGGAAATCCAATGTTATACAGAGGGGATACGGCATTGTCGGAAGTGGCGTATTTTGGATGAGACGCTAAACTGCGGCCTCACCTGCCTTCCCAGGGAAGATCCCATGGCATTATTTCAAAGAGCAGCTCCATTTTCCCCATTGGAGAGAAGGGTGGGTCCAAGACCAGTGTTTTAAACTTAAGTAAGGACTTAAGTATTGAGAGCTGTTTGAAGTGAACTGGGAGGTTAGGTTAAAGGACAGGCCAGCAGAGGTGCAGTGGCAGACATTTAAAGAGATATTTCAAAACAGTCAGCTAAGACACATTCCAGTGAGAATGAAAGTATCTAGGGGAAGGGCACACCATCCCTTGGCTAACTGAGAAAGTTGATTGTATCAAATTGAAAGAAAATGCGTACAATTCTGCGTGTCCATAGAATCCCTACAGTGCAGAAGGAGGCCATTCGGCCCATCAAGTCTGCACTGACACTACCAAGAGCAACCCTACTGATGCTCATTTCCACTGCCTTATCCCCGTAACTCCACCTAACCTGTACATTCCTGGACACAAAGGGACAATTTAGCATGACCAATCCACCTAACCTACACATCTTTGGACTGTGCGAGGAAACCGGAGCACTCGGAGGAAACCCATGTTGACATGGGCAGAATGTGCAAACTCCACACAGTCGCCCAAAGCCCAAATCAAACCTGTGTCCCTGGTGCTGTGAGACAGCAGTGTTTTTTTTTGTTGAAATAATTTTTATTGAAAAGTTTTGAATTTATAAAACAATAACGCACCATAGTAAAATACGCCCCCCCCCCCCTCCCCTCCCCCCCTGCCATCGTTTATAGAACCCTTATATTGATCCTGTCAGGGCAAATTTGACCCTTTCCAATTTTATAAATCCCGCCATGTCATTGATCCAGGTCTCCACACTTGGGGGCCTCGCATCCTTCCACTGTAGCAAGATCCTTCGTCGGGCTACTAGGGACGCAAAGGCCAGGACACTGGCCTCTTTCGCCTCCTGCGACATGTGGGCCTGGTGCAGCACCTTAAATTGGATGAGACTAAGCCTCGCACATGATGAGGAAGAGTTGACTCTCTCCAAGGCATCCGCCCAAGTCCCGTCCTCTATCTGCCCCCCAAGTTCCTCCTCCCATTTAGCCTTCAGCTCCTCCACTGACGACTCCTCCACCTCCTGCATTACCTTATAGATGTCAGACACCTTCCCCTCTCCGACCCACACCCCCAAAAGCACTCTGTCCATCGTCCCCCGCGACGGCAGCATAGGGAATCCCTCTACCTGTCGCCTAGCAAACGCCTTTACCTGCAGGGATCTGAACATGTTCCCTTGGGGAAGGCCAAATTTATCTTCCAGTTCCCCCAGGCCCGCAAACCTCCCACCAATAAACAGGTCCCTCAATTTGCTGATGCCCGCCCTTTGCCACCCCCTAAATCCCCCATCCTTGTTCCCCGGGATGAACCGATGGTTGCCACCCAGTGGAGCCTCCATCGAGCCCCCTGTTTCCCCCCGATGCCGTCTCCACTGTCCCCAGATTCTTAGGGTCGCCGCCACCACCGGGCTCGTGGTAAACCTCTTGGGGGAGAGCGGCAACGGTGCCGTTACCATGGCACCCAGGCTCGTACCTCTACATGACGCCATCTCAATTCTTTTCCACGCCGCCCCTCCCCCCTCCATCACCCATTTACGCACCATTGACACATTGGCTGCCCAATAGTACCCCAGAAGGTTGGGCAGCGCCAGCCCGCCTCTATCCCTTCCTCGCTCCAGGAACACCCTCTTCACTCTCGGAGTCCCATGTGCCCACACAAAGCTCAGAATACTGCTGGTCACTCTCCTAAAGAAGGCCCTGGGGATAAAGATGGGCAGGCACTGAAAGAGGAACAAGAACCTCGGAAGCACCGTCATTTTGACGGACTGTACCATCCCCGCCAACGATAATGGCAGCATGTCCCACCTCTTGAACTCCTCGTCCATCTGATCTACAAGTCTGGTGAAGTTATGCTTGTGAAGAGTCCCCCAGTCCCTGGCCACCTGCACCCCCAGGTACCTAAAGCTCTCCCCTGCCCGCCTAAGCAGGAGCCTACCAATTCCTTCCTCCTGGTCTCCAGGGTGCACCACAAACACCTCGCTCTTGCCTAAATTTAATTTATAGCCTGAAAAGGTCCCAAACTCAGCTAGCAACTCCATCACTCCCGGCATCCCTCCCACCGGGTCCGCCACATACCGTAACAGGTCATCGGCATACAACAACACCCTATGTTCCTCTCCACCTCGCACCAAGCCTCTCCACCTCTCTGAATCCCTCAACGCCATCGCCAGCGGCTCGATTGCCAATGCAAACAACAAGGGGGACAGGGGGCAACCCTGCCTGGTCCCTCGGTAAAGCCGGAAGTACTCCGACCTCCTCCTATTCGTGGCCACGCACGCCATTGGGGTCTCCTATAGCAGCCTTATCCATCTAATGAACCCTTCTCCAAATCCAAACCTCCCCAACACCTCCCATAGGTACCCCCACTCCACTCTATCGAAGGCCTTCTCCGCATCCAGTGCCACCACTATCTCTGCCTCCCCCTCAATCGCCGGCATCATGATGACATTCAACAATCTCCGCACATTCGTGTTCAGCTGCCTTCCCTTCACGAAACCTGTCTGGTCCTCGTGCACAACCCCTGGCACACAGTCCTCTATCCTGGTGGCCAGGATTTTTGCCAGGACCTTAGCATCCACATTGTGGAGAGATATGGGCCTGTATGAACCACACTGCTGGGGGTCCTTGTCCCTCTTTAAAATTAACGAGATCAGCGCCCGCGACATCGTCGGGGGCAAAGTCCCCCCTTCCCACGCTTCATTAAGTGTCCGCACCAGCAAGGGGCCCATTAGGTCCACAAACTTTTTATAAAATTCCACCGGGAACCCATCCGGCCCCGGTGACTTCCCTGACTGCATCTGCCCGATCCCCTTAACTAGCTCTTCCAGCTCAATCGGCGCACCCACCCCTCCACCTTCTCCTCCTGCACCTTCGGGAAAGAAAGCCCGTCAAGGAACCTCTCCATTCCCCTCCTCTCCCCCGTTGGCTCCGACCGGTACAGTTCCCCGTAAAAGTCCTTGAAGACCTCATTCACCTCTACCCCCTTCCGCACCACATTCCCACTCTTGTCTCTCACTCCAGCAATTTCCTTAGCCGCATCCCGCTTGCGGAGCTGATGAGCCAGCATCCTACTCGCCTTTTCACCATGTTCGTACACTGCCCCTTGTGCCTTCTTTCTAGTGGTCAGCAAATCAAATTCAGCCTGCAGGCTGCGCCTCTCCCCCAACAGTCCCTCCTCTGGTGCCTCTGCATACCTCCTGTCCACCTCCAGCATCTTTCCCACCAGTCTATCCCTCTCACTCCTCTCGCTCCTCTCCCTGTGTGATATCAGCTTCCCACAAATCACTGCCTTCAGGGCTTCCCAGACCATCCCCACCTGAACCTCCCCCGTATCATTCACCTCGAGGTACCCCTCAATACTTGCCCGGTGAGACAGCAGTGTTAATCACCGTGCCACCATGCTGCTGAATGTTAATGGCGGGTCAGAAGATTAGATAGAATATAAACAACAGCAAAGAATGACTACAAAATAGAGGGAGAATTCATAATATGAGAGAAAGCTAGTTAGAAATATAAAAAACAGAAAGAAGAGTTTTTACAGGCATTTAAAAAAGAAAAAAGTAACTAATTGAGTGTTGGTTCTCTAGGGAGTGAGTCTGGGGAATTAATTAGAAATAAGGAAATGGTAGATGAATTGAACAGATATTTTGCATCTGTCTTCACTGGAGAAGGCACAAGTAACATAATAATAATCGTATTTGTCACAAGTCGGCTTCAATGAAGTTACTGTGAAAAGCCCCTAGTCGCCACATTCCGGCGCCTGTTCGGGGAGGCCGGTATGGGAATTGAACCATGCTGCTGGCCTTGTTCTGCATTACAAACCAGCTATTTAGCCGGCTGTGCTAAACCAGCCCCTATCCCAGAAATACTTGTAAATCAAGAGATAAAAAGGAGGGAGGATGTAAAAAGAATTGCACCCACCAGGGAATGGGTGCTGCGGTAATAGATCTAAAGCTGACAAGTCAACAGATGTTGATCAACTTCATCCTAGGGTCTTAAAATAAGTGGCTGCGATGGGCAGCATGGTGGCGCAGTGGTTAGCACTGGGACTACGGCGCTGAGGACCCGGGTTTGATTCCCGGCCCTGGGCCACTGTCCATGTGGAGTTTGCACATTCTCCCCGAGTCTGCGTGGGTTTCACCCCCACAACCCAAAGATGTGCAGGGTAGGTGGATTGGCCATGCTAAATTGCCCCTTAATTGGAAAAAAATTGGGTACGCTAAACTTTATTTTTAAAAAATAAGTGGCTGCTGGGGTAGTAGTTACATTAGTTTTAATATTCCAAATTTCCCTAGATTTGAAAAGGTCCCATCAGATTGGATAAGTGATGGAAGGAGGGAGACAGAAAGCTGGAAACTAGAGGGCAGTTAGCTTAACATCTTTCATAGGAAAAACGATGGACTCTGTTATTAAGAAGGTTATAGCAAGGCACTTAAAGATCGCAATGCAATCAAGCAGAGTCAACATGGTTTTGTGAAAGGGCAACTATGTTTGACTAATTTATTAGTATTCTTTGAGGAAATAACAAACAATGTGGATAAAGGGGAAATTCTAAAAGTGGTGTGTTTGGATTTCCAGAATGCATTTGAGAGCGACATCAAAGGTTACGGCACAAAACAGGGGCCCATGTTATAGGGGGTGACATATTAGCATGGGTAAAGAATTGGTTAGCTAACAGGAAGCAGAGAGCAAGCATAAATGGGCCAATTTGGGGTTGGCAAGATATAATGGGCAAAGTACCACAGGGAGCAGTGCTGTGGGTGCAACTGTTACAATCTACATCAGTGACTTGAATGAAGGATTCAAATGTATGGTTACTAAGTTTGCTGATGACACAAAGCGGGCATGATAAATGATTGTATTTTTAACATATTTTTGGGATTATGGTGCTGTTCTGTGCCAATTTTTATTTGATCAGATTGCATGGGTCAGATTTCCATCTTCGAGACGGGTGGCTTGAGGCAGGAAGTTTACTGACTTGTTCGGCCCACCTTTGTAGAAAATGCTTCGTCAGATTCAATTTACACTCTTGAGATGCGGGTGCAGGGTAGAGTCAGGCCTACCACCCCCCAAAAACAGATCAGAGGGGCCATGGGGTGGCCTTGCCAGAAGCCTCAACCCCAGTTATTCAGTTACATGTTTCAGCCCTGTGGCCTTCACCTCCTACCTCCCCACCCTCCCACCAACTTCCCCTGCCATCTGAATGTAAATACATGCATCCTACCCCATGACCCTATCTAGCCCCAATACTAGCTCAATATCAACTTGTGCCACTCACCTGACCCCATTGTCCCCTCATACCCTCCATGCAGCACTGTAGCACAGTGGTTAGCACAGTTGCTTCACAGCTCCAGGGTCCCAGGTTCGATTCCCAGCTTGGGTCACTGTCCACACATTCTCCCCGTGTCTGCGTGGGTTTCCTCCGGGTGCTCCGGTTTCCTCCCACAGTCCAAAGATGTGCAGGTTAGGTGGATTGGCCATGATAAATTGCCCTTAGTGTCCAAAATTGCCCTTAGTGTTAGGTGGGGTTACTGGGTTATGGGGATAGGGTGGAGGTGTTGACCTTGGGTAGGGTGCTCTTTCCAGGAGCCGGTGCAGACTCGATGGGCCGAATGGCCTCCTTCTGCACTGTAAATTCTATGATAATCTATTGTAAATTCTATGATAATCTATGGTAAATTCTATGATAATCTATGGTAAATTCTATGATAATCTATGCCAATTCGTGGCCCTTCCTTGGCCATTCAGCCAGCATATACTTTGTACAGAACCGATGAATCCGATTGTAACAATTTCACATGTGAAACTGTTTAGAGAAAGAGAGCCCCCATTCAGAATTCTTTGAAAAAATCTGCTGTTCCTGCAAACCTATAAAAGTGTCAGTCAAACAGCCCATTAAAGTCTCAACAAAGAAGCCTTAAGCACTTCCCACCTCTTAGGCTGGTGCAAATAAATATTGGGACATTGACAGAATGGATAACTGAAAGAACAGCTTATTATGACCATGTAAAAACATCAGTCAGGCAAAACCCGCCGTTCTGTGCAGATGTGTAAGTAACCTCCCTCTGATATAACACTTCTGTGGGCCTGGGCTCTCTGCCAAGGTTGGAGTGAGTGGGGGCATGAGTTGGCATTGAGTATGCATCATGGGGAGGATGGACTAAGACCATTTGAAGTTACTTTTCAAAAGGTTCCTAAATCCAGATTATGGTTTCTTGTCTGCTCTGAGATCCGTGAATAACAGGTCACGGGGAAGCTTGCCTAGCTCCATGAAAATTGCAGGGTGCTCGGAGATGTTTACCTAACCCCACAGTGGAGCTGACCAGGTTGGGACTGCTGGATGTGGGCTCACTAGCTGGGCCCTTATCCCACACCGGAGGCAGGAATCCCAGAATTGGGCCTCATCCGTTGGGCAGGATTCTCCCTTCTGACGGCAGAGTATTGACGCCGTCGTAAAAACTGGAGAGTTTAACGAGTGTAGCTAAGTGGTAACTAAGTGTTGTGATCCTCTGCCCTACAGGGGGCTAGCATGGCACTGGAGCGACCCACGCCGCTCCCGCTGCTGATACCGGCCTCAAACTTGCGCCACGGATCTGCGCATGCACGCTGTGACCGGCGCCAATGCGCACATGCGTGGTAGATTCCTTCTCCGTGCCGGCTCCGTACAGGGGCCGGCACGGAGTAAAAGAGGCCCCACCAGGAGAGGGCAGCCCGCCGATCTGCAGGCCCCGATCACGGGCCAGGCCACGGTGGAGGCCCCCCCGGGGCCGGACCCCCCCCCCCCCCCCCCCCACCAGGCCGTCCCCGACAGGATGGACGCCAAGGTCCGCCAGGTAAGACCAGATGTGAACGGCGCCGGCGGGACTCGTGCTTTCTTGGCGGCCACTCGGCCCATCCTGGGCGGAGAATCGGTGGGGGGGCCGCGTAGAGCGCCCCCCAACCAGCGCCGCGCAATCACGTCAGTGCCAATGGCGCCGATTTGCCGGTCACCACAGAATTGGTGGACCAGCATCGGGGCGGCGTCGCGTGAATCGTGCCCGGCCCGCCGATTCTCCAAACTGGCGTGGGCTGAGAGAATCCCGCTCCTTGTCTTCTCCTGCATCATTTCTTTCCAATTAATTGAAAGCTGTGATGCACGACTTAAACGAGCACATATAAGACGGATCAGATAGATGTCAATCGGAGACTGGGCGATGCCTGATAACAGAATCTGACTGTAAGCTGTAACTTTGCTGCCTTGGAATTTAGTGTGTAAATTTCTTTACGGTGCGGTTCTCCAGCTTCATTACGCTCTCGCTCCAGCAAAACGAGGCCAGTGAATAGCGGGAGACGCATAAAACAAGAACCACGCCAGGCAGCAAACGGTTTGCGATGCAACAGGCCCGCTCCCATAGGCAAAATCGGGATCTCACCATAGTGTGGTGAGAAACCAATTATCACCACGTAAGACCCATTTCCATACAATGAACAGGAGCCACCCCGTATCCAACGGCCTCCTGTCATTCATCGCCCTCCCCAGCAAGTGGTAACACTGGCGCGATTAGTACTCCTTTTGAAAAACGTGAACCTGGCGAAAGGGTTTCTGTGGGGAGCCGAGGAGGTAAGTAGCCATCTTTGCTCACAGGCAAAGATCCCGGGGGCGCTGGGCTTGCCATCACAGTGCTCGGTGTCGGGGGGGGACCCTCGGCTGGGGATTGTGAATCCTCGTCTGGGGTGGGCTGCCATTAAAGGGTGGGGAGGAGGCGTTGGTTGGGCAACTGGGGGCAACCACCATGCCAACCCCCCTGTATCGTGTGTACCCCTTCAGGGGCAACTCCTGTCCCTGCCCGTCTGCCCCACTGAACACCCATAACCGCCACTGATTGCCTCTGGCTGTGCGGCTGAAGGCTATTGCTGATAGGGAATTGGCAATTGTGGTTAAGTAAGCATTTCAGACAGCCCATGTGGATTCCCGTGGGTGGGCCATGTAGCATGTGGGAGTCATTGCCTAGCATCCCTATCACACCTTGATGTCTGGACACTGTGTCTGAACACTGTAGGAGGCAACACCACACACGTAGCAGCCAACATCCCAACACCCAGGGGATGGGGCACAGCTCTGGGGGCATGTCCATGGCCGGAGGTGGGTGGGTGCCACGGGAAGAGGGGGGGGGATACCTGGAGAGATGGGCCAAGGGTTCGGAGGTCAGCGCACATTGCGGAAGAAAGTGACAGAGGCATCATGCTCGTTGTGGACAAAGGTGTTTATTGTATTTACAGTTCCCCACCCTCCCGATGGTGCTGTCCCCAAGATGCAGTCACAACAGAGGGGTGGAACTCAGGGGCGCAGGTGGCCACCGTTGCCACTCAATGGGATGGGTGCGGGTTGGCCCCCAGCCCCCATCCTCCCGCATCCTCCCGTCACCTTGGGACGGAGGGGCAGCTGGTTCGAGCCCCGGCTGCCCCTGCATCATCTGGCTGTGCCAGCCATGGCAGTTCCCCATGGTCCGCACCATCGTATCGACGTCCTCGGCGATGCTCCTCAGTGACTGGGACATGCTCTGTAGCGCCTCAGCAATGCCCGCCTGCGACTGGGCCAATGTCCGCAGCGCCTCAGCCATTCCCATCTGAGAGCGGGACATGTCCCGCAGGACCTCATCAAGGTCAGCCTAGTACTGGGTGACATCTCCCAGTGAGTCGGACATTCTGCCGAGACCCTCAGCCATGGCCGTCACCGACTGCACGATGCCTTGGGCACCGTCACTCACGGTGCCGATATCATGCACCAGGCTCTCCACTAGCAGTGTTGGCCTCGGTGCCACGCATTCCTGGTGACAGCTCCAGCGCCTGTAGCCTCTGGGAGTCCTCCAGTCGGCTATAGATCTGCTGGAGTGACATTCACATCTCCCAGTGAATGTCCCGGCCGCACATCCCGGTCTCCATCAGCTCCGGGAAGATCTCTTCCACAGGCTCAGCATCAGGCTAGGACCCAGCTGGGCCCTGGTATCCAGCTGATCTCCGACTGCTGTCTCGTCTGGGGGCTCCTGCTTCTGCCTGATGTCCATCAGCAGCTGTGTGGTGCCATTAAAACAGTGGTTCGCACTGCTGCCTCACGGCCCTGGGTCACTGTCCGTGTGGAGTTTGCACATTCTCCCCGTGCCTGTGTGGCTCTCACCCCCCACAACCCAAAGATGTGCAGGATAGGTGGATTGGCCCCGCTAAATTGCCCCTTAATTGGTAAAAAAACGAATTGGGTCATCTAAATTTATAAAAACAAAACAACACATTCTGACTGAGCTGCGTGTATGTGCGTAGGTGGTGGGTGGGGATGCAGCTGTAGGGTGACAAGGATGGTGGCATCCTTGGAGCTCTGCTCTGAGCTGCTCTCCTTGGAGCCAGGAGAGGGGGGGCCACCTGAGATGGGCCGGCTCCATCAGTTGGAGGATCTGCGGGAGAATGGACATGTCGTCAGTGGGAGGGATGGGTCAGTCAGTAAGGCAATAACAACTGACGTTTGACACCTCCAGGTGGGGCCTGGTGGTCCCTCACCTCGGCGGCATCCGCCAGCCTCCGCGTTGGTGACCACCTTGTCCTCGGCCACACCGTTCACCTCCAGGGCACACTCCTCGAAGGTGGTGAGGATTCTCAAATCCGGCATCCCTACGCCAGTCTGGGCCCTCTCCTGGCGATTGTGGGAGAGCTTTCCCCCAGGAGACACAGAAAGGGCATCGTTCGCGACACGTGTGGCTCACAGTGGTGGGAGGGGGTGTTTGAAGGAAGGGTTGAGGGGGGTTGAAGTGGGAGGGGTGAAGGGAGGGTTGGTGGTCGCATGGAGAGTTGGGAGGTGTGGATGCTTCCGTGGGGTTGGAAAGGTCTCTGGGGCGGGGGGGGTGGTGTTGGTGTCTACTCACTCGTGCTGCCCAGTGTAGATCATCGACCTTTTTCCTGCTCTGGAGGCCAGTTCTCTTGTCACATTCCCGGCGCTCACAGCCGCGGACACCTTGTCTCAGGTGGCACTGGCTGCCCTGTGGCTCACCTTCCAGGACCCTCGGGAGAACAGGACATTCATCCTGGCCCCCACAGCGTCTATTAGCCTCCCCACGACTAGGTCCCCAAATCATGAGGCTGCTGTCCTCGGCACCAGTGTTGCGACCTAGCTGGGGTTGTCTGAGCAAGTGCTGCTCGACCTTGTTAGCCAGCGGGGGGTGGGTGGGGGAGGGGGGTGGGGTGCTGGTGAAAGTGGTAACGGCGAATCAGCTGGCGGGCCTTCATTTGTGGCGAGAAGCTCTTGAAGCCTCTTTAAGTGGACCAATTAACGTTGAGTAACGTTGCCGGCCGAGCGCCGTGAAGCTCGTGGCAGTTCCCGCTCGCTACAACTCTGAGAAATGTTTCAGGAGAATCGGGCCCTTGGAGTATTTATATTGTTCCGGCTGCAACAATAGTAATTCCTTCAGTAGAAATGCGTGTTGGATCATTGCAGCATAATGTTTGGGTTAATGGATAATATTACATTTGTGTCGCAGTTGTAGCCACTCATATCTTCAGAAGATATTGCCTATGGGATTATGACAGCCTCATATTTTGGTTTCCATACAGTGATACACTTTTGTTGCAAGCAGTGTAATTCCTCCAGCAGGCACTAACTGCTGTATAGTATTACATCCACACCATTTGCTGCTGCCTTCAATGTTTGCCCCCGTCGGCTAATGATGTCATTAAACCGGCATGTAGTTTGGGCTGCTGTCCAGTCTGTAATTGTTATTCAGTAAATTATACGCACACAGTCGAGGGGGAAAGTTGTGTGAGTTGGGACATCAGAGAAGTCTGGCTTGGATCAAACAACCGGGAATTATAATAAATGTCCACCCAGATTCTTGGCAGTGAAGCAAATCCTTTGCGATAGGCGTTTGGCAATACTGGAGACGTACAGTATGAGCTGCTGTTTCTTTTTGATTTCATTGGGCTGTCCCAACAGCCGTTAGTCTAACCGTCAGACTGCATCCTGAAACTGTGAAACAATGTGTTAAGGAACCTGTGAAACCTTGACTGCAATCGGCAGCATTTTATATCCGTTTACTGCAACATACAGAATGTACATAGTGAGAACTTTATGCGCTTGCAAGAAATAATTGATCTCATTACACATACGGAGTGTGCTTCCAATGGTTCTTAGGAGGAAATACATTTAAAGATGACACTCCTCAGGTAAGTAAACGCTTTATGTTAATGTACCTTGTTTAACAAAATGTAATGATACAATTGCACATGTAATTTAGATAACAGCAAATAAATTATACCTTTTTGGCTGCACACTATTAAAAAACTAAATTAACTGCAATTAGGCAATGCAGTTCAGCTGGATTACATTTTAATGCATTCTGTTTCATTTCACTATCACAGATATTGGCATTTACAGGAGGAAAGCAGTTTTTCTCCTGTATTTTAGCAATTCCACACAGAAGGAGACATCAACATCTACGCCAGTTACCACGCATGGTGGGGATGGGGGAGGGGGAATCTATTGTACAGCATTTAACTGTCCAAGTTGCCTGCCCAACAAGTAACAGTGTGATGTCCCTTTAAACCCTGCCGTGTCTCGTTACTTGGGCACGTGCGAATACCACACCAGGTTAACATATTGTCAGGGTTCGCACCACAGGTGTACTGGTGTCACTCATTTGCAGCAAGACTTGTCAAAGATGGATCTCTTTGTTCATTTTAAGAGCATTGTTTGGGAGCCAAAACTCCTGCTAATTAACTCTGGAGAGAGAAAAACATAAATGTGGGAATGCACCGTAAAATGTGGTGTGTAATTTTCTCCTCTGCTCCAATTTCATACTGACTGCTTCACAGAAGCTACTTTTGACCTTGGGCACAGGTTTCGTATTAAGTTCTAGTTTTAAGATCTTGCCAGTAGCAGCAGCAGCAGGCTGTCAGTCCCGTACTTCTGTCTATTACATTTAATATCCATGATGTGGAGATGCCGCCGTTGACTGGGGTGAGCACAGTAAGAAGTCTTACAACACCAGGTTAAAGTCCAACAGGTTTGTTTCAAACACGAGCTTTCGGAGCGCAGCTCCTTCCTCAGGTGAATGGAGAGGTATGTTCCAGAAACATTTATATAGACAAAGTCAGAGATGCTGGACAATGCTTGGAATGCGAGCATCTGACTTTGTCTATATAAATGTTTCTGGAACATACCTCTCCATTCACCTGAGGAAGGAGCTGCGCTCCGAAAGCTCGTGTTTGAAACAAACCTGTCGGACATTTAATATCAGAATGGATGTTGGAGAGGGGCAGCACGGTGGCACAGTGGGTTAGCCCTGCTGCCTCACGGCACTGAGGTCCCAGGTTCGATTCTGGGGTCACTGTCTGTGTGGAGTTTGCACATTCTCCTCATGTTTGCGTGGGTTTCGCCCCCACAACCCAAAGATGTGCAGGCTAGGTGGATTGGCCATGCTAAATTGCCCGTTAATTGGAAAAAATTAATTGGGTATTCTAAATTTTAAAATAAAGAATGGATGTTGGATATTCTCCCAACTGGCTCCTTGGGCAATATGTCATTTCGGGACGGACTAAACTGTACAGACTTGAAAGAGTCAAAGTGAGTTAACTAATCTTAGGCAGAGCAGCACTACGTGATGATTTGTTCCCTGTGAGGTTTGGTTGGGGGAAAATCAGCCAGGGTTCCTGGTTCCAATTATTACCCAATAATCAAGATTGGAAAATGCATTTCTGGGCATCATGTAAGCTTAGGGTCTGATTTGGCTGTAACCCACCTGTGGCTGAACAGCTGATCAACAGCACGTTTCTGTGCAGACACTGAAGAACGTTCACTTAGTTGAGGTAGAGGAGAACTGCTGGTGCATATATGTGGAACCTTACCCTGGAAAAGAAAGATTGACAATTGGTGGGAGGAATCTACAAAGATAATTTCCAATCCCAGATTTTCATTAGCATTTTACTGAGTTGACATAGAAGGCTGGATTTTCCCGCCCGAGGCAGGAATCGGGTGATAGAGCTAATTCCATGTTCTGTTCCCATTCCATCACAAAATATTCAGGCCTAAAATAACCTGGAGGTGGAAATAGAGGGAGAGGGGGGGGGGGGGGGGGTGGAATCTGCAGCAAGTAAGTTAAAAGACCTGCCTTCTTTCCCGAAAAGCCTCATCGCAGTGCTTCTGATGTACTTGATGACTCACAGATATAGTTTTTTTTTTTAAATTTAGAGTTGCCAATTATTTTTTCCAATTAAGGGGCAATTTAGCATAGCCAATCCACCTACCCTGCACATCTTTGGGTTGTGGGGGTGAAACCCATGCAGACACGGGGAGAATGTGCAAACTCCTCACGGACAGTGACCCAGGGCCGGGATTCGAACCCGAGTCCTCAGCGCCGTAGGCAGCAATGCTAACCACTGTGCCACCGTGCCGCCCCTCACAGATATAGTTGAATCTTCTGAGCACTTTAAAGTTCCACCATTCATCGACACCTCCCTCACCCATTTTTCACTTCATGAGCACAAGTCACACGCTCTATTGTAACAGTTGGAAGCTGTTGAATAGCTCATAAAAGTTGATAAGTAAACAAACACACTTTTAACCAGCTGTGGAAATAAAATCAAGTATTTCGGAAAAGAGGAGAGAGGAGGGAGGAGGGAAGGGAGAAGGGGAGGCAGCACCCAGAGGGAAGGGAAATCATAGGGGACTCAGGCATCGTAGGGTACAGAGGAGGGAAGATAACCAAGGCAACTAACAGGTTATGCCTCTGTGGCCTCAGACACACCTCTGGGATGTTTTAATACCATGGGGCAACATGTATGTAGTTAACAATATAGCTATTGGGGGCAGCACGGTGGCGCAGTGGTTCGCATTGCTGTCTCACGGCGCCGAGGTTCCAGGTCCGATCCCGGCTCTGGGTCACTGTTCGTGTGGAGTTTGCACATTGTCCCCGTGTTTGCGTGGGTTTCGCCCTCACAACCCAACGGTGTGCAGGTTAGGTGGATTGGCCACACTAAATTGCCCCTTAATTGGATAAAATGAATTGGGCACTCTAAATTTATTTAAAAATAAATAAATTAAAAGAATATGGCTATTGAACCAACCATTCGGAGTTTATTGTTAATATGCCTCATATTTATGTATATGTTTCCTGTGTATTCTTACCTTTTCTGTTTTGTTATAAATACAAACGGGAATCAATTAAAAATAGTTTTAAAAGTATTTATGAAATGACTAGGTAGTGGATTGCATCCAAAAGCCTATAAAACTCCTTAGGTAAACAAACAGACTTGAGAACAACTATGTCAACCGATTTCTAGACCGAATACATAAAAGCAATGGGAAAATATTAAACATCTACCCATACATGAATGGTCTAGCAATCCACTCAGTTCAAGGGCAGTTAGGGATGGGCAATAAATGCTGGCCCAGCAAACAAGCCGAACATCCCATGAATGAATAGAAAAGGTACCAGGCTACCCTTTCAATAGTGTGAAAGGTGTATTCTGGCTTTTTATCCATTAGGTTAAATGTTTGAACTCACCTGAAGTCATTTCCACATTTATAATGTGATTGTTTGCATCACAATGTGCAATTTTACAGAAGTAATAATTAGGCAAACACATTGGTTGGAAGTTAATGTAGGCAACAGGATCCCGCACACTGTTTGGTGACTCGGTGGGAGCCCTGTGTCGCTTTTCTCTGGAAGGCCCAATGCTATTCCAAGGTAACCTGCCACTTACCTGGGCAGACTTGGGCCTTCCGTCAAATTAAACTCCCAGTCGTGTGGAAATCCAACCCTAAGAACTGCAGGCCAATCCTGCACTGGCAGCTCTCCAGTACCAGCAATGTCACCGGGGTCAGTGGCCACTGCTGGTACTAGAGTGGGGCCTACCATGAGGATCACCGATGGATCCCCAGGTAGAGGTCAGTGTGGGAGGGAAGGATGTCGCTAAGGTGGGTAACCAAAAAGGAAATGCTGGAAAATCTCAGTAGGTCTGGCAGCATCTGTAGGGAGAGAAAAGAGCTAACGTTTTGAGTCCAGATGACCCTTTGTCAAAGGGTATTACTGGCGGGGGGAGCAGAGGGTCAGAGCAAGGGCGACAGCATAGGTTCCTGTGAGGTCCAATTTCTGATGCCAGGTCCCCCGATCAGGCACAGAGTACATGTACACAAGGGATCCGCCTGGTAGATTTCCTGGTTAACCTGATGGATTTTGCTGGATGTGCTCTCCAGATAGTGAGTTCATCTGGCTGCTGCTGGTGGTAGGATGTGGCCTTTAAGTGGGTCATTAAAGATCTCAAATAGTCTCCAGGCAAGGAGGGCATCTGCAATCTTTCCTGCCCCAGACTTGATCAGAGGGAGACAGGAGGATTACAGGATATTATAAAGTATTTTTATTAAGGTTTTGCAGAATTTTTCATAATAAAACAGTAGTAACCATAACAACAAAACAAACTAGAGTGAACATTAACATAGTGCAAAAAGAGAATATACAATAACAATTAAATAGACATTACCCCACGCAACCCAGTCTTCCCACACCATCCCAATGAAGCACTCATCCCCCCCCCCCACCCACGGATTGCTGCTGCTGCTGACATTTTAATTTTCCCCGAGAAAGTTGACGAATGGCTGCCACCTCCGAGAGAACCCTAGCGTAGACCTTCTTAAGGCAAACTATATTTTCTCGAGGCTGAGAAACCCAGCCATGTCGTTAACGCAAGTCTCTACACTCGGGGGCTTCGAGTCCCTCCACATTAATAAAATCCGTCTCCGGGCGACTAGGGAGGCAAAGGCCAAGACGTCGGCCTCTGTCGCCCCCTGAACTCCGGGTCTTCTGACACTCCAAAGATCGTTATCTCTGGACTCGGCACCACCCGTGTGTTAAGCACCTTGGACATTGCCCTCACGAACCCTTGCCAGAACACTCTAAGCTCCGGGCATGCCCAAAACATGTGGACATGGTTTGCAGGGCTGCCCTTGCACCTCATACAACTGTCTTCTACCCCAAAAAACTTGCTCATTCTCGCTGCCGTCAAGTGTGCCCGGTGGACCACCTTAAATTGAATTAGACTGAGCCTGGCACATGATGAGGAGGAATTAACCCTGCCCAGGACCTCTGCCCACAGACCCGCTTCCAACTCCTCCCCTAGCTCCTCCTCCAACCTGCCGTTGAGCAGCAGGATATTATAAGACCATGAGACACGACATAGGAGCAGAAGTAGGTCATTCGGCCCATCAAGTCTGCTCCACCATTCAATGAGATCATGGCTGATCTGATTTAATCCTCAAATACGCTTTTCCGCCTTATCCCCATAACCCTCGATTCCCTCACTGATTAAAAATCTGTCTGTCTCAGCCTTGAACATACTTAATGACACAGCCTCTACAGCTCTCTGCGCATAAAAATCCACAGGCACACACTCCCCTTAGAGAAGAAATTCCACCTCATCTCTGTTTTAAATGGGCAACCCCTTACTCTGAGATGATGCCTTCTGGTCCTGGACTCCCCCACAAGAGGAAACATCCTCTCAGCATCTCCACCAGTCAAGCCCCCTGAGAATCCGATATGTCTCAATAAGGTCGCCTCTCATTCTTCTGAACACAAATCAGTACAGGCTCAACCTACTCAACCACTCCTCATAAGAAAGCCCCACCATACGGGGATCAACCTACTGAAGTGGAAGCTGAAACAAAGGGGGGTCCACCAGGGGTGTTGCCTGACAGCCATTCCCCTCTTCTCCCCCCCCCCCCTCTCCCCCACTCTGTTTAGTCCCAATTGGGTCCATGAACATCCAGCCCAGTGTGACAAAGTACCCAGTATCTCCGCACCTATCAACTCCTGACACAGATGACAGGCAGGGTTAATTGAGGAAAAATATCTGCACTTATGCAATCTCAATGTACATAAATGTTATCCCGGGCTCAGATGGGAAGACATAAACACACAAATGTGGGCTGACACTTCAGTGCAGTACTGAGGGAGTGCTGCACTGTTTTGGTTGCTGCCTTTAAGGTTGTGATGTTCAGCTGATGCCCTGTGGCTGTCTCGGGTCGATGTAAATATCCCATGGCACCATTTTGAAGAACAGGGGATTTACCCTTGCTGTCCTAGCCAATAATTATCTCTCAATCGACATCACTAAAACAGATCATCTGGTTATTACCATATTGTTGTTTGTGAGAGTTTCCCGTGTGCAAATTGATGCAGAGTTACCTTTCTTTAACAACAGTGAACACATTTTAAAAGAACTTCACTGGCTGTAAAGCAATTTGGAGTATCATGAGGTATTGAAAAATGATGCATACATGTAACTTTTATTTCGTTACATACAATGACATTTCCTGATTTTCTCACTACTTCCTCCTTCCCTCTCTCCTGATTGTTTCTGCTATGGTACGGCGGTACAGAAAATTGTCCAAATGTCTGATCGATTGTTAGTAACGTGATTGGGAGCCGTACCCTCTCTTGTTTTCCAAACTGGACGGTGTTGAATCTAATTTTATCACCCCAGACTGCCCGTCAGGTGGTGAGTCAGAACAGAAAGGGGATCAAACCGTAGAACTGTACTGTTCAGCTGCTCGCTATTTTAACAGACACTGATGCATTTGTGTCGTTTCTTTGAAATGGTAACTCTGTTTCTCTCCGGTGGCACTGCCCTCCTCATTGTTGGAAGGGGTGTTGTCGATGGGGGGCTGACGAAGAGGGGGGTTGATTTGGTGATGTGGGGGGGGGGATATTGGAGGAGGACAGGGCATCTCGGGATGGGGCCAAGTGGGAGGAGGAGTTAGGGAACTGGAGGAGAGATTGTGCTAAGATACATACATAGATACATAGAAGATAGGAGCAGGAGGAGGCCTTTTGGCCCTTCGAGCCTGCTCCGCCATTTAACACAATCATGGCTGATCATCCAACTCAATAGCCTAATCCTGCTTTCTCCCTATAACCTTTGATCCCATTCTCCCCAAGTGCTATATCCAGCCGCCTCTTGAATATATTCAATGTTTTAGCAACAACTTCCTGTGGTAATGAATTCCACAGGCTCACCACTCTTTGTGTGAAGAAATGCCTCCTTATCTTTGTCCGAAATGGTTTTCCCTGAATTCTCAGACTGCGATCCCTGGTTCTGGACCCACCCACTGAGATGCTGATGAGGGAAAATGCCTCAACCTCGTGTGCGAGGCTTGGGCTGGTTCAGTTATAAGTGGTACATAAGGCGCACCTGACAAAGTCAAGGATGAGCCGGATGTTTGAAGGAGTGGAGGATGTGTGTGTGAGCGGTGCAGGAGGGGCCTAGCTAATCATGTGCATATGTTCTGGCTCTGCCCAAGGTTGGAGACGTTTTTTTGGGGGGGGGGGGGTTCTTTAGCACCAGATCGGTAACCTGACAAGTGGACTTGGAGCACATTCTCCTGGGGGCCATACTCTGGGTGCCGGACTTGCCAGAATTGCAGACGGGTGCGGAGCAGATGTGTTAGCCTTCGCCTTGCTCATCGCTCGCAGGCGGGTCCTATGGGGGTGGAAGTCAGCTTCTCCACCCTCTGCCTTGGGAAGGCTGGGGGATTTAATGCCGTTCCTATGTTTGGAAAAGATGACATTTTCCTCCAGGGGGACGAGTGAGGGGTTGCACAAGAGATGGGGTCTGTTTATATCATGTTTTGGAGAGCTAGTTGTCGCTAACAGGTAGCGGGATGGCGGTGGGGTTGCTTTGGGGTTATTTCAGTGTAAATGTTGTGTGTTATGGATCAGGGGCCTATGGGGAGAAGGCAGGAGAATTGGGATGAGAAAAATATCAGCTGTGATTGAATGGTGGAGCAGACACGATGGGCCGAGTGGCCTAATTCTGCTCCTACACCTTATGGTATTGTGTTGTGTGATTGTAACAATGTTAAAACTCTTGGCTGGATTCTCCGCCGGTGGGATGCTCCATTTTGCCGGCAGCCGGTTTCCTGTCGACGTGGGGCTGCCCCACAATGGGAAACCCCATTGACCGGCCGGCGTAACGGAGCATCCCGCCGGCCGATAGAAATAGAAATGTGGCGGGGTGGGATGGAGAATCCAGCCCACTATTTCTCTCTCCACTGCCTGTCCGGCTGAGTTCTTCACAGTTGCTGTTTCTATATCAGATTTATTGCATTCACAGTATTTTGTTGCTGTTGCATTATTGTTGCGATGTTAAGGAAGAATAGTATTTGCATTTGTTCTGTGCTCTATCACGTCTTCAGAGTATTAGTAGAAAAGACTTGTTGGTGATGTGCCTGGCTGTGGTTGCTGAACATATTTTCACAGCATGAAGGTTTATGTGTCTAACCCTTTCTACCCCAAAACCCTTTCTGCAAAACACTGACATCCGATTATACTGTACTTTTTCTCTGAGTCGCCTATGAGTAAAACATTCCTTCTTGTAGTACTCCATCCACCATCACAGCTTTGATTAGCTTCCATCGGCAAGTAATTGTTGTATATTTTAGACACCAAACAGGGTTATAATTTTGAAAACTGTCCTTAGTTGAAGGGTCTGTGGCTCTTCACATCATTTTGGAAAACTACATTAAATGTGACATATTTATTTAAAACGTCAATAGATATGAGACTGCAGTGTCTTGTACAAGACAGATGAAAGGAGAACATTGACAGAGTACGCTGACTAAGTATTTTAAATATAGCCTTCCTTTTATGGAAATGAGCTGAAGGTTCAGTTGAGTTTGTAAACTTGCTCCTCTTACGATGATTATGTTCTAGTTCCAGAGCCATCAGACAACACGGCCCAGCAGCCCGGAATGAATGAGAATGTACCGTCTACAGCCAGCAGCAGCACAAGCAGTATCGGGGGAAGCACATCCGCTATTCCCCAGCCCAACTCTGCCAAACCCTGGCGCAGCAAATCTCTCAACGCCAAGCACACTGCCACGTCTTCCATGTTATCTGTGAAGCAGCCCCCGCAGGAACCGCCCAAGCCAGCGGCTGAAACTACTGCCAAGTCCAATGCCAATGGTCAGAAATCCATGCTGGAGAAGTTGAAGCTGTTCAATAATAAAGGTGGTTGCAAGACTGGTGGGCCCACCCTGGAGAGCTCAGGGCCTCGTGATGGCAGCTGTGAGAGGGTGGAGCCCACTTCTAACTCTGTGGACCTTCCTGAGGCAGACGCCTCGGCCAAAAGTATTAATAGTGCCGCACCTGCCTCGAACAGCCCCAAAATTGCACTAAAAGGCATCGCGCAAAGGACCATCAGTCGAGCGCTGAGCAATAAGAAAAGCTCGCCGAAAGGCAGTGAAAAGGAGAAAGAAAAGCAGAAGGAGAAAGACAAAACGAAGGAGGTCTCCAAAAGGGTATCCGTCTGTGAAAAAACTGAATTGGACAAGGAGCAAAAAGAGGAGCCGCAGCTCACCGCTCCCGAAATGCCAAAAAAATCCTCCAAGCTCTCCAGCTTTATCCCAAAAGGAGGGAAATCGAATGGTGCCAAAAAAGATCCTCCCGCGCCCCAGCAAAGTGGAATACCAAAACCAGGGCTAAAAACCTCGACAGGGAAAACTACAAGTGCCCAAGCTCCTGCAAAGGAAACTGAGCGGCCCCGCAGTGGGAGGCTCAGTGCTGGACTCACGCTGCAGAAATCACAGTTGGACAGTAAGAATTCCAGTTCCAGCAGTTTGGCCTCCTCCGAAGGAAAAGGGGCCGCGGGGACGCCCCCTGCAAACAGTAGCAATGTTCAGGCTGCCGGTACAGTCAGCACAACCCAAACTACAGGAAGTAACACAGTCAGTGTACAGCTACCTCATCCACAGCACCAATATAACCACCCCAACACTGCCACTGTCGCTCCATTCATGTATAGGTATGTCTGATGTGTTACATTACAATTTTATACTTTGGGAATTTTCATCATTATGCAAGTTAAACTGTTTTTTGCCTTGACTTGATAGGCCTGGTATCGGACAAATGCGATTATAAATGCTCTCTCGTGGTTGAGGGTATGAGACACTTCAGGTCACATTTGCCACAGATAGGCTCTCTGATAGATTTGTGGACTATGTGGTGTAACATAAGCCATGCTGAATAGTAGACCCTAAGTTGTTGTATTACTGAGGAGGAAGTAACGTAGTGGTATTATCGCTGGACTAGTAATCTAGAGACCCAAAGCTATGCTCCCGCCATGGTAGATAGTGAAATATGGACTCAGTACAAATCTGGAATTAAAAGTCTAAAACAAAAGGTGACCATGAATCGGCCCCGATTGTCGTAAAAACCCGTCTGGTTTATTAATGTTCTTTAGGGAAGGAAATCCGCCGTCCTTACCTGGTCTGGCCTACATGTGACTCCAGATCCACAGCAATGTGGTTGACTCTTAAATGTCCTCAGGGATGGGCAATAAATGCTGGCCTGGTCAGCGACACCCACATCCCATGGATGAATTTTTAAAAATAGTCTACTCCAATTTTCTCCCTAACCCTCCTTTCCTTAAAGCATTGTCTCTTTGATGGGTGACAATATCACTGTTGCCCTGCAGTACATTTGCTTAGTGATGAGGAATAAGTCTTGCCAATATTGGGAGGTTATTTAAACTGCAGTGAACATCACAGCCAAGTCTGATCTTACCTTCAACTGATATTCACATATGCAAACTTCCAGCAGAAAGAGGAGGTGATATTTTGGCTGATTTCCCACTCCCTAATCCAGAATTGCTGAAGTTGTTTGTCGTGCTTGTACCAGTGTGTGCAGCAGGTCCCCTCCCTCAGTATTGTCTGCCTGATGGAAACTACATCCCTTTATTAACTCCCTGCACAAATGGGTAGCTGATTCTGGGTTTGATCCCTGGTTACTGTGTTGAGTTAGCTGCTGACAGTTGTAGAAACGATTGGGATGTCACCCTGGGCCTCTGTTTCCCTCCTAGCCTAAGGATACTATCAATCAGTGGCTTAAAAACCTCTACAGGGATCTCAAATTCTGATTGTACTGCTTTGTGACCTGATGCATAGCACATGGGTATGAAAAGTAGTTGATGGGATTGGGCTCCAATGCAATGTCCCCACAGGATTTGGGGAGGGGAGGCGCGGTGGCGCAGTGGTTAGCAATGCTCACGGTGCTGAGTACCCAGGTTCGATCCCGGCTCTGGGTCACTGTGTGGAGTTTGCACATTCTCCCTGTGTTTGCGTGGGTTTTGCCCCCACAACCCAAACGATGTGCAGGGTAGGTGGATTGGCCACGCTAAAGTGCCCCTTAATTGTAAAAAATGAATTGGGTACTCTAAATTTATATTTAAAAAAAGGTTTGGGGAGGCCTGAGGTTTAGACTCACCCTCGGAGTATGACCACAGACTCGCATCACCAGGGAAATGGTATCCTAACTTGGGTCGTCACCTTCAGACGGAGGCTGGGTAGGGGAACAAAATTTGTAATTAAAAGTTACCAGGAGCTGCAATTCAGTGTTTTACTTTCTCACGAATGAAGTGGAAGATGTTTTCAACAAAGTATTGGCAGGACCATTTATTTACCTCCTGGTTGCCTGAATTCTCCACATTAATGCTACGATGTGCATGAACATCCGAATGGAGGCCCTCCCTCTTCCTTATCCAATTGCTTTGCCAAGACCTGCGAATACAGGACCGCTACGTTCTGTTGCAGTGAGTAACTACGTTGGAGTGGCTCCCAGTCCTTTGTGCAGCTGGCTCCCCGACCTCATTATTCTCATTTCCTCGTGAAGACAGAAAATGAGCTTTACTGGGGAGGGAAGAAAAGAAACAGGTTAGCAAACATGGAGTGGAGGGTAAGGTCCGAGAGGTGGTGTGACAAGAGTCCATTAACAAATGATTGTGCCTCCCTTCCTGCCTGAACAGAAGGTGTGAAATGGAGTGGTTACAGAGGAGAAGACTGAACACCGAGGGAAAATAATAGCCAGAATACAAACGTAATTAACTTGTTCAAACGTGACTCAACAGCCTTTGCAATAGGATTTAAAAAAAATAATTTTCTGGTTTAAATTTTGAACTGGTAAACCATTGAAACCATTTCTGTTGCAATGCACAGTTCAAACTATTTGAATTGTACTGCAGGGTGTGATTTTGCGAGCAAGTAACCAATTTACCTATGGTTGGCTGCATTTTTCTGTTTCTGTACAATTACTTCATAAGGGGCCGATGAATTATGCAGACGGTCCACTCGCTGTTCACTCCATTAAAGCAGGTTTATATTTGCAGTGCCTTGTTTTTTAGGTCACAGACAGACAGCGAAGGAAATGTGATGACTGAATCTGGAACAGGGGGAGTGAACATGGATACTGTTCTGTACAGCAAAAATGGACAAACATGCATTGAGGATTTGCCCGGTAAGTTGCCCAGTTTTTACGTACACGCACAGGCTATGACATTAAAAAAAAGCGAAGGCTGAAGTTTTGTAATTTAAAATGTTTGCAGTGTTGTGTGAAGGTGCATATCTATTTCAGTCAATAACGTTGACATTTTTTATCCCTTGTCACAGAAATGAGGAACAATTGTATCGTTCTGCAAATGCAGTCTGATACATCTAGTTTTGCTGCTTGTTTGACTTGTCATCTCTAAGTTGGCAGAGTGACTATACAAGCGGACCATATGAAAGCAATGTAAGGATTTTCCCACCCCTTCCAAAAATGCATACTCATGATTTTGCATGGCAAAGGATTTCAAACTGATGTCTGCAAGATCTTCAGATTTATCATTGTCTGAGGCCAAGCACATTTCACATTGTGAGCCCAGCATCTTGAACATTTTTATTCAATATTCTTTGCCAGTTCTTGTTCCTTCTTGCTTTATTTCAGTTGCATGTGCACTAATTTACAAAAAAATGTCTGCATTGCTGAAGCTGTCCTTGTTTGGG
The DNA here is from genome assembly GCF_902713615.1 of Scyliorhinus canicula. Classification (NCBI taxonomy): domain Eukaryota; kingdom Metazoa; phylum Chordata; class Chondrichthyes; order Carcharhiniformes; family Scyliorhinidae; genus Scyliorhinus; species Scyliorhinus canicula. The sequence goes on along the minus strand of NC_052154.1, from coordinate 191,917,049 downwards.
CTGCTGCCAGTGCTTTTTGAAAGCTGGATTCCTGGTTTCTGCGAGAGTATCAATATTTGCAGAGCCCCCCAGTATATGCTGGGGACAACCCTGCAACACACATGCAATTTAGTTCATTATTAAAGCCACAGGTTCTCCAAGTTCACCTTTATGACCCCACGCGATTACTGATGTTGCCGATGTTTCTTGTTGAAGCCTTTTATTGGTCTGCAGGGTTCCCAAATAAAGTAGCATTTAATTTCCGAAGATTTCCTGTAGATTTTACATATTTAAAATATCTTTTTACCGTAAACATTTTTTTGGGTCAATTTCTCTTCTTTCCCCTCCCTGAGATATTGGGCCTGCAGTGCCAAGAACGACCCCGCTATCAAGCGGGACTTTTTTTGACCTCGGTTGAGAACGCTTCGCGGAGGTCACAATTACCTCACTCACTTCCTGCAGTGATGAGCTCAGCTTGCCAGTGCAGGAAGAGATCAGGGCGCCATTTTTAAAACGCCAGCCCGATCTCTCAACCTCCACTCCCACTCCCACCGTGGCCTCCAGACCCCCCAGCGTCCCAACGTACCTCCTCTCCAGGGGTCCTCAAGTCCCCTCACCCCATCGCTTAAGGGCAGGGCTCCGGGCTCCATTCCTGTCACGTGCAACCTGGCACCTTGGTGCTGCCAGCCTGCCAGGGTGCATTGCCAGGGAGCATTGGCAGCCCTGCCTGAGTGCCCAGGTGGCAGTGCCAAGATGCAGGGTCGTCAGTGGAAAGGTGCCCAAGTGGCGGCGGGAGTGCCAGGGTACTAATACCCTACCCAGAGCCGAACCGATGGTGTGGGAGACCTTCCCCTCCACCCCCAGGTGTCACCACGCCTTGTTCACGTTTGTGTGGATTCTTGCTGAACGGTGCCACGTGAGGTCTCCCAGGCTTGAACGTTCGTTCCCGTGCCTCGGGAGAATCGAGCGGCAACATATTTAAATGAGCCTAGTTACCGACCTTGTCCTGTCACTGAGTGTGCACGACAAAGCCATTCGATCATGCCCATTTACTCTGTTGGTTTGCAATATCCTTGACTGACCCCCCCTGTGTGTTGCTCAAGTGCTCATTCTTGCAAGTTATTTCATTGTGGAGTGTCTGGACGAGATCATGTCCAGAAGTTCAGTTCCATGGCTGGTTTTGAGATACCAACAGTGGGAAACCTGCTTGTTCGTTTCTTTCCTTTTTTATCCTCTAGTTCAGGGACACAGATGGCCAATTGTCATACTCCTACTGCCTCCCCAATGATCATTAGCAAACTCAGTAGAAGCTGAGGATCGGACTTGGTGCTGTCCGGGCCTGTATGATTTTAGTTCCTGGATAATTCAATTGCTGAGCTGTTGTGGTGTGTTTTACCCATCTTTAAGAAGATTTGGTGGGCACTGCATGATCCTGCTATATTCTCTTTCATCGTTCCCAGATGATGGACGAATTAGAATAACATTGAACCAATTTGTTTTTTTCCCTGTACATTGTGATTCATTGGACATTAGGCCAAGCTGCATTGGGTAGTACACAAGATTGGATTAGCACAGCGCTAAATCGCTGGCTTTGAAAGCTGACCAAGGCAGGCCAGCAGCACGGTTAAATTCCTGTACCAGCCTCCCCGAACAGGCGCCGGAATGTGGCGACTAGGGGCTTTTCACAGTAACTTCATTTGAAGCCTACTTGTGACAATAAGCGATTTTCACTTTTTTCACTAAAGCTATGGCAAAATTACAAAGCACAATTTCAAGTGAACCTGATAATTTTTGTTCCATGTTTAGTTTCTGGATTTAGCGTTTTAATGTAAATTATTGAAAGTAGAGCCTTTGGCAGGATTTTCAGCTGCCATTCGATGTTGGCAAAAATGGCGACACTGGCCAAAATTCCCTCGAGACATCAGGTACAAGAATCTCGGCGGCGAGATCTCGTTCTGAGATTTTCCCCTATCATTGCTAGTGACACAATGAGGTCCCTCCTTCCTATAAATACATTTAAATATATTTAACGGTCTTCCTGCCATATGTTCTGTGGTATCATCATACATGAAGGTAATGTAAGGGTTAATGAAATGGATACAGACAGCCACTAGAGGGAGCTAATCCTAGAAGTATAAAAGGGATGACACTGAGCCTTGTGGGACAGGAGGTTGGAGTAGGTGGTAGGAGCAGGAGCTGGCTAGGAGTACTGAAGATAGTGAGGGAGCAAGAGAGAAGTATATTAAGTTAGAGAGTTAGATGTTAGATTAATATAGTGAGTATAGTTTATGAGTGATCAATCAACTGTGTAGTTTATTAGGGATAAGTGTTGAATCTAGTTAATTGTGTTCAATAAAATAGTTTTGCTGGTGTACAAGACTCGTTGTTCTCTGATCAACACAACACATCGAAGCCATCTAGATAGAGCAAGGCAGAGAACAACACATGGTCCACCCAGGTAGGGAATTCTCCCGTCGGCGAGGTTTATGGCAACTATTGCAAAGCGACAAATGGGTAAGTATAGCCTCCTGGGGGAAGAGGGACATGGAAAAGCACTGTTCCCTAGCACTCTGGCAGTGAAACAAGGTTATCCCAAGGGTGTATCCTTGGGGAGCCCCACTGGGCAGGTTCCCCTTTTGTGCTGCATGTGGGTGAGGGTGGAGGGTGGGGGGGGGGGGTTAGGGAAGGTTGTGGGTGGGAGTTGACATGGTGCCTGTGTGTGTGTGGGGGAGGGGGAATTTCTCCTGTGCTTGTGGGGGTGGAGTTGCCCCTAGTACTTGTGTATAATTCCACATAGTACGTGTGTCTGGGGGGGGGGGGGGGGGGGGGGCACGGTGCTTATGTGTGGAGAGGTTGCCCTGATACTTGCGTTAGGGAGCAGGGTTGCTCTGATGCCTGTGGTGGGTAGGTGCTTGTGGGATGGTCCCCTGTATTCGTGGCGTAGGAAGGTTTCTTTCCAACACAGATTGTAGTGCCCTTTAAAGAGGGCCCCACTCCACCAAAATGATGGCAGAAACTCCGCCCACAGAATCTTTGTGCAGAGTGCCAGAGAATGTGGAGAGAAACCTCAGCTCTGCAGCTGGAGAGCTACACACCGGTTTTCTCACTGAAACCGACATTGTGACTAATTATCAGAAGATTTTGCCCATCGGGATCAGTAAAAGACTCAGGAAGGCAATGCAGGAGTCCCCTGTGGTCATCCCTCTCTCAAACAGGTATATCAATTTGGATACTGTTGGTGGGGTGGCCTCTCGGGGGAAATCAGCAGTGTCCGAGTTCATTGCACCATGGGTGGCTCTGCTGCTCAGATGGGTGGGAGAAAAACCAGTGGCAGAGCTTAACGATTGAGGATTCAGTAGTTAGGGGCATGGACGGATGCTTCTGTGGCCGCAAACGTGAATCGAGGATGGTATGTGACCTCCCTAGTGCCAGAATCCTGGGTGTCACGGAGCAGCTGCAGGGCATTCTGGGGAGGGAAGGTGAACGGCGACTGGTTATGATACACATTTGTACCAATGACATTGGCAAGCTAAGGGATGAGGACCAGCAAGCCGAATACAGGAGGTTAGGAGATAAACTAAAATACAGGGCCTCAAATGTCATAACCTCAGTATTACTTTCAGTTCCACGCACTCGAGGGAGCAGGAATAAGAGGATAGATTAAATGAATGCGTGGCTGGAGAGATGGTGCAGCCGGGATGGATACAGATTCTTGAGGCATGGGACTGGTTCAGGGGCAGGTTGGATCTGTACCAACTGGAAGGATCTGTACCAACTGGAACTGACTGGGACCAATGTCCTTGCGGGGGGTTTTGCTAGTACTATTGGGGAGTATTTAAACTAGTGCGTCAGAGGAATGGCATCCCAAGAGCAGGATCAGATAAGATAAATTCAGATCAGGAAAATGGTGGTAGAACATTAGCTAGTAATGCAAAAGACGTAATGGTAGGCTTGGAATTACAGGAGAAGCAAAGTTTAGAAAGTATCCAGCAAGGGAAAATGGTGGGGTTAAAATGTTTATACTTCAATGCAAGGAGTAATACAAACAAGGTTGACGAGTGAAGAGTACAAGTAGACACATGGCAGCAGGATGCTGTTGCTACAATGGAAGACTGGCTAAAGGAGGGGCAAAATTGGCAGCTCAATATCTCTGGATAGAGAGTTTTCAGGCAGGATAGAGTGGGAGGGGCAGCACGGTGGCCTAGTGGTTAGCACAACCGCCTCACAGCGCTGAGGTCCCAGGTTCGATCCCGGCTCTGGGTCACTGTCCGTGTGGAGTTTGCACATTCTCCCCGCGTCTGCGTGGGTTTCGCCCCCACAACCCAAAAAATGGGCAGAGTAGGTGGATTGGCCATGCTAAATTGCCCCTTAATTGGGAAAAATAATTGGGTAATCTAAATTTATTAAAAAAAAGAGAAAAAAAAAGGATAGAGTGGGAGATAAAAAAGGAGGGGGAGTAACAGTAATGGTTAAAGAATTAAATCCCATTGTGAGAATGGATGATACAGTAAACGGTTTCATGAGTTGAAGTTAGAAATAAAAAAGGGGCAGTCACACTACTGGGAGACCCCTCAAATAGCGAAGGGGAGATAGAAGATCAAATATATAGGCAAATTTCTGCCTGTAAGAACAAGAGGGCAATAATAGTCGGAGACTTTAACAATCCCAATATCAACTGGGATTCAAACAATATAAGGGGAACTGAGGAAGAAAAATTGTGCAGTGTGTCCAGGAAAATGTTTTCGCCCAATCAGTGACAAGCCCAACAAGAGGAGCTGCAATTCTAGATCTAGTCTTGGGGAACAAAGAAGGGTGAGTGGGTGAAGTGACAGTTAGCGACCATATCGGCGAAAGTGATCACAATTCAGTTAGATTCAGTGTTACCATGGAAAGGGACAGAGATAAAACAGGTGTAAAAGTTTTGAACGGAGGCAAGGCAAATTTTAAAGAAATTCAAAGGGACTTGGCTGAGGTGGACTGGCCAACATTGAAATGAAATGAAATTAAAATCGCTTATTGTCACAAGTAGGCTTCAAATTAAGTTACTGTGAAAAGCCCCTAGTCGCCACATTCCGGCGCCTGTTCGGGGAGGCTGGTACAGGAATTGAACCGTGCTGCTGGCCTACCTTGGTCTGCTTTAAAAGCCAGCGATTTAGGCCTGTGCTAAACCAGCCCCAGTGCTGGAGGATAAATCAATGGAAAACCACTGGGAAGCACTAAAAGGAGAAGAGATCCTGGCTGGGATTCTCCGACCCGGCTCCGGGGAATCCCCGGGGGGTGGGGAGGCGCGAATCCCACCTCAACGGCGACTTCCCTATTCTCCCGCGCCGTTTTTTCGGGGGCCGGCGGAATTCCCGCCACGCCGGTCGGGGGCCGTTGACAGCGGCCCCTGCGGCGGTTCTCCGGGGCCCGATTGGCCAAGTGGCCGTCAAGTTTTGCCCAATCCCGCCGGCATGACTTACTCACCTCACACACTCCGGGACCTGGTAGGTAAGTCTGGGGGGGGGGGGGGGGGGGGGGTTCCGACCCCAGGAAGTGGGGGGCCACGGTGGCCTGGCCCATGTTCGTGGCCTACTGATCTGCGGGTGGGCTGGTTCCGTGGGGGCCTTCTTTCGTCTGCACCGGGCCCCTGTAGGGCTCCGCCATATTGCCCGGGGCCCGGCTGGGAGAAGGGAACACCCGCGCATGCACGGAAATATGTTGGCCAGTTCACGCATGCGCGAGACCACGCCGGCCATTTCGCACATGCGCGAACCCGCGCCAGCACTTCAGCGATGGCTGGAGCTGCGAGAACCACTCCGGGGTCAATCTAGCCCCTGAGAAAGTGGAGACTTTGGGGAAATGATGCAGATATAGTAGTCCAGGAGGAAATCTGTGAGATATCAGAGGGGATAATCATAAAAGGAGAGGAGGTATTTGAAGGATTGAAATCCTTGCAAGTTGATAAGTAGTCAGGGCCAGATGGAGTGTTTCCAAGGCTAGAAGTTCAGGGAGGAGATAACAGATGCCCTGAAGATGAGTTTCTAATCTTTGCTAGATATAAGGGAGATACTGGAGGACTGGAGAAATATAAACATGGTTCCATTGTTTAAGAAGGGATCGAAGAAAATGCCAAACAATTATAGGCCAGTTAGTCTTACGTTAGTCGTGGAAAAATAATAGAATCAGTCCTGAGAGATAGGATTAACTATCACATAGAAAATCGCCAACTATTCAGGGATAGTCAGCCTGGATGTGTTAAAGGAAGGTCTTGCCTCACAAATCTGATCAAATTCTTTGAGGAGGTGACAAGAAGGGTTGATGAAGTAGTGTAGTGGATGTGTGCTTGGATTTTAGCAAGGTGTTTGATAAAGACCCACATGGCAGATTAGTCAAGAAAATGAAAGCCCATGCGCATTGTGGCAAACTGGATAAAACGTTGGCTTAGTAACAGACCTGGCGGGGTGTCGGAGAATCCCGCCCATGATGTTGGAATTGTATAAAACACTGGTGAGGCCACAACTGGAGTATTGTGCTCAGTTCTGGTCACCACATTACAGGAAGGACGTTATTGCTCTGGAGAGAGTGCAGAGGAGGTTGCCAAGAATGTTGCCAGGGCTGGAGAATTGTAGCTACGAGGAGAGATTGGAGAGGTTGGGGTTATTTTCCTTGAAACAAAGAAGGCTGAGGGGTGACTTACATAGAACATAGAACATAGAACGATACAGCGCAGTACAGGCCCTTCGGCCCTCGATGTTGCACCGACATGGAAAAAAAAAACTAAAGGCCATCTAACCTACACTATGCCCTTATCATCCATATGCTTATCCAATAAATTTTTAAATGCCCTCAATGTTGGCGAGTTCACTACTGTTGCAGGTAGGGCATTCCACGGCCTCACCACTCTTTGCGTAAAAAACCCACCTCTGACCTCTGTCCTATATCTATTACCCCTCAATTTAAGGCTATGTCCCCTCGTGCTAGCCACCTCCATCCGCGGGAGAAGGCTCTCGCTGTCCACCCTATCTAACCCTCTGATCATTTTGTATGCCTCTATTAAGTCACCTCTTAACCTTCTTCTCTCTAACGAAAACAACCTCAAGTCCATCAGCCTTTCCTCATAAGATTTTCCCTCCATACCAGGCAACATCCTGGTAAATCTCCTCTGCACCCGTTCCAAAGCTTCCACGTCCTTCCTATAATGAGGCGACCAGAACTGTACGCAATACTCCAAATGCGGCCGTACCAGAGTTTGGTACAGCTGCATCATGACCTCATGGCTCCGGAACTCAATCCCTCTACCAATAAAGGCCAACACACCATAGGCCTTCTTCACAACCCTATCAACCTGGGTGGCAACTTTCAGGGATCTATGTACATGGACACCGAGATCCCTCTGCTCATCCACACTACCAAGAATTTTACCATTAGCCAAATATTCCGTATTCCTGTTATTCTTTCCAAAGTGAATCACCTCACACTTCTCCACATTAAACTCCATTTGCCACCTCTCAGCCCAGCTCTGCAGCTTATCTATGTCCCTCTGTAACCTGCAACATCCTTCCGCACTGTCTACAACTCCACCGACTTTAGTGTCGTCTGCAAATTTACTCACCCATCCTTCTGCGCCCTCCTCTAGGTCATTTATAAAAATGACAAACAGCAACGGCCCCAGAACAGATCCTTGTGGTACGCCACTCGTAACTGAACTCCATTCTGAACATTTCCCATCAACTACCACTCTCTGTCTTCTTTCAACTAGCCAATTTCTGATCCACATCTCTAAATCACCCTCAATCCCCAGCCTCCGTATTTTCTGCAATAGCCGACCGTGGGGAACCTTATCAAACGCTTTACTGAAATCCATATACACCACATCAACTGCTCTACCCTCGTCTACCTGTTCAGTCACCTTCTCAAAGAACTCGATAAGGTTTGTGAGGCATGACCTACCCTTCACAAAACCATGCTGACTATCCCTAATCATATTATTCCTATCTAGATGATTATAAATCGTATCTTTTATAATCCTCTCCAAGACTTTACCCACCACAGACGTTAGGCTCACCGGCCTATAGTTACCGGGGTTATCTCTACTCCCCTTCTTGAACAAAGGGACCACATTTGCTATCCTCCAGTCCTCTGGCACTATTCCTGTAGCCAATGATGACCTAAAAATCAAAGCCAAAGGCTCAGCAATCTCTTCCCTGGCTTCCCAGAGAATCCTAGGATAAATCCCATCCGGCCCCGGGGACTTATCTATTTTCACCTTGTCCAGAATTGCCAACACTTCTTCCCTACGCACCTCAATGCCATCTATTCTAATAGCCTGGGTCTCAGCATTCTCCTCCTCAATATTATCTTTTTCTTGAGTGAATACTGACGAAAAGTATTCATTTAGTATCTCGCTTATCTCCTCAGCCTCCACACACAACTTCCCACCACTGTCCTTGACTGGCCCTACTCTTACCCTAGTAATTCTTTTATTCCTGACATACCTATAGAAAGCTTTTGGGTTTTCCTTGATCCTACCTGCCAAAGACTTCTCATGTCCCCTCCTTGCTCGTCTCAGCTCTCTCTTTAGATCCTTCCTCGCTTCCTTGTAACTATCAAGCGCCCCAACTGAAACTTCACGCCTCATCTTCACATAGGCCTCCTTCTTCCTCTTAACAAGAGATTCCACTTCTTTGGTAAACCACGGTTCCCTCGCTCGACCCCTTCCTCCCTGCCTGACTGGTACGTACTTATCAAGAACATGCAATAGCTGTTCCTTGAACAAGCTCCACATATCCAGTGTGCCCAACCCTTGCAGCCTACTTCTCCAACCAACACATCCTAAGTCATGTCTAATGGCATCATAACTGCCCTTCCCCCAGCTATAACTCTTGCTCTGCGGGGTATACTTATCCCTTTCCATCACTAACGTAAAGGTCACCGAATTGTGGTCACTGTCTCCAAAGTGTTCACCTACCTCCAGATCTAACACCTGGCCTGGTTCATTACCCAAAACCAAATCCAAAGTGGCCTCACCTCTTGTTGGCCTGTCAACATATTGTGTCAGAAAACCCTCCTGCACACATTGTACAAAGAACGACCCATCCAATGTACTCGAACTATATCTTTTCCAGTCAATATTAGGAAAGTTAAAGTCTCCCATAACAACTACCCTGTTACTTTCGCTCTTTTCCAGAATCATCTTCGCCATCCTTTCCTCTACATCTCTAGAACTATTAGGTGGCCTATAGAAAACTCCCAACAGGGTGACCTCTCCTTTCCTGTTTCTAACCTCAGCCCATACTACCTCTGAAGAAGAGTCCCCATCTTGCATCCTTTCTACCACCGTAATACTGTCCTTGACTAGCAGCGCCACACCTCCCCCTCTTTTGCCCCCTTCTCTGACCTTACTAAAGCACCTAAACCCCGGAACCTGCAACAACCATTCCTGTCCCTGCTCTATCCATGTCTCTGAAATGGCCACAACATCGAAGTCCCAGGTACCAACCCATGCTGCCAGTTCCCCTACCTTATTTCGTATACTCCTGGCATTGAAATAGACACACTTCAAACCACAGACCTGAACACTGCCGCCCTCCTGCGAAGTCAAAACTGTGCTCCTGACCTCTCTACTCTCAATCTCTCGCACCCCAAAACTACAATCCAGGTTCCCATGCCCCTGCTGAATTAGTTTAAAACCCCCCAAAGAGTACTAACAAATCTCCCCCCCAGGATATTGGTGCCCCTCAGGTTCAGATGTAGACCATCCTGTCTATAGAGGTCCCACCTTCCCCAGAAAGAGCCCCAGTTATCCAGAAATCTGAATCCCTCCCGCCTGCACCATCCCTGTAGCCACGTGTTTAATTGCTCTCTCTCCCTATTCCTCATCTCACTATCACGTGGCACGGGCAACAACCCAGAGATAACAACTCTGTTTGTTCTCGCTCTGAGCTTCCATCCTAGCTCCCTAAAGGCCTGCCTGACATCCTTGTCCCCTTTCCTACCTATGTCGTTAGTGCCAATGTGGACTACAACTTGGGGCTGCTCCCCCTCCCCCTTAAGGACCCGGAAAACACGATCCGAGACATCACGTACCCTTGCACCTGGGAGGCAACATACCAAACGTGAGTCTCTCTCGCTCCCACAAAATCTCCTATCTGTGCCCCTGACTATTGAGTCCCCAATTACTAATGTTCTACTCCTTTCCCCCCTTCCCTTCTGAGCAACAGGGACAGACTCCGTGCCAGAGGCCCGTACCCCATGGCTTACCCCTGGTAAGTCGTCCCCCCCACAAGTATCCAAAACGGTATACTTGTTACTCAGGGGAACGACCGCAGGGGGTCCCTGCACTGACTGCTTCTTCCCAGTCCCTCTTACAGTTACCCATCTATCTCCAGTCTTTGGTGTAACTACTTCCCTGAAGCTCCTATCTATGACCCCCTCTGCCTCCCGAATGATCCGAAGTTCATCCAGCTCAAGCTCCAGGTCCCTAACACGGTTTTTGAGGAGCTGGAGTTGGGTGCACTTCCCACAGATGAAATCAGCAGGGACACTGACGGCGTCCCTCACCTCAAACATTCTGCAGGAGGAGCATTGTACTGCCTTCCCTGACATCCCCTCTAGATTAAAAAAAAAACAAGAAAAAGAAAAAGAAAGGAAGAGCTTACCTGATATTACCTCAAACCCTGATCCCGCTGAAAGGTAAGCAAATTTAAAGGCACTCACTCACCTTCACGACAGGCCCCTGCTCCCGCTTCCCAACCACCGTGGGGTGGGGGGGTTGGTTAGAGGAGGAGGTAGGGTGGGAAACACTCACAAAGTGTTTCGGGTTTAACTGTCACTTGCCAACAGCCCCTCCACAAACCACCTTCAACTTAGGCTGACCGCACTGCACGCATGCAAATTTCCCCAGAACAGCTGATCAGTAGCTCTGCTCTGCTGCCCTCTGCTGGTTGAGGTGAACAAAATTCCGAGGGGAAGAGAGAGAGTGAACAGGGTTTCCCTTGATGGAGAATTCTAGAACCAGGGGACTTGGATTCAAGATAAGTGGCAGAAGATGTGGAGGAGACGTGAGGAAGAGCTTTTTCACGCAGAGGACAGTGGGAGTCCGGAATTCGCTGTCCGAGTTGGTGATGGAGGCAGAGACCTTGAACTCTTTTAAAAAGTACCTGGATCTGCACCTGAAGTGTTGGAAGCTACAGGACTATGTACGGGGTGCAGGAAGGTGGGATTGGAAAGGGCACCTGGGTACCCTTGGGCTGTCATGGACAAGATGAGCCGAATGGCCTCCTCCTGCACTCGGACATATCTATGATTCTATGATTGTATTTGTAATCCAAATTCACATCTCAGTTTTAGGACAGAGAAATTAAGGAATAGCATCCAAAAGGAGAGTCAGAGGCATCTTGCAAATATTTCCAGTGGTGTCCGCTGGTTTAAAACAAAATTGTTTGAAACTCATTCATGTTTCATAAATTTCCTTTCCTGTTTAGCTACCCTGAGGCTGGGTTAATATGGACTGGGGGAATTAGCAGGTTTTCAGCAACTTGCGCAAGAAACTCCTTTAATAAGTTACGGTCAATGAGTAGTGTGAATGTTTATTGATCCCTGGGTCAGGCAAGGAAACAGAGTTGGATCAGATGAGAATTGTGTTGGGTACTGCAAGGGTTTAAGCTTGACATCCTCGTCACAGTTACGTGTTTTAAAAATTCTTTCATGGGATGTGGGAATTGTCCATCCCTAATTTCCCTTGAGAAGGTGGTGGTGAGCCCCCTTCTTGAGCCGCTACAGTCCATGTGATGCAGGTACACCCACAGTGCTGTTAGGGAGGGAGTTCCAGAATTGTGCCCCAGCGACAGTGAAGTAACGACCGATATATTTCCAAGTCTGGATGGTGTGGGGCGAACCTGCAGCTGGTGACGCTCCCATGCATCTACTGCCCTTGTTCTTCTAGGTGGTTACAGTCATGGGTTTGGAAGATGCTGTCAAAGGAGCCTTGGTGAGTTGCTATGTATTACATGCGTTCACAGCAGGTAAACATTTCAAACAGATAAAGATGCAGGGCTATGGATAGGGAACCGGATGGTGGAATTAACTCTCAAAAATGCTAGCAAAAGAACCAGAACAAACTTAACAGTCGAAATGGTCTTCTTTCTGTGATCTAAACTTGTATGGTTTAATAATTAAGGAAAATAGAATTTCTATGTCATGGTGGAAGACCATTTCCAGAATCATAGAATGATACAACACAGAAGCAGATCTTCCAGCCTATCATGTCACTGTGCTGACTCTTTGATTTCATCGAATTTACAGTGCAGTAGGAAGCCATTCGGCCCATCGAGTCTGCACTGGCCCTTGGAAAGAGCACCCTACTTAAGCCCACACCACCACCCTATCCCCGTAGCCCAGTAACCCCAGCTAACCTTTTTTGGATACTAAGGGGCAATTTATCATGGCCAATCCACCTAACCGACACACCTTTGGACTGTGGGAGGAAACTGGAGCACCCGGAAGAAACCCACACAGAAACGGGGAGAACGTGCAGACTCCGCACTAACAGACCATTAGTCTCATGTACTTGCCTTTTCCCTATAGCCCTTCAACATCATCCCCTACAAATAATTAGCTAATTCCCTTTTGCAAGTTATTATTGAATCCTGGAGGCTCAGTCTGATGACAGGAGCTGAGGACTTATAATGAGTAATTGAGGAGAACTTCAGTTGTTGAGTTGGCTTTTGTTTTGTGCTGAGGCCTTTGTTCATCCTGTTTCAATGGGAGAATCTCCCTCTCTTCAATTTAGCTTCTGCATCAATTGAATGCCACCACCTTAAAATGCACTATGTTTTGTGACAGCAAGTCTGTTAATTAAAGAGCATGCCAAGGCTAAGTTTGTAAACCCCTTCTTTCCGTCTATACATAAAAGTTGAATCGATTACTCTAATCAACGTTGAATTTTTTTCATTGGGCAAACCGATGAATATTTTTGTTTTAAAAACATCACCTCACTGTTACACTTGAGATTTAATGGATAGAATTTTTAACAGGTTAAGCGATAAAGCTAACTATTGAAGGTGTTCCCGCTTACTTCCCTCCCCAATTCCTCCACCTCATTACTCCTTACAGTGTCTTTGGGTGCAATACAACAGGATATCTACCAGCATTTTAAAAATTATTTTGGTTGTCTTCAATTTTTTTTCCCAAAGAAAATCTTATGGGTGCAAAAAAAAAAGGTGGTGTTTAGCAGGTATTAAAATGGTCAAAATGGTGAATTTCTTTTTGGAAATACTGTCCGACCACAATTTCGACTCTGATATCTCTGGTTTGCTCGATTGACAATGGCGTGAAGTTTTCTTTCTCCTTTATTATCAGCAGCCACACTTTATAATTTGGGAATGCTCCATCCTAAATTGATTCATGTAATCGACTTTATATTTTTAACTCTGGACAATCTTACAGTTTACTCAAGTGAAAAACCCGACAGGCCCCGGTTGATATTTTTCAAAACAAAATATCTGTTGAGAATAAAGAAGCAGCTTGTAAATTCCCAGATCCACGGTTTGATTGTAATTGATTAGAAAAAGTAAGATCGTGCACCGTGTTTTGTGGTTGCTCCTGAAGACAGGAATCCATTCTCTTTTATTTTCAAGCAGGGACAAACTGGGGAAGTTACGGGGGGAGAATAACTGTGCAAAAGATTCATCAATAGAGCAGGATTCAGTGCATTAAAGGTACTGAATGGGTGTTTTGTAGTCTGAGGTTTGGCCGGCGCTTATTGTGCCCTTTATAGCTGTTTGTGCCATGGCAGTCTTTAAAGGAAGACAAATAAAAGTATGAAAAAGAGAAACACCAGATGAATATTAAGCGGTGTGAGGACTCAAAGCTGGCCTCAGTAATGACCAAAGTTTTGTCAATAAGTTGTTCTCTTGTGTGCCTAATCCAAGCACACAACAGGCATCTTTTTGCCATCAGTCATTTTAAATACCAGCTGAAGAAGCCCGGAGAAAGGGAAACCAATCCTTTCGAAGCGAGGTCCGCAAACCGAGCTGAGAAGTGGCTGTCGTCCGAAATATAAACCGGAGGCTGTGTGCAGCGAGGTCGCACTCGTACAATTTGTAACCTGAAATGCAACACTTAGAAGCTATTTTAGCTTGCGACGAAACTGAGAGCAGAGACAAACCCAATGTGAGTTTTTGTGCCATTCAAAAGTAACTGCAAGTTTCAATAGATGTCAGGCAGGACAAGTCGTTAAGAAGAGGGGTGCCTGCCTGTATTGTTCTTCCAAGAATGCATCAACCGAATGATAGCATTCGCCTTTATTCACCTAAAAACTCTGGGCTTTATGAAGCAAAAGCAAGAAGTGCGATTGGCGGTTCTCTGCTTTCTTGGAGCTACACCCGTCCTGTGCGAGAATCGAAATTGTTTTACAAGCCAAAAAGTGGAAATGTGAAGCCGCCGACCACTTCTACCGGGCTAAACTCCTCCAGGATTTTGAGGAAGGCACTTGGGTCAGAAAGTGGCTATTTAGATCGAGCCAAACCTGGAACCCAAATGAGCAAGATTCCAATGCTTTGTGGATTAAAAAACAGAGCGCAGGAACAATTGGCCAAACCAGGATTTAGCCCAACTACCAGCGAGAGGAGTTTGCCCATGGGTAGAAGTAACGAGTTGTGCCAAATACATGTTCAGCACACGTGTGTGTGGGAAGGTATTGCTCGTGTCAACGAGCAGACTCTGCTCACAATGCTCGATGTTTATCAGAATCTCAACAGTAAGTATAATAATGATGGAAATTAAAGCGGAGAGAATCACTTTTAATATGCAAACAAATACTTTCAAGTCAAAACTATCCTGCATATATCACTGCAGTTAAATGACACTGATTGGAGCTGTTTCAATGCTGCAGTAGGACTGGAGAGATTCACTCGTGGAACTCGGGGAAGGTTGGCATGGACTTGGAATGCAACTTTCAAATCTCAAACACTGTGGAGAGGGGATGCAAATTGGAGCTGAGCGGGTAGTTTTAGAACATAGAACATAGAAAAATACAGCACAGAACAGGCACTTCGGCCCACAATGTTGCGCCGAACTATTTTCCTAGATTAAGAACAAATTAATCTACACCCCATTATTCTACCGTAATCCATGTACCTATCCAATAGCCGCTTGAAGGTCCCTAATGTTCAAAGATATATTTATTAGGGGGGGTGGATTGTGGGGGCTAAAGATTATCAGTGGTGTTTTTTATAAACAGGGGGCTGGTGGGCAGCACGGTGGCGCAGTGGCTTGCACTGCTGCCTCACGGCGCCGACATCCCAGATTTGATCCTGGCTCTGGGTCACTGTCCATGTGAAGTTTGCACATTCCCCCCCCCCCCGTGTCTACGTGAGTCTCACCCCTGCAGCCCAAAGATGTGCCGGATAGGTGGCTTGGCCACGCTAAATTGCCCCTTAATTTGGGAAAAAAAAATTGGATTCTCTAAATTTAAAAAAAAAGTTAGTTTTTTTTTAAAAAGCAGGGGGGGGTGCTGGTGGTGGTGGTTTTGAAAGGACCGGGAAGAGAGGGAACTATAATTGATTGGCTTCCTAATGCTCACTAACGTGGTTTATTCCTGAAGGATGTACATTTATGTAAGAAACTCAGAGGCTGCTGACTGCCATATTCCTGAACCAATATTGTTCAGGTGAATGTTACACCCACCCAGTTAGGATCTCAATTCCAGCAGAGATCAAGAAAAACCTGATAATTTGGGGAGGGAAGGAGAGATTAATTGGGGAAAACCTGTTGAAGGAATAATCTTGCCGTTTATTTAACAGGTTGTTTGGGAGGAAGGCACATCAGTAGTGCGCTCGAGGCACAGAACATAGAACATACAGTGCAGAAGGAGGCCACTCGGCCCAGCGAGTTTGCACTGACCCACTTAATCCCTCATTTCCACCCCATCCCCGTCACCCAGTAATCCCTCCTAACCTTTTTGGACAGTAAGGGCAATTTAGCATGACCAATCCACCTAACCTGCACGTCTTTGGACTGTGGGAGGAAACCACGCACACACGGGGAGAATGTGCAGACTCCGCACAGACAGCGACCCAGCAGTGAACCTGGGATCCTGGCGCTGTGAAGCCACAGTGCTATCCAAATGTGCTACCATGCTGCCCACAGTAGCACAAGTGGAATACCAGGTGGAGGGTAATAATGAAGAACTAAGTGTTTATTGGCAACTAACAAGGGTAACGTACGTACAAGCAGAGTTTCTATATTGGTCTTAGCATTCTGACTCCCAGGTTAGAACCCTGATCTCCGAGACCCATGCTGATATCTCATTGATCAGGGTTCGTGCGCTCGCGCATGTTAGACCCTGAGCCAGTCACATGGACCACGGGGGCAAGCGCCTTAAAGGAGCCACGCTATCATAGTTGAGCTGAATATTCCTGCAGACTTCGGGATCCTGATATCAGGACCAAATTAAGCTTCACTTGCCGTCAGCGAAACTGGTGCAGCGATATTCCTGGGAGGAAACCTGCTGTCTTTGAATTAGCTGTCCTGTCACGGACTTGCAGACCTGCAGCTTGGGCATCCCCATTCGGAGAGGTGGGGGCTGCTGAGGCAGGATGGGGACCTCGAGAGGTGCTTAACCTGCAGGTGCCTTCCAAGTTGTAAGTCTGAAATGAAAACTCAGAGGAGCGAAGTGGGCAGGCTCCTTTGATCGGAGGGGAAACCTCATTGGATGGCTGATTAGGACCAGCAGGGGATGTCTTTTCCTGCCTGTTTGCATTATGGACCCACTGACTCTGCTGGCTACCTGTTAGACTGCATGAAAGTCGCCTCCGTGGAGCTGGCAACCTCCCAATGTGGGCTGTACTGGCATCGGCAAATTTCCAGTGGCAGCGTAAAATCATCCCTACTCCCACCACTCAGGCGAGAAAATTCTGCCCATCATTTCTGTTTCCTCAAATGCTACATTACATTCTTCCCAATTTCAGTACTTCCCCAACTACTGTTCCAATTGAGAGTAGCTATCTAAAAGACCAATGGCTAAGTCTGGAACCTCCCTGACCATTGCAGTGCATCGTGCCAATGAGTCATTAAGGGAATGTGAAGAGTGGGATTTGACCCCACGACCCTAGAAAGGGACCAGAAAGCGACAGGACTTCAAGGGCAATGAAGGACACTCAGTACGTCTGGCACTCGGCCGTCCTGACAAGTTGTTGCCAGTAACCCATTGGGACAGTTCAAGATGAATCCTCTGCTCTGCTGTATCACACTTGGCCCATTGCATGTGCACTCTTTTCCTGATGTTCTCCAGATGATGTGACGTTGGAAACCAGATGTTGATGAAGTTGAACTTTTCAGATCATCATTCAGGCCAGCAATTGTTTAAATAAGTATTTAAAGCTGTAACGTTGGGGGGCAGCACAGTGGTGCAGTGGTTAGCACTGCTGCATCACAACCCTGAGGACCCGGGCTGGATCCCGGCCCCGGGTCACTGTGCGTGTGGAGTTTGCACATTCTCCCCGTGTCTGCGTGGGTCTCACCCCCACAACCCAGAAAGATGTGCAGGGTAGGTAGATTGGTCGCGCTAAATTGCCGCTTAATTGGGGAAAACATAATTGGTACTCTAAACTTATAAATCTGTAATGTTATTGTCAGTGCAATCTCAGGGTCATTGTTTCTTGTAATTGTTAACTCAGTCGTTATACAATTGAGCCTCATAAAAGATGCAATGTTTAAATCATGTGCTGCATTAGCTCATCCTAGATGGGGGCACTATTAGATATGCTGCTCTTAGGTCTCCATTTACGAGGCTGAAGTGTGTTTTCACTGGGATTACTGCTTCTCATTGCTGTCCAGTGATCGTGGCTTGTAAATCCGTGTTTGAGGATAGGGCTGAGCTGGGTAGTGGTGACCTCCATTGGTTGAATAGGCTGTGGGTACGCACAATCAATAGCCGCCTGTAACATATTAGGGAGCTACCTGGTGCCTGTGAAACATTACCCAGCAAGAGCCAATTACATCAGGAAGGCAGCAATGCATCTGGATATTGCTGAAAAGAGAGACATGTCGCCAAAACTTTTTGTCTTGCACTCAACAGGAACAATGCAAAATTTCAAATAATCACAACAATGATGAGAAACTCACATTTCTTGACTGATAAATTGTTGTGATTGGTTGAGATTTGACATTCTTGGCTTTTTCCTGATCAGTGCAATGCTAAAAGCTTCGGCAGCTTGCCTCCCTTCATCAATACCCAAATGCACATCCATTTTCTAAGGCAGGTTCAACAAGCCTACTAGGGGCCTCATGGTAGCATGGTGATTAGCATCAATGCTTCACAGCTCCAGGGTCCCAGGTTCGATTCCCAGCTGGGTCACTGTCTGTGTGGAGTCTGCACGTCCTCCCCGTGTGTGCGTGGGTTTCCTCCGGGTGCTCCGGTTTCCTCCCACAGTCCAAAGATGTGCGGGTTAGGTGGATTGGCCATGCTAAATTGCCCGTAGTGTAAGGTTAATGGGGGGATTGTTGGGTTACGGGTATACGGGTTACGTGGGTTTAAGTAGGGTGATCATTGCTCGGCACAACATCGAGGGCCGAAGGGCCTGTTCTGTGCTGTACTGTTCTATGTTCTGTGTTCTAATGGAATACCAGTGCTGACGCCAGTGGCAGAGAAATGCTTAAAGCGACGTGCCCCATGCCATGTGAGGTGGCTGTAGAGTGAGAGTATGAAACAGCGCAGGCAACACCAGTGGACTGTGGAGCATGGTGTCGCTGATATTATTCCCTTTTTCTCCTTGGGGACAAAATGCCTTGTGTCCACTAATCTGATGGTGCACTTAGAATGGATAATTATTGTATCGCACATCATGGACATGGACTGAAATTTACTGTGCTGTTCAATTTCTGTTCATCGAATGAACTTTCTGAAAGGGTATAAAATATAACATAGAGGCGATATAACAATGAAAAGTGTTTGAGAACCATTCCAAGTAAAGTTTGTAGTTGTATTCATTTGCTTTTTCAAACAAATGATTCAATTTGTTATTGACTGATAGTTTGAGGCACAATCTTTACTGGCATGAAAATGTAAAGGAACACAGGGCAAAGTTTGCTCAAGGCTTGCAAAATGTTTGTTCCTAATTGGCTGTGGCTGCCCCTGAACCACTAAATTTTAAATGTCTTTGTGTTTCCGCAGGGGAGGACCCAGAGACCCGGAGACTACGGACTGTCAAGAACATTGCCGACCTGAGGCAGAACCTGGAGGAGACGATGTCCAGTTTACGAGGGACGCAGATCACACACAGGTATAAAGCATCTCACTGTAGAGTTCCCTTGTGTGCTTTCTGGGCTCCCATGATGCTGGAGCGAACAAGAAAGTCGGCAGAGAGTGTAATGGTCCAGCTGTGAACCTCATTACACCAGCGTCACTTTTTTGGAGTGTTACACTGCACCGATCAAAAGCAGCACTTCTGTTTGGCAAAGCAAATAGCTGAAAGACTGCAAATTCTCAGAACGCCCCATGAGGTGAAACACACAGCGAGACGAAATTGCTAATACAGGTTTTGAATCAAATATAAGCAGCAAACACAGATAATTTTACAGCTTAAATTTTAAGGATATCTTTTCTTAATGGATGCAGCAATTTGAACAATTAGATTGAAGATGAGAGAGAGTCAAAATAAACTGGATCAGGAAGGAGGAAGTCGCATCTCTATAGAACCTTTCAAATCTCCAGGATGTCCCGTAACAATTGACGGCAACAAAGGCTTTTAAAATGTAGCCACCAATTGTTGTATTGCCAAACTTCAGCCACTTTTCAGTGAACAAGGCCCCACAAAGCATTGAGAAGAATGATCAGGCTATTCATTTGCGAGGGGGGGGGGGGGGGGGGGGTGGGGGGGGGTTAATGATCATTATTGGCCAGGCTGCCAGGAGAACTCCCGGGCTCTTCTCCAACTAATGCCATGGAATCTTTTATGGGCAGAATGTGCTTTGATTCCTCATCTGATTTCAAAGACAAACTCTCCCTGGAGTAGTGTTTTAACTCACACCCTGCCGACTCCAAAGCAAGTGTGTCACAACTGGGTAAGCTGACATTCTGATATCTTGTCTCGAAATCTGACAGCACGGATTATTATTAATATCAATATAGAGTCTGGGCATGATTGAGCTGTCAAGCAGGCCAATAATGGGGTTTGAATATTTGTCAAACAAGTTCAAAACGTCCTCCAAACCAAGACGGTTAACTTGACCAAAAGAGTTGGAAAAAAAGAAAAGTGTTTTATTTTTGCTTTAACCACCTCATCAACTTCAGAAATATCATCCCAAATCAATTTTTAAATACTCCACTAAGAGGGGATGGCATCACATAAATTGTTCAGATAAAGGTCATCGATCTGAAATGTGAACTCTGTTTACATTGCTACAAATGACCTTCTCAGTGTTTCTGGCACTTTCTGGGATTTTTTTTAAAGACCACTGTTCAAGCTCACCAGGTTTATAAATTAGAGATAGTTTTCAGATTTCAGGCCAGTTCAATACCCACAGGCCCGTGGGAAGACCACCTGTGGCAGTACCCAAACACTCCAGTAGATTTGTCCTTTCTACTTGGGCTTCAATGCTGAACACCATTCCTCAGGCTGCTGCCGGGACTTCCCGGCCCCGTTGTGGCGGGGCCCGTTGTGGGAGATTTGGCGGCCCACCCTACACTCCATTGACTTTGGAGGACTGGAAAATCCCCGCCATGGGCTAGGCTGGAAAATCCCAGCCTATGTATGTGCTTTCCTGAATGTATGTGCTTTCCTGAATGTAGCTGCTGTGTTGTCTCTGATGTCAAACTGTCCGTGAACATTTTAAATGGCCTGTTCGTGTTTATGCAAGATATACGTATTTTTTTAAAATTTAGAATATCCAATTATTATTTATTCCAATTAAGGGGCAATTTAGCGTGGCCAGTCCACCTACCCTGCACATCTTTGGGTTGTGGGGGCGAAACCCACGCAGACACAGGGAGAATGTGCAAACTCCACACAGACAGTGACCCGGGTGTTTATGCAAGATATATTGTTGGAAACGTTCTTTTGTGTAAAACTGTGTTAGCAAAGCACTTATTGGAACCCTCGCATTGAGAGGGATACGTCTCCTCTGCACTTCCCAATGATCCAAAGTAACGGCAACATGTGACCAAGTGCCATTTTGGTGACTGCTCCTCTTGCTTCACTTAGGTTTTATTGATTGGAGTTTTTTTTTTGCTTTCACCTAAGAGAAGTTTTCTGTTCTTTTTAGCACACTGGAAACGACATTTGATAGCAGTGTTACCACGGAGATCAGTGGCCGCAGTATACTCAGCATGACGGGCAGGCAAACCCCGTTGTCATGGCGACTTGGCCAGTCCAGTCCTCGCCTTCAGGCTGGAGATGCTCCATCATTGGGGAACGGGTACCCTCCACGGGCCAATGCCAGCCGGTACATACACCCCGAATCGGGACGCTATATGTATACTACACCTCTCAGGAGGCAGTTGGCATCACGCAGCAGTAATGTATCCCACTCGGATATTCCGGATAAGAGTGGTGATGACATGGATCTTGAGGGCATCAACATGGATGTGGCTGGATACATGAGTGATGGTGACGTCCTTGGCAAGAATCTACGGACTGATGACATTGCCAGTGGGTAAGGAGGTTTAAAAAAATATTATTTTATTCTTGTGTTTTACTGTGTGTCCCGGTGAGATGAAGGAAGTGAGATTGAGTTCAGTATTAGGTCAGGAGAACATTTTGATTGTTAAATGGGCATTTTGGTTTTTGGGTCATAATAGGCGGGATTCTCTGATTCCCCAGCGCCATTCGCTGGTAGCTGGATTCTATCTTCCTGCCGCTTGTCAATGGGATGTCTCATTGTAACCACCCCATGCCGCTGGGAAACCTGTGGGCACGGGGGCGCTGGGGGGGGGGGGGGGGGGGGGGGGGGGGGTTGGTTTGGAGTGACGTGCACCGATCGCAGAATTCCGGCCAATGTAGTTTTAAAAATATTTAACTTATTGTCAAAGGTTCCATTTTTAAACATAAGGGGCGGTATTCTCCGCTCCCGATAAAAATCGGGATGGCCGTCGTGAAATCGGCCGTCGTTCCCGGCCGCGACCCCATCACGCCGGAAATGATGCAGAAACGCCGCTTTTCTGATGTCATCCGCGCATGCGCGGGTTGCCGGTTCCAACCCGCGCATGCGCGGATTACATCAGCGCGCAGACGGCACAAACCCGCGCATGCGCGGTGCCGTCTTTCTCCACCGCCGCCCGGCAAGACGTGGCGGCTTGATCTTGCCGGACGGCGGAGGGGAAAGAGTGCGTCCGGTTTGGACGCTGGCCCGACGATCGTTGGGAACCGATCGTGGGTCTGTGCCCTCCGGAGCACAGTCGCGGTGCTCCCGTCCAAATCGGGCCCTAAATACCCCAAACGGGCATCTGCCGCCCGTTTCACGAATGCAGTGACCAGGTGTGTTTGCTGCCGTGGTGAAACGGGCGTGAAGGGCCGGCCGCTCGGCCCCGTCGGGCTCGGAGAATCGCCGTTCGCCGTGAAAAACGGCGAGCGCTGATTTTTCTGAGCGGGGGGGAGAATCGCTGGGGGTGCCAGGAGGGCGTAATAAATGTCGGGAGGCCCTCCCACGATTCTCCCACGCCACGTGGGAAGCGGAGAATTCTGCCCAAAATGTATCAAACCACTCACTTTTTTGTCTCTTTTGCTGTGGAGACATTCGGTATGAAGATCCCAATGAATATTCGCCGACGGTCTAAGAAGTTGCAGAAGCATTTCAGAACAAAACCAGCTTCAGTTGCCACTCTGTGTGCAGTTGGCTGAGTTCTGTTGGATATTGCAGGTGCCAATGTTAGTGTAGGTAGGGGTGCCTGTGGCCGTGAGTCTGCCACAGTCGAATAGCTTGGCAGCACTCGTTTCCTTGAGTCACAGTTGAGGAATAGTCACTTTGGCGGGGCATCACAGGGTACCCGTGCCCATGGAAACCCTGCCACTGCAGGAATAGACGCCTCCGCAGTACAGCAGTGACAATTGCCAAACAGGAAAAGCACTTTCATTGTCCCCGAAGCCAACATCGAAATTCAAGCGGTGACACCAGCCCCGATCATGCCCACTTGTCTAGTTTTGAATTGATTGAGGCTCCGGGGAGCATTACTTCTGCGGGTAATGCAAAATCAAAACAAAAAACAGTTGAAAGGTGAAAAGTTGTGTTTCCAAAATAATCTTTCCAACTCCCGTCGTTTGTCCATGTGTGGAAATTATTGCGTTACATCCACTCTCTTCTCCTGGATGCCTTTGTGACCTTGTCCTGACAGCCACTGTCCAGATGCAAACTCTGACAATGAGTGACTGTTGAACTATGGGATACATCAAGACCAGGTTCACATGCACAACACAGGCTACTTATTGTACAGTATTTAGACACAGCAACGTGAATCAGTTTTCTTCTTCTGCTAACCCAAAGGCACGTGTTTCATTACCATCATTGGGCTCAGCTACCTGAACACTGACTGACATCTAACGTGGGGGTTTGCTAATCTGTATGATACAGCTGGTAACCCGGTTGATTCAGTTTGGGGTTACTTGTAATGGCTTGCTGTTGCCACAAGGTGGCAAGAAATGTATTCTTTGCCTCCTTCTTGATTTTCAGTGTTTATGTGAAGTCAATAAAATGAACCGTCAGAGTTTCAATGTGACTCTTCGGAGAAATAAATAATCTTGAGGAAAGTGTTGAGAATGATGCAAGTTGCAGATCTATTTCAAAACATTCAGAGGGTGAATTTCTGTGGAATTATAGGAATTATGTTTCTCGGCCCTCGAGGCTTCTCTGCTCACTCACAACCTTCGCTGCCTTTACTCTGGGTATGTACTTCCAGTCCTTGTCTGAATTACCTTACAGCTTCCCATCTCAGATCACGGCACAAAGCTAAGCAAGACGTTGAGGTTATGGGGACCAGTGTGGCTGAACCTGTGACTGTGGCCTGGTAGGGAGATGGGATTGACGGCGAGGGTAAACGGTTTGTTAGCCGGGGGGGGGGGGGGGGGGGGATAACAATAGCTTCAGTCGAATCAGCATTTGACCGGTGGAAATTACAGCTCATTCAGGGTTGGAGGTCAGATAAGAACTGGGATGGCCGGCACAGTGGTTAGCACTGCTGCCGCACGGCGGCACGGACCCGGGTTCGATCTCGGCCCCGGGTTACTGTCCGTGTGGAGTTTGCACATTCTCCCCGTGTTTGTGTGGGTTTCGTCCCCACAACCCAAAGATGTGTAGCTTAAGTGAATTGGCCACGCTAAATTGCCCCTTCATTGGAAAAGAATAATTGGGTACTCTAAATTTATTTTAAAAAAGATAAGCAGTAGGAAAACAGAGTGGAGGGGTTGAAAGGCAGAGTGGCAGGATAGAGATGACTGTCAATAGCATTGCATGTCAAAACTGACCCTGTGTGTCTTTGGGTCAGGTTGTCAAGGGGCCCTTTCATTGAAACACATTTGCCACAGGCCTACCCATATATTAAACTACATCACACTGATGCCTTTTACAGTTATCCTGCTGCATGTCAAACCTTGTATAGCTGCCCATCATGTTTGACATTGGATACTGAGTATTATCATTAAACCATGAGGGCCTTACTGGAGTTCCAGTTCTCAATTTCATTGAGCTTGGAACTGGCAATTTGGATGTTAATTACATTTCACAAATGTCCCCTTGCTGCAGAGACCTAAAATAGCCGTTGCGAATGACCAAATAGGTTCTTGAGTTGTAAACTGTTCACTATGAGGGTTTTTTGACATTGAGTGGATTTGTATTGTCAATGTTTCCACTGTTCCTGCCCAGAGTTGTTCTATGCGCTACTCTTCCCGTCTTTGTTTACATTCAGCTTCCAATCATACGTGCCATGTACTGCAGCAACCCAGCTGACAGCTAAGAGAATGAAAAGATCCTGGGCGGGATTCTCCCATTCGGCAGCAGTGTCCACGCTGTCGGAAACGCTGACGGCCGCTGGGAGTTCCGATTCTGGCCCCTACAAGGGGGACAGCACGGCGCTGGAGCGGTTCACGCTGCTCCAGCCTCCCACCCCGGCGCTAACTGTGCGCCGCGGGATCTGCGCATGCGCAGTGGCGCTAACTGATGTGTGCACGTTGGCCTCCCTCAGCGCGCCGGCCCCAACGCAACATGGCGCGGGAGTTCAGGGGCCGGCGCGGAAGAAAATCGGCCCGGGGAGCGAGAGGCCGGCCCGCCGATCGGTGGGCCCCGATTGCGTGCCAGGCTCCATCGGAGGCCCCCACCCGGGGTTGGAGCCCCCCCACCACAGGCCGTCCCCACCCCCCCCAACCCTGTGTGCAGAGTTCCCGCCAGGTGTGGACGGCGTCGGTGGGATTCTGCCTTTTTAGAGCGGCCGCACGGCCCATCCGGGCCAGAGAATCGGCGGAACGGCCGCGTATAGTGGCCTGCAATTGGCAACGGCTGGCGCCAATGGCGCCGATTCTCTGCTCCGTGGAGAATTGCGTGCTGGCGTCAGGGCGGCGTGGCCCTGTTGCGGGCATTCTCGGGCCCCAGGCTGGGAGACACCTGCCCCCTGTGTTTACGTAGCACCTATCATGATCATATAATAATGATCATATAATAATAATCTTTATTAGTGTCTCAAGTTGGGCAGCACGATGGCAGAGTGGTTAGCACTGGTGCCTCACAGTGCCGAGGTCCCAGGTTTGATCCCGGCTCTGGATCACTGTCCGTGTGGAGTTTGCACTTTCTCCCCGTGTTTGCGTGGGTTTCGCCCCCACAACATAAAGATGTGCAGGGTAGGTGGATTGGCCACACTAAATTGCCCCTTAATTGGAAACAATGAATTGGGTACTCTAAATTAAAATTAAATAAATAAATTAGTGTCACAAATAGGCGTACATTAACACTGCAATAAAGTTACTGTGAAAATCCCCTAGTTGCCACACTCTGGCGCCAGTTCAGGTACACTGGGGGAGAATTCAGATGTCCAATTCACATAACAGCACGTCTTTGGGGACTTGTGGGGGGAAACCGGAGCACCCGGAGGAAACCCACGCCGACACGGGGAGAACATGCAGACTCCGCACAGGCAGTGACCCAAGCCGGGAATCGAACCTGGGACCCTGAAGCTGTGAAGCAACAATGCTAGCCACTGTGCTGCCATGCTGCCCATTCCATATTTCACATTTCTCTGAGTTATCTCCCTGAAAGTATGATCAATACTCCGCTGGATAATGTGCTCAAGTGTCTGAACTGTGGCTTGAAGCTGCAGTCTTCTGAGTCACAGATGAGAGTTCGACCCACTGGGACCTGGCTGACACTTAGTGGACAGATAGATCAACTGCACAACGCTGATATCTCACTGTATCAGTCAACATCAGACTGTTAAGGCAGCTCCTTTGAGCAAAATTGTAATTTCAAAGCATCTTACGCTCCTGCAAAACCATCGGACATAGGAGCAGAAATGAGCCATGGGGGAGGGGCGGGGAGCAGAATTTGCATAGTGCGGGGAAGGGGGGGGGGGGGGGGGGGGGGGGGGCCAGGCGTCGGACCCCAATATTGGACTGCTCGCTGAAAATGGCGGCCCAAGATTCCAACAGAATCCCACACGCTCCCATCCATGCGCAGATTTTCAGGGAAAAGAGGAGGGAATCATCCGTGGGCAACGGACTTTGCACCAGCAGAGACCAGGAGCGAGCCTCGGCTGGCAACAACACTTTGTCTCCACGACGGAGAAACCAGTCCAACATTGGCAGGCGGACTCCGAAAGTGTTCAGCACAATTTGCTAAAGCAAATACAGCACTCGCTAAAAAAAAATGTTCTGGTTTGTGTCCATACAGGAAACAATCATTGAGGCAGGATGATAAAATGCACAACCTCATTGTTCTAAAGTCATGGTCAGACTTTTCCTGTAGATTTTGTATTGTTTCCTGTATTTACTTGACGGATTTCCTGTATTTCCATTGTCCCGTTTATTTCTCAATTGTAACCTTCCAACTTTTTAACAGTTCAGTTGATAGGACACTCCTGTGAATCAAAAGATTATCAGTTTATGTTTTACTCCTGGCCTGTTGCTGCGTTGTAGATGATTTATTTCAGATAAGGTATTAAAGGACAGCACCTGGCCCAGTGGCTCCAATTTGACCCCAGGATGAATTTCCAACCATGGACGTGATTAAACAGGGAGAAAACAGAGTCCCATTTTGGGTGCGTTTAGTGGGTGTTTCTGGGTGTCAGCAGCGCCGAGAACAACCCGTCGATCAAACGGGACTTTTAGCCTCAGCGAGGTACGACCCCGGAGGCCGCACTTTGCTTAATTTCTTACCCCTACACTGATGGGCTCAGCTCATACAGGCAGAGATCGAGGTGCCATTTTTAAATGTTGCTCTGATCCCCCCCTATCTCTGGGCCCTCCCACAGCCTCCAGATCCCCCAGCTTACCTGTTCGGGGGTCCTCGAGCCCCCTTCCCCGCACCCCGGGCAGGGTAACCCCGGGCCCGATCCCCATCAGCACCAACCTTTTTTTTATAAATTTAGAGTATCCAATTCATTTTTTCCAATTAAGGGGCAATTAAGCGTGGCCAATCCGCTTACCCTGCACATCTTGGGGTTGTGGGGGCGAAACCCACGTAAACACAAGGAGAATGTGCAAACTCCACACAGACAGTGACCCAGAGCCGGGATTGAAACTGGGACCTTGGCACAGCGAGGCAACAGTGCTAACCACTGCACCATTGTGTTCCCCATCAGCACCAACCTGACACTGCCAACTTGGCACCCTACCAGCCTGGAAGTGCCACCAGGAACTGCCAGGGTGGCAGTGCCAAGGTGTCAGCAGGAGTGTCAGGGTATCACCCTGCCCAGAGGCTGACCACCTGGGGGCCTCCAGAGGGCTGGGAGACCTTGCCATGGTGCTGTTTAGTACTGGTCCACTTTCTTCGATACTGGGCCTTGGGAGAATCCGGCGATGACATATTTACGTGAGCCTAACTACACTTAAATATGCAAATCTGGATCTCGCCCAGTGAGGTCTAACGAGATCTCGGGAGGCATCCCGCGGGGTCTCGTGCGATTTAATGGCCTTGCCACGTCACCGAGTCGGACGCGGCATGGCCGTTTGATCGGGCCCCACATATCTTCTATGTACCCACAACCACTTTCCCCACCTCCAGTGACTAATCTAATGTTCTCCTGACTGACTTCCCCACCATCCAACTGAACTCAACTAACATTCTGCTGCCCATTTACTTTTAATTTTAAAAATGTTCCAATTAAGGGGCAATTTACCGTGACCAATCCACCTAGCCTGCACATCTTTTGGGTTGTGTAGGGGTGAGACCCACGCAAACAAGGGGAGAATGTGCAAACTCCACGCAGTCAGTGATCCGGGCCCTCGGCGCCGTGAGGCAGTAGTGCTAACCACCACCGTGCCTCCCTTGCTGCGTATTTACTGACTCGCATCAAGTCCCATTCACCCACCGTACCTGTGTTAGCCTACACGGACCGTCACTGTCTCCGGGTCCGACAATGCCTTAATCAAAAAATCAAAAAACCCGCATCCTGATTTGAAACTCCTGCTAGCTCTCATCTTTCCCTAGCTCAGTAACTTCCTCCAGCCCGACAGGCCTCTGAGATTTCCGTGCTCCTCCAATTCTGCACTAGAATTTATTGATGGCGACAGGGACACTGCCAATGCTCCAGAAAGAGGTGGGGGTGGCAGATACAGGCAGTTCTGCTTGGGAAACCTTTAGGACCCAGGGCTGCCATTCCCACCCTCCCCCATCATGTTCCCGACATTACAACAATGACAACACTTTGAAAAAACTGCTCAATTGGATACAAAGTACTTTGAAAGGTGCTATATAAATCTAAGTCTTTTCTTTCATTTTCCTCTCTATTACTGTCATGTAAAATATGTGAACAGCAGAAGAAAAGCAGACGAATCCTGTGGATGATGGCAGATCAATGATTTTGTGTCAGATTTTGAAGCAGTGTACTGGAACGTCAGACACGCTGCGAGAGTGAATCGGCTCCTCCTGCCAACTTTGAAGCTGGTGTCAAACTTGCTGTTGATCAGGCTGCCACCTGCTGGTACATTGTGCAAACTTCAGTCACGCTTGTGCTGTTTTCGTTGGCAGCGCCTTCGTTCTGTCCCTTGGCTTGTGAGCAAGAATTTTAGCAGTGGAGTGTAATAGAATTTTAACGGATGAACCCGCTGACTAAGTGAAATTTGTCCGGGCCTTTGGGGACAAGTTGAAACTTTTGACTCTCAGCAATTCCTAACTGTGCTTTATGAGCAAGGTTCCAATGATGTATGAATGACTCAGCAATCATGGGATTGTGGGAGTGTGGGAGAGATAGTTGCAAGATGCTACTTCTTGATGCCACTCTGTAAGAAGGTAGCTTTCAAATTTGTGACCAGGCACTGGTTTTGCTTTTTCTAACCCCTCACGACTGATTCTTTTAATGAGAGAATTAGAAAATCATTCCAGTTTACAAATTGAGATCATAAAGTTGTATCCTTGCTGAAACGTTTGTGACATCTGTGCTATTTTTAATCAGCTCTTTGCATTTTCTTTTATTTGATCGTCCTGACTCCGAAATAGCGCACTGATCCCCGCACATTCATCACATTCCTACCCCTTCGTCCGCAATAAATTGAAGGTCAAGAATTTTAATCGCTCATTGAAGAAACTAAATATGGCAGGGGATAAAGTGAGTTTGGTGTGAGATCGTGGCCCTGTGCAGTTCTGTGCCTCATTTAACCTTCAACGCTAATGAATCACCAGTGAAAGCAATACGTTGGGCAGTTCACACGTTTTAAGTCAAGGTGGAAGCATCTAATCAAAATTAAATTTGACTGCTCTGAAAAGGCTTTTGGGGTCATGGGAATATAAACTTGGCAGCCAGGGGTCATCTTGCCAGTGCTGTGCATGTAGGTCAGGAGCAGGGAATCACAGGGTGGATTCGGCACAGCTATGTCAACAGTACTGCATCCTCTCCGAGATATCTTGAGGGAGAAATTCTTCAGGTGTATTCATCCCCCCCCCCAAACGCCCAAATTTAAAGTTTGAGGGAAGGTTTTCAGAGAATAGAATTCTGATCCATGAAAGCCTTGCATCAAAAAAGAACTTTGATTTTGTTTATTGTCACGTGTCCCGAGGTACAGTGAAAAGTATTTTTCTGCGAGCAGCTCAACAGATCATTTAGTACATGGCAAGAAAATAAAAGAAAAGAAAATACATAATAGGGCAACCCAAGGTACAAAGTGTAACTACATAAACGCCAGCATCGGGTGAAGCATACATGGGCGTAGTGTTAATCAGGTCATTCCATAAGAGGGTCGTTTAGGAGTCTGGTAACTGCGGGGAAGAAGCTGTTTTTGAGTCTGTTCGTGTGTGTTCTCAGACTTTTGTATCTCCTGCCCGATGGGAGAAGTTGGAAGAGCGAGTAAGCCGGGTGGGAGGGGTCTTTGATTATGCTGCCCGCTTTCCCCAGGCAGCGGGAGGTGTAGATGGAGTCAGTGGATGGGAGGCGGGTTTGTGTGATGGACTGGGCGGTGTTCATGATTCTCTGAAATTTCTTGCGGTCTAGGGCCTAGCAGTTGCTATACCAGGCTGTGATGCAGCCAGATAGGATGCTTTCTCTGGTGCATCTGTAAAAGTTGGTAAGAGTTAATGTGGACATGCTGAATTTTGTTATTTTCCTGAGGCGCTGTTGTGCTTTCTTGGTGGTAGCGTCGACGTGGGTGGACCAGGACAGATTGTTGGTGATGTGCACCCCTAGAAATTTGGAGCAGCCAACCATCTCCACCTCGGCCCCGTTGATGCTTACAGGGGTGTGTACAGTACTTTGCTTCCTGAAGTCAATGACCAGCTGTTTAGTTTTGCTGGCATTGAGGAAGAGATTGTTGTCGCTGCACCACTCCACTAGGTTCTAAAGGTTCTAGGAATGTAGCAATATTGGGACAGGAGGGACTCCCTCAGGTCTGCTCCTCCATTCACCAAGAAGATGATTGATGTGTGACCTAACTGTATATACCTGCTTTTGTCTCGTATCCTTTAGAACCGTAGAATTCCTACAGTGCAGAAGGAGGCCATTCGGCCCATCGAGTCTGCACCGACCCTCCGAAAAAGCACCCTGCTTCGGCTCACTCCCCTGCCCTATCTCCGTAACCCCACTTAACCTGCACACTGTTGCACACTAAGGGGCAAATTTAGCATGGCCAATCCACCTAACCTGCACGTCTTTGGACCGTGGGAGGAAACCGGAGCACCCGGAGGAAACCCACACAGACACGGGGAGAAAGTGCAAACTCTACACAACCTCACCCAAGGTCAGAATCGAGCCTGGGTCCCTACCGCTGTGAGGTAGCAGTGCTAACCACTGTGCCACCGTGCAACCCAGAACTTTGATACCTTCAGGAACAAAAGTTCATCAATCCCGGATTTTAAATTTACTATTGACCCAACATCAGCTGCCATTTGCGGAGAGAGTTCCAAACTCCTATCATCCTGAGTGTGCAGAAGTGTTTCTTAATTTCACTGCTGAAAGGTTGATTCTCTTTCAACACTGCCCCCCCCCCCCCCTCCCCCCCGGTTACAGGCTCCCCAAGAAATAGTTTCTCTCTCTATCTACCCTATCAGTTTCCCTTTAACATTTCACAAACATTGGTAAACTCTCCCCTTAACCTTCCACATCCCAGGGAATAGAATCCTAGATTGTGCAATCTCACTAAGTAATTTAATTTGTGGAGTCCCGGTGCCTTTCAGCTGAATCAAAGTCATGCTCGTCCGTGTTTGTGGGTTTATGCTGTAATGTACATGGGCTGATGGCAATCCCATCCAGAGGAAGCAAAATACACTCAGTATTTCCTTGACGGTCAGCAGTGTAATTTTTATATTGCTGGCTTGTTGAGACCTTCTCCAACGTCATTGAAA
Source organism: Scyliorhinus canicula (assembly GCF_902713615.1). Taxonomy (NCBI): domain Eukaryota; kingdom Metazoa; phylum Chordata; class Chondrichthyes; order Carcharhiniformes; family Scyliorhinidae; genus Scyliorhinus; species Scyliorhinus canicula. The sequence goes on along the minus strand of NC_052154.1, from coordinate 191,885,123 downwards.
GTATCATTTAATTTCCTGCTCAAAGATATTCACTTATGGTTCAATATTAAGTTGCCATTCTTCTGCGTGAACCCCGGCCTTATTAGCAGGCTGTTGCTCACAATTGTGGAAAGGATCAATTGATTGTGAACGCAGAAGCAGGAACTCTGGCCAATATTCAGCCTCCTTCCCAGATAATAAGGTCAGTCCACACTGCCCTATTGTAGCCCAGGCTGAAGCTGAGTAATTCAATACAACTGCGAGATCAAGGTTGGGACCTTCGTAAGCTGTCACATCACATGATATCCTTAGCTACTGTGCCATCGGGGGTGGGCACCCTCGAGCTGCAGTCACTTGATGAAGAACCGAGGAAGAAATATTCGGGAAGCTCTTGTGGAATATGTGATTTTTTATTTTGAAGACTAATCAGAAACTCACTTAAGGTGAAAAGCAATTTATACCTGACAAATATGCTGGAATTTCTTTGGAGATATCATTGATTCAGCATTGAGGGTCAGATGGCGATGTTATACATTTGAGGTCCCTAAAGGGATCTGATAATGAATACCCTTCATAAAATACTTATGGCGAAAGGAAAAGCTCTTGGGATTAGATCGGAAGTTGTAAATTGGACAATAAATTTTCTGTTAAAAGGAAACAGGATAGATGTAGATATGAAAGTAATAGCTCTAATTGGACCGTTGCAATAATCAAAGATACCTTCCTTAGGGATCAGTTCAAATGGCAACTATTACATGGAATTGAAATGTTTTTGTAGAGAATCGCACAGAAATTACATTATGGAATCAAGTCAGACAATCCGTATTGGTATTTACCCCGCACACGAGCCAGAGTTATAATCACACATATCTTCATTCTGCTTTCCTTAATCACCTGTTTATCCTGTCCTACGGTGTTCATGTGGTTTCTCATTCAATTATGAACTCTGGCAATTTGTTTCTCAGTCTCACAACCTTCTGTGTTAAACCAGCAGTTTAGCCAGCTCAAGAACTTGATGCTTCTCCATTTAACCTTACGTTGACACCTTCTTACGCTAGGCCCCTCAGTCACTGTAACCTGTTTGTTTCTGTCAACTCTACTCCACCCGTTAATAATTTTAAACACCCCTTAAACTCCTGTGTTCCAACAAATGTTTTAGGTCTCACTTTGTATGTCCTCAAACCAGACGGTATCCGAGTGAATCTGTATTCTAACCTCTATTGCTGGAACGTTGGTCATTTTGGGTGAAACCAACAACTGCAGACAATGAGCAGAATACTCCCATCCCTCCTGTGGAGTGCCGGGTAGGAGCAAAGAATCGAGCGGGAGTCAAAATATTGGAAACCTGCCAGGTTTCAATTCTCGCAATGGGTGTTAATGGCGGGTCGATTTTCCCACTGCCTGATGGCGTGTCTGCTCATGAATGGTCATTTAAACATCTGCTCGCTGGACTCTCCCAAGCCTTCCACTCCTACGTCACATCAATGGGAAATCATATTGGCATTAAACCCGTCTGAAAAGGAGTGGTGTGCACTAGGCGGACACCAGTTGGTTCGAGACTTTGAGGTGACGGCAGAGTCGATCTGCCACAGCACTGCACCGCTCCTGCTGTGCTAGACCCCACTCTGCCGGAGCAGAGCGATTGGTCACCTCCAGCTCCATGCTGATATTTTCTGCATGGACAGTGCTAGGATGCAAGATTCATGGACCTTGCACTTGGGCTGACTAAGCAGTACTGCGCCTAGGGTGGAGACGGCAGGGGTTTTCTGTTCCTGGTATCTGACACCATTGTCTGTGTAGACAGCACGGTGCTGCGCGATTCCTGCATCCTTCACTTTGACCAACTCATCGTTCCTCTGGGGGTGGCTTGCAAAATTAGGGTGGGGCTGGCAAAGACAAAGGAGGGCATTAGTGAAGGAGGACTGAGCAATGGCACGGGTGGAAGGCAAAACACAAGGGGGGAAATGGGGAAGGAGCGCTGTGCAAGGGCAGGAGGGAAGGTCAAAGATGCGTGATGGAAAAGGCAGAGGGGATGGAAGCTAGATGCAAACAAGGATCCATGAAAGACTTACAAGGGGGTCAAAGGGCTATCATATTGTTTACTGGAAGGGATGAATTCTGACTCCGGAAAGAGGAGGGAGGGGTGGGGGTGGGGCTCGTTACTGTGCCACATGAGGGAAGGTTCACATGAAGACTCAGACATTGTTGTTTTTGTTAGCTTATCTTCAAACCCATACTTTGTTTTAACCTTGTTTGGGAATAGTGGGGGAAGGGGTGCAAGGATTCCTGAGCTGATTATTAGCCTGTTGAACAGCATTGAATGCTCCTTCTGTGGCCGTGGGAGAAGGTGTACCATAGCTACAGGGAGGAGCAAGGGCTCTGTTCTCCAGAGGAAAAAAGCACAGCTTGGTGTGCAGGGCTGTCTTACAGTCCCTGGGCTTGGCAAGCTCTGTACTGGGCTGCACAGGGAATGGTGATGGGTAACTGGGGGCATCTTCACTCTGTAGATAGGAAAGATGTAATACAGGGATGGTGTATGTAAAGCTCTCATGGGGGAGTTCACCTCTGAACGTAACTGTGCACACAGCGTTTCGGTGGGGTTTGTAGAGGTCTACATGGGACTTGGGCACTTTACAGATGATGGGCTTGGGGGTGGGAGGGGAGGGGAGGGTCGGGATGTCCCACACACACATGATGAGATCCTGAATTGTTGGAGGAGGCTGGAGAATGTCAGGGGGTACTTCTGCCTTCACATTGTGAGGGTCCAGATAAATCAGAGGCACACAGACAGTGAGGGAGGGAGTGTCGAACTTGGTCCAAAGGTAGAGCCACCATCTTGAGGTTCCAGATGCACATCTTCCCTGTTTCGTGCAGGAGATAGAGCATCTAGAGGGAGGTCAAGATGCCTTGTCCACACGTCACCTATGTCCTGATGATGGCCACCTGGCGTATGGCCATGGAGTCACGGCCAAGTGTAAATACGGCAGATCCTGCTGGATCAAAGTGTGGGATTTTCCTCCCTCTCCGCGGGGTGTTCTGCAGCGGCAAAGGTCAACTTGCCAGTTGGCATCTTCAGATCCCGCTGTTGTCAACAGGGTTTCCCGTTGAATGCACTGCTTGCCGCCACAAATCCCGGGCCAGGAGTGCGCCATCGGCAGCACCGTAAGATCCTGCCGGGGTGAATGGGCAGAAATCCCTACCCGAGGTCTCAATGGTTGATGCTGACATTCCCATGGTGACCTCTAATTGTTCACATGTCGGAGCCGCAACATGAGACAGAAAGCAGACGGACTTCTCTATCGTTCACCCGAGTCTGCTGAGTGATTCTTGAATCCCTGCCTCGTGTTCAGCCGTCTGCTGTCGTGCATCCACCATTGATGTAGCCACTGCTTCCAGAGGCTGATCACCTGGGACTGAGCGGGTGACTGGTCTCCAGCAGCTCCCCAGATGACGGACACATGGTCTGTCCCTGTCTCCGACTGTTGCCGGGATATCAGTAAAGTGATCTCCAGAAAGGGAGCCTGAGCCTAATGTAGAGCTCTGCCACACTGAGAACTGGGTCTCTCACTGGTTAAGGGTGCAGGTGAACGCTGTAACGGTTCTGCATGGCTCCCCTCATCCCCAGAGCTGTTTTGGGGGCTGGGAGAGCCGCTGAGCTGCCTGGGTGGCTTTAATCTGCTGGTGCCTGGAATAAAGAAAATAGAGTTTAGTGGGTGGGCTTAAGCGATTCCAGAGTACATTTTACTCACTGCGATTGTCAGGATTGAATGAAGTGATGGAGGCGTGATCCATATTCAGTTGTTGGGAGAAGCCAATCTCGCCTTCCCCACAGGAGTGATCCCTATCCTCCCCTGCAAGCTTGGCTGCAGCCTCCTCAAAGTTGGGGAGGGTGGCAATCTCTGCTGGTCCCCCCCCACCCACACACACACACGGTCTGTCTGGGCTCTGATGCCTGTTGTTTGCCAGCTTGGCCTATATGAGGTTGAAAGAACTGCTGTGATCGGAGGGGATGGGGCAGTGGTTGGGTGCAATGCATGTCCCCTGTGTGTGGTGAGCCCTTCCCTAAAGGGCCACAGGACGGAGTGTGAGCAACATGGCTTATTCTCCGTGAGGGAATAAGTGTTGATATGTGTCCACCCCTAATGGATGAGATCGTTCAGGGCAGCACGGTGGCGAAGGCAACCTTTGTCCCCCAGGAGTCTCTCGGCCCCCCTCATTCTTCTTGACTTACCCGCAGCCTTAGACCACATCATCCCCTTCCAGCGTTTCTCCACAGTCAGCCTTCTCGGTGAGACTGCTCCATTCTTTCCTTCAGTTGCCAAGTCTCGAAGCTGATTGGGAGATGGTGATGTGGTGGTAATATCACTGGGCTCCCAACCCAGAGTCCCAGGCTAATGCTCCGAAGACATGGGAGTGGTGGAATTTAAATGAAATTAATAAATCTGGAATAGAAAGCTAGTCTTAGTGTTGGTGATGATGGGATTATAATTGTTGTAAAAACCCACCTGTCCTGTCAGGGAAGGAAATCTGCCGACCTTACCTGGCTTGGCCGAGACGCGACTCCAGACCCTCAGCAATGTGGTTGATGCTCAACTGCCGTCAGAAATGGCTGAGCAAGCCATTCAGTTCAAGGGCAATTAAGGATGGGCAACAAATGCTGGCCCAGCCATGAAATTAAAAATGAAAATCGCTTATTGTCACGAGTAGGCTTCAATGAAGTTACTGTGAAAAGCCCCTAGTCACCACATTCCGGCGCCTGTTCGGGGAGGCTGTTACGGGAATTGAACCGTGCTGCTGGTCTGCTTTAAAAGCCAGCGATTTAGCCCAGTGAGCTAAACCAGCCCCATGACACCCACGTCTCATGAGAGAATAAACACGAAGCTCTGTGGTTCCCCCGCTACACCTCTCTGCCTCTCCACTTCTCTTTCCAGCTCGGAGGCATTCTTTATAACTTACACGGCGGCACCGTAGCACAGTGGTTAGCACAGTTGCTTCACAGCTCCAGGGTCTCAGGTTCGATTCCCGGCTTGGGTCACTGTCTGTGCGGAGTCTGCACGTTCTCCCCGTGTCTGCGTGGGTTTCCTCCGGGTGCTCCGGTTTCCTCCCACAGTTCAAGGATGTGCGGGTTAGGTGCATTGGTGAGGCTGGGTTACGGGATAGGGTAGAGATGTGGGCTTAAGTGGGGTGCTCTTTCCAGGGGTCAGTGCAGACTCGGTGGGCCGATTGGCCTCCTTCTGCACTGTAAATTCTATGCTACATCTGACAGAACCTCCCTTATGTCTCATTTTGTAGCTCAATATCAGATTTTGTTTTCTAATGCTCCCATGAAGCATTTGGGACAATTTATTATGTCAAAAGGTATTATATCAATACAAGTTGTTGTTCTCTGTAAAGCCTTGAGGTGTTAGTCACTCAAAACCAGCTCTGCTTAACAGCACACCAGACTCCTGAAGCAGTTGCTGGTTGCCGGAGCTCAGTCACAGCACAAGACTTGCAGGACATCTAGAAATGCCTTGGGGATGTCCTCGAAGCATCTCTGAAGGGATCAGACATACCTGTCCACTCATGGGAGGCCATTGTAAATTACTTCAATTAACAATGAGATAAAAAGCAACTATCAGACAAGATTTAGAGGTTGCACAGTAAACGCAGCAATGGTGAATACAATGTGGGGGAGGGAAGGGGGAAGAACCAGCCAAGGCTCCGACTCAATTTAAACAAAATTTAATCAATTTTCCTGACCGCACTGATGTGGAAGATCTTTATGTTCCGTCAAGCAGAGAAATTTGAAAATGTGATTTCCTTTACCAAACCCGGAACTTAAAGTACTGCCCCAGTCTGCATCAGAACGACAAGCATGAGGTTAATGGGGTCCCTCCGTTAGCAACCTTTCATGCGCCAGGCAGCATGTGAAAAGAGACATCATTAGAGTGAAAAGGAGATCAGTTACAGAGAAGGGCTTCAAACTGAAATAGATTCAGTCCTGTGCATTGTGCTCAAATGTTTAAACGCAGCACGCATATTCTCACCTGTTTAATCAGAAACGTTCTACCTGATCTCCGAGCCGGAGTGCCCTGTCATGCTTTTTAAAATAAATTTAGAGTACCCAATTGTCTGTTTTTCCAATTAAGGGGCAATTTAGTGCATAGAACAGTACAGCACAGAACAGGCCCTTCGGCCCTCGGTGTTGTGCCGAGCATTGTCCGAAACCAAGATCAAACTATCTTGTTCCTCTTAACAAGACATTCAACCTCTTTTGTGAACCATGGTTCCCTCACACGGCCATTTCTATCTTAAGGACATACCTATCAAGGACACGCAGTATTTGTTCCTTGAACAGGCTCCACTTTTAATTTAGTGCCTTTCCCTGACAGTTTCTGTTCCCATCTTATGCTCCCTAATTCTTGCCTCATCGCATCATAATTACCCCTCCCTCAATTATAAACCTTGCCCTGCCGGATGGCCCTATCCCTCTCCATTGCAATAGTGAAAGACACCGAATTATGGTCGCTAAGGTCATCCAGGAATAAAACTTCACCTTAAGCAACTTTCAAATCGCGTCCCTCTCCCATCAACTTCACAAGTGGAGGATGGATTTAAAAACAGTGGCTCTCTCTCCCTCCACCCTCTCTTTGTCTCTCTCTCTCTCTCTCTCCCTCCACCCTCTCTTTGTCTCTCTCTCTCTCTCTCTCTCCAGTGTACAGATTTAGGAACTTTTAATTCAAAAATTCGACAGTACATTACTGACCTTGAACCATTCCTTTGGTCACTGTTGCAATTACAGTTAGCGTGGCCAATCCACCTACCCTGCACATCTTTGGGTTGTGGGGGTGAAACCCACGCAGACACGGGGTGAATGTGCAAACTCCACAAGGAGAGTGACCCAGGGCCGGGATTCGAACACGGGTCCTCAGCGCCGTGGTCCCAGTGCTAACCACTGCACCACGTGCCGCCCTTGCACTGTTATGTTTTAATGACAATAAGTACAGTCGAATCCATTAAAGATAGTCAGACGGTAGGCCAGCTTTTGGCTTTAGAAATGCTGCAGACGCTGACCTTATTGACGGCTTTGAAAAGGTCATTCTTTACTCCAACACTGCTTAATAACTTGATTGATAACATTCTTGACTGCACAGAGGGGGGGGTTTGTCATTTGAGAAATGTTTAACTGAGGAGATTTACTGTCGGTGCCGAGGGGGGAGGGGCAGTGGGTAAAAATTAGCATTCTCAATCCAAACGCTCGCAAAGTAAGGTGGGATGTGGCAGCACCTGAGGGGGCTTCTCTCCTTTTCAAATGGGTTGACTGAGTCATGTGAGAGGACAGAGGCCTTGAGGCAGTGAAATGCTGTCGTAGCTCTCAGATGTGAAAACCATTCCGAGCATGCAGTAATGGGCTTGCGATCGTGCGGCTCCTGAATCTTTGATTTTAACCAAGTGTGTCCAGCAGCCATTCAGGTAATCCTTAAATCCAGTCACAAGTCTTGCAGCTAACTTGCATTTTTCTTTTGCTTGTAGAACGTAGAAAAATACAGCACAGGACAGGCCCTTCGGCCCACGGTGTTGTGCCGAACTTTTGGCCTTTCGCTTGAAGCTTGTCACGGCGTTTTAAAAGCAGAGAACCCTTTTAAAAATATTTAATTCTGATTTGGGGTCATGCTTCCCGTGGGTACGCTATGTGCTTTTCTCTGAAATGTTCACAGAGGAGAACTAGACCACAGCTTTCAGGTACCAAGGTATAAAAAACCGAGAGCTGTTTGTAAACCTTAACCTGGGGAAAATGATGGTCTATTTATGTTAAACCGTACAGACATGCTGGGTAAATCTGTTTGGCCTGCCTATGGCCTTTTAAACATTCTTCTTGAAAGAAGAGTGATGACTGGCTTGTGCACCCCTCCCTGAGGTCGACGTTGCTTGTGGCTGCAGATAGAAACTTGCTTCTCAGCTCGCACTGAACGCAGTTCTTCAGGCAATTGAGTGCAAGTGAACTTGTGGGTGAAGCCAGCTGACAGCCCAGGCTTCTGGCGTCGATGGAGGTAGGCCTACACTCACGGGGGGGCTTATTGTGGAACCGTGTGGATTCCCGCGCTGATTAATTCTGAACATTTCTGAGGCAGTAAATCGCTGAGGTCTGGGCACACTTGGTTCTGTGGCAGACGTGGATGAGCTGCGAGCCCAACCTCTGAGGGAATTCGCTGCCCCAAGGTATGTCACGGTAAATGTTCATGGTTCTGCCTCGAGAGCGGCGCACGTTAAGTGTCCCAGAGTGTAACGCCAGACTCAGTGCGATGATGAGCAGTCAGGTTTGCTCAGTGTTGCCTGCTGCTGCTGCTGCATACTTCGATTGGCTGTGTTCCCACAAGAAAAAAACGGCATCATATCAAAACCTTCATCTTTCCTTGCGTCTGTATTCTGTATATTATTAGTGGGTTCAAGGCCTGTGGTGTGCTTCTCAAAATATCGTGCTGCGATGTTTCCACATGGTTATCCATATAATTTATTGCTCATCTGTTTTGACGTATTGCGAATATGGCAAATTAGCCAAATCTTTGAGGTATATAAGTTGTTTTTTTTCCCCCTCATCTTCGCCTTCAGGGGTTGACTCGCATTATGGTATGCCTTTACAGTAAGCTCTGTCCCCAAGTGAAAGATAGAGAGTAGATTTCTCGCCCTGGGATGCCCGGAATGCGTTCCCCAATGGGTTGGAAAATCGGGCGCCAGCGGGGAGAAGAGGGATCGGTGCCAACGCGATGCTCCAACCCCCTCCACGGGCAGCGTGAGCGAGGTTCATGATGCGTGCCGACGGGGCTGTAACTAAATGTAAATGGGTTTTGTTGACCCATTTGCATCTATTTACCAGGTCCAGCTCCCTATGCTCCAGCCTCCCATGATTCTCCGTGCCCCGCAGCCGGGAATCACTTGGGCGCGGATCGCCTGTGGTCTCAGCAATCGTGAACCTGATGTGGTGGACATCCAATGGGTCAAGGGGGCCACGGTTGCCTCCTTGGCCCACCGCGAGGTCCACCACTCTCAGGCCATGATGGTAGAGATCATCCGAGCCCAATGAAAGACCAAACCCCCAACAATGCACTGCCTGTCCATGCCTCCTCTAGCAGAACCCCCCAGAACCCCTTTCATAAGGGCACCCTCTGCAGGGGCCCCTGCAATAGAAGGACCCCCACAAGGACTCCTGTAGTAGGGGGACCCACCACAGGGATCCCCTGCCTAAAGGAACCCCTTCCTCAGACCCTCCCCCGCATACACAACCCCCCCCCCCCCCCCCCCCCCCCCTCAGGAAAGCATTCACTATCTGGAAGCTAAAGAGCAGCCCGGACAGGGGCAATGGGAAGCATTGTAGCTGTAATACTTACCTGCAGCCCCACATGGAAAAGATGCATTTGCATTCCAAGAACTAAGTGCATTTCAATAGCTCAAGCGTGTTATTTCACTGCACTTACCTCCCTTTGATGTGGTGAATGTTTACAAGCATTGAGGTTGCATGATTTAGGCCACTGAAGCTGAAAGGATATGAATGGATCAAAGCTGCAGTTGGTTTTTGCAAGCTGTCATTCACAGATCACTACTGGAAAGCTGTGAATGGCTTGCAGCTACTGGATCTGTGGGAGCCAGACACAGGCACAACTGCACTCCTTCCAGGAATGGACACGTGGACTGCTCGCTAGCTTCCAGACAGGGTCCCTTGCTGGGGGGGTGGGGGTCTGTGTTGGTGGGAGGGGGGAAGGGGTCTGTGGAAGGGGTTCCTTTAGTCCCCCTATTACCAAGGTCCCTGTAGGGGGGGGTTACCCTATTGCCAGGTCACAGAGAGGGTGCAACCTATTATAGAGGACCAGAGTGGGTGGCTCGGGTCACCCTGTACTTGGGGGTGAGGGTCACCCAGGCAATCCGGGGGTGAGGGGGCTGCTGTGGGGTGAGGGCAGTAGTGGGGTCAGGACTGATCCGTAGCCGCGGGGGCCGGCTGATTCGTGTTGGGGGGGGAGGGTCGGTGCCGGTTTGTGGTGCCGGGGGGCGGGGGTGAGGGCGGGAGGGCGAGCAGGACCTCTCCCGAATAGACCATCCCACCTGGAATGTGTAAGAATATCCCGCCTTTCATGTCACTATGAAGTCCCAAATGCTTCACCAGCGGTGACTTACTTTGCAATTCCTCACTCTGCCGACAAACATGGCAGCCAATTTGCATACAGTCAGATAAATAGGAGTGAGTTGAAGGTCCGGTTAACCGCTTTCTCTCAGTGCTGACTGAGGGAGGGATTTTGGCCAGATCATCAGTACCTTGTGCCCCACGAACTCTTTCCACAGAGCCTGATGGTGTTTGGGCATTGCAGAGCCCCCTCAACACGTACTGCACTACAGCATCGCCCTCGGTTACATGTTAAAGCGCTGGGCCTTGAAGCTGCAATCATCTTTCTTTTTATAAATTTAGAGTACCCGATTCTTTTTTTTCAAGTTAAGGGGCAATTTAGCGTGGCCAATTCAGCTACCCCACACATCTTTTTGGGTTGTGGGGGTGAGATCCCGCAGACACGGGGAGCATGTGTAAACTCCGTACGGACAGTGAACTGGGGCCGGGATCGAACCCGGGTCCACAGTGCCACGAAGCAGGAGTGCTAACCACTGCGTCACCGTGTTGCCCCAGCGGATGGTACTTATACCAGACAAAGCGCTGGGGGAAATTTTTAAACAAATTTTTCATTGTGGTATATCATGTTCACAGTCTCAGTTAAAGCTTGGAAGTTGCATAATAGGGAATTTGGAAATGAATAAATGGTCGGGTTACAGTTGGAGACAGAATGAGCTTGTTCTGGGCATAATGCAGCATTTCAAGGTATTATTTTTGACAGCTGCACTTTTCAGAATTTTTCACCAGATTTGTTTTCATGACGGATAAATGTTCTAGTTCATGTTTGTACATGACTTGTGACTGATAAATTGAGCAACGAGGAATTGGTAGAGTTGTGCAATATCCGTGTCGAAGTTTCAAGAAAGGTAATTCCTTCATTACCTCAATGAGATCCCAGAGATATGCCCTCAAGCAGCCTTCAATTGCACACACTCAAGATTGTATTATAGAAAACAGTTGTATTAATTAGCAACAATTTGTTCGTGTTCTTTTTCATTCATTCAAGGGCATCACTGGCTGGGCCAGCATTTATCGGCCATCCCTAATTCCCCTTGAAGGGGCAGTTAAGAGTCTGGAGTCACATGTCGGTCAGACCAGTTAACGATGGCAGATTTCCTTCCCTTCTTTAGTGAACCAGATGGGTTTTTAGAATAATCAACAATAGTTTCTTGCTCATCGTTAGACTTTTAATGACTATCTGCAGTGGCAGGATTCGGACCCGGGTCCCCACAGCATTAACCTGGGCCTCTAGTTTACTAATCCATGACAATATCATTATGCCACCGCCTCTCCTTCATGTTCTACTCAACCAAAGTTGAATTGCCTGGTAAATTTCTGTTTTGACATCATTCACTTCACTGTGGCAGTGCTGTCCTTCAGCTTTATAAATATTAGTGTTGATTTAAGGATAGTTAAATTAAGGTCTTAATATGATTGGGCCAGTTAGCAAGTGTATTCTTTCAGACAGCAAAGTGTATCCGTTGGGGGAGATGGCGGCTGTGGTGGTTTTAAGATTGAGTCTGCAGGCCTGGGATATTCAACCAAAACAGAAAGCTTTATCGAGAAAATGTTAACGCTGACATCAGTAGCGACATGTAAAAGGAGGTCGCACATAAGGTAGTTCCCGCGAGAGTCCTTGGTTTTGGGCCTGTTGCCAATCAGCACCGGAGTCGCCAATGATGTTGCCAACTAATGTTGCTCTTTAGAGTCGTCAGGTATCAAATGGTACCGGCACAAGGCTTTACCAGATAGCAATCAAATGACCACACAACCACTTAGTCAGTTCAAGTTCAAAGATGGTTTATTTACACACAAGGATTACTTTGACATGCAACACAAAACACTACAAGTTAAACTACACCTAACAATTACAATAACCTATACTTAACTTCAGGGCTCTATGCAGATGGGCAAGGCCTTTGTCCGGATCTTGCGTGGCTGGGTGGAAGAAGTGGCTCTGTTTCTGCAGGGCTCATCCGTCTGGTAGCGATCGTTGGTCTTGAACTTGTCTGTCTGGTTGTTATGCTGCACTTGGGTCGGATCCAAGAGAGACCGAGCACGTGGCTGTGTCTCTTCTTATCCCTCTGGGATTTTGCGCTCTTTGGGGCGGTCCTTAACTTGGACCCAATAATTCGACAGGCTTCGATCACTGCCTTCGATTTTGGCCAATAAAGGGGCGGGTGCCTTGATAGCTGGGCGTGTCCTTAGCGGTCATTGACCTTGGCTGTTTGGGCTCCCTGAGTAAAGGGAGTAGCGCCGATTAGTCTGTATCTGTATCGGTGACCTGAGTACAGTTCTTTTGTTCTGGGGAAATGGGCCATTAGAATGCAAACGAGCGGGGGTTTCGATCGCGTCTAGCTATCCGGGTTACAAATACACACACAAGCTCTGAGGCTATCTGAGTCCTGGGTTGGCCATAATTCCCATGGTCCTTTGCAGGTGGCCATCTGAGATGGCTACAGGCCTTTTCCCATTTCAGAGCCTTTTGTATGAGGGTGTCAAAATGCAAGAAGGAATGTTGGGAAGAAAGGTGTGTGTGGTAGCCCTCCTGAAGAGCTGAGCAAGGTGCGGAGTCTAACGGGACCGAAGATGGTGCAGGCAAGCTCATTGGATGGGGCCGCACCTATTACAGTGGATAAGCTGGTGGAGGTAATGGCGGTCGAATTTGAAAGGCAATTCGGAAAGCATTTTGAAAGGCAAGGGAGGGAGTTGCTGGAGACCCTTGAAAAGTCGGTGGAGGATTCATTGGTCCCGATAAAGGAGGCTCTGGGAAAGACTCGGAGACAGAGCATGGTGAGACGCTGAAGGGGTGAAGGAGACACTGTTGCAACACAGTGACCGGTTAGCTTCGCTGCATGCCGAGCTGCTTAGGGCGGAGGACAGGAACAAGGGCCCGAGAGCTAAGGTCAAGGACCTGGAGAATAGGCCGAGGCGGCAGAACCTTAGGATCATGGGGTTGCCTGTGGAGGTGGAGGGCCCGAGGTTGACGGAGTAATTTGCGGCAATTTTTACGAAGTTGGTGTGGGAGGAGGAACAGGTTCTCTCCCCGCCCCATCGAACTGGTCAGGGCCCACTGCTCATTCCGGTGAAACCATTGGTAAAAGAACCACCACGAGCGGTGATAGACTGTTTTCACAGCTATCGGGCGAAGGAGAGGGTCCTGAAGTGGGCCAAGGAGAATCGGAAGGTTCGGTGGGAAGGCAATATTTGTAGATATTAGGATATTGTGGCAGAATTGGTAAGGAGTCGTGTGGCCTTTAACAGGGCGGAGTCAGCGCTTTAAAAGGATAGAGTGGGTTTCGGTGTGGTGTACCCGGCGAGGCTGAGATTGGGCATAATTTCAAACACCATTTCTTTGAGACGGCGGAAGAAATGAAATGAAATGAAAATCGCTTATTGTCCCAAGTAGGCTTCGAATAAAGTTACTGTGCATTCCGGCGCCTGTTCAGGGAGGCTGGTACGGGAATTGAACCGTGCTGTTGGCCTGCCTTGGTCTGCTTTCAAAGCCAGCAATTTAGCCCTGTGCTAAACCAGCCCCTAACGCAGAGGCTTTTATTAATGTTCAAATACTTGGACTGAACTGAGGGGATTTGAACGGAATTTTGCTGGTGGTTGGGACGGTTTGTATGGGGGCATTGTTGTAAAGTTGTGTTTTTTCTTATCATTCTCTTTTCTCCTTCCCCTTTTTTTGTATAGAGTTGTCGTTTATTGAAACTCATGTGTTTGTTTGGTTGCTATTTTTGGTGTTGAGGGAGTATATTGCTTGGGGGAAGGGGGGGTGTGTTTGTTAATTTTAGGGTTGAAGGGGGGTGTGGGGGAGTTTTGGCTCTTCCATTTGGTGGGTTGGATTTTCATTTATTTTGCTGTTTTATGAAGTGGTCTCTGGCGGGGAGGAGTGGGCTACCTCACTAGCAGGATAAGGTTGGCGAATGAATGGGAGCAAGGTGAGGGAGGGGCTACGGCATGCTGGGTCTGTTTCGGCAGGTTTCAATGAGCCTAGAAGGTGTGAATAGTGGGAGTTTAGAACAATTTGCCTGGACTGCAAGCAGAACAATACTTTGCGCTGTACCTCAGTACACGTGACAATAAGTTTACACCTAAATACTCTGGTTGCAGGAACTGGTCAGAAGCTGAGAATTCTCCCTCATGATTCCCCAAAGCCTGTCCACCATCTACAAGGCACGAGTCAGGTGTGTGATACTCTCCCCTTGCCTGAGTGCTAGTCTAACAGCACTCTAAGCTCAACACAATCTAGGTCAAAGCAGACCCACTGAATTGGCAGAAAATGCTGCAATAACCCAGCAGGCCAGACAGAATCTGTGGAGAGAGAAACCAAAGTTCCAGCTCAATGACCTGTCACCTGAACTGGGAAAGATTAGAAATGTAATGGGATTTAATGATGAGATAAGTGGGATGAAGACAAAGCTGGGTCTGTGATAGAGTGGGAAAAAGGCACGAATGAATGACAGAAGAGATAGTCTTACAGGGACAGAGGGAATGGTTATGGGGCAAGAAAGAAAACAAGAAACAAGCGATGTGCCTAAAGCAGGTGTGATGTTGACCAAAATCAAAAATAAGAGAAAACCATAAATGTTTGATTTCTCCTGTTGTCTCAATTTTGCTTTCAATCAGCATGAGACTCGCTCTAGATACATATTTTGTTTCTTCCTTTGTGTTGTGTATTGCATTGAGCAAGATTAACACAGACTCTGATGCGGGCAGCCATTATTGAATTCCATTTATTTACACTTCCCTGCCAGTGATGGCAGCAGAGAGGGCAATATAACAAAATGCTCAGATCTTGCAAAATACTTCACTCCCCACCCAGCTAAAAAAAAGACAATTTGTACATTGAAATGTAAAATGGTACGATTGCATAGGTTCCCAGAATATAATAAAAGTAAGCTAACATTGACAATTGGCGCGATTTAACCACCATGTAGCGTCCAGCATGGATCTGGGCATGCCGGTTAAATAGCGGGAAAGACCAAAGCAAGATTCCCGCTGGGAGCAAATCAGTTCGGGATCTAGCCGACTTGCTCCCGATGACGCGTTCCAGATCACGGCAAATACCATTAACCCCAATGCACATTCACTTCCATCTCGTCAGCGAGATTGAAGTCCGATGAAACAGCCTCCCGGCAACTAACCGGCTTCCTCAGCGAGAAATCACTCGGATGTCGTTTAGTACTCCTTTTCAATAATGGCGTGAAACCCGTTTCTGATACTAAGTGCCGTTAATTACTGTCAGCAATCTCGCCACAACGACTGTCAAGACCCCCCCCCCCCCCCCCCCCCCCCCCCCCCCCCCCCCCGCCCCCGCCAACATCGCACCCAAAATGACACTTCGGCATTTTTCTATTAAATCGCACCCATTACCTTAAATTTTAACAGGTTGCGCTGCATTCTTGGTTGTTATTGTAATCACAGCCAAAACATGTATGGCTGATACTTCCAAAATTATTTTCATACACAGAAACTGGTTTTCTTAACATGGGTATGTGTTTACCTGAGATATCATCGTTTAACAAGAATTAATGATAAGAAGAACATTTTTCTTTTTTCTCCCAACATACTTTCAATTAAACTATGTGGCTTCTTTCTCTTTCTATCTTCGTATTCTCCCTCCATTTCCATTAGCTTGACGGTATCCTCAACACAGCCATTCTACTTAATGGTTGGGGCTTTGACATTGATTGATTTATCTCCTTCAAAGCCCTGACTCACTGTATTTGACCGGTGGATTCAGTTTGTTTTTGACTTTCACTTTCTTCCTGACGCACACTCGCGTCCCTCAGAGGAATTTGAACTCCAGGGAGTTTTTCATGCATTCACTTGTTCACCTTTCCTCTGTCAAACAAATGATGTGCATGACACTGGCAGATCCTCTCTCCAGTCTTTACTAGATCTTTGAATCTACCTCGTCACTTTACAACAACTCTAATTACACACTTCTTATCAACTTGTTGGGTTTTTAACCACGACTTTCTGACCAGCACCGAACTCTGTAAGCTTCATGCCTCGTATGTCATGACTTATTTTCACTTTGTCTGACTTTTTTCTCTTATTTTGCTGTTGACACGGAGTGACACGGTCGTGCAATGGTTAACACTGCTGCCCCACGGCGCTGAGGAACCGGGTTCGATCCGGGTCACTGTCCGTGTGGAGTTTGCACATTCTCCCCATGTCTGCGTGGGTCTTATCCCCACAACGCAAAAAGATGTGCAGGGTATGTGGATTGGCCACGCTAATTTGCCCTTGAATTGGAAAAAATGAATTGGGTCCTCTAAATTCATTTTTTTTAAATGTTGCAGTTGACATCAGGTCTAAGCAAACTAAACCTAGCCTCTGTTCAACACTAACCTATAACACAGGGCTTAATCGCTGGCTTTGAAGGCAGACCAAGGCAGGCCAGCAGCACGGTTCAATTCCCGTATCAGCCTCCCCAAACAGGCGCCGGAATGTGGCGACTAGGGACTTTTCACAGTAACTTCATTTGAAGCCTGCTTGTGACAATAAGCGATTTTCATTTCATAAGGCAAGCAACCTTCATTTAAAAGGGAACATGGGCAGCACGGTGGCGCAGTGGGTTAGCCCTGTTGCCTCACGGCGCCGAGGTCCCAAGTTCGATACCGGCTCTGGGTCACTGTCCGTGTGGAGTTTGCACATTCTCCCCGTGTATGCGTGGGTTTCGCCCCCACAACCCAAAGATGTGCAAGGTAGGTGGATTGGCCACGCTAAATTGCCACTTAATTGGAAAAATGAATTGGGTACTCTAAATGTATCAGTAAATAAAAGGGAACAGAATGTTTTCAAGCCTGTGTTGAAGAGAAACATGCAAATAACTTCTTAGCTTGTCATCTAGCAAGTACTCCTGCAAAGACCTTTTAACAATCTATACACTTCTTTCTGTAGCACCATTCGATACTGGAAAATATGGTGGTATTAAAATGTATTTTCTGACATAAACTGTGAAGCATTATCTGACACCAACACCTCATAACCCATAAATTACAAACCAACTCCTCAGAATCTCAATAGTCTATGGGCAGCACGGTAGCATGGTGGTTAGCATAAATGTTTCACAGCCCCAGGGTCCCAGGTTCGATTCCCGGCTGGGTCACTGTCTGTGCGGAGTCTGCACGTCCTCCCCGTGTGTGCGTGGGTTTCCTCCGGGTGCTCCGGTTTCCTCCCACAGTCCAAAGATGTGCGGGTTAGGTGGATTGGCCATGCTAAATTGCCCGTAGTGTCCTAAAAAGTAAGGTTGTGGGGGTGGTTGTTGGGTTACGGGTATAGGGTGGATACGTGGGTTTGAGTAGGGTGATCATGGCTCGGCACAACATCGAGGGCCGAAGGGCCTGTTCTGTGCTGTACTGTTCTATGTTCTAGTTGTGGTCTTGGGCATAGACTCAACATTTATCCACTTGCTACAGCTGTTGCCGAACACAGAGTCCTCTTACCCCTCCACTCCAAAGAAAATGACATGAACTTGTGTTTGGCAATGAAGTGAAAGAAACCTTGGTTGGATCATTTCTCGTTCTGAGAAACATTGACCTTTTCACCAACTCTTCAATATCTCTGTCTACCTTTGAACACCAAAATAGCTTTTTGCTAACGCTTTTATATGGACTATCCCTGTGTGCTTTTAAAATTTATTCATGGGATGTGGGTGTTGCATGTTGGGTCAGTATTTATTGCCCATCGCTAATTGTCCATGGATTGTGGGCATTTAAGAGTCAACCACATTGCTGTGGATCTGGAGGTAAGGTTGACAGATTTCCTCCCCTGAAGGAAACCAGATGGGATTTTACAAGAACCGATTTCATGGTCATCCATATTTTTATAGAATTAAAATTTCACTTTCTGTCATGGTGGGATTCAAACCTGGCACCCTCCAGAGAATTACTCTTGGCCTCTGGATTACTAGTCCAGAGACACCACCTCCCATTTTTCATTCTTTTTTTCAAAAAATATTTTAAAAGATTTTTACTCAAGGAATTTTCACAAGTATATTCAAAATATCAGAAGGACAACAAAGCAACTCAATGAACAACCACAATCCATCTGCCCCGACACCAACACCCAGCGACATCCCGCCTTCCCCATTTTAACCCCTTACCCACCCCAACCCCCCACTTGCTGACCTGTCAATCCTCTTCAAAGAAATCGATAAACAGCTTTCACTTCCGGGTGAACCCCCCCTGCCAATCCCCGCAGAGCCAACTTGACCTTTTCCAGCCTCAGGAATTCAGCCAGTTCGTTCACCCACACTCCGACTTTCGGCGGCTCCGAGTCCCACCAGCCTAGCAAATCCGACTCCAGGCTGTCAGGGAGGTAAAGGCCAAGACATCGGCCTCTCTCACCCCATGGGCTCCCGGGTCTTCCGACACCCTAAATATCGTTACCTCTGAACTCGGAACCACCCCCACACCTAACACCTCGGACATCGCGTCCAAAAACTCCTGTCAGGACTGCCTCAGTCTTGGTTATGCCCAGGAAAATGTGGATGTGATTACCCCGCCACCCCCCACCGCACACCACCCGCACCTATCCTCTATCCCGCAAAGAACCTACTGGTCCTCGCCAGGTTCATGTGGGCCTATACACTACCTTAAACTCGATGAGGCTTAACCTCTGCACACTATGAGGACGTGTTCACCCTCCACAAGGCCTCCGGCCACGTCTCGGTCCCCACCTTCCCCTCCCAGCTCTCCGTCCCATCTCTCCCTCCCATTTACACTTAATATCTCCCACCGGGCTCCCTCCCAATCCATCAGCTACTCATAGATATCCGATACCTTCCCCTCCCCTATTTCATCCTTCGACAGCACCTTGTCGTGCAACCCCAGGGGCGGCAGCCCAGGAAAGGACAGCACCTCCTTCCACACGGAATAGAGCTCCTGTTTCTGTAAAATCGTCCACAGGCGGGCCAGCATAATACTCCAAACTTCACCCCCTTCTCAAAGAGGGTAGCCTTTAGCTGGTGAACCCGGCCCTCCTCTTCGCCAACTCCGCACCCAGGTCTTTGAAGACCCGCAGCTCACTCCCTTCCCAGATACACGTCTTTATCTGTCTTGCCCATTGTAGGATCTTTTCCTCATCCAAAAAGCGATGCAGCCACACCACCATTGCCCTCGGTGGCTCACCCACCTGCGGCCTCCTCCTCAACGCCCTGTGCGCTCGGTCCACCTAATCAGTTGATTAAAGGCCCCTCCCCCATCACTTTCTCCAGCAGTCACGCCACGCGCACAGCGCCTCTACACTGATGCCTTCAGGCATTCCAACAATCCTCACATTTTGCCTCCTGGAGCGATTGGCCAGATCCTCCATCTTCTCCCTCAGCCTCCTCTTGCTTTCCTGCATCATTCCCAACTGCACTGCCAATGAGGCCACCTGCTCCTCATGTTCTCCCACCGCCTCCTCCATTTTCTGGATCGCCTGGCCCTGGGACTCCAGCCTCTGCTCCACTCGCTCGATTCCAGATTCAGCGGCTGCACCACCTTAGCCAGGTCCTCCAGGGCCTCCTTTCTCTGCTGCTGGAACTTGTTATTCAAGAACTCCACCAGCTGCTCTGCCGACCACTGGGTGGCAGCACACCCCCCTTGCCCTCCGCCATCTTTACCCGTGACGCACCACGCAAATTCTCCTGTTCCAACTGCTCTTTCTTTCTCGTGGCACTCCCCATCCGCTGATCATGTACCACCCACACCAGAGGAGTACTACCTTCCCTGGGCACTCCTGCACCTTTTGCCCTCAAATACTACACTCTTCGGGCAGAAAAAGACCAAATAAATTCCACCTTGAGCTGGAGCCACCAAATGCCACTCACTTCATGGCCGCCACCGAAAGTCCGTGTGTGTTCTTGAGGAAGTTCCTCTAACAATCTCTCTCTGAACCTTGGTGGAATAATACATCTGGTGAATCGGAGTCGGATTGGCACTCCGCTCCTAGTTCCTTCTCCAGTGCAGTGGTTTCCCGCAGCTTTATGGTCAAACACAGCTGTGTCAATGGTAAGTAAGCTACTTTTATGAAAAATGAAATGAAATGACATACAGCACTAGCTCTCATAAACCAGATGGGTTTGCAAGGTCCAGCCACTTTGCCAAGCCAAGTAGAAGGTTGCATTTGGTGGTGGATTGGGGGCAGTGGGGGAGCAGGGGTGTCAGATCGGTCTTGGAGAATATCTGCATTTGCTGACTTTGATATTTGATGTCAGACTGATGGGCCATCAAAATATCGTCCCTGTAGCCTTGCTGCCACTAGAGGTGCCACCAATCCCTCCTTTGAACCAAAGCATGATCACAAGTTCCTGTTCTTTAGTTGACAAAGTGAGCTTCCTATCGCTACAAATATTTGTGGAATTTACTGACTTTATATCAGGCTAGTCCAATCTTTTTGCTGGGGGGGGGGGGGGGGGGGGGGTAGCCGGGGGAGTACATATTTGCAGATTTTCTCACTCAAGGGGCCAATGAGTAAATTTTGGAAAGGTAAAGTTTGGCAGAGCAATAACCTGAATTTAAAAAACAAGTTAGCTTTAAGGAAAGAGAAATCGTTGAGCAAAGGCACAGCAGTATCATAGCAATAAATTGTTAGGTTAAAAAGAAGTAAATAATAAGTGGGGGAGAATGTGCAAACTCCACACGGACAGTGACCCAGGGCCGGGATTCGAACCCGGGTCCTCAGCGCCTCAGTCCCAGTGCTAACCACTGCGCCACATGCCGCCCTAACCTCCCCTGAATTACCATCCTGACTTGGAACTATATCGCCGTTCCTTCACTGATTTGATTTATTATTGTCACATGTATTAGTGTACAGTGAAGAGTATTGTTTCTTGCATGCTGTACAAACAATGCATACCGTACATAGGGAAGGAAGGAGAGACTGCAGAATATAATGTTACAGTCATAGAAAGGTGTAGAGAAAAGATCAACTTAATACGAGGGTAGGTCCATTTAAAAGTCTGATGGCAGCAGGGAAGAAGCTGTTCTTGAGTCGGTTGGTACGTGACCTCAAACTTTGGTACCTTTTTCCTGACGGAAGAAGGTGGAAGAGAGTATGTCCGGGGTGCATGGGGTCCTTAATTATGCCTTTCTGAGGCAGCGGGAATTACAGATCGAGTCAATAGATGGGAGGCTGGTTTGTGTGATGGACTGAGCTACATTCACGACTTTTTGTCGTTTCCTGCAGTCTTGGGCAGAGCAGGCTCCATACCAAGCTGTGATACAACCAGAAAGAATACATACATAGAAAATACAGCACAGAACAGGCCGTAATCCATGTACCTATCCAAAAGCCGCTTGAAGGTCCCTAATGTTTCCGACTCAACTACTTCCACAGGCAGTGCATTCCATGCCCCCGCTAATCTCTGGGTAAAGAACCTACCTCTGACATCCCCCCTTATATCTTCCACCATTCACCTTAAATTTCTGTCCCCTTGTAGTGATTTGTTCCACCCGGGGGGAAAGTCTCTGACTGTCTACTCTATCTATTCCCCTGATCATCTTATAAACCTCTATCTGCTTCCTATGGTGTATCTGTAGAAGTGGTGAGGGTCGTAGCTGACATGCCAAATTTCCTTAGTCTTCTGAGAAAGTAGAGTCGTTGGTGGGCTTTCTTAACTATAGTGTCGGCATGGGGGGTCCAGGACAGGCTGTTGGTGATCTGTACACCTAAAAACTCGACCCTTTCTACTTCGTTCCCATTGATGTAGACAGGGGCATGCTCTCCACTACGCTTCCTGAAGTCGATGACAATCTCCTTCGTTTTGTTGACAGTGAGGGAGAGATTATTGTCGTCGAACCAGTTCACCAGATTCTCTATCTCATTCCTGTACTCTGTCTCGTCATTGTTTGAAATCCGACCCACTACGGTGGTGTCATCAGCAAATTTAAAAATCGAGTTGATGGGGAATTTGGCCACATAGTCATCGGTGTATAAGGAGTATAGTAGGGGGCTGAGGACACAGCCTTGTGGGGTACCGGTGTTGAGGATGATCGTGGAGGAGGTGTTGTTGCACATCTTTACTGTCGCTGGGTCAAAAACCTGGAACTCCCTCTCTAACAGCACCGTGTGGTTGTACTCACTGCAATTGTTCAACTAGATGGCTCAGCAATGCCTTCTCAGTAGCGATTAGAAATGGTTAATAAATGTGGCCGGCAATATTCGCTTCTCAGGAAAATATTTTTTTGAATCTTGGATCCGGCAACTGGAGCTGAACCATTAAAATTGGGGGTGTACAACAGGTCAGAATTGGAGGAGCATAAATTAATACAAATGATATTATTGTGCGATAAAGCATTTCCTCATCTACATTGGTGTAAGTTCAGATCTGCCTTGTTCCAAACTTCCTCATTCCCCACCTCCAATTATCTCCCTTCCTGTCTGAAGGATGGGTGATTTATTGTAAGCTACAGTTCCTCACACAATAACAGGCCCCATATGTGCAATTATTCATCTTAATTTCTGACGCTGGATGTTAAATATTTGCTGGCTATTTGATCATGGAGGTTTTTGAAACAGAGCCTGATTCTGGTTGACGTTTGGTAACTCGTCACAGCAGCTGGCTCTTCCTGCCTCTGTTTCACACCAGACAGATCACGTACTGCTTGAAAGAAGAAAGACTTGTATTCAGACAGTATCCTTCACAGCCTCAGGATATCTCAAAGTGCTTTATAGCCAGGGAAGTACTTTTGCATTGTCATTCACCGCTGTAATGTCGGGAAAGTGCCAGTACACAGCAAGATCCCATAATAATGACCAGATTTGTTTCTCCCCCATGTTTGTTAACGGATAAACCTTGGCCAGTACATTGCGGAAGAGTCAAATGCTCTTCAAATAGTGTCATGGGATCTTTCACATCTACCCGAGAGGGCAGGCGGCCCTTGGGTTTAATATTTGATCCAAAACACTCTGACAGTGCGGCACTCCCTCGATATTGCACTGCAGAGTCAGCCTAGATTTGTGTGTTGAGGTATTTTGGAGTGGGACGTGAAGCCAGAACATGCGGTTTGAGAGTAGAGAAACCTACCCACTGAGCCTGAATCACCCCAGGTGCAGCTGCCGAATTCTCAACAGACGTTGAGGTTAACAAGATGCATCTTGTTGGTCAATCTCAGGCAAGGACAGATTGGAATGTGATCCAGTACATTTAACTATCTTCCTCCCAACTGAAATACATTTTTCTCTATGTAATATTCTGTACATGAATATTGTGTGTTAACATGTGCAGCTGTAGGATCTGTCTTTACAAGGTTACTGACAGGGAAGAGGGACAAACTGAACGTGCTGTTAGGTGAATCAGACATTCTGAATTCCCCCTCAGTGTACCTGAACAGGCGCCGGAATGTGGCGACTAGGGGCTTTTCACAGCAACGTCGTTGCAGTGTGTTTTTAAAATAAATTTAGAGTATCCAATTCATTTTTTCCAATTAAGGGTCAATTTAGCGTGGCCAATCCACCTAGCCTGCACATCTTTTGGGTTGTGGGGGTGAAACCCATGCAGACACGGGAAGAATGTGCAAACGCCACAAGGACAGTGATCCAGAGCCAGAATTGAACCTGGGACCTCGTCGCCGTGAGGCAGCAGTGCTAACCCACTGCGCCACTGCCCTTCATTGCAGTGTTAACGTAAGCCTACTTGTGACAATCAGGATTATTAAAATTAAATTAAATCAAGATTTTAAAAATAAGCTATGATGTGTTTCCCCAAACCCTCTGTGAAGTTAATTTTAAAATCAATCACAGCAAATTGGCTTTAAGTTTAAATCAGATGTCACACACACGCACACAGGAAGGAGATTGCGGAAAAAAGTTTTCCAACAAGGAATAAAAAGAAACTAAAAAAAACAAAGAGAAGCATATTAATTCAAGAAAATGTCAGAGTTTAGAATGTCAGAATCCAGTGAGGGTTGTTTTGTGTAGGCGTTAGGTGGGTCCAGCGAGCTGAAAGCTGGAGTTGCCAAATTCTTTGCAGCTGGTGATGAGACAGCAAGATGAGGTCGGAATGCAGAGATTTGGTCCACTGTGCTGGCGATAGCAGGAACCTTCCAGAGAACCTGGCTTTGAGGAGGAAACTTGAGGCAGACATTGTTGTCAGCTTGAGTCCTGCTTTTGTGTTGACAGGCTGGGTGTTAACAATAGACAGCCCTGCGAGTCCAGGAATGCAACACTAAAACTTCCCAAAGGCCAAAGGAGCTCAGATCATGTGCTGGCTTCAGGTTAACAATCAGGTTATATGTCTCTGGCCAATATCCATAGTCCCAGCTACATGAGATAGATGGCGGCAACTGTTGTAACAAGTTTAGCTGGCTCTTTTTCTTTGCTACAGCTTGAGGCTGGGGAGACAGACCATCTGCTGCTCCCTTGTTTCATTGATTGTAATCGATCCACACAATGAAAGGTGTGGGATTCCACAAGGATGTGAGCCGAGCTTTGTCCTGTAATTACCTTTGGAAGGGGAGGCACGGTGGCGTGGTGGTTAGCACTGCTGCCTCATGGCGCCAAGGACCCGGGTTCGATTCGGCCCTGGGTCACTGTCCATGTGGAGTTTGCACATTCTCCCCGTGTCTGCGTGGGCTTCACCCCCACAACCCAAAGATGTGCAGGGTAGATGGATTGGCCACGCTAAATTGCCCCTTATTGAAAAAGAAAATGAAGTGGGTACTCTAAATTTAAGAAAGAAAATGTAATTATTGTTGGAGGTTTCCAGAACTGAAGCCAACTTGGATATCATCTGACCTGTAGCAGCCATGTTTTTGGTCCAGAAAAGTCATTTTTTAAATAAGCAGAAGGTAAGGTTTGAGTTAAAACAGTTTACAATCTTTTTCATGTCTAGAAACCGACGGCCCATCGGGGCCCGGAGAATTGCCGGGGTGGTCACTGCCAACGGCACCTGGCCGAAAACTGGTGCTGGAGAATACGGCAGCCGGCGGTGGGGCGGGATTCACACCGCCCACCGGGATTCTCCGACCCGGCGGGGTGTCGGAGAATCCCACCCTGGATGTGGTCTCATTTAACTCCTGTTCTTCATCTGAGATGTCAGTGTTCGAATCTGATTTAATGTTTGGAATGGTGTTTTCTATGCTTTAAAGCAAGGTTTTCCAAAATGCGGGCCTGACCTGCAGCACACTGGAGCAGGATTTTTAATAATCTTTATTGTCACAAGCAGGCTTACATTAACACTGCAATGAAGTTAATGTGAAAATCCCCAAGTCGCCACATTCCGGCGCCTGTTCGGGTACACTGAGGGAGAATTCAGAATGTCAAAATTACCTAACAGAACGTCTTTCGGGACTTGTGGGAGAAAACCAGAATGCCCACACAGACATGGGGAGAACGTACAAACTCCACACAGACTGTGACCCAAGCCGGGAATCGAACCTGGGACTCTGGCGCTGTTGCTCTTTTATCTTTATTAATAGGAACCTCAAGACACGAGTACGTTCCATGTATTGGACAAATGACACGGAGAAAACATCAAATGACAAAAGTTCAATTATTGTTTATTATTAAACACAGGCTTGGTTCTATGCGTAATAATCTACATACGGCTACACTTTAAACTATACCTAACGGATTAAATGACCTTTACTTAATTTCAAATGACCGGCTCTGTGCAGTTTAGACAAGGCCTTTGTCTAAATCCCCATGTGTGGCGGCTGGAAGTCGTCAGGTGTGTCTAGGCTGTGGCTCGTCGTTCAGGTACCGATCGCGAGTCTTTGAACTTGGCTGGTCGATGTGCTGCAGTTGGTGGGGCAGAGGTCGGTCCCAAAAGAGACAGAGCGTTGGTCGCACAGTTCTTCTTATCCTCCGATCTTGCGCACTCTTTTGAGCGGTCCTAACTGGGGATCCAATGGATTGATAGGGATTTCGATCACCCTAATCGATTCTGGCCATTTCGGGGCGGGTACCTTGATAGCTGGGCGGGTCCTAGTTGTCAGTGTCCAAGACACGGAGGCACTCCCAAATGAGGTAAATAGGCACCACTGCATCTGTTACTGCTGCTATGTTTCAATCTGTGTCCAATTGCCCTGGGGAAATCGGTGATTGACCTTTAGCAGGTGCACGTATCTGTGTAGGTCTGCACAATGCACAGGGGCCGTGTATCCTCTGTGTCCCAGCCTGACCACAATTCCCATTATCCTTTGTGGGCGGCCATTTTAGATGGCCACAGCGCTGTGAAACAACAGTGCTAATCACTGTACTACCATGCTGCCCAGATTTAAACACTGCACACTGCAGGAGACTGAGAAAGATCAAGAAAAAACCCGGGATGGAACCTGGGAGTGTGGCTCTGAGGAGAGCAGGGGGAGCAAGAGGTATTGGGAGTGTGGCAGACCAAGATCTTCATTGATACTGATAGAAAATGACAAAAAAACAAACTTGATTTGCTTTGTCATCCATCCTCCGAGCATTGTATAATCCACACAGTTGGCGGCATCTAAATCGGTGCCAATTTCTATCAAATTACACAGCCTTACAAGGAGAGGAAGGAAAAAGTGGCCAAGGGATGCCAAATGTCAGAGGAAATGAAGGTTCTTTGCAGAGAATGGGAAGCGCTTTTTCATGAAACTGGGTGTGAAATGTCCTTTGTTCTTTTGAGGTGTGGTTCAGAGGATTCCTCATTCAGGCTGCG
Source organism: Scyliorhinus canicula (assembly GCF_902713615.1). Classification (NCBI taxonomy): domain Eukaryota; kingdom Metazoa; phylum Chordata; class Chondrichthyes; order Carcharhiniformes; family Scyliorhinidae; genus Scyliorhinus; species Scyliorhinus canicula. The sequence continues at coordinate 191,858,376 of NC_052154.1, read as the reverse complement.
GAGATTTGTGCTAGTTGCTGATGGCACTATGTGGAACGTGTGAGTAAGGCTGGGAGATCGGGGTCTTTCCAATGAAATAATTTAGATCCTAATCCAATTGACATATGGGGTAGGATTCTCCGTCCCGCCGCACCCATTTTTGGTGCAGCGCGCCCCCGCCACCAGCGGGATTCTCCGTCCTCGCAACCGGCCAATGGGGTTTCCCATTGTGGGCATCCCCACGCCGTCGGGAAATCCGCGGGCGTGAGTGCGCTGCTGGCGAAACGGAGTATCCCGCCGACGGAGAATCCAGCCCATGGACATCAAATATCTGTTGGAGATCAGTGTGAGATGCAGGGCAGATTTCCTTTGTGCTAACAGCATTTAAGGTGAGAATTGCTGCATCATCAGCAGTGCAGTCATCCGACCGTAAGAGGCAATAGTGAGCAGGTAAGTGCACACTGCATATACACCTGGCGCCAAATGCCCTGTGTGTGCGTGATTTTTGGTGCAAATTCACTTGGAGGCCTGTTTCGAGCAAGGCAAGAGGACTGTGGACATGGATTGTTTCGTTATAAGAAAAAGATGGTCAGAGACACAAATAGGCAGTGTACCCACTGGCCCAGATCTCACATCAGAATCGCACAGAACATGTACGAGGTTGGATTTTCCTTTCTCACAAAGATGACTCCACAAAGGAACTGGCTGAAGTTTGTACATAATATGCGCATTGCCCTCCCTTCCTGTGATCCTGATTGGAGTGAGGGCCAAGCAGGCCCACCTGTACAATTACAGGTAAGCGGACATGGCGTGGTTCTCAAATGTTGGCCGGGGTGGGTCCCGAAGGTTGACCAGTTGGCAAAAGTTGGTCCCAGGGAGTTTGAAAAATATCCCTTTCAAGAGTAGCATGTTTCAAGAGATGATTTGCGACCTGCACCTAGCAGTGATCATTGACCCTTTGTGATGATCAAAACAAATGCCAGAGGGATTTCTTTGCTTTCCAAGATGACCATCATGTTTTACAAGCTCTTTATCCTCTGGCTTTAGTGGTGTAGCTCTGACTTTCATGTTTCATTCATCATTTACTCTTATTCGATCCTGCTGCTCACGATCATGTTCGTGTACATGTTGATCATTAGATCCGTGGGGTAGCTCAGTAAGGCATGTGTGCAGAGGATGTAGCTGGAAGCTTTCCAGTATTCAAGTGAGGAGTCGCTGCATTGCAAAGAAAGTGATACAACTCTTGCTTCCACAATTTGCTTTCAGCTGGAGCTCTTATGTCACTTTTCCCATAAATGTCTTGAATCTTCATTCGCTTTTGGCCAATGAGGTGTGAATTTTCAGTGAGTGAAGCACCGGTAGTTTGCAAGTTTACTGAACTCATCACTGAAATGGTAGAAACTGCCATTTCTACCGATGCTGGTTAAGCTTTGGAATGATTGCTTTTGTTGAAGTAGATGTAACTACTTTTGCACTGGGAATCTGCTGAAGTCACCTATTAAAATAAGAAGGTGTTCACCAGGTGTTGCAAATCTGAGCAATCAATGCTCCCCTCAATCCGTGGTCCTGCAGGTAGTTCAGACTTCTTGAGCGCATCATGAAGATTTGATGTGGTTGTTGCCTGACATGGCAAACTCTGACTGATTTTGTGCTCTCGCGTGCAGTCAATTCCTGGAAAACATACCTTTTCCTTAAGAAGTTGTTTGGTTTTGACAATTCTCTGGTGACATTCATGTGCTAATGTCTACAGCACCAATTCAGTGAGTGCAGAAAGACAAAACAGTTGATTTTATATTTTATACGGTGCCACATCAAAAGTTACTGCACAAAATAAGAGCTCTTGGTGCAGGGGTAACCTATGAACAAGAATGAAGACTTGGCTGGCTAACAGGAAGCAGAGAGTAGGGATAAAGGGGTATTTTTTCAGGCTGGCAAGTCATAGTGGAGAGCCATAGGGATCAGTGTTGAGCCTCAAGTATTTACAATCTGATCAGTAACTTGGAGGAAGGGGCGGAATGTATTGTAGCGAAATTTGTCGATAACACCAAGTGGAGGTAGAACTTCTGAAAAAGGAAATGGGTAGGTTAAGTGAGAGGGTGAAAATTTGGCAGATGTTGCATAATTTGGGAAAAAATAAATTTGACAGGAAGAATAGAAGGGCAGTATATTATTCAAATGAAGAGAGATTACAGAACCCGGTGCTACAGAGGCAACTGGGTATCCCAAAAGGTTAGTCTGCAGGTCCAATTACTGATGGCCACCTCTTTACTCACCAGATGAAGAAGCTGCGCTCCGAAAGCTAGTGATTCGAAACAAACCCGTTGGACTTTAACCTGGTGTTGTAAGAACATTGATTAATCAAATCTAGATTGCCCTGGTATTTGAACTCGAGTTCTGAATTTTAATGGTATGTTTTAGGTGGGTGGGAGGATCCAGAGAAGCACCTTTGCAGGGTTGGCCAGCTAAGTGGTAGGATCCAGCTGTAAATGTGTGTGGTCGTTTTTGTTCATTTCCAGTACAAATAAAAAAGGAAGTTGATGTAATTATTTTCTCTCAAGTAAGCACTTCAACATAATAGATTTTTAAAAAAATGTTCCTGGGATGTGAGTGTTGCTGCTTTTATTGTCCATCCCTAGCTGCCCAAGAGAAGATGGTGGGAAGCTGCCATCTTGAACTGCTGCAGCCGATGTGGTGGAGGTACAGCCACAGTGCTACTGGGAAACGAGTACAGGATGCGACCCTGTGACAGTGAAGGAACAGTGGGATGGTCCCAGTCAGGGTGATGTGTAGCTTGGTGAGGAACTGGCAGTCAGTGGTGTTCCCATGCATCTGCTGCCCTTGTCCTTTTGGATGGTTGAGGTCATGGATTTAGGAGGTGCTGCTGAAGGAATCTGGGAAAATTACTGTGGTGCACAGTGCAGATAGTACACACTGGGTGGGATTTTCCTTGTGTTTTGTGGTGGCAGAGACATCCTTCCATTGGCTAGCAGCGGGATCCACAGGGCTTCCCAATGCCCATGCCATTGGCTTCACCGTCAGGGGGACTGGAAGACCCCGCCAGCGAGAAAGGTCAGAAAAGTCCGGCCGCTGTGTGCCATGGGTGGAGAGTTTGAATGTTTAAGGTGGTGGATGGGGGGCTGTTCTGCCTGGATGATGCTCTCCATCATCATCTAGACAAGTGGTGATTATTCCATTCTGCTCCTAACTGACTTGTGCCTTGCAGATGGTGGGCAGGCTTTGGGAAGTCAGGAGTTCGTCGCCGCAGAATTCCCAGACTCTGATCTGCACTTTTAGCCACAGTATTCATATGACTGGTCCTGTTCAGTTCCTGGTCAATGGTAACGCCCCAGGATGGTGATGGTGGCGGATTCAGCAATGGTAATGCCATTGAATGTCTCTCTTGTTGGAAAACAGCTATTGCCTGGCATTTGTGTGATACAAATAAGACCTTTCCACTGAATTAGAGAGAAAAAAATCCCAAGAATTTCATCTGGAAGTAATGGAGATATTGAATACATCTGCCCTAATGTCGCCAGTTGTATTCCAAAGATGTGTTAACTCTGTGAATGTGATAGACTTCTTATCACTTGTCCCATACTGTGGTACTGCTGGAGGAATGCCAGAACATTTCTGATATTCAACGTTGCTGCAGAGATTTAAATATTACTTAAAATTGTGCAGGTCATCTCAAGTTAGTGCAGCCATTGAGAGGATGATTGATTCCATTAGTTTTGGCAGGATTTTTGAATTAAAATTGTTTTAAAGTTTTGTTTGGCCTCTTCAGAGGCTGCAGCCAGTCACAGGGAAGCCTGCCAAAGTTAAACCTCCAGGAGAGAGATGACGATGAGACTCACATCTTTGAGTATGTTCAAATTGATGTAAACTGGGGGTCAGGAAGACAGCTGTCAGGTTCCACAGATCTTTCCCTACCCTCCCAACCCTTTCCAGTTTCAACTCTCATTCCACTGGGACAGAAAACCCCAGCTAGTTTCTCTGTCAATCCTTGACTCGAACCAAGTTTGACAGTTAACCGTCCAGCTTGTTTTGAATTAGTTTGGAAAGACAAAATCTGCAACATGTTCACGGGGCTGAGGGAAGTTCTCGTTAATTTGAAACCCTGGAGTTGCTGTATTAGATTGAAATAATGCAGGATGGGAGATTGTTGGCATTGCACATGCTCAGACTGTCAAATACACGAAATCGGAGGTACAGATGCACTTGGCAACTCCCTTCATAACAGAGACAAATGCTGTGAGGGGAATGTTAACGACAATCATAAACTTTTTTTTTCATAAGTTTTCCCAAGTAAGGGGCTATTTAGCGTGGCCAATCCACCTACCCTGCACATCTTTTTGGGTTGTGGGGGTGAGACCCACGCAGACACGGGGATAATGTGCAAACTTCACATGGACAGTGACCCAGGGCCGGGATCGAACCCGGGACCTCGGCGCCGTGAGACAGCAGTGCTAACCGCTGCGCCATTGTGCTGCCTCGTCAATCCTAAACCTTTCACAAGTGACTTTGGAATATTTTATTGCAAAATATATGTATGTATGAAGTGCGAAGACCAAACGTCTCTCAGAAACATGTTTTGCTTGATAAGGGGACCAGGGGCGATGGGGAGAAGGCAGGAGAATGGGGATGAGAAACTTATCAGCCATGGTTGAATGTTGGAGCAGACTAAATGGGCCGAATGGTCAACTTTTGCTCCTTTGTCTTATGGTTTTGTATGCCTGTTGTTTCCCCGTTTGGAAATTTCTAAGGTTTGAAGTGACACTTGGTACATTGTACTTCTAGGCTGCTAAACTCAACACGTGGTGCTCACATATAGCCAGGACTCTGTACCTGCAATGTCTGGATTGCAGGGACCTGAACAATTGCTGCTGTATTTCTGCACTGACATCTGGTGGAGCTGCTGTAAAATAGGGGACAGGATTTTGCATTTTGGCTCAGGACCCTGACATTGGGGTCAATTAGAGCACAGCCACCTGAAAGCGGTTTGGGCATAATTAGTCAATTAATAGCCTTGGGGCATGCACACCATCCAATTAAAGATGGCAGGCAGGCTCTTGAAGATGGAGAACCAACAGGGGAGGAGGCCTGCAGCACTCATGGAGTTGCAACCTGCAGTTCAGGTAAAGGGCAGAGAGGATGCCACCATCTTGAAGTGCCCTCTCCGCAACTATTACATTTTTTGAGTTAAATGATAGTCATTGGCCAACCAGGTGGGGTGACTGGGAGGGGGGAGGGGGCGGCTTAGTGGCACCCTGGAGTGCTGGCCCTCCCTGAGTCTGCCACTGGGACACTGCCTCCAGGTTGTGCCCACACCACCCTGCGAGGTCTGCAGGCTGACTGGAAAACGACTTGGGAGAGGGATGGTGTTAGCAAACTGGCATGCTGGTTTACCGCTGTCCAATCACACACACACCCGCCTCAATCTTCACCCCCATACCAAGGCAAAGGTCCTGTCCAGGGTATTCTGTATGTCCAAGGAGAATGGCTGTAGAGCAATCCCACATTGTGTGGCAAATGCTGCTACTTACCATGGAGATAGTTGAGCTGATTCCTGGTGTTGACAGTCAAGGAAACAAATTGAATCTCATCAGTTCTTTAACAACCGGTTGATGAGGTGGCAGAGTGGCACTGTGGTTAGCACTCCTGCCTCACGCGCCAAGGTCCCAGGTTCAATCCGGGCACTGGGGCACTGTCCGTGTGGAGTTTGCACATTCTCCCCGTGTCTGCGTGGGTTTCACCCTCACAACCCAAAGATGTGCAGCGTAGGTGGATTGGCCATACTAAAATTGCCCCTTATTGGAAAACAAATTGGGGATGAGAAAAAAAGGGTAAATGAGGTCACACTGCGGGACCATTCTGGTTCCGAGATAACATGCCTTGGCAATGGTAGCCTCGCACAGTAGCCTCACAGCTCCAGGGACCCGGGTTTGTTTCCCGCCTTGGGTGACTCTCTGTGTAGAGTTTTCACATTTGCACATTCTCCCGTGTCTGCGTACGTTTCCACTGGGTGCTCTGGTTTCCTCCCAGAGTCCAAAGATGGGCAGGTTAGATGGATTAACCACGACAAATTTCCCCTTTAGTGACCAAAGATGTGAAGGTTAGGTGGATTGGCCATGATAATGTGCGGGGTTACGGGGATTGGGGAGTGGGCTGAGGTGGACTCCTCTTTCGGAGGGTCGGTGCAGTGTCGATGCGCCGAATGCCCTCCTTCTGCAATGTAGGGATTCTACAGAGTTGACCGCAGATACATAGAAGTTAGGAACAGGAGGAGGTCTTTTGGCCCTTCGAGCCTGCTCTGCCATTCATCATCCAAATCAATAGCCTAATCCTGCTTTCTCCCCTTAACCTTTGATCCCATTCTCCGGCTATATCCAGCCGCCTCTTGAATATATTCAATGTATTCAATGTTCAATGTCCCTATCTGTGGCAGATTTCATTATGTGATACCTGGTGTGGACATGGCCACAGTCTGAGTGCTCCTGTTTTACTGTTACTGACTGATTTATTAATCTACTCGTTAATGAGTCTTGGAGGGATGGAAACATTGGTAGGGACGGATTCTCCTCATTACTCAGCGAGAAGCCAATTTCCTAATAAGGTGATCCTTGCTGGGCGAGCAATGTCACGATTACTAAGGCTGTGATGGTAATTTAGTGGTTTTATCAGAACCCATGTAGTACCCTTTGATACACTTTGAGGTGGATAAAATTTGGTATTTGCAACCTGTGTTCTGCTCTGTACTTATCGGTAAATTAAGATGATCAATGCAGAGGGTGGGCATGTACTCCATTTTGACAAAAACGATACTCTCGCCCCAATTATGCCTGGGTGTAGGTGGGGGTTAGGAGGTCAAGGCGGGCACCTGTCTCGCTGAAGTGAGGCCTGGATCATTTTGACACCTATCCTCATTTGAATATCAGGTCTGAGTCCTACCTGAATCTCCAACTTGAAAGATGCCAGAAGGGAATGAGTTGAGCTCCAGTTTGTGAGCACAAGGTTAGGCAGTTGTGGTTGATGATGGACTCCATCAATTTCCTTGTGGATCCAGAGTGAGTTGGGGTAAAAAGTTGGGGAGGAGTTGGGGTAAAAATATCCGCTTCTATTTTAGAATTTGTCAGTAACCTGACCTCGAAACTGTTAAGGGCCTGTTACGACCCCTTTGGGGGCCAAGGACTGTGTTCCATAAGGTTCCCCCCTTACCTAGCTGAGTATGGACTCCCCCGGTAATTGGGGACGGGGTTTCCCCTCAGGGGAAACTACTCGGTATAAAAGCGCTGATGAGGGTGCAGGTCAGGGAGCGTGGCTTTGGGGAGAGGAGTTATAGTTTTGTTATTTTGTGTGTACCGTAATAAACCCCTTGTTCATTCCTACCCTATTGAGCGTCGCTGTTGTCTCTCCTGTTCGGGTTCTGCAGTGCCATGGTTGGTTCCATTTTTCTTGGCGACACAGCCTACCTCAATCATTGTTGATCAAGCATCTCAATTTCGGCTGTCTGAGAAAAATATATAATTCACCCTTCCTGAGGTCTCATCAACCTTTGGAAGTATATTTCTCTTGAATTTTAGAAGCCTTATGAAAAGAAATAGCGGAGGTTTGGTGGCTACTATTTCTCCTACGAAATTACACATTTAAAAAATAAATAAATTTAGAGTACCCAATTCATTTTTTCCAATTAAGGGGCAATTTAGCGTGCTCAATCCACCTACTCTGCACATCTTTGGGTTGTGGGGGCGAAACCCACGCAAGCACGGGGAGAATGTGCAAACTCCACACGGACAGTGAGCCAGAGCTGGGTACCTGGGACCTCGGCGCCGTGAGGCAATAGTGCTAACCACTGTGCCACTGTGCTGCCCTACAAAATTACACATGGCACTCCATCTCTAACACCAAGAGAAATACAAACTGTTTACTGGTTTTACTAAGGTCCTCACATTGCCTGTTTCCAACACTTAAGTATTGCAGAGTGTAAAATGGTTAAGCCATTGCAAAGTCTTGCTTTACACCTCTTGGTGCTTTAATGCAGTACAATGGGAGGAGGTGGTGAAAGTATCCCAACAAGAGCAATTTAAAAACAACACATGGCCACGTTACTGCTCCGGTGGAATTCACACCCATTCCCATGAACATCTTACACTGGCAGATCTGAGAGAACTTTGGCTTTGTTGTTCCGTAAATAACTGGTGATTGTAGGTCTGAGAGAGTACATTATGTGGCTTACTCCATGTTTAGTGTGTCAGTTGTATGGGGAAGCTCGCAAATGAGACAGATGTTTTTGACGTTGATTGCCTCAGAACATCTCCTAAATGCAATAAAGAGTTGTTAATTAGATTGTTTGCACTTAGATTTTTTTTGTTAAGGCACGGAGTGGGTTCATAGGTAAGGATAGAAGATGGAGATTGACAAACAAAGTTATGGAGGAGGTATACAGGTATTAAAAACTCTGATCAAGGTGTCATATGAAACCTAAGCAGTACCCGGTAACCAGAAAAAAGGAGCAGAGGGGAATGGTAAATGAGTTGTGATTGCTAAAAGCAGAACTTTGGAAAAAGACTAGAGGCTGGATTCTCCGCCCCGCCACATTTCTGCCTCGACCCGCCGGCGGGATTCTCCATTACACTGGCCGGTCAATGGGGTTTCCCATTGTGGGGCAGCCCCACGCCGTTGGGAAACGCCCAGGCGCCAGCAAAATGGAGGATCCCGCCGGTGGCAAATCCTGCCCTAGGTGTGAGAAACTGAGAACGGTGGATGATTCACTGAGAAAAAGTAGTCAAGCTACGGATGTCAACTCAAGTAGTCAAGTACTCACAGATCTAGGTTGAGAGGCGGTAGATTAAAAATTGAGATGAGGAGGAACTACTTCTCGCAGAGGGAGGTGAATTTGTGGAACTCGCTGCCCCATAGTGTGGTAGAGTCCAAATCATTAAATGGGTTCAAGAAGGAGATGGATATATTTCTGACAAAAAAAAATGGTTGAAGGGCTATGGAGAATGGGCTGGGAGCTGGATTTGAGACCAGGAAGAGATCAGCTATGATCTGATTGAATGGTGGAGCATGCTCGAAGGGCTGAATTGCCAGTTCTGCTCCTAATTCCTATGTTCCTATGTAAAGTAACTATGGTAATGCATTAAGAATTTAAAATCTGTTGAGGTTGGTAGATATAAATAACAGATAAACAAGTAGAGATGCAAAGGTCAATTATATCCATGTGCTGCTAACCTGTTCAGAGAGTAGCTTTCTTTACTGTACTTCTATTCCTCATGTGGTGTTCAGCTTGTTTCCAAGTAGCATATTGAAATGAAGATTTAATACATTTTTAAAGCTGTAAAGGGCGCGTGGTTGAAATTTGAGGTCTTGCTGTTGCTTCCTTGTAAACGCTTGTGTAACTGGGGCATACTGGTGACAGCATGCTTTTGGCGAGAAATATATTTTCTCCATAGAATTCCATCGGAAGTGTCGCAGTCCTATTTCAGAAGAAAGCAGCACCCGATGTGTTCCGTATCGCATTGAAATAAAAAGGAATGTGGAGACCTGCCAATTAATGATGTTCACAGCATGCCAAGATCCTATTCCAGGGGACTGGGTTGGCTGTACTGATCTGTTGTCGTTTATCACAGCTGAAAGCAGTATATTTCCTCTCTTCCAGATACATGACGGACGGTGGCTTGGGGCTTTATACTCGGCGACTTAACCGCTTGCCTGATGGGATGGCAGCCGTGCGAGAGAATGTCCAGCGTAACGCATCTGTGGGCCTGGGCGATGCAGACAGGTAGGAATCTTGTTATTTAAAGAAGCGGAGAGGCTCACCATAGCTGCAGAGGTCACCTAAAGAGGCTGCACTTCTTGATTTGAAATGTGACAAGTTGAGAATAGCAGAGCACTGTTCCTAATCTCGTCGAAGCAAAGAAATTTGTTGTGGCCGCTTTGTCTTTCATCTGTTGCGTTCTTTTTTACTGCGCCTTGTTCTGTTCCGCGATTGAGTAAATGGATTTTAATTGCTTTCACCTTGCATATGGATCAAAGACAGTTGTTGCAAATGGAGTTAAGGTGCAGATGAACTGTTACAAAGTTGAGTGTCGGAATGGACTAGAGGGGCTGAGTGGCCCACTTCTGTGTGTTCCTCTGTTGCCCAGATCTCAGTAAAATGACCAAAATCAGCTTCGGTCCAAATAGTGCGTTTGGGCTCTGTGTGAACCAGCTGTAAAGTGAACATGCACAGACCTACTGTGAACTTTTGGCCATTGTCCGTGCACAATGCCTTAGTATGATGACACCAGCCAAGAGTCATGTCATGACGCCCAAAACATTCAGAGTTTAGGCCATAGTTCCACTTTGACAAATGTGCAGTCACTTAGGATAGTGTATTTATTGGGTCATAAAGATAGGTGTTAGTATGGAAAACCTAAATTCAAAATGAGTCTTAACTGATCCAGTGAATTTGTCTTTCACTTGAGACTTTACAGTTGAGAGCTTGTGGCAAAATAATAATATAAAGACAGCTTAGAAAGTGAATTTCAAAGGATATAATTTGCCAAGAGTTGTTTATACACGCAGGGAACAAGCTATTGGGACTATGTTGAAGAGAAAGGCCATTTATTTGAGGCCCTTTTTACTTCAATGCAACGTTGAATTTCTAGTTGAAAGTATTATTTAAAAATATTGTTGTTTCAAACAAAACAAAAATCTTTCAAAGTCAGTATTGTTAAAGATAATGTCTACTTGCTGATACACATCAGCTTACTTCACAAAAAGTGCATTGTATCATATGAAATAACCTTTAATGCGTGCCATGGAAATTTCAATATTTAACTTGTATTCAAATTGCGATCGGACTGAGTTTGCAACTTCCCCCCCCCCCCCCCCCCCCCCCCCCCCATCGACGACCAGTTTTGAATAATGCAATCAGCTCTTCTATGTGTCAATCAACTTTTCAACGATGCACTAGAATTCAACACCTTTACCTGGAAAGTCAGACTGATTTGAGTAAATATTGGAGCCCCTTTGGCTTTCTATTGCCAAAGTAAACAAAGGTCTATGGAGCTTAAACTGTCGCTTCAAGTACTTACCAGTACGAATGGACAAGCTGACACAGGTGGACCGGTTTTTAAAAAAACTTCTGAATTTCCAAATAAATTAAACTGAATTTCTAGGTGAGGTACATTTGTTCTGAATGAAGCCATACCTGACCCACAGCTCTGATCTTCCAGTTTGAACCTCTTGTGCATCTCTGATTTTGACCACTGCATCAACCCTAAATGCTAAAGTTCCTTCCCTAAAAGTCTCTGACTTGTCCATCCAACATGCCTCTTTTAAACTTTCGTCTTTGACTTTTGGTCATCTGTCCTAATATCACCTGTGTGGCCTGGTGTCTAAATTTCTTTGATAGCACTTTTCTGAAGCACCTTGGGATGTTAAAGGTGCTACGTAAGTGTAAATTGTTGTTGTTTTAGTGCTTCCTTTACCTTGTTTTCATTTCAAGTGAGGTATTAAAATGTAAGGGTAACCAGACTGGGAAGCCCTACTCCTGGTGCGCACCAGGCAATAAAGATTTACAAGATGATTTGTTCCTATGGGAAAGCCATTGAGGGCAGAGAAGCAATACATTGGGATGGAGCAAAGAAGGAGGGACTTGAAGAATTATGAACCCATCTCCATGAACTCAAGTTCTCAATTCTATTTAACCTCCACTCAGAGATCAATGGGTGAGATTTCAGCAGGTGGTGCATTGAACTGAACAGTACTGAAGCCCAGAGAGTAATGGGCAAAACTCGCTTTCGACCACCCCTGAAATGTCTTTGTTCCAGATTTCACAATGGCAGAAAAAAAACAATGACTGGTGACCGACTCTCACATTCTACATGGTTACCATCCCCACCAATGCCTGGTCTACACTCATTCCTTGTTGGTTTGGTTTGTTAATTTATTTACATAGGTTTTCCAAAAAGACATGGGTTCAACATTGTGAGCAAAGGCACCAAGGTAGTACATACTACTATAGCCTATAGGAAGCACCCCTTACAGTTCATAAAAGGCCATGGGTTCACAATCAGGCCTGACAACTCCAAACATTCATTGAGGATTCTATGCTAGATTAGATGGATATGTAAGTGACCAGGTATTCAGGCAACATAGGAAACCTATTGGAATAGCATTTTTTGTCTTGTCTTGAAACTGAATTGCCATGTATCTGATGCTACATGTGAAGGAGGTTTATTTCAAATTAACTTTTTGGGTGCAATTCTCCGACTACACTGTAAACAAAAAAGCATCTCGCCGCAGCGCAGTGTGGGCATTAAAAGCTGGGAGACCCCACTCCCGGAATCCACCCGGCTCACAATACTTCGTGAGAGGCAACGCAATCCCGCGAGACGTTGCAAGGTGAATCCCGCGGGATCACTTTTTGGCAAATCTGCATATTAAAGCGCGGCAGTAAGCCTTTCTGTAATGTGCAGATTCCCGAGGTACCTGAGGCTTTGGGATTCAATCTCTTCTCCTTGGGGACCTCAGACGGGCACCATTTGACACTGATCCCCGCAAACGGGGAGCAGGTAGAACGGTATTCGTGGGGATCTCCAAGGGAATTGGAGGCCCCCACCTGCATGCCCTTTGGCAGGATGGTGCTCTGGCACTGCCACCTGACTACCAGCCTGGCACTGCCCAGCTGGTGCTGGCAGGGCCACTGCCAGGGTGGCAGGTTGCCACTACCAAGGTACCAAGCTGCCATTTTCTGCATGTGCTGGGGGACCCTCCCATATTGCATTCAGGCTGGGGTGATTCTTTTGGGGGCCCGTGAGATTAGGTTTCCGTTTTCTCGCTACAACAGGGAGTTCCGGCGAGCGGAGTTCCCCATTGTACAAAACGGGGCTATGTGCGGCCTGAGCCGCTAGTTCCCATTCAGGCCCCTTATTCAAAGCGACTCACGTTCAATAGCCGTGTGTTTCTCAGCACTGCCAGTGCTCGGAAACACGCGGCTAAACGCGCTCACTCGGGGACTTAGTTCCCTTTTGGGAGAATCGTGCCTTTTGTCTTTTTGGAGAGGGAAGCTCTTTCTTACAGATTATTTATGTGATGGTGATTGAAATGGTGAAGGTTTGAAGGAAACATGAGCACAGATTTTCTGGCTTCTTGAATGAAGTGACAAGGGCGGCAGAAACTGGAATTACAATGCAGTCAGAGTCAGGAGTAAATTAGCGGTGATGGCAAAAAGACACCCTGAACATAGAACATACCGTGCAGAAGGAGGCCATTTGGCCCATCGAGTCTGCACCAACCCACTTAAGCCCTCACTTCCACCATATCCCCGTAACCCAATAACCCCTCCTAACCTTTTTGGTCCCTAAGGGGAATTTATCATGGCCAATCCACCTCTGCCATGGATTGTTATTTTTTAATCAAGCATTCAAACTGGCAATAAAAACATTCTTAAACTTCTACAAGCAAATGTTTTATTCACGCACATATTCCCAAACTGATGGAGTCATTAACTCACCTCAGCGTGAAGATAAGCTCAAGTTGTCAGTGACGTTTTGAAATGAAAAAATTATGAAGAAACTAGAATCCATCCGAGTTGTAAATTAATGAGATCATGGTGAAATGTAATAACTTCTTGGAAGCTTTGAAAAGGAACCTTACACACACTTTCTCAGTATTTGAAGTTAAAATGCTGAAAATGGCCCCATTTAGATTTTTGATGTTGCATGTTCTTTCTTATAGTTTCTTTAATCTCATCATTCTAATGTGAACCACATTATAATTTCTGAAGGATGTCACTGAGAATTAAACATATTGGTCTTGGATAATCTGGAGTTGCTTTTAAATTGTGCCAAAACACGTACTCCTGGCATTAACTCCTGGTATACCCGTCTCCATTTCTGACTTCAACTCAAATAAACTTGTTCAGGTTAGTCCAGGTCAGTGCCTTTGTAATTATGATCTCCATAACCACAATCAAATAGCCATTCTTGAAGTATGAATGTAGATGCTGAGTGTCTGTTGTACATATGTGTGTATGTGTGTGTTTCTCTCAATCTTGTTCTCACACTGTGTCCCATTTTTCAAAAATGGGTCCAAGGTCCTGTAAGCTATGACATTTCAACTAAATGTTTCTAAAGGTTGTGAGGATTCCCCACTCTACCACCCTTTCAGACAGTGAGTTCCAGATTCCCACCACCCTCTGGATGAAAAAGAATTTCCTCAAATCCCCTTGGAATTTCCTGCTCCTTATATTAAATCTATGCCCCCTGGTTATTGACCCTTCTACTAAGGGGAAAGGTTCTTTCCTATCTACCCCATCAATGTACCTCAAGACTTATATAATAATTTAATAATTTTTATTATTGCCACAAGTAGGCTTACATTAGCACTGCAATGAAGTTACTGTGAAAAACTCGTAGTCGCCAAATTCCAGCACCTGTTCGGATACACAGAGGGAGAATTCAGAAAGTTCAATTCACCTAACAAGCACGTCTTTCGGGACTTGTGGGAGGAAACTGTAGCACCCGGAGGAAATACACACAGACATGGGGAGAACGTGCAGACTCTGTAGAGACTGTGATCCAAGCCAGGAATCGAACCTTGGACTCTGGCGCTGTGAAACAACAGTGCTAACCACTGCTGCCATTTTTCCACCTCAGTCAGGTCCCCCTCAGCTTGTCTGCTCGAAGGAAAACAACCCCTGCTTAACCAACCTTTCTTCATAGCTGAAACGCTCCAGTCCAGGCAACATCCCGGTGAATCTCCTCTGCATCCTCTCCAGTGCAATCACAGCCTTCCAATAGTGTGGGGATCAGAACTGCACACAGTACTCCAGCTGTGACCTAACCAGTGTTTTATACAGCTCAACATAACCTGTTCTTATATTCTATGCATAGGTTAATAAAGGCAAGTGTCTTTCAAAACTCCAAATCAAGTGAGAGATTTTGAATTCATTTTTCAATTTTGACCTTAGTCTTCTGGAAAATACATTTCTTATTTTCACCCAGTTTTTTTTCCTTCCATCCATTCAAAAGTATTTTGGGCTCAATTGGTAGTAGGGAGGAAGGCTGCCCACAAATCCTTCTGCCTAGCCTTATTTAGGGCAGAGGTAGGGAGGCAAAGCGGGGTCTCTGCTGGCCACAATTCCCATCCCCATAAATGTCCCCCCCCCTGCCAGCAGACCCATTTTGAGGGAGGGCATTCAATTCCACAAAATTTCTTGCAGACCAACTGAATTATAGGACGTTTTACATTACAGATTCAGCATTGATACAAAGTGGTTTAAGTTTCATGCTATCTCTAAATATGCTCACTGGCGATTCTAAACCTAAACTGACTCCAGGGCAGAATGGAGCAAGACTCTGTTTCCACATTGGACCCTCACTCTGGATTTATGTTGTATTTACACCAAAACTGCAGCCTTGGTGCAAAATGCTACATTTGTAAAGTAAATGCCCCCTTACGAATGTGTCAAAGCCTAACTCGCAAAAATGGAATTGCTAATCCCCATTAATACTGCCGCCTGTAACTTTTCTGGTTGAATTTTCTCTAGCTGGTGGCCTGGGGAGCATTTTAAGCTGCTTGATTACATTGCAGAGCAGAGTGGTGTCAGGAAACTAAAGCATCAGCAGAATGAAATGCATACCTGCCCATAATCTAAATTAAAAAGGGATTTGTCATGCTTTAACATTCATTCTGTCACATATATGCATTTCAGTTTTTAGTTGCACATTGTGGACCTGGAACTGAAGTGATGAGGCTTTAAAAAAGAAAACAGGTTTTACTTAATCAGCTGGGGGCGGGAACTGCTCTTTGATCGTTACACATATGCCTGGTCCTGTCCTCACTTGATATGCATATTTGTGCTTCTCATAATGTTCACTGAACTGTTGAACCACTTTGCGTCCCTTTACCTCACCCTGAGTCAGATCAGTTCATTCAGAAAGATCTGTTTGTGAGCCTGAACCCTTCCAAGACTATAGTTTGGTCATCACACCCAAAGCTGCTTTTAGAAACCGAACATTCAGAGGAACTTCCGCTGTTTGTTTTAAACCAAACAAACTGCTGTAATGTCTCGCATCACATCATGAGTAGGATTCTCCGACCCTCCACGCCAGAATCGCGTCTGGCGCGGGGGCGGAGAATAGCTGTTCACGCTACCAGGCCACGCGGGTGTAACTGCAGGGCACTGCCGGCAGCCGGAGCTGAGGGACGCAAGCCGGGGCCTTGCTAGCTCCCTTGAAAACAGAGAATCACCCCGGATCTTTGAGGAAAAAGTCCGGAGTGATTCTCGCCCGTTTTCCGGTGGGCGTGGGGTCTTAGTCCCCACAAAGGGGAGAATCCCGCCCCATAACTTTCAGACAAGCTCGAAACTGGTTTCATTGATGCTTTTGTAAATATCCACTAAAAACTTTGGGAAAAGGGTGCAGAGGCAAGAAACAAAATCAGACTCGGAAAGCAAGCGGATAATTTGTGCCATTACTGAGACCGCCTATTTCCACCTCCATAACATTGCCCAACTTCATCTTGTTTCAGTTAATCTGCTACTGAAGCCCTCACTCATTCCTTTGTTCCTTCTCGGATTGAGTATTCCCACACATTCCTGGTTGGTCTGCCACCATCTATTCTCGGATTAAGTATTCCCACACATTCCTGCCTAGTCTGCCACCATCTATTCTCCATAACTGACGGTCACCCAAAACTCTGCTGCCCACGTTTGAACTTGCAGCAAGTCCCGTTCTGCTATCACCCCTCCGCCCGCTGACCAGCATTGGATCCTGGTCCAGCAACACCACGATCTTAAAAATCTCCTTGTTGTCAAATCCTACCATTGCCTTGCCGCTCCCTATCTCCTCCAGTCCCTCAATCCTCTGAGATGTCTGCACTCCTCTAACTTCAGCTCTGGGCTCTTTTGCCTTCCCAGTTCAAATTTCCCCACCATTGTCGGCAGTTCCCGAGCAGCCAAGCACGAGAATTCACTGGACATGTGGAAATCCAGGTGGTCCTGTCCTCGTTATCCGTGGTTGTCTGAGAATCCAGACCAATAAAAGTATGGGCCTGCAAGGATTCTCTTTTTTGTTTATAAATTTAGAGTACCCAATTCATTGTTTCCAATTAAGGGGCAATTTAGTGTGGCCAATCCATCTAGCCTGCACATCTTTGGGTTGTGGGAGCGAAACCCACGCAAACACGGGGAGAATGTGCTCCTGTTGGTGGCCCTTCTTGTTCTGTAGCCGGAAAGAAGGACAAATTTTTCTAAGAATACTGGGTCCTGGAAAACTGGCCTTGGGACGTATGTGTCCAGAAGGAAATACAGCTTGAAGCAAGAAGATGCCGCGGGACCAGGTGCGCGAGAATGATCCAAATGGACCACCTGATGATGCTGTTGAAGAAATGCTTCTGCAGATTGCTGATGCTTCTGTTGCTGGTGTGGTGAGTGCTGCATGTAACTGACACGTCACCGTGGGTTAAACACGCTGGAAGTCAAGGATGTTCGACTGCACCTTGAGCGACGGTGGAATGTGTGGATGCCAGGATTTGGTGGCCATGTCTGACCCATGGTGTCGATTTCCCCATCGCAGCCATCGAGAAACATCGCAGCCAATCGCTCCCAAAACATCCCGCCAGTCGCTCCCAAAACACCCCGCCAGTCGCTCCCAAAATTACACTTAAGAGCCCAATTTAATGAAAAATCTCTGTGTTTCAATATGTATTTAGACAAAATTAAGATGGTGTGAAGAGTTTGAAGCCTCTCTTATTGATACGTTAATGATCGGCCTGATTTACTCTTTTATTGGGTTTTAGGCACAATCGTTTTTTTCAAAGAGCATTTCTGAAGGAGATTTTCTTTCTCCGCAGTTCCATACTTGCCATTGCTATTATATGGCTCATTGGGTGAGATCTTCCCGCTGTTCACACCAGCGGAATCTTCCGGTCCTGCCGCTGGCGCAACTCCACCGCGGGTACCTCGCTGCCGCCAAGAAGCACTCCAAGGAAGGCCACTCATTGTTGATACCAGGGTGAATGGGCTCAGAAAGGAACAAGTTGGTTTTGAATTAGCATGGAGTGTATGAGGACCCATGGAGAATGACTAGAAGACACGTGATGGAATGGGGAACAGGAGGGGTCACAGGGAGAGGCTGGGGGGGGGCATGAGTTGTCACGGTGGGCATGAGGGGCCATGGGGAGTGGATGAGGCTGTGTGAGGAACAGAGGGCTTAACTGCATTTATTACAGCTGGCCAGAAAGAACCAAGGTGCGCTTTCTACCCAGCCCATCTTGGCAAGCCCCACCCCCTTAGCCTCCCTGGACCTGGGTCCGACACCATCCTGCCGACCGCAGTGCACAATTCAGGATACCTTCACCGAGATGGGAATGGGAGTCGGGATATTCCCCGAGTTGGGCTACCCATCTTAGTAGTGAAAATCGGTGCTATGTTTAGAAAAACAAATGAATTTACAGATAATATGAACAAATAACGATTATATTGATTTTTGGACACACTCATTGCGCAATCTAATTCCTTCACAATTGCGTTCTGTCTGTAGTCTGCTTCAATCAGTCAAGTGAGTGTTATAACCTGCACTCACTCGCTGTGTAGCTCTCTGACTGCATGGTCATTGGTGTGCTACTGGACTGTTCCTTTAGTTTTCCTTCTCTTTCCTTTCCATAATGGCCCGTCAGGGTTCTCACTGAAAATGCAAGGCATTTCCATTTTCTTTTTCAGTCTGTTGCAGTATTATTCAAAGCCAAACTCCCATGACAAAATCTGTATGCTATTCCACACTTAATTTTCATGTAACTGTTTCTGGCACCTTGCCTTCTGGTTCAGGAGGTCCTTCCGGGCCTTGATGTCTTTGGCTGCCTTCTGGGAGGATGCCTCCGTGGTGTGACTTCATGTTGTGCTCCGTGGCTGCCAGCAGGAGTTATGAGTTGCTGTCAGGTGCTCCCATCCAATTTTCAGGGACACCACTCAACCTCTGTTGATCCCATGTCAGATTAGGAGTGTCGAAAAACAACTGTCCTTCTATTTAACACAGAGGGCCTGATCCTAACTCTGTGTAAGTGAATGGGATTTGAGTGAGTTTAAATCGGGCTGTCATGAGTATTAAAGCTCAAAGATGCAGTCCTCCAGCACCACTAGCTTTCAGGCTGCATGGGTCCGTGCGGTGGCCTGAATAATACTGAGCAGACGATGAACCGTGAGAAATAATCGAAGAATCCCTACAGTGCAGTAAGAGGCTCTTCGGCCCATCGAGTCTGTGACGACCTTTCAAAAGAGCACCCTAGCTAGGCCCAATCCCCATTCTAGCCCTGTATCCCCACCCAACCTTTGGGCACTAAGGATCTATTTAGCATGGCCAATCCACCTAACCCGCACATCTTTGGACTGTGGGAGGAAACCAGAGCACCCGGAGGAAACCCACGTAGACACGGGGAGAAAGTGCGAACTTTGCACAGACAGGGGTCACCCACCCGAGGCTGACATCGAACCCGCGTCCCTGGCGCTGTGAAGCGGCAGTGCTAACCACTGAAATGAAATGAAATGAAATGAAAATCTCTTATTGTCACGAGTAGGCTTCAGTGAAGTTACTGTGTCACTGGTCACTGGTGCGGTTTGCAAAGTATTTTGAGGGACACGGCATCAAAAAAAAAATGAGCCACTCATTAAACTACATTTTAAAGGGAGTTTTGAACATCATCAAAGTTTCTCAGTGCTTCAGGGGAGAACATCGGTTTTAAAATTAAATAAAACACATTTTGGATGAAAGATGAAGGAAATTCGTTTGAAATAAGGGGTTCAATTTGAAATGGTCTCAAGCCAAACATGGGCAGAGTCAGTGTGTTCACTTTAGACAGTAGCTTTTTGCAGTAAATTGTCTTCAGAAGGTTCCCTGAGGAGTTGCTTGTGATGATCATATTGTGCTTTGCTGGCAGAGATCATTACTTGCTACCAGATTCTGTGTCTTTTTTCACACATTTAACTCTATTAGCATAATATTCAGACCTTAGAAGTTGAAGTTACCCTCCAGCATCTCTGCAGTGTTACTACGATGGAATTAATTTAATGGTTGAGGGACAGGTTAATGGAAACATTGGAAATTCACAGCTGGGTTTTGCCTTTAAACCAGCGACAGAAACCCTTCCTTTCCTACGAATAACTTTCTTTGTGTTTTTACCGTGTTGGTTCTTGGCTCAATTCCTCAAGATAGGTATATATACTGATTTAACGACTGCCGCTATTCTAATTTGTTTACCCATTATTTGTCGAATGTTGTTTTAAATCGGAGGGATTGCCAGTAAGTTAACTAAAACCATTCTGTGCAAAATGCATTGTGCAGAATTTTAGTTGCTGAAATTAATTGAAAGTACAGCAAGTGCTTAAGGAAAGAAAAGGGTAAAATATCCCAAAGCTGCTGTACTGGATTGGTCCAGTTTGAAGCAGCCAAGAAAAAGATATTTGCAGTTGCAAATATGGGAACATGGACTGCACGGTAGCACAGTGCTTAGCACTGGTGCTTCACAGCTCCATGATCCCAGATTCGATTCCGAGCTTGGGTCACTCTCTGTGCAGAGTCTGCACGCTCGCCCTGTGTCTCCGTGGGTTTCCTCTGGATGCTCCGGTTTCCTCCCACAGGCCAAAGATCTGCAGGTTAGGTGGACTGGCCATGATAAATTGCCCTTAGTGTCCAAAAAGGTTAGGAGGGGTTGCTGAGTTACGGAGATAAGGTGGAGGTGTTTAGTTGGGGTGCTCTTTCCAAGGGCCGGTGCAGACTCAATGGACCGAATGGCCTCCTTCTGCACTGTAAATTCTATGATTCTACAGCAGCCCAAAGTCTGTTTTAGATAAATACCTAGTAGCTTCAATATCAACGAATCTTAAAAATTGTACCATTAATAAGTTAACTAATTTAAAGATGTAAATGAAATGTTACGTTCTGAGATGAAGCTACAGTATTGAGAAAAATGTCAAATCCACGTGCAGAGTTTTACCAGCTCTGTGAAGGCAGGTACAGAGGTGGGGAGGCTGCCAAAATGGCAGGAGCCCGAGTTGGGCTGGATCCCCGGGCATGTTCTGCAGCCGAGTGGAAGTGCTTCTCTCAAAGTCTACAACACCCACTGAAGGCAGATCAAGATTCTTGAGTGGCTCAGCATTATGGAGACTTCACTTGGCTAGGAGAACAATGTTTTCAGACTTTGACTCCTCTGCTGAAGAGGAGATTGGCACAGGAATTGGGATGTAGTCACATGGAGTAGCTGAGTAGTGGCCAGGGGAGCTCCAGCAAGTTGAAGAAATCATTGAATTTGGATTATGGGGACAGCATAATGGCTGCAGAAACCCAGGTATACCATCAGGGGCTAAACAAGCAAAGACTGTATCTCTCCAAGCAGGTGTTGGCAAAGTTGTGTGTAGTGCTGGAGCAGGAGTTAATGTCGATGGGCAGTGGTAGACACTCAATGCCTTTGTGTTAAAGGTGACATTGGCACTCAACCTTTCCACTTGTGGTTCATTCCATTGATACTGTGGCGATCCTCTTGGACATATCCTGTTCAGTGAAGTCAAGAGTGAGGAGCAGAGGCAAACTCCAGGTTTGAAGAGAGAATGCTGCAGGAAGCAGACGTAAAGCAAATAAGGCTTGCGAGAAACCAGAGGTTCCAAGGAGACTGCCAAAAGCCTGTAACTCTTTACTATGGGCCTGTGAAGCAGTGGTCGTCTGTTGGCACGGCTCAGTATCTGAGAGATTGCATGGAAGGCGAAGCTTGAATGCACGTGATGATCCAGGGGTGAGGAACATCAGAAAGAGATGCTGAAACCCTGGTGCTCGATCCTTGGTGAAGACATCCAGGAGAAAGCTTTGTTGGAGGAGAAGTTTCCAAAACGTGATCTTCAGGAGCGGAGATTTGGGGGGGGCAGCACGGTGGCGCAGTGGTTAACACTGCTGCCTCGCGGTGCCGAGGTCCCGGGTTCAATCCCGGCTCTGGGTCTCTTTTTGTGTGGAGTTTACACATTCTCCCTGCGTCTGCGTGGGTTTCACCCCCACTACCCAAAGATGTGCAGGGTAGGTGGATTGGCCACGCTAAATTGCCCCTTAATTGGAAAAAATGAAAATAAAGAGCGGAGATTGGAAACCCTTGTGTGAGAGACAGAGTCCAGTGAGATCAGTTCAGTCACAGAATCACAAGTGTCTTACAAGGGGAGTTCATGAGAAATGTGTAGAAGTTGTTTTGGGTGACATCTGTCATTTGGTTTCAGGATGTGGGATGTCTGGTCACATTTCACTTATTGGTTTATATGGACTGTCTACTTAGAACCTTAGAGTACAAGGCAGATTTTGTAACTAGTATTATCTTTACAAATCTGTATATGCCTGTAAAAGATAGTTGTGGGTGAAGCAGTAGTACAATATAGTTAACCTTTTTTTGTTTAATAAATGCTTTATTATTTTCTTGAATGTTCATCAGCTGCTTCCTGTGACCCTGTTCAGTAGCTGCCCTCCACGTTTCTAAACAAAAAAATAAAAGTTAGGATCTACCAAGCCGGCTTCCACTCTGGGATCTGACTTATCCAGTAGTAACATCAACTGGGATCATTACCAGAGGTCCTGGATGCCATGTACCAATGGGTTACAGAATATATTAGGCTCACAGCTTATCTGGCCTGTTAGGCCGAGAGGGCAATCAACTTTGGGGTGGTAGCTGGATTTTCCCAGGTGCAGAGGGTCACTGACTGTAACCACGTGGCCATCAAGGCTCCTTCAGAGCAAGCAAGTGCCTTTGTGAACAGGAATGAGATCCAGTCCCTGGAAGGCATCGGCGATCACTGTAAGTGGATTCTGCACGTGTGCACAAATCTTCTAGGAAGCCACCACGATTCCAACATCCTTAGACCGTCACAAATGCCTCAGTCCTTCAAGCCACCTGAATGTTTCTGTGGCTGGATCTTGGGAACAATGAGTATCAAGTCATGTTATGGGTTGATCCCTATACACAACACACCCACTGGCCTGGGTTTCTACAACTGTTACCATATGACAATAAGGGTCATCACTGAGCAGGCTATCGACTTTCTGGAGATAAGTTTCAATCCTTTGATAGATCTTGGGGATCTCGTCAATATGTACCTTCAAGGGCATCCTGTATCATTGTTGTTTGCTGCGCTTTGCACAAGCCGCCAAAACAGAGAAGAGTAGCACTGGAACTGGAGGAAGGCACTGAGTGAACCGCATATTCAGTGGAGGAGGAGGATGGGCATGAGGTGTCTGTACAGCTGCCAGCGATGAAGGTGGTGATAGGGGGCCCAGCTCACTGGGCAGTGATATGAGTGGTAGGGAGACACGTGACTCTCTGATCAGCAGACACTTCCCATGAGGACAAGTGCAAGGAGCCACCGAACCAAGAAGTTATTTCCCAGATGTGGCCTTGCTAACATTTTAGGAGAGGCTCTTATCATCTCTCTGCACCCTCAACACTGCCTACCAAGGCCACCTGTCAATGTAGATACTCATGAGGCCCTCACTTTTACAGACTATCCATATTTTTGCTTCCACAGCTGGTCACTATCAAATAGTGCACAAAAATAAATATAGGAATTGTTATACATTGAATGTCAAGACCTTTAACTCTCATTTAAGGCTTCTGCATTTAACAAAGAATTATCACCCAGTGGCACGTCAAGTGCTAGTCATGCGTTTATAGGTATTCTAGTTGATGCTCTCCCTGGAATTGATGTGCGAGAGAACCATCATGTCTTTCTTCCTCCAGTGCATTCTCTGGACTGTATCCTCTGGGTGCCTGAGCCCAATGTATTCAGGGTCACCTGTCTCTTAAGTCATTAGGTGCCTTGGTGTCACATTCAAAGGGTGTGAGAATATGTCTTTAGCAATTGAAGTGCCTGCCCCTATCCTTCCCTTTTTGTCCACGTGAACTCCCATGGTTTTTTAAAATTCATTCTTAGTATGTGTGGGCGTCCCATTTGTTGCCCACTGACTGGGGGCAGTTAAGAGTCAACTCCATCGCTGTGTGGATCTGGATCCACATGTAGGCCAGACCGGGTAAGGATAGCAGATTACCCAGACCGGGTAAAGACGACATTAGTGAACCAGATGGGTTTTCAGACAATCGACAGTGGTTTCCTAGACTTTTAATCCAGATTTTTATTGAATTCAAATTTCACCATCCTGTGGTGGGATTTGAACTCAGGACCTCAAAGCAGTACACTGGGTCTCTGGATTACTCGTCCAGTGACAATACCACTACACCACCACCTCCTGGCAATAGAATGATACTAATCTCAACTCAGTAACACGTTCCTGCTTTCTCTCCATATTCTTCGATCCCTTTAACCCCAAGAACTATATCTACCTACTTATCGAAAACATTCAAACATGTTTTGGCCTGAACTACTTTCTGTAGTAGCGAATTCCACAAGTTCACCACTCACTGGATTAAGACATTTCTCCTCATCTCTGTCCTAAATGGTCCAACCTGTATCCTCAGACTGTGACCCCTTGTTCTGGACACACCCACCATCGGGAACAGCGTTCCTTCACCAACCTTGTCTAGTCTTGTTAGAATTTTATAGGTTTCTAGGAGATCCTCCTCATTCTTTTCAACTCCAGCAGCAAACATAATCCTAACTGACTCAATCTCTCCTCATACACCAATTCCACCATCCCAGGAATCAGCCTGGTAAACCTTTGCTGCACTCCCTCTGTAGCAAGTTCAGCATTCCTCAGATAAGGAGATCAAAACTGCACACAATATTCCAGATGGTCTCATCAGGCCCAGTATAATTGAAGAAAGACATGCCTGTTCCTGTACTCGAATCCTCTCGCTATGAAGGCCAACAATCATCCTTGGACTATTGGCCAATGCTGCCACAAATTTCTTGTAGAAGTCCACCGCGAACCCTTCCGGTCATGGTGTCTTCCCTGACTGCATGGAATTAATGCATTCCGTGATCCCTTCCAGTCCTAGCGGTGCTTCCAGTCTCTGTCTCCTGTCTTCCCCACAACTGATATATCCAGCCCATTGAGGAACTGTTTAATCTTCAAGTCCCCCTCCGGGGGCTCGGAGGGACCAGTGATGATGGATGTGGGGAGGCCTTGTGGCCATTGGGGGGAGGGGGGGCCGGTCTCTTTAAAGGGGATCTCTGTGGAGCTGGACTTTTTGGCATCTTTAGGCTCGCCCATTAAGAATGAAGGTGCAAACAACGCCCCCTGCTTTTTTTTTTGGATAAATTATCCGATGATCTGGAGTAAACCTGGCTGTTTCTCTGTGGAGAACCATGCTGCTTTTCACTCAGAACCTGGCACTTTGCCATTATGTGGGAAAATTCCACTCAATATCTCAATTCTGCAATTTTCTATTGTCCCTTTCCTCCCCTGTCCCTTGAGGAAATGATTTCTCTCTATCCACCCTATTCAATCATTTAATGATCTGAAATGTCACAATTAGATGACCCCTTCTTTTTCTACACTCAATACAAACCAATCCTCATAATTTAACCCTTTTGGCCCAGATATCTTTCTGTGAAATCTGCACTGGACGCCTTTCACCAATATTTCCTTCTTGGGGATCAGTGTAAGAACTGAATGCAGTGCTCCAGATGTGGTATAGTCAGAACTTCATGCATTTGCTCCTTAACCTCAATCCCTCTGTATTCCCTCCCTCTTGCAATAAGGGCTAACTTCCAGCAGCATTTTATATTTTTTAAGTATCTGCTCTGCTGATGCACAGATTTTTGGTCTCTCAGGTAATTGAGACCCCTGTATCACTCGGCTGCTGCACAGCTCCCAGCTCCTCACCAGTTAGTAAATGCTGCAATCTTTCCAACACCCTGTGGTTGCATCTTCCTGACAATGGTGCTGCTCAACATTTTTTTTCCTCACTCGAGCCTGCAATGCAGAGACCCACTTTGCTCCAGCTAATCACTTCCCTGCTTCTAAAATTGACATTAAACTACAAACAATAATACAGAATCAACATATTACATAACCTTACAAAACCGTGACTGAATTATATCTCCTCCAGTTTAGGGGAGATGGTTGTCAGGAATGGGTTAAAAAACCATCCAATTAAATACTAATTTTATGTCAGTTATCCAATAGAAGTCACTGATCTATAAAGGGGTTACAGGTGGCACTATTTGTTGGTGGAGATTTGTGTGTGAAGTTGGATCAAAGAAATAAGGTGTTTTGTGGAGAAGCAGAACTCTTGTCTCCTTTATTCTACGGCAACCCAGAAGCTTGACAATGGTGGTATTGTGGTTGTCACTGGTCCGGTTATGTAGAGGCCCAGGCTGCCCTGGGGTTGTGGGTTCAAATCCCACCACATCAGCTGGTGGAACTTAACTTCAATTAAATCATAAATAAAATTCTGGAATTGAAAGTTAGACTCAGTAATGGTGACCGTGAATCCATCATTTATCTGGTTCACTCACCCCCTTACAGGAATCTGCTGTCCTTGCCCAGTCTGGCTTACATGTGACTCCAGACCCACAGCAATCTGGTTAACTCTGACTAAAGTGACCCAGTATGCCATTCTGTAGTCAAGGGCAATTGGAGATGGGTAACAAATGATGCCCTTGCAAGTAATACCCAAATCCCATGAATGAATTAAAAGAAAATCATTAGTTTTCCAGTAAGCCTGCTTTACCTGAAGCTGGTATTCCCTATCCTCCAGGATTTAGATATGAATGTGCGCTGCCATAACCTCCAGGGCTGTGGGCCAAGTGCTGGAAAATGAGATTACTGTAGTCAGATCTTTATTGACCAGTTAGGTTAGGTGGATTGGCCATGCTAAATTGCCCGTAGTGTCCTAAAAAGTAAGGTTAAAGGGGAGTTGTTGGGTTACGGGTATAGGGTAGATACGTGAGTTTGAGTAGGGTGATCATTGCTCGGCACAACATCGAGGGCTGAAGGGCCTGTTCTGTGCTGTACTGTTCTAAATTCTAAATTCAGTGTGGACATGATGGGCCAAATGGCCTCCATCTGTGCTGTGAAGGATTGTGCTGGAAGCTCCAGGAATTAAAGATTAATCTCTAAGGTGGCATAGTGGTTAGCCCTGCTGCCTCACGGCACCGAGGCCCCAGGTTCAATCCCGGCTCTGGGTCACTGTCCATGTGCAGTTTGCACATTCTCCCAAAGATGTGCAGGGCAGGTGGATTGACCACGCTAAATTGCCCCTTTATTGAAAAAAATGAATTGGGTACTCTAAATTTGAAAAAAAAAGAATAATCTCCTGGATACTGCTGTGAGAAACCCAAGAGTAAAATTGTAGGGAAATTAAAATAATTGTGCATTAACTGTTTGAACACTTGGTGCTTCTCTGTTGTAAAGGGGTTTGACTGGGTGGAGCAGTGGGAGGCCGAGTGATGAGATTTCCAGGAGAACAGCCAATCGGAGTTAACAACTCCAAGGCAGTCAATAGGTGATTGTTGCTACGGCAACCTGCGCCAGTGTGCGGTCAATTACAGCCCCACTTGACCTGGAGCCACAACACTCTTGAAATTAATTTTATTTTAAAAGAACCGAGGTCTTCAGCTGTCCAATAATTTCAGTCACCAAGTTTGTAAATTTGAACACAACTAACTTCTTACTTTTAACTGTAACTATAATCAAATTGGCAAAACATTCAACTGGTTAACTACTTTCAAATCTCTATATCGCCCCTTTTAACTTGCCCCACCCTCTATACACACACACAGACAAATGAACGCAGATGGTTGTAAAATAATGATGAAAGTAAAAGGATAATAATTGTTGTTTCAGATGGGCATCTTGCAGTTAAGTTTCTTCTTCAGTCTAGACTTTCAGACGGATGTTATCTTTCTTTTCAGCTTTCAATAGTTTTCACTGTAGATTCACAGAAATAGCAGGCAGCCAGCACGAGAGAGAGAGAGAGAGTCAGCTTCTTCTTTCAGGGTCTAGCAGCTTCTGCCTTCAGACAGTAAGCAGCAGACCAGAGAGAGAGAGCTGCTTCCACCTTGAGGGTCCAGTGGCTTCTCCTGGGTTCTCTCCGGAAAACGCCACCTGACAGGAACCAATTTCTGTCGGTTGCCAGGCAGAATACTGACCCTGGCTAATCTATTTATTACCAGTAAACCAAGTGAAATAAACCCCTCCAATCTCTTGGGTGCCTTAAAGTCTGGGTTCTTCTGTCCAAAATGCAACATTTTATAACACAGTGCACTATTTTGACACTTTGAGTTCCTTACTTCCTCTGCTCGATTTAAAGGCATGTCTCCATTAACGATCTGTGGATCAAAAACAATAAAGACACAATAAAAGAAGTAGAAACTAAGGGAATCAACAGGAAGGGTCTAACATTGTAATTTCCTGTGCAAAAAAAAAACAGGAGGTGAACTAGTCCTTAAGAATAGAACATAGAACAGTACAGCACAGCACAGGCCCTTAATGTTGTGCCGAGCCATGATCACCCTACTCAAACTCACGTATCCACCCTATACCCGTAACCCAACAACCCCCCCCTTAACCTTACTTTTATTAGGACACTACGGGCAATTTAGCATGGCCAATCCACCTAACCCGCACATCTTTGGACTGTGGGAGGAAACCGGAGCACCCGGAGGAAACCCACGCACACAGGGGGAGGACGTGCAGACTCCACACAGACAGTGACCCAGCCGGGAATCGAACCTGGGACCCTGGAGCTGTGAAGCATTTATGCTAACCACCATGCTACCCTGCTGCCCTAATAGAGCCTTTTTAAAATTCTTTCATGGAATGTGGGCATTGCAGGCAAGGCCAGCATTTGTTGTCCGTCCCTAATAGCCCTCAAAAGGTGGCATGTTAAGAGTCAACCACGTTTATGTGGACCTGGAGTCACCCCTAGGCCAGATCAGGTAAGGATGGCAGGTTTCCTTCCCGAAAGGACATTCGTGATTGACAATGGTTTCATATCAGGTTGGGCATAATGGCATGTTTCTGTGTTGCCTACCCTATGTAATTAGCGATTTTTAATTGAGGTTGTCCAGCTTATAAACCTGTTCCCATGAATAATTAGGAAGCAACAATTGAATAGCCAAGAATTGAACATAGAGATCCAGAACTGAACTGGGAATCAATACATCCTTTTTCTCATTCCTCCTCCACTTACCACCCCCTGTCCCCCAGATATTCACTGTCATAAAATCACTACACTCCATTCGGCCCATCGAGTCTGCTCCAACGCTCTGAAAGAGCACCCTACTTAGGCCCACTCCCCCGCCCTTTCCCCGTAACCCCACCTAATCTGCACATCCTGGACAATAAAGGGAAATTTAGCACGGCCAATCCACCGAGCCTGCACATCTTTGGACTGTGGGAGGAAACCGGAGCATCCGGAGGAAACCCACGCAGACACGGGGAGAACTTGCAGACTCCACATGGACAATCTCCCAAGGCCGAAATTGAACCCTGGTCACTGGCGCTGTGTGGCAGCAGTGCTAACCACTGTGCGGAATTACTTTATCACCCAGTGCACGTTTTATCAAAATACCTTTGCCACGGTTTGTGTCAGCTCAGTTGGTAGCGCTCTTGCTTCTGATTCACAAGGTCATAGGTTCAAGTCCCACTCTTGGGTCAGAATTTTACGTTGCTTGACCCAGAGCGTGTGAAATTCCACGAAATTATGTCAGGCAATCATCCCGACGTCGTGCACCCCCACAATATTTTAGTTGGCATATGTGCCGAGAGTCACAAGCGTGCCCGCCAACAATCACGCAGACAATTCAGCCCCCTAAGGGGCCAATTGAATGGAACTTTACGTGGTCCGTCTACTTTAACATTTGGCGGGGTGGGCAGA
This sequence comes from Scyliorhinus canicula, assembly GCF_902713615.1. Classification (NCBI taxonomy): domain Eukaryota; kingdom Metazoa; phylum Chordata; class Chondrichthyes; order Carcharhiniformes; family Scyliorhinidae; genus Scyliorhinus; species Scyliorhinus canicula. Next base: position 191,828,604 of record NC_052154.1, on the reverse strand, counting down.
TTGGTCAGGCCGCCTTCAGGTTTTTATTCAACCTTGGCCCAGCGCGGTAAGAAACTATCAGGGTTGAAATAACATTTAAAAGCTATCTGTGGCTAGTTTTTCCATCGCTATTTATTTCTAACAGGCCTGCAGCTGGCTGAGTCAGCTTCGCAGTGGCTGTGCCCCGTGAGGGAGCACCTCAGAAGTGCCAGATGGAACCGTCCCTTTACTCAGCGCCTGCCCTCTTTCCCCCCTCCCCGGCAGCACTGAGTCTCTCCCAGCGCACCTTACATGCTGGCTGCTGGTTATGTGCTAGTTAGTGTGGAATTGTGATCCAGATCTGACTGCGGCAGAAGAGCATTTTGCGCCAGCGTCCAGGCCAGTCAATAATAATAATAATCTTTATTATTCTCACAAGTAGGCTTACATTAACAATGCAATGAAGTTACTGTGAAAATCCCCGAGTCGCCACATTCCGGCGCCTGTTCGGGTACACAGAGGGAGAATTCAGAATGTCCAAATTACATAACAGCACGTCTTTCGGGACTTGTGGGAGGAAACCGCAGCTCCCGGAGGAAACACACGCAGACACGGGGAGAACGTGCAGACTCCACACAGACAGCGACCCAAGCCAGGAATTGAACCTGGGACCCTGGAGCTGTGAAGCAACTGTGCTAACCACTGTGCTACCACGCCGCCGGATGCACGTGCAGGTGCTCGATTATTCAGGCCGAGGACTTGAGCACAGATAATGCTGACATTCCAGTGCAGTACTGAGGGAGCACTGCAACGTCGGCACCTTTGGGTGCCCTGCGGCCGTCAGCCAGGAAGCTGACATTCCGATGCAGTACTGAGGCAGTACTGAGGGAGCACTGCAACGTCGGCACCTTTGGGTGCCCTGCGGCCGTCAGCCAGGAATCTGACATTCCGGTGCAGTACTGAGGCAGTACTGAGGGAGCACTGCAACGTCGGCACCTTTGGGTGCCCTGCGGCCGTCAGCCAGGAATCTGACATTCCGGTGCAGTACTGAGGGAGCACTGCAACGTCGGCACCTTTGGGATGCAATATCACACCGAGACCCCAGCTACCTGCTGGGGTGGATGTGAAAGATTATTTTAAAACACTATTTAGAAGAAGAACAATGGGGGCAGCACGGTGGTGCAGTGGGTTAGCCCTGCAGCCTCACGGCGCTGAGGTCCCAGGTTTGATACTGGCTCTGGGCCACTGTCCGTGTGGAGTTTGCACATTCTCCCCATGTTTGCATGGGTCTCGCCCCCACAACCCAAAGATGTGCAGGGTAGGTGGATTGACCACGCTAAATTGCCCCTTAAATGGAAATAATGAATTGGGTACTCCAAATTTATTTAAAAAAAGAACAAGTGTATTGTCCACAGCGTCCTGGCCAATATTTATCCCTCAATCAAGATTTTAAACCCCCCCAGATTATCCGGCCATTATCACATTGCCGTTAGTGGCCGATCACTGCACGTAACTTGGCCGCTGTGTTTCCTACATTGCAACAGTGACTACATTTCAAAAGTATTTCAGTGTCTGCAAAGTACTTTGACACGTCCGGTGATTGTGGAAAGTGCTTCATAAATCCAAGTCTTTCTCACTTTTAGTTTCATATTATTTGCCAGTCTGGCTCACTGAGATCACATACTGTAATATAGAGACTTTCCCCCTCAGCACGGAGTTATGAGTGATGGAATGCTGAGAACCATTCCATCAAAGCTGGGCCTTTTTGTCAGATCACTTCCAGAGAACTCGGGCCGGGAGGGGGGGGGGGGGGGGGGGGGGGGGGCTGCATGGGGGAGGTTTGCTGGAAGTTACCATTAATGGGATCTTTAGAAACATATTATGATGTGAACTCAGTGAATGTAATTCTCATCCAAGAGTATCATTCCAATGCATCACCACCTCCGACTTCAATAACATTGGAGTCCTTGTACAAATATTATTTTGATCTCGGGACACTTCATGGGGAAAATAGTTTTGCGTCCAGCAGGATTCACGTAGAATTGAATGAACAGGAAACCCAGTATTTACTGGGTTAACAATCCTCGTTTCAATCTCGTAACGTTTTGGCATTCCACGGTTGTTTTTGTAATAGTGTAGACAAATAGAGAGAGGAACTTTGCACTCCTGATTGACTTGTATTACTTCATGGATATTGTGGAGTGGTGCCTGGGAACTGATTCCCGCTGCTGGCTGGAGCAGACTCCAGGAGTGGCTTTGTTCGGCATTGTTTGCTGTATACACTGCCCGAGGGCTTGCTCACTGGGCAGGGTTATGCATTGCTTCTCACTTGAAACAAATGAACAGAAAGGAGCCTTTCTTGAACAAAGCTGTCTGATCTAGCTGCACTGAATTGATGGGATGTTCTGCATGAGAACGTAAGCCTTTCAACTGGGAAGCAATAGGGCCGGGTGTCTAGTAATACTAGGCAGCTCCTGAGGGGTGAAGGCACACAGTTCCGTGTGTTAGACCACAGCTGAAGGCTGGGCCAGATGTTTTGCTGAGAGGAAAGAGGAAAGGGCCCTTGATGACAGTTTTCTTTTGGTTAAATATGTCAAGACAATGTGCAGAGTCTGCTCACGTTGCACTAGCCAAGGAGTGACTTATTACTTGGGAACAGATGGAGGTTGGTGGGGCTGAGAAGCAGAGCAGCACAGGGACTTTGTGTTTGGCACTCTCTGAGAGTCAGGAAATGAGCAGAGGAGAAGATCTGGTGTGACGGTGCCAATGTTTGTGGAGAGTAACACAGCAAGGGCCTGCTGCAAACCCAAATAACAAAGATACCCTAACCTGGATTTGTGTGTGCTAACTATTTGCCTGCACACCTGCGAAAAGAGCATTGGAGGTAAGGCAACATTTTTGTTGCTTTTATTCTTGCTGACATGCTTGGTCGTTTGAATTGAGATAAATACCTCAGTGTTTCTCCTTACTTTATAAACTATGCAATGAAGGTGTACTGTTAGTTTGATTAGGAACAGATGTTTACAGAGCTACTTTAGCATTCGACGTGTTAATTCATGGAGTATTGTAGTTGTGGACTCTCATCGTTAACCTGGGAAACTGGATTTTCAGCTCCTAACAGAGCCTGTTTATTGTGTCCCACAGAGAAACATTAATCTGCAGCATAACTTTGTAGCATGCTTCAAATAATAGTACATAGTAAAGCTTCAGTTCCAGGCTGCCAATGAATAACTGTGCAATAGGTGCCATCATCATTGTTGTTATGATATCTATCACTCGTATCCTTGCCTACAAACTGTAATAATAATCTCACAGAAGCACAGTGGGTAGCACTGTTGCTTCACAGCGCCAGGGTCCCAGGTTCGATTCCCGGCTTGAGGCACTGTCTGTGCGGAGTCTGCATGTTCTGTGTGGATTTCCTCCGGGTGCTCCGGTTTCCTCCCACAAGTCCCGAAAGACGTGTTTGTTAGGTGAATTGGACATTCTGAATTCTCCCTCAGTGTACCCGAACAGGCGCCGACATGTGACGACTAGGGGCTTTCACAGTAACCCCATTGCAGTGTTAATGTCAGCCTACTTGTGTCAGTAATAAAGGTTATTATTATTGTGGTTAAATTCCTCTGTTGACCACTAACCTAGCTAGATTTTAAATTTCAAAGTTGATTGAGTTATCTATACCCATCTTCGTTTGTCTGCTGTACAGTGTCTGAAAATATTTTCATTGCAGCAGCTTGATCATCTATCAAAAATGTTCCTTGATTTGTCGGCCAAAGTAGTCATTTTTTGACCAATGGTAACAGGGATCAAGTTTTAAAAAAATCACAGTTTTTAGTTTCAATTTTTTTTGTAGCTAATGATAGTATACAATAAATCAGTAAACTCTTTTCTAGTAGCATGAAGTCATGGAACTTTGGTTAAGGAGATAATAAACCAGGTCAGACTGGAACCATCTGACAGGATAATTTTAACATCGGACTGTTTGTATTTCAGGAAAACAGGTTATTTAAGTTTTCAACAGAAGTGAAAAAGGCCACTAAGGTTACCTGTAGGATGTGCTACCAATGATTGAGCAGATGTCGTGAAGCCTGGGAGCATGCAAACCTGAGTGTGTTACTAGTGGTGCATTAAGCATTAATATAATAATGACTATCCCAGCAGCAGAGAAACAAAACACTAAGTTAGCAAACTTCCAGAACTTGATCCAATTAACCTGATATTTACCTGTCACAATTTCCAAACTTCACTCCATTTTAGTCTACTGGTCATGATGAAGTCCTGCTACGATTGCGTGAAAGGTGCATTCGGCCACCGGGGAGGAGGCTAAACTAGAGGATGCCTCCAAACTTGTTTGCCTTAGCTTTCGATGTTGTGAGCCAGCACGATGGTTAGCATTGCTGCCTCACGACGCCGAGGACCCGGGTTCGATCCCGGCCCTGTTTCGATATCCATGTGGAGTTTGCACATTCTCCCCATGTCTGCGTGGGTCTCACACCCACAACCCAAAGATATGCAGGTTAGGTGGATTGGCCACACTATAATAATAATCTTTATTGCCACAAATGGGCTACATTGACACTGCAATGAAGTTACTGTGAAAATCCCCTAGTTGCCACATTCTGGCGCCTGTTTGGGTACACAGAGGGAGAATTCAGAATATCCGAATTACCTAACAAGCACGTCTTTCGGGACTTGTGGAAGGAAACCGGATGCACCCGGAGGAAACCCACACGGACACGGGGAGAACGTGCAGACTCTGCACAGTCAGTAACCCAAGTAGAGAATCGAACCTGGGACCCTGGAGCTGTGAAGCAACTGTTAATATGTTGAGTAACAGCAATGGCCGCCCTGTTCAGATGAGCAAATGACCTGTTGGGAATCTAAGACAGAGCTTTATGTCTTGCAGCATGTTACAGATCTGACAGGTGCAATTTAACGAAAAAAAAGGTGTCCCGTTGTGGGCGAGTTTTCCAATAGTTGTAGCGCCGGGAACGACCCCGCTATCGAATGGGAAAGCCCCGCCAAGGCCACACTTACCTTCCTGAACTGTGGAGCTCCGCTCGCCAGTACAGGAAAATGGTACCTCGACATGGACCAGAGGAGTACTAATATCCTCGGGGCGAGGTTTGCTAATGCTCTTCGGGAGGGTTTAAACTAGTTCAACAGGGGATTGGGAACCTGAATTGTTGCTCCAGTACACAAGAAGCTGAGAGTAGTGAGATCATGAGTAAGGTTTCAAAGTTGCAGGAGTGTACCGGCAGGAAGGAAGGTGGTCTAAAGTGCGTCTACTTCAATGCCAGGAGCATCTGGAATAAGGTGGGTGAGCTTGCGGCATGGGTTAGTACCTGGGACTTCGATGTTGTGGCCATTTCGGAGACATGGATAGAGCAGGGCGAGGAATGGTTGTTGCAGGTGCCGGGGTTTAGATATTTCAGTAAGCTCAGGGAAGGTGGTAAGAGAGGGGGAGGGGTGGCATTGTTAGTCAAGGACAGTATTACGGTGGCTGGGAGGACATTTGATGAGGACTTGAATACTGAGGTAGTATGGGCTGAGTTAAGAAACAGGAAAGGAGAGGTCACCCTGTTAGGGCTTTTCTATAGGCCTCCGAAAAGTTCCAGAGATGTAGAGGAAAGGATTGCAAAGATGATTCTGGATAGGAGCGAAAATAACAGGGTAGTTGTTATGGGGGACTTTAACTTTCCAAATATTGACTGGAAACACTATAGTTTGAGTACTTTAGATGGATCCGTTTTTGTCCAATGTGTGCAGGAGGGTTTCCTGATGCAGTATGTAGATAGGCCAATGAGAGGCGAGGCCATATTGGATTTGGTACTGGGTAATGAACCAGGACAGGTGTTAGATTTGGAGGTAGGTGAGCATTTTGGTGATAGTGACCACAAGTCGATTACGTTTACTTTAGCGATGGAAAGGGATAGGTATAAACTGCAGGGCAAGAGTTATTGCTGGGGGAAAGGCAATTATGATGTCATGTGGCAAGACTTAGGATGCATCGCCTGGAGAGGAAAACTGCAGGGGATGGACACAATGGAAATGTGGAGCATGCTCAAGGAACAGCTACTTCGTGTCCTTGATAAGTATGTACCTGTTAGGCACGGAGGAAGTGGTCGAGTGAGGGAACCGTGGTTACTAAAGCAGTTGAATCACTTGTCAAGAGGAAGAAGGAGGCTTATGTGAAGATGAGACGTGATGGTTCAGTTGGGTCGCTTGAGAGTTACAAGTTAGCTAGGAAGGCTCTAAAGAGAGAGCTAAGAAGAGCCAAGCGAGGACTTGAGAAGTCTTTGGCAGGTAGGATCAAGGATAACCCTAAAGCTTTCTATAGGTATGTCTGGAATAAAAGAATGACTAAGGTAAGAGTAGGGCCAGTCAAGGACAGTAGTGGGAAGTTGTGCGTAGAGTCCGAGGAGATAGGAGAGGCGCTAAATGAGTATTTTTCATCAGTATTCACACAGGAAAAAGACAAAGTTGTCGAGGAGAATACTGAGATACAGGCTACTAGACTAGATGGGCTTGAGGTTCATAAGGAGGAGGTGTTAGCGATTCTGGAAAGTGTGAAAATAGATAAGTCCCCTGGGCCGGATGGGATTTATCCTAGGATTCTCTGGGAAGCTAGGGAGGAGATTGCTGAGCCTTTGGCTTTGATCTTTAAGTCATCTTTGTCTACAGGAAAAGTGCCAGAGGACTGGAGGATAGCAAATGTTGTCCCCTTGTACAAGAAGGGGAGTAGAGATAACCCCGGTAACGATAGGCCAGTGAGCCTTACTTCTGTTGTGGGAAAAGTCTTGGAAAGGTTTATAAGAGATAGGATGTATAATCATCTGGAAAGGAATAATTTGATTAGACATAGTCAACATGGTTTTGTGAAGGGTAGGCCGTGCCTCACAAACCTCATTGAGTTCTTCGAAAAGGTGACCAAACAGGTGGATGAGGGTAAAGCAGTTGATGTGGTGTATATCGATTTCAGTAAAGCGTTTGATAAGGTTCCCCACGGTAGGCTATTGCAGAAAATACAGAGGCATGGGATTCAGGGTGATTTAGCAGTTTGGATCAGAAATTGGCTAGCTGATAGAAGACAAAGAGTGGTGGTTGATGGGAAATGCTCTGACTGGTGGCCAGTTACTAGTGGTGTGCCACAAGGATCTGTTTTGGGGCCGTTGCTGTTTGTCATTTTTATAAATGACCTGGAGGAGAGCGTAGAAGGATGGGTGAGTAAATTTGCAGATGACACTAAAGTCGGTGGAGTTGTGGACAGTGCAGAAGGATGTTACAAGTTACAGAGGGACATAGATAAGCTGCAGAGCTGGGCTGACAGGTGGCAAATGGAGTTTAATGCAGAAAAGTGTGAGGTGATTCATTTTGGAAGGAATAACAGAAAGGCAGAGTACAGGGCTAATGGTAAGATTCTTGGTAGTGTGGACGAGCAGAGAGATCTCGGTGTCCATGTCCATAGATTCCTAAAAGTTGCCACCCAGGGTGAAAGGGTTGTTAAGAAGGCGTACGATGTGTTAGCTTTTATTGAAAGAGGAATTGAGTTTCGGACCATGAGGTCATGTTGCAGTTGTACAAAACTCTGGTGCGGCCGCATTTGGAGTATTGTGTGCAGTTCTGGTCGCCACATTATAGGAAGGATGTGGAAGTATTGGAAAGGGTACAGAGGAGATTTGCAAGAATGTTGCCTGGTATGGAGGGAAGATCATATGAGGAAAGGCTGAAGGACTTGAGGCTGTTTTCGTTAGAGAGAAGGAGGTTAAGAGGTGACTTAATTGAGGCATACAAGATGATCAGAGGATTAGATAGGGTGGACAGTGAGAGCCTTTTTCCTTGGATGGTGATGTCCAGCACGAGGGGACATAGCTTTAAATTGAGGGGAGATAGATATAGGGCAGATGTCAGAGGTAGATTCTTTACTCAGAGAGTAGTAAGGGCGTGGAATGTCCTGCCTGCAACAGTAGTGGACTCGCCAACACTAAACGCATTCAAATGGTCATTGGATAGGCATATGGATGATAAGGGAATAGTGTAGAGGGACTTTAGAGGGGTTTCACAGGACGGCGCAACATCGTGGGCCGAACGGCCTGTACTGCGCTGTAATGTTCTATGTTCTATGTCAGTTCCTCAACTCGGACCTCTCTGTCATACCTGTCTTCGCCCACCACCTTTTTGAATAATTCCAACATGAACTGTGTTTGGGCTCAGTCCTCTGTCCTTTTTGGTAGATCAACAATGCGTAGGTTTTGTCGTCTTGACCGGTTTTCCAGGCCATTGATTTTGCCTCGCCACGACACATTCTCTTTAATTGCTGGTCTGGACTCCAGGATACTGATCCTGTCACTGACGTCCAAAAGGATTGTCTCGATCTTAGTAAGGGTGCTGACGTGAGAATCGACAACTAAACAAATGTTGTTGAGGGAGGACCGAATAGAACCAATGAATGTTTCAGGTCCAGAGTCAAACTTCCTTGGGATTTGTCGAGCTCAGTGACCAGAATTTCATAGATCATAGAATTTACAGTGCAGAAGGAGGCCATTCGGCCCATCAAGTCTGCACCAGCTCTTGGAAAGAGCACTCTACCCAGCCCACACTCCCACCCTATCCCTATAACGCAGTAACCCCACCCGACACTAAGTGCAATTTTGGACACTAAGGGCAATTTATCATGGCCAATCCACCTAACCTGCACATCTTTGGACTGTGGGAGGAAAGCAGAGCACCCGTAGGAAACCCACGCAGACACGGGGAGAACGTGCAGACTCCGCACAGACAGTGACCCAAGCCGGGAATCGAACCTGGGACCCTGGAGCTGTGAAGCAATTGTGCTATCCACAATGCTACCGTGCTGCCCTAGATTTCTGCCTGAGATTTTCAGTTGTTACAAACGTGGGGGAGTCATCCGCCATTGTAGCTGTCTCGGCAGGCGTCTCTGTTATGTCGGCAGCACACCCACGTCCGGGGATTTCCCGACGTTGTGGGGATGCCCACAATGGGAAATCCCATTGGCCGGCTGGCGAGATGGAGATTCCCACTGCCGGCGATGCGCACTGCACCAGAAAACTGGTGGGCGGATCGGAGAATCCCTCTCTCGATGGGAGCACGCCGCACCAGAGAATCCCACCCCATGTGCACTTGTGGATTGGACATTCTGAATTCTCCCTCCGTGTACCCGACCCGGCGCCGGAGTGTGGCGACGAGGGGATTTTCACAGTAACTTCATTGCAGTATTAATGTAAACCTACTTGTGACAATAATATAGATTATTATTAGATTATTATTATTCCCCTACAACGTCCAAACACAGGTCCGCTGCGTACAAAATCAACACAAACCTATGTATAATGTTACCTTTTTTTTGAAGGGGCATTATAAAACAAAACTTGACACTGAGCTGGGTTTGGCAGGTGTGAGGGCAAATGACCAAAAGCCTGGTGAAAGAGGTAGGTTTTAAGGGGTGATATAAAAAGAGGAACGAGAGGTTTAGGGAGAGGATTCCAGAGGTTAGAACCATGGCAACTGAAGGCACAGCCATCCGTAATGGAGAAATTGAAATCTGAGGTGCAGCCGAGTCAGAGGAGTGTGGATATCGCACGGGGCTGTGGGGCTGGAGGAGATTACAGAGTTAGGGAGCGGCCAGACCATTGCAGGATTTAATAATAAGGATGAAAATTTTAACATCAAGGTGTTGCTTAAATGGGAGGGAGAGCAAACCGGGCCGGGGGGGGGGGGGGGGGGGGGGGGGGGATGGGGCGGGGGGGATGGGGCGGGGGGGGGGGGATGGGGCAGGGGGGGATGGGGCGGGGGGGGATGGGGCGGGGGTGGGGGGGATGGGGCAAGAGAGGACAAGGCAGCAGAGTATTGACGTTTGGATGGCCTTGGGTATATGGAGAGTAGAATGTTGCAGGCTGGCCAGGAATGTAATAGAATAGACACCACTGCCACATTTCACTACATTAAAACAGCAATGGTAGTTCACAGTCACTATGTGGGAAGTGTTCTGAGAGTTTCTGAGACGTACGTTGAGGGGAGTATGCTGCAAACCTTTACTTATATGAAACAAAATGTACTTCAGCTCTGTCCCCCTTTCTCCTATTTGAAAACAGAAATTTGGTATAGAAACTCTCCTATTAAGAGCACAAGAAAAAGGAGCAGACTAGATCATATGGCCCGTTGAATCTGCTATAATAATAATCTTTATTGTCACAAGTAGGCTTACATTAACACTGCAATGAAGTTACTGTGAAAAGCCCCTAGTCGCCACATTCCGGCACCTGTTCGGGTACACTGAGGGAGAATTCAGAATGTCCGATTCACCTAACAGCACGTCTTTTGGGACTTGTGGTAGGAAACCGGAGCACCCGGAGGAAACTCACGCAGACACGGGGAGAACGTGCAGAGTCCGCACAGACAGTGACCCAAGCCGGGAATCGAACCCGGGACCCTGGCGCCGTGAAGGAACAGTACTACCCACTGTGCTACCTCTCATTCTTCTCAGCTCCAGAGAAAATAGACCCAATTTACTCAGCCTCTCATCAAAGGACAATCCTTTCATCCCAAGGACCAATTCAGTCAACCTTCGGTGTACCACCTCCAGTATAGGTATATCTTTAATATGGAGAATAAAACTGCACACAGTACTCCAGATGTCGTCTCACCAAAACCCTGCACGATCCTAGCAAGGCTTCTTTATTCCTGCACTCCAATCCCTTGGAATAAAGGCCAACATGCCATTTGCCTTCCCATTGCCTGCTCTACCTGTATATTCACAGAAAGTTCAGCCAAAGGACTGGACTGTTTTCATTTTGGAAAACCAAAATTCTTGATTGATATGGCAGCAAATCAATGGTTTAAAAGATCACTATTCTGTAGGAAAAGTATGTTGCAATTTAAAAAATTGTTCGTAAAATATATTGCAATGCCGTAAATTTCATTGAAGTGGATTATCTTGGCATTTGTGCAGGAACAAACGTGAGCATCTGTTAATGACACTGGCCCTTTAAATACATATTTACATATCAATATTATGTGAATTCCCTGGGGCTGTGCGAAATGGCTGAAGAAGAAGCAGAAATTTGATAATGGTCTCAAGTAATTGTACAAGTGTTTCTGCAAATTATTTCATTGCCTCAGACTGATTAAATTCTGTGAAGAGAAGGCTTGTCACAGATGGAGAAAAGTGAGATTCATTCTTAATTTTCTGATTGATTGGATTGGATTGGATTGGGTTTGTTTATTGTCACGTGTACCGAGGTACAGTGAAAAGTATTTTTCTGCGAGCAGCTCAACAGATCATTAAGTACATGGAAAGAAAAGGAAATAAAAGAAAATACATAATAGGGCAACACGAGGTATACAATATAACTAGATAACACCAGCATCGGATGAAGCATCCAGGGGTGTAGTGTTAATTAGGTCAGTCCAGAAGAGGGTCATTTAGGTGTCTGGTAACAGTGATGAAGAAGCTGTTTTTGAGTCCGTTCATGCGTGTTCTCAGATTTCTGTATTTCCTGCCCGATGGAAGAAGTTGGCAGAGTGAGTAAGCCGGGTGGGGGGGGTCTTTGATTATGCTGCCCTCTTTCCCCAGGCAGCGGGAGGTGTAGACAGAGTCAACGGACAGGAGGCAGGTTCGTGTGATGGGCTGGGCTATATTCACGACTCTCTGAAGTTTCTTGCGGTCCTGGGCCAAGCAGTTGCCATACCAGGCTGTGATGCAGCCAGATAGGATGCTTTCTACGGTGCATCTGTAAAAGTTGGTCAGAGTTAATATGGGCATGCCGAATTTCCTTAGTTTCCTGAGGAAGTATAGGCGCTGTTGTGCTTTCTTGGTGGTAGTGTCGATGTGGGTGGACCAGAACAGATTTTTGGTGATGTGCACCCTTAGGAATCTGAAACTGCTAACCATCTCCACCTCGGCCCCGTTGATGCTGACAGGGGTGTGTACAGTACTTTGCTTCCTGAAGTCAATGACCAGCTCTTTAGTTTTGCTGGCATTGAGGGAGAGATTGTTGTCGCTGCACCACTCCACTAGGTTCTCTATCTCCCTCCTGTATTCTTACTCGTCGTTATTCAAGATCCGGCCCATTATGGTCATATCGTCAGCAAACTTGTAGATGGAGTTGGAACCAAATTTTGCCACGTGTGTGTACAAGGAGTAGAGTAGGGGGCTAAGTATGCAGCCTTGTGGGGCCCCGGTATTGAGGACTATTGTGGAGGAGGTGTTGTTGTTTAATCTTACTGATTGTGGTCTGTGGGTCAGAAAGTCGAGGATCCAGTTACAGAGTGAGGAGCTAAGTCCTAGGTTTTGGAGTTTTGATATGAGCTTGGCTGGGATTATGGTGTTGAAGGTGGAGCTGTAGTTAATAAATAGGAGTCTGATGTAGGAGTCCTTGTTATCGGAATGCTCTAGGGATGAGTGTAGGGCCAGGGAGATGGCATTTGCTGTGGACTGGTTGAGACGGTATGCGAATTGCAGTGGATCAAGGGGTTCTGGGAGTATGGAGTTGATGCGCTTCATGACCAACCACCCGAAGCACTTCATTACAACTGAGGTCAGGGCCACTGGATGGTAGTCATTGAGGCACGTTGTCTGGTTCTTCTTTGCTACTGGTATGATGGTGGGGACCTCGGGGTGGAGTAAGGACAGGTTAAAGGTATCTGTGAATACCTCTGCCAGCTGGTCCGCGCAGGCTCTGAGTGCACGACCAGGGATCCCGTCCGGGCCCATCGCCTTCCGTGGGTTCACTTTCAGGAAGGCCGATCCGACTTCGGAAGCTGTGATGGTGGGTATGGGTGTGTTATGGGCTGCTGGGGCACTCGACAGTGGATTGTTGGTTTCCTGCTCGAACCGAGCATAGAATGCATTGTGTTCATCGGGGAGGGGTGCGCTGCTGCCAGAGATACTGCTCAGCTTCGCTTGTTAACCCGTTATGTTGTTTAGGCCTTGCCACAACCGCCGAGAGTCTGTCTGTGACTCGAGCTTAGTTTGATATTCTCTCTTGGAATCTCGGATGGCTTTGCAAAGGTCAAACCTGGATTTCTTGTATAGGTCAGGGTCGTCTGCCTTGAACGCCTCAGATCTGTCCTTCAGTAGGGAGTCAATCTCGCGGTTGAACCATGGTGTCCGGTTGGGGAACGTACGTACTTTCATTGGCACGCAGTCGTCCACACATTTTCTGATGAAGTCTATGACGGTGACTCATTTAAGTTGGTCACTGAGTTCTTAAATATGGACCAGTCCACTGTCTTTAAGCAGTCATGTAGGAGCTCTTCTGTTTCCTCGGACCAGCACTGCACCACCTTCTTAGCTGGATTCTCCCGCTTGAGTTTCTGCTTGTATGCCGGGAGAATGCGCACCATCTTACGGTCTGATTTCCCAAAGTGCGATCGGGGGATGCTGACAGTGGTAAAGAAATAGTTACTCAATTTACTGAAGAATAGCAAGTATTGCAGCGGTCACAAATTAGAAATGCCATTCACTTACATTCTGGGCTTTGGTTTTGAAATATATTATCATGCATTATGTAACCGGTACAATGAGTAGTGTTGGTAAGTTTTTGTTGTATTAGCATTTTCAGACTTTCAGCATTGTTAACACACATCGCCTGGGTGTAGTCGCGTTTTGGTTTATGGGAGCTTGCTGTGCGTAAATTGGCTTCTACGTTTCCGACATTAAAATAATGATTACTCTTCTGAAGTCCAGCATTGATTGTCAAACATTTTAAGATGACCTGAGATTCCCCGTGTCTGTGTGGGTCTCATCCCCATAACCCAATGATGCAGGCGAGGTGGATTGGCCATGCTAAATTTCCCCTTAATTGGAAGAATTTAAAAAAAAATGACCTGAGGTTATGAAAGATACTGGGCGTGATCGAATGGCCTCGTCGAGCCCATCCCGGTGATGCAACAAGGCCTCTTGCGAGATTTGCAATGCTCTGAACGCCATCTAGATCTGCCCTTGCTGAGTGAGATCCAGGCGATGCCATAATCTCCCAGGGCCCAGGAACTAATGCCCCCACCAGGGAGTCGTTGCCATGATGCCATTTTGTACTGTTCCAGACAAACATGGACCAAACTGAGTGGCACCTGGTGGGAGGAGGGTCTCCCAAGCCATTGGAGACCCCTGGGTGGTCAGGGACAGGTCAGGGTGGCACCCTGGCTCTCCCTCCAGCACCCAAGCACCTTGGCAGTGCCAGCCTGGAACTGCCAACATGACCGGTGTGGCACTGCCAGGCTCACAAGGGTACTGCCAGAGTGCCCTAGTGCCAAGATGCCAGGATGGCAGTGCCAGAGTGCCCTAGTGCCAAGATGCCAGGATGGCAGTGCCAGAGTGCCCTAGTGCCAAGATGCCAGGGTGGCAGTGCCAGAGTGCCCTAGTGCCAAGATGCCAGGGTGGCAGTGCCAGAGTGCCCTAGTGCCAAGATGCCAGGGTGGCAGTGCCAGAGTGCCCTAGTGCCAAGATGCCAGGGTGGCAGTGCCAGAGTGCCCTTGTGCCAAGATGCCAGGGTGGCAGTGCCAGAGTGCCCTAGTGCCAAGATGCCAGGGTGGCAGTGCCTGAGGCGGGCCATGCCCATGAGGAATGAGGGGGGTATGAAGGGTGATGGGGGTGAAGAGTGGATATGAAGGGGCCTCCTAAAGGTTGGGGGGGGTGAAGAGTGGGGGTCCTAAAAGGGGAGGGATGTAAAATGGAGCTTGGGAGGCCTGAAAGGAAGGGGCCTCAGTGATCCTCACTTTGGGGGGGGGGGGGGTAATACGTAGGCGTACGGGAGTGACATTGCCCATGGGTGGGGTGTGGGGGTCCCTCAATCTCATTCAGTGTTCGGGGAACCCTTTGAAAAGGGAGACCCGATCGCTGAGTAACCGGTCTAGTTGGTTAGTTCACTTCCCCATTGCTGGAAAAAAAAATCAAAATGTGAAGAAGGAGGCCATTCGACCCATCGAGTCTGCACTGACCCTCTGAAAGAGCACCCTGCCTAGGCCAGCTCCCTGCAACCCACCTAACTGTTGCACACTCAGGGGCAATTTAGCATGGCAATCCACCTGACCTGCACATTTTGTTGGACTGTGGGAGGAAATCGGAGCTCCCGGCGGTCAAAATAAAACGTCCCAAATGTGACTACAGAAGACGTAGCTGCAGGTCGACTCAGCTGGAAGTACAGTCTTAATTCCAAGACGTTAGGGCAGCACGGTGGCGCAGTGGGTTAGCCCTTCTGCCTCACGGCGCCGAGGTCCCAGGTTCGATCCCGGCTCTGGGTCACTGTCCATGTGGAGTTTGCACATTCTCCCCGTGTCTGCGTGGGTTTCACCCCCACAACCCAAAGGTGGATTGGCCATGCTAAATTGCCCCTTAAATTGGAAGAAATGAATTGGGTACTCTAAATTAATTTTTTAAAAATTCCAAGACATTATATCCCAGAAATCGCAACAGGAAGAAGTAATTATATTTGCAATTGAATTTATTGAGTAGGTGGGGGGCGGGGGGGACAAAATTCTTGCTTCAATAAAATCTGCAAGTAATAATGATTCACTGCATTAGACTTCATTCAACCTATTACTTGTACATCTATTTTTCTCGCTATGCTTTGTTCTATTCAATAAGTCTTTTTAAGTCCTATGTAACCTGGTATGAATCATCACTTCTTCATTCAAATTTCTATGAAGGTGTACAATGGAATACTTAATTATCATTATCTTGCGACACGCACCTGTCAGAGACAAGTGCTGGCAAAAGCTCCAGTAAATGGCGGTTCCAGTCATCACAGAAGTGCCTTCTTTGTTGTGGTTTTATTGCATTATAGTTCACCTTGAATGTTTCACTGAAGAAATCGTATCCTGTTGAAGGGGAGGCACAGCTGTTGGCAGTTTATGTGCACATTGTCTGTTTTCGCTGCCAAATTGGACATTACCATATTAGGAATGCTCAATAATGTAAATATGCGCCACTACAATTTTCCAAAGGCTGCTCTTTCAAAGGAAATCTCATCAGTTTCTGTGTACTTCAGGCCAGATGTCATCAACGTGCCAGCGTCATAGGGTTTGTCCGGATGTGTGGTGGGGTGGTGGGGGGGTGGGGGGGGGGGGGTGGGGGTGGGGGGGGGGAAGGGATGGTTGGTTGGGGGCAGCGGGGGGGATGGGGCTGCTCTACAGCCTTCTGAAAAGAAAGAATAAGAACCGGAAAGAGAGGAGAGTATCTGAGTGAGGATCCACGGCAAAGTCTCCAGAGCGCTCATTAAAAAGTTGACACTATAATTAATAATCTATTTGGTGCAGCAAATGGAAATCAAGTGAACACATCATGGGGAGCACGGTAGCATAGTGGTTAGCACAATTGTTCCACAGCTCCAGGGTCCCAGGTTCGAGTCCCGTCTTGGGTCACTGCCTGTGCAGAATCTGCACGTTCTCCCCGTGTGTGTGTGGGTTTCCTCCCACAGTCCAGGTTAGGTGGATTGGCCATGATAAATTGCCCTTAGTGTCCAAAATTGCCCTTAATGTTATGGGGATAGGGCGGAAGCATGGGCTTGGGTAGGGTGCTCTTTCCAAGAGCTGGTGCAGACTCGATGGGCCAAATGGCCTCCTTCTGCACTGTAAATTCTATGATCATTCAGTTCCAATTCTCCACCACGGAGCCTCAAGTAGGCCACTTGTTTGGTGTTTTCTTGGGGTTATAGATGCCAGATGCAGCTTTGCATGAGTATGCCACTTCCATGCTGATACTCAAACTGATTTAATTTTAAAGGATATGGATATTAAAAAAAAACATTTAATGCATTCAAGCAGCTTGCAACCATTGTGCATTCAGTCCCCTGCTGATGACCATTCCCCGAACTGTGGTTTAACTTGCCTAGTACGCTGGATAAGTTTGGTTCCTTTTGTGTTAAGACCCTGTGACTGAGATTTTGGTATGACTATACATTGTGTGCCATCTGCGAAAATCAAAATCTGAATGATATTAAAACAAAAGACTGGGGAATAACAGCAGCACTTGTGAGTATCTGATTGCAACTTGTTTGACCTTTGTAATTTTTATTGCTTTAAATCTCCTCCTGCTGTTACATACCACAGGCCCTGAGTTAGTATTTTGGAATGCGGTATTGTTTCCCCATTCGTTGTACATAGACCTTCTGTGTTGGACAAAACACAGTAACCCTCTTATCAGCCAGCAACATTTATGATGATCCTTACCCTTATAATCTTTAACATTTGCCACTGTGTTCAAATAGATACCTACGTCACTTTAATTTTCAAAAACATTCTGCATGTATTACGGTTTTCTTTTATCCCAATGACCGTGTCTGAACTCTAATGGCAGTAGTTTCAAATCGGAATCCGAATGACTAAGAAGGCCTTATTTTTTTGTTATTCAAGTTGATTGAACTTCTAAACCAAAACTGCTCATCTGAATAATATAGATTTTCTGCATTTCATATGCTCCTTGCCAATACAGTTGTGGTTTACGCACAGCAATCTTCCTTATCGGTGAGTATCCTCAATTTCTTTGAATAGATTAGTAGTCATGAAGCCCCATCTAAATTATAATAATATGTGACATTCATAATATGAAAGTGTTACATATAAAGATTGTTTCGATAATGCTTTTAAGTATTTTCTTACAGATATCAGTAAAATGGGTGTATTTATTTGAATATTATAAAAACTCCTGTAGTTTGAACAAGGTTGATTGATTGATTTGATTTGATTTATTGTCCCGTGTACCGAAGTACAGTGAAGTACAGGTTAAACTCGATCTTCATTTCACTCTCAGTGCTTCTCCATGCGTACTCCAGCTACCTTGGTGAGATAGCTTCCATGTGACACTGGTACCTCATTCCTTCCTCCCGGCTTGCAGCTTTGGTCACTGCTCATTCAGTGAGCACAGTAAGAAGTCTTACAACACCAGGTTAAAGTCCAACTGGTTTGTTTGGAATCACTAGCTTTCGGAGCGTAGCTCTTTCATCAGGTGAGTGCAAAAGCTACTGATTCCAAATAAACCTGTTGGACTGGAAGCTGGTGTTATCAGACTTCTTACTGTGCTCATCCCAGTCCAACACCAGCATCTCCACATCATGGCTCATTCAATGAAACATTAACCTTTGGAAAGTCTCTACGGATCTCAGTTTGATAACCATTGCTCTAGTATTCATGTCCTGCATCTTTTTTATAACCTGTATCAAAACAGGTTACTGCCCATAAATATCCCGGGAAACATACTACCCCGTAATCAACTATACAGCCTGTACAATTTTCCCCCTATTTTTCAACCCCCCCCCCAATGAACAGCTCCTCAAACACGGTCACAAATATCCCCCACCTTTTCTCAAACCCCCTCCGCTGAGCCCTTAACTCATACTTTATCGGCAGCACGGTGGCTCAGTGAGTTAGCCCTATAGCCTCACGGCGCTGAGGTCCCAGGTTCGATCCCGGCTCTGGGTCACTGTCCATGTGGAGTTTGCACATTCTCCCCGTTTTTGCGTGGGTTTCGCCCCCACAACCCAAAGATGTGTAGGCTAGGTGGATTGGCCATGCTAAATTACCCCTTAATTGGAAAAAATGAATTGGGTACTCTAAATTTATTTTTAAAAAACTCATACTTTATCTTCTCCAACCACAGGAAGTCATACATGTCACCCAACCAATCGCTACCCCCGGTGACGATGCCGACCGCCACTCTGGTAGAATTTACCGTCCACCAGGGTCCACCTCCTCCACCTCCTGGGTCAGGGTCCACCTCCTCCTCCACTATCCTGGCTAAGACCGCAAACATGCCCATCCAGAATCTTCCCAAATTTTCGCTACCCCAAAACATGTGCACGTGATTCGCCCACACCTCACACACTCATCTGATACCCCCTGAAAGAAGCCACTCATTCTCGCCCGAGTCATATGCACCCTGTGCACCACCTTAAACTGTATTTGTCTCATCCTTACACAGGAGGAGGTCCTGTTTACCCTACGCAGTGCCTCACTCCATACTCCCATATTGATCTCCCCTCCCAACTCTGCTTCCCATTTCTCCTTGATCTTCACAACCAGCTTGCCTCCCTGCCCCCTCAGCCACGTGTATATATCCCCAATTCTTCCCTCCCCGTCCACCTTCCGGAAGTCGCTCCAGCAGGGTGTATCCCGGCAACTTAGGGAACCCTCTCCAGACCTTTCTCGTGACATCCCTAAACTGCAGATACCTGAATTCACTCCCCCTCGGCAGCTCACTCCCCCTCAGCAGCTCTACCCTTTCCTTCAGCTCCTCCAGATTGGTAAACCCTTCCTCCATATACAGATCCCTCACCTTGACCAGCCCCTCTTCCCTCCATCTCCTGTACATGTCCTGCATCTTTAGGATCATCTCCAGTTTCCAAGCATTGGAGGTCAGCTCCTCAAAGCCTAGGCACCTCAGACAGATTTGGCCTTGTATTCTTATTGGCTGGTCTATCCTGGTTTTTTGGCCTGGGAGTTGGCAAATGGTTATTAATGCTGCTGTAATAAGATAGTTTTTTTTATCTGAATATCTTTGTTTCCTTCCACTGATGTAAGACATTTAGAACCGAGGGCAGGTAGATTATCTTTCCACATAGTTTTTAAAAATAAATTTAGAGTACCCAATTACTTTTTTCCAATTAAGGGGCAATTTAGCGTGGCCAATCCATCCACCCGACACATCTTTGGGTCGTGGGGGTGAGACCCATGCAGACACAGGGAGAATGTGTAAACTCCACACAGACAGTGATCCAGGGCCAGGATTCGAACCCAGGTCCTCAGCGCCATCGGCAGCAGTGCTAACCACTGAGCCACCGTGCCGCCCGTATCTTTTCACATAGTTATGGGACTGTGGAATTTACTTGCAAGATTAGTGGTTGAAGTCAGAAAGATATGAGTGTTGAAGATTAGAGATATGGGAACAGGAAGGATGCATCAAACTCTTTCTCTGTGTGGAGGACAATGGGACCACCAACACTTGCAACCACCCCTCCAAGACACACACCACCCCTGACTTGGAGCTATATCACTGTTCCTGCACTGTTACTGGACCAAAATCCCGGGATTCCATTCCTAACGGTACTGTGGGTATTCCTACACCATCTGCACTGCTGCGGTCCAAAACGTCAGCTGACCACCACCTTCTCAAGGGCAAATAGGGCCGGGCAACAACTGCGGGTCTAGCCAAAAACACCCATATCCCAAGACAGAATAAGATCAATGTGGAGTGCTTGGGCATGTTGGAAGGACATGTTTCTGTATTGTTAATTCTATGTAAAGCCTAATTAGGAGATCAAGATTTATTTATAACAGCTGCTTGAGCTGTAAATAAAGTAATGTGAATATTTACGCTTGATTTATATAAGACCTGCAAGTTTCCAAAGCCATGAACCATTGAAGAAGACAAAAGATCGGTTAACCACGGAGTATTGGATGACATTTGATTTAGTCTGATCGCCTCAAATAATCAATATGGAGTGGACTGACCATCACTTTTTCAGAAACAAAAGCTAAATGATTCCATTAACATTTGAAAGATAAGGAAGATGAATGAAATGATCCATCATCTGTCATTTACTAAGAATTGCACTTAAAGTTCATTATACACTTTTAAACGGAAACTAATTACTGTGTCTCATAGCTTCATCAAAGACCACAAGTTCTTTTGAATTTGATTTATTATCACGTGTACTGAGATACAGTGAAAAGTATTGTCCAGTGCAGAAAGATTGTCTCAAACATGAAAAAACATAGGATATGCATCAATACTCAATGTAAATACATAGGCATCAGGTGAAACATGCGGACTGTAGTACTACTCAGTCGAGAAGATGTGTGAAGAGATCAGTTCAGTTTTGGGTGCATTGCGGGATAGACCCACACGGACTTCAAGCCGGGTCACCTGAGTTGCAACGCCCGCCATGACCTGGATCACGCCTTTGCTGGGCGTGATCCAGATAATCATATTTAAATGAGCCATTAGGCTCATCTAGCCGTGCGTGGCCTTTATATACATGGTTTCAGGTTGGTGCTGCCAGGAGCAATGCCAGGTATCAGGATGCAGTGTCAAGGGGCGGGGTCTGAGGGTGGCCATAGGGGGGGGGGGGGTGGTGCATGAAGTTGGGGGGTGGGTGAGGGGGTGTCATGAACGGGGGGCCGAAAGTAGGGGGGGACTGAAAATGGGGGCCCTAAGGATAAAGGCCCTCAACGATTGCAGGGCGGGGTGCGCTCACTTAGGGGTACAGAGGGGCGATGTCTCTGCCCACAAGAATGGATGGGTGTAGAGCAGGGTCACCCTCATGCCTGGGTGGTGGAGAGGGCTCACAATAGCTTTTAGTGATGGGTGTGGTTGCCCCTGAGGGGCCGGGGGTTGGGGGTGTTGCCCATGTCCGAGGGAGTGTCGCACCGTCCATGGGTGGATGGTGTGAGGGACTCAGGCTCACTTTGAGTTCGGGTCACCCTTTCAAATTTGCACCCTAATCTCTGAGGATCTGGTCTGGCTGGTGACTTTAGGTCCCCACAGCTAAAAAAGATTCCAGGATTGACTCGTGAGAAACAGCCCAAGCCCCAAAAAAGTAATTAAGCATGGCTGAATACAGGTCTGGATCTCACCTAAAGTCCGGCAGGAAACACCCACCAAACCCACCCAAAAAGACACTTCGGGCGCGACCTAATGGTGTCGAACGCGACGAGGCCGGTAAATCTCAGGAGAGGCTTCTCACAAGATTTACCCGGTTCACCCCCTTAGACCTCGCGAATGTCGCAATCTAGATCCTGCCCATTGGTGAAACTGCATATTAATGTGCTGCAGTCAGCATCACTTAAATATGCACTCGCCGGAGTTACTCAGGGCACGGGATTTATCCCCGGTGCATTGGAGACTCAGATTGAGTGCCGGTTAACACTGGTCCTAAGAAACAGGGACCAGGTACACCAGGCGTTTGGGGTCCCCCCCAGGTGATTGAGGGTACCTGGGAACTTGGGTTCTGGGCAGAATGGTACCCTGGCACCCACTATACCCTGGCTTGCCAACTGAGCAGGTTCCAGGCTGGCAGTGCCAAGGTGTCCTGGTGGCCTTGCCCTCATTAGGTTGGGTGCTTGATTTCCCTCTTATAAGTGAGTTTGAGTGTTGGGGGGGATCGTGTTAGGGGGTCGAGAGATTGCGGCCCCATTTAATAATGGGAATGGGACTGAGTGCGTATTCAGCTGGGCGCCCTCCTGAGGCCTGTAATGAAGCAGAGTCCCGTCAGATAGCGGAGTCTTTCTCGATGCTGCAAGCACCGGGAAACACCCGGCTAAACACCCTGGTTATAGAACTCTGTTTCATTTCCGTTAAATTGGGCCCATAGTCACCTTTTAGGGAGCATTGCTCGCCCGTGATGGAATGGATCGGGACACCATTTAGACCCCCCTCCCACAACCTCTGGACCCCCCCCCCCCCCCCCCCCCCCGCCCCCAGACACCAATTAAGGAATTTTTGAGCCTCCTGCACCCCACCACATAAGGAGAGGGCACCCCAAGGCCCAATCCCCACCATGGGCAAGATGCCACCTGGAAACCTTGGCACTCCCAGCATGGCACCGTCTTTTGAGTCAGGGTTCCATTCCGGGACCTTCCCATCCAGTTATAACAGTTATAACATCAACTCGGATTGTAACAAAACATCTTACAGTGCTTTAGGGTATTACGGAAGACAATACAGAAATATACAAAGGATAGAGGGGGTCAAGAAGACCGACTAAGGCAACCTAAGAGATTGTCGAAGGAGATTGATCATCACAAAGGGAAATATCAAAGGCTTTGATAAGAATTTAACAGGCAACACTAAGCTGTATTATTATATACGGAAGCTCGAGCTCTAAAATGTGACAAATACACAAGAGACTGGAATCCTGTTTGATGTAAACAAGATCACTATACCGAGCATCACTGAAGCTGGAGCATATATTTTTCCAAATGGAGGGGGGGGGGGGGGCAGTAAAGTGAGAAGCACCCTTTGTTTGGGTGAAAAATTGCCCACACGAGTGTCCCTCATGTCTGAAAATGAGCAATGCCGATGGGCAGCTGGCAACTCTTCAGTGATTCGTGATTACTGGCACAGATACCACGTGGCACGCCTCATGCAGTACATGTAAGGTGCCATAAAAATTGTATAATTTAGCAGTATGGGGAGTTCACACTCGCGTTAGTAATGTTACATTCTGGTAGCTTTGCATATGGACTACAGCAGGAAATGCAATAAGTTGTAGGAGATGGCGTTATTGTTTCAGGATAGTCATGCAATTGGACTGTTCAGTGTAAGTGTTGGGCTTGGTCGGGATACTGGGGGTAGTTCCTGGGCCTGGGATTGGCGGTGGGGGGGGGGGGGGGGGGGGGGGGGGGGGGGGGGGGGGGGGGGTGAGGGCCTTTTCGCCTCTGAGGCCTTCAAAGCCATCTTTAATATTGTGCAGACCCATAACAGGGGCAACTTCAGCTGCTGCCTGTCTGTCCTACCAAACACTTCCAGGTCAGGGCCCTGTTCTGGGTTATATGCTGCCGGTCACTTTAACTCCCTTTGACTGTGAGTAGCCTCCAGCTTCACACAAGAGGAAGGCTATTGCTAATAAGGAATTGGACTTGTTGGTTGTGAGAGCTCTCAGGTGGTAATGCTGGTTGTGTTTGCTGCTTGTGGCTACAAATGCCTGGAGGCTGCTGCTGCTGTTGCTGTTTTCTTTATCAGTAGCCTGGAGTTAGGAAAGGGAAGATGGAACGGGAGCTTTTTCTCTCTTGCATGTTCTGGGTCAGTATGACTTTCCACTGCTGAGGAAGTCTATTGCTGGGAGCTGCAAGAGAGGACGAGAGAGGCATATTGATCTGACTGAACGGTGTTTGCTGCTTGTTGCTGCTTGCAATTTCAGCTTCCTGGAGGCTGTGTGTTTGTTTGCTGCCGCCTCTTTCCTTTGGTGGCCATCTACTGCCATCTAGATGCGTCCCCACCAGAGATGGAGGCAGCCTGCTGCATTCCACAACCTGTGTCCTTTGATGCCTTTGGTGGATGTAGGGCCTGAGGCTGGATGGCCCCAGCCAGCTTCCCAGTGTCACAGGCGTCGCCTTGCCACTCTGTTCTGCCCACTGCCCTTGAGATGTACCGGTGTCAGCGGGTGGGGGTGTTGGAAGAACTGGAGACCACCTTCATCCCCTTGGTGGCAGGCCCTGGATTGGCCTCCAGCACATTCTCCTCTCTGACGGTGCCCATAGGCCGATGGTGGTCATCATGGGCTGGCGGACAGCTCCAGATGCCTCTGCACCATCTGGCTCTGCAAGTCCTGGTGCATCCCCGTTGGCTGCACCATCGTGTCAACACCCCCACACCTGACCCCCTTATCCATGACCCCCATTACTCCCACCCACTTTACCCCAACCCCCTGACCCCCGTTAACCCTGATCCCCCTTACCCTGACTCCCCTTAACCCCTGTCTCCCCTTATCCCTGACCCCCATTACTCCCACCCCCCTTATCTCTGACCCCCATTACTCCCCCCCCCTTATCCCTGACCCCCCTTATCCCAATCCCCTGACCCCCCTTATCCCTGACCCCCATTACTCCCACCCCCTTATCCCTGACCCCCATTATTCCCACCCCCCCTTATCCCAATCCCCTGACCCCCCTTATCCCTGACCCCCATTACTCCCACCCCCCTTATCCCAATCCCCCGACCCCCCCTTATCCCTGACCCCCATTACTCCCACACCCCCTTATACCAATCCCCCAACCCCCCTTATCCCTGACCCCCATTTCTCCTGACCCCCCTTATCCCTGACCCCCATTACTCCCACCCCATCCCAATCCCCCGCCCCCCCTTATCCCTGACCCCCATTTCTCCCACCCCCCCTTATCCCAATCCCCTGGCCCCCCTTATCCCTGACCCCATTACTCCCACCCCCCCTTACCCCAACCCCCTGACCCCCCCATTAACCCCGATCCCCCTTACCCTGACTCCCCTTAACTCCTGCCTCCGCTTACCCCTGTCTCTATTTACCTGTCTCCCCTTCCCTCTCTGACTCTTCTGACCACCCCCACCCCTGACATTTATAGTTATTTACATGGTGTATCCGAATTAGGGAAAGCTTTGGAATTTGGAATTTAATAGGTTGTTAAATTGTATTTTTCCAGGAACAGAGAGACTGTGTGTGCCACATTGATATGAAGTGGTGCAGTGTAATGAAATTCTTTGTTTTGAGTTTATATCTGAGAATTCAGCCATGGCACAGCCAGTAGTCAAGACTGATCAATGTGTGGAAAACCAGCTAAGGAACTGTGGCAGCTTTGGGTCTTCTGTAACTTGTACCCCTGGGAAATCGAGGGGTACAATGATGTAGAGTAACTGCTGGGCCAATTGCCTGTGGCGCTGCCTGTGATTGGGAGCTGGTATTCCGTATAGGACAACATTGGTAAGGGGAAAAATGATTAGTGAAAGTCAGTATGAGTTTTCTGTAAAGCATACCCATCTTAGATGAATTAACCCAGAAAGGTGAATTAACTTTGCCACTTTGCAGCAAGGTACCTGTGTCACATCCTGTCCAGCTATGCCCCTTTGGCAATGGTTTAGACACATGATAGTATCTCACAATGGTCCACATATCAAATTCTTGCAGCCACTCTCTGTTCCACATGTTTGTATGGTTAATTGTGCTCCTGGTGTGTTTAAACCTTGGTGAGTAGACACGGTGGTGCAGTGGTTAGCACTGCTGCCACACGGCGCCAAGGACCTGGGTTCGATCCCAGCCCCGGGTCACTGCCTGTGTGGAGTTTGCACATTCTCCCCGTGTCTGGGTGGGTCTCACCCCTACAACACAAAAAGTTGTGCAGGGTAGGTGAATTGGCCATGCTAAACTATCCCTTAATTGGAAAAAAAGATTTGGGTGCTCTAAATTTATTTTAAAAAACTTGATGAGTAATAGAATGGGGACGGCCTGGTAGCACAGTGATTAGCACTACTGCCTCACAGCACCACTGCCTCACAACACCAGGGACCCGGGTTCAATTCCAGCCTTGGGTGACTGTATGTGTGGAGTTTGCACTTTCTCCCCGTGTCTGCTTGGGTTTCCTCCAGGTGCTCCGGTTTCCTCCCACAGTCCAAAGGGTTAGATGGGCTTACGGGTTACAGGGATAGGGTGAGGGGGTGGGCCAAGGTAGGGTTCTCTTTCAGGATGGGGCAGACTCGATGGGCCGAACCACCTCCTTCTGCACTGAAGGGATTCTACAATACAAGTTCAGCTTGGAGTTGCTCTGCCAATTACACAGACCTATCCACAGCAACACACACACAGATTGCTCGACCCCGAACGCTGGCACCCGCTCTGATCCCGAAAGCAGTTTGGGATACCAATACCTTTGAAAGTTAAGTGCAAACCAGATGTCTGCTGCCGTTTACCCATGCGGTGCCTAGAACTAAAATACAGCTTCTTCAGTTTGAGCTGTAATTGCATAATCCAGTAATTATTATCCTAATTATACACTTTGACAAGCTTGGCTTGTAATTGTTCAAAAATCCTTTTCCACCCTGTCACATTTGGGCTACATTCAGAACAAATCTGCTTGTGATTTATTTCATCTGTAGCCCTGACAGGCCCCCTGTTGGTTTCAATGAGGTTACCAAAGGAGAGAGAGAGAGTAATTGATATGGCGAATGATAGAAAGAGCCATCCTTCAGTGTATCAGCACTTCCTAGTGGCGTCTCTGGCCACAATACACTCATCCCCGGCTCTCACTTTCCATATTTCCACCTCCACCCTTGAGTTAGCTCTGAGGCTCACTTCCACTAACTACACCAGGATCTTTGAACGGCTGACCTATTGCAAGCAGATACTGTTGACCTCCTGCTCTTCCCACTGCTTTGGAGATTGATTCAGTTGGGTTTTAGATTTCTTCCCAGAGGAGTTTAAAATGCTAGCCTTCACATCCCCGCACGTAGCCTGCCCTGTGTTGGCTGCTCTGTGCTGTTGAAGAGTCGTGACTGGGACAACAGAGAGCTCGGATCCCACTGAAAATGACCGTCTAGTTACCTGTCTGCTGAGCACTGAAGTGGAGAAATGCTCTGGCCAAGGGTCGCGGGACTGAGGTAGAAAGATTTTTATTGACTTTATTCCAACGCCTACCTACTTTCAGCCAGCGTTTACTCTGTGCACTGCGGGAAGCTGAGCAATAAATGAATTGCATTTGTTTGCAATGCCCTTTTTGAGTAATGATTTAACAGAAGGTTTTTTTTTTGCTCTTGGAATGCGAGCTATGCTTTACACTGTCCTGACCAAAATCTTCTCAAAGCATTCATAAATGAGCTGCAGGAACACGGTTTGCTGAGCCAGTGAGTTTGTTCAGTCGGGGCTGTTATCAGATAACCCAGTGGTTGAAAGTTTTGCAAACAGATAGTCGAGTATTCTTTACCATTCTTGACCATATTTTAAAAATGTGCAGCTTCAGAGGAAGCAGCACGCTAATCAAACAAGTAAATAACAATTTTTAATTGCGACATTTACTTGGCACCTTTAATGTAGCAAATGAATAATATTAAACAGCAACAAAACTGAAGAATTTACCTTTTGTACAAGGGAAGAGAGTTAGATTTGTGATCAATATTCAAACTTGTAGTTTGGCTTGCTATCCACCTTGCTACATTATAACAACTCCCAAAGTAATTCATTGGCTGCATAGCGATTTGGGACGACAGTACGGGGTGCTATATAACTGCGAACGTGCTCTTTTTGCTTTGAAAAGTAGAGGAGGTGCACTGGAGTCAATAGACATCGGCAGAAGCTCTGAAGACAGGATCAAAACTTGTAATAATCCTTATTGTCACAAGTAGGCTTACATTAACACTGCAATGAAGTTATTGCGAAAATCCCCTAGTCGCCACATTCCGGCACCTGTTCGGGTACACAGAGGGAGAATTCAGAATGTCCAATTCACCTAACAGCACGTCTTTCGGGACTTGTGGGAGGAAACCGGAGCACCTAGCGGACTCCCTCGCAGAATCGGGGAGAATATGCAGACTCCACACAAACAGTGACCCACGCCGGGAATCGAACCCGGGTCCCTGGTGCTGTGAAGCAACAGTGCTAACCACTGTGCTACCGTGCCTCCCTTGTGGAAGTAACAGTATTTATTTTAGCTGCAGTGATCAGAGTGCAGGATAGATAAAATCCAGCATTTCTCTAGTGCTTTTCATGAACGTAGAATATCCTAAAGTATTTTACAGCGAATAAAGTACTTTTAACTTTTAACTCCCTACATTGAGAGATTTCGGGCAAGATATTCCAGCCACGATGCGACAGAAAAGTAACTCTCTGCGGCGCAATTTGGCCAGTGAACGCCAGGCGACCCCATTCCCAGGATCCACCCAGCTCACAACGCCTTGCAAGATTCAACGCAATCTCGCAAGACGTTGTGAGGAGAATCCCGCCCACAATAGGTGGGATCACTTCCTGGCAAATCTACCGATTAGAGCGAGGCAGTAAGCCTCACCCTAATGTGCAGATTCCCTAGGTACCTGAGTACCCCATTTGGGGGGACCTCGGGCGAGCGCCACTTGGTGCTGGTCCCCCAAATGGGGACCAGATGGTAGTGGGGGTATCCTGGGGATTGGAGGCCCCCAGCCGCATGCCCTTTGGCCAGGGTGGTGCCCTGGCACTACTGGTGCCACCTGGGTACCCTGGCAGTGCCAGCCTGGCACCTGGGCAGTAGCTGCCTTCCTGACACTGCCAAGCTGGCATTTTTTGTGCACGCGCGTGATCGGGTCGTGGGCCCTCCCATGTTGCGTTCGGACTGGGAGTTGATCGCATCCCGGAACCTATTGAACTGCAGTGGAAACAAGTTCATCTCGATCCCGATGGACTGTTCAAGAAGAAGGATAAGTATGTACGAGGTATAACTGGGGTGGCCTCAAGGGGCTCTATAGCAGGAGCTAAAGATTTCAAACCCATCTTTGCTAACAATGAATGCTAAGAGAAATTACACCAGTTGGGAACAATCCGGCAAATATCACAGCAGATTGTGTTGAGTTTGACTCAGAGAACCTTTGATGTGTGTCCCTCAACCAAATTCAGCAAGACCTAATTTTTGTAGTTGGGATCTACTTTGTAATCCAAAATGTGCTATAATGAGGAAGTGTTCAATACCCATCCTCCGTACGGACAAAGAAATTCCCACAGGTTTATGTCAATTCTGCTGGCCTTATGACTCTTGGCAGAGATCAATTCTACCAGACACTGTAGCTTCTAGGTAATTGGGGGATTGCCGGAATCCTTGTTTTGTTATAAATAGTCTTTGTGTGACTGATTTGCAGGCTGGCGGCATTGGTAACATGAGCAGGTAAGGCCAGTTGTCCTGTTTTCTGATGCAGGGTTTTATTGCTGTAGATATTGTTGCCAGAGCCAACTATGTTGCAGCGTGATCTATACCCTTTTTGTCCGGAGGGTTTAATAAGAGCTCAGGTTACACTTGGGGAGACAAGCTGTCAGAGAACCTAGTTGATACAGTAACCCCCGGGAACAGTGCTACTGTTTTATTTTCACCTTGTTGTTTAACAGTTCCGGAGTCCAGCTAGTTTCTGCTTTGAACATAACGGCCTTTTAAGAAGATTTCACTTCTGATTTTGTTAACAATGGCACCGCCAAGTCATTTAAAGATAAGTGTCACTAAACTGGTGTGAGCTTTAATTAAAATGCTTTAGCTCTCCTGAGGTTACACAAGGCACAGTTGTGAATGCAAGTTAGTTTGTTTGTTCTTTCCCTCCCAGGAATGGTACAAGCTGCCGATTTGCTTGTTCAGACCCACCGAGGTGCTGTAAAAAAAAACAGAAAATGCTGGACAATCTCAGCAGGTCTGCATTCTGCATTCAAAACATTAGCTCCATTCTCTCTCCACAGATGTAGCCAGACCTGCTGAGATTTTTCAGTTTTTGTTTCAGATTCCAGCATCCGCAGTAATTTGCTGTTATCAAGGAGCTGCAAAAACTCTGTCGACTGTCGGTTTTTACTGAGTTTTGACTGCAACCCTATACAATTGATATTTTTTGGCTCTTTGGTCCTGACACTGCTTGTTGACTCATGATACTCGCAGCTTAGAATCATAGAATCACGGATTTACAGTGCAGAAGGAGGCCGTTCGGCCCATCGAGTCTGCACCAGCTCTTGGAAAGAGCATCCTACTTAAGCCCACGCCTCCACTCTATCCCCGTAACCCAGTAACCCCACCTAACCTTTTTGGACACTAAGGGCAATTTATCATGGCCAATCCACCTAACCTGCACATCTTTGGACTGTGGGAGGAAACCGGAGCACCCGGAGGAAACCCACACAGACATGGGGAGAACGTGCAGACTTCACACAGACAGTGACCCAAGCCGGGAATCGAACCTGGGACCATGGAAAGCGACTGTGCTATCGTGCTGCCCTTAGTGTTGAGATCTCTGGGTGACATGGTCCCACAGTAATGGGGTTGGGCCAGGTGACATCCCACTACCAGTGATGTATATTACTTCCTCCCAAGACCCAGTGACACTGAAGATTGTGAACTTAAAGCCCGCTTTAAAAGAAAGATCTGGTGATGCCTCCAGATGACCCAACTAAAATGGAAAAGTAATGGATACCTTTAACCCACACACCCTTTCCCTCATTCAGGTCATTGTGAATTCTCCAAGATAATGGTGCATGATTTGACTTATTCATGTGTGATCAGGTTGAATTTATTTACTCCCTTGACGGCACAGCCATTTCTCACCACACAAACAAAACCAGAAAGGGGTGGCACGGTAGCACTGCTACCTACGGCGCTGAGGACCTGGGTTCGAATCCCGGCCCTGGGTCACTGTCTGTGTGGAGTTTGCACATTCTCCCCGTGCCTGCGAGGGTTTCACCCCCGCAACTCAAAGATGTGCAGGGTAGGTGGATTGGGCGTGCTACAAAATGCTCCTTAATTGGAAAAAAATAATTGGGTACTCCAAATTTATATGCAAAACTTCACATTGTTACACTGGTTAGATTTTTAAATCCATCTGTCTCAATAGTGAGAATCCCTTTATAAATCAAGCAGTGAGAGAGCAATATTGTCACAAACAATGGTATGTTTTAACATTTTCCCTGATTCCGTGTTCGTAAATTTGTGGACGGTGTAATTATAAAAGATCACAACTGTGATGTATTGATTTACATGTTTAAAAAAAAGCAGTCTGTGACTCACTGTCTGTCTGCCGTATCTCGCTTTAAGGATACCATTGTCGAAAAGGCACCTGAGACATAAATGTGAAGGCTTTGGAAGCGCAAACGCAAACTCAGCAGAAACAGAACACTTGTAGTGCTGACCTCCATGTAGCCAAGGAGGAACTTAATTCCCACAACAAAGAAACAGTGACAGGGTTGGGCTGGAAAAGTGAGCAACTCTAATGGAAAAGAGAAAGCTTCAGGCTACGTGTGTGTGTGTGTGGATCTGGATGTGGTTAAAATGCCCACATGAAAGTACACCGAGTTTTACATTTTTAAAAAGCTTGTTTTTTTTTAAGATTGTGAAATCACCCGAAAGTGGCTCGGTGCAGACAAAGTAGCTTTTGTATTTTTTGGAACATGTTACATTGAGCTTTTCAGTACTCGACAAGAAAAAGGATTGTATTGCTCCAGTGAAGACTGGGCTTGTGTGCAAATCTGTTAGAAGTTAAGCATTGCGTGTCCCTTGTTTGTTTTTCACACAATGTGTACACCTTTAGCCAACTGTGATTTGTAAAGATTGAATTTGTTCAACTTAGCCATAATTCTTGCAGGAAAATGCCAAACACTTCTGTGCCGACGTGAAGAGAATTGTTGGTTACACGAACAGAGTCAGTATTTCCTGTGTATATGTCGCGTTTTAATGAAATGGTGGGGTAGCTTTCGGGTGTTAGTGGGGCAGAAACCGAGAACATACTGACTGGCAGATCATGGATTTGATCCACTCATCATCACCGGCTTAAACAATTGGGAAAGCGGGTGTGAAGGAGCAGCACAATTTCACACAATTACAGAATTGTTACAGCTCGGATGGAGACTATTCAGCCCATCACACCTACCCGGTTCTCCAAATGAGCATCATGACTTTCGGAATGCCTTCTGAAAGTCCATGTACACCACATCAACAGCATTACCCACATCGACCTTCAAAAAACTCCAGCAAGTTAATTAAACTCGATTTCCCCTTTAGAAATCCATGCTGGCTCTTCCTAATCAACATATATATTTCCATATGACTACTAATTCTATTCTGATTGTTTGTAGAAGTTTCCCCACCACAGAAGTTGGGCTGGATTCTCCTGCCCCGCCTCACCACATTTCTATTTCACCCCGCCGGCAGGATGCTCCGTTACGCCGACTGATCAATGGGGTTTCCCATTGTGGGGCAGCCCCATGCCGTCGGGAAACCACCGCGCTGGCGGCAAAATGGACCATTCTGCCGGCGGAGAATCCAGCCGTTAAATTCACTGGTCTGTAATTTCTGGGCTTATTCTTACAACCTTTTTAAAACCAGGGCACAATTCTCCAGTACTCCGGCACCTCCCCGAGTCTAGAAAAGACTGTACGCTTATGGCCAGCACTCTGCAATTTTCATTCTCACTTCCTTCAATATCCTTTGATGCATCTCATCCATTTCCAATGCCATATCAGCTTTAAGGACCGACAGTTTATTCAACACTTCCTCCTTATTAATTTTGAACCATTCCAGTTTTCTCCTCTGTCGCCTTGGCCTGGGTAACATCTGCCTCTTTGTTAAAGGCAGATGTTAAGGATTAATTTAATACCTCAGCCATGCCCGCTGCCTCCATGTGTAAATTCCCTAATCAAACCTACTCCTCCCTTTATCACCCTTTAACTGCTAGTCTTTTTCATAATCCTTCTTCTCGGATTTGATTTGATTTATTGTCACGCGTACCGAGGTAGAGTGAAAAGTATTGTTCTGCGTACTGTCCAGACAGATCGTTCCATACATGAAAAAACACAGGACATACATCAAAACACAATGTAAATACATAGACTCAGGCATTGGGTGAAGCATACGGAGTGAAGTATTACTCATTAGACATGTGTGAAGAGATCAGTTCAGTCCATAAGAGGGTCATTCAGGAGTCTGGTAACAGAGGGGAAGAAACTGTTTTTGAATCTGTTAGTGAACCTATTAGTGCTTCCTTGGTTATAGACTCGGCACAGACAGTGACTCAAGCCGATGGGAGGCCGATGCCCCGACCTTCAAAACCCAATGGATGGGAGGCGGGTTCATGTGATGGACTGGGCTGTGTTCATGACTCTCTGTAGTTTCTTAGGGTCTTGGGCCGAGCAGTTGCCATACCAGGCTGTGATGCAGCCAAATATGCATCTTTCTAATAATAATAATAATCGCTTATTGTCACAAGTAGGCTTCAATTAAGTTATTGTGAAAAGGCCCTATGGTGCATCTGTAAAAGTTGGTAAGAGTCAATGTGGACATGTCGAATTTCCTTAGTTTCCTGAGGAAGTATAGGCGCTGTTGTGCTTTCTTGGCCGTAACGTCGACGTGGGGGGACCAGAACAGATTTTTGGTGATGTGCACACCTAGGAATGTGAAGCTGTCAACCATCTCCACCTCGGCCCCGTTGATGCTGACGGGTGTGTGCGACACTTTGCTTCCTGAAGTCAATGACCAGCTCTTTAGTTTTGCTGACGTTGAGGGAGAGATGTTTGTCGTTACACCATGCCACTAGGTTCCCTATCTCCCTCCTGTACTCTGATTCATTGTTGTTCGAGATCTGACCCACTACGGTCATATCATCAGAAAATTTATAGATAAAGTTGGAGCCAAATTTTGCCATACAGCCGTGTGTGTTTATACGGAGTATAGTAGAGGGCTAGGTACACAGGGGCCCTGGTATTGAGGACGATCGTGGAGGAGGTATTGTTTAACCTTACTGATTGTGGTCCATGAGTCAGGAAGTCAAGGAACCAGTTACAGAGTGAGGAGCCAAGTCCTAGGTTTTGGAGTTTTGATATGAGCTTGGCTGGGCGTATGGTGTTGAAGGCGGAACTGTAACATTTTCAGCTCCCTTTTGAACGTTGACACCTGTCATAGGCACACTTTTTCTTCTTTATCTGAATTTCTATCTCCCTTTTCATCCAGGGAGCTCTGGATTGTTTGTCCGACCTTTGCATGTTGAGGCGATATGCCTTGACTGTGCCTGAACCATTTCTCTTTTGAAGGTAGCCCATTGTTCAGCTACAGTTTTTCCCACGAGGCTACAGTTTTCCCACTAACCTTTTGTTCTAGTCTATTGGATCCAGCTCCGTTCTTGTGTAGGGAACATGGTTAATCTGTAATGCTGCGCCGGATAGAGAAGTTGGGATTTTGTGGGCCCTGGGAACATGCGGGGAGTGGATAGAAGTGGGCAGGATGTGAGGGTGCTGCCTCCTTGATGCTGCCACCGCTGCCAATCTACCAGCAGTGTGGAAGGTGCCGGGTGGCTGTTTAGACTAATTGGCCTCTTCCCCAAGGGGTGGAGAATGGGTGGGGCCTCCATTATCAGGCATCCTGTCTGCCCTACCCACACTGAATGACTCCATCCTCTGTTCCCTGACTGTCAAAACTGACCCGCTTTGTCGGGGTTTGCCTGATTCACCTCGGCAAACCTGATCTGACTTACCTTAAATCCGGGATCTCCTGCCTTTTGGCTCATTTGCCTGGCTGCAGTCCCACCAGTGACCACCAGCGGCAGTGCTTTGATTGAAGAGCTACTGAAATGAAATGTAATGAAAATCGGTTATTGTCACGAGTGGGCTTCAATGAAGTTACTGTGAAAAGCCCCTAGTCGCCACACTCCGGCGCCTGTCCGGGGAGGCTGGTACGGGAATCGAACCGGGCTGCTGGCCTGCTTGGTCTGCTTTAAAAGCCAGCGATTTAGCCCAGTGAGCTACTGGCACTCCGATTGGCTGGCATCCCTTAAAAGCACGTAATGTTGTACCTTAATGGGGTGGAAGCCTCGATTGCAGGAAATTAATTGTCAGTGGAATGTAAAATATAGTCATGTCTTCCAAGCCTACTTGAACCAGGGTTGCTCCCAGCCTTCTGGCCTGTGGATAGGGCCTCAGTGGCATCCTGTAAAACCCAGGCCCATGTCTTTCTAAGATTCTTAACTGGTCCACCGTGTAGTCAAAACACTGGAGGACCAGTGAAGTAGATAGAATTATATTCCTGTAGGAGTCACTGCCTGCTGGTGTGGGGTGGGATGGGGAGCAAAGGTTCACCAATCCCTGCTTGCTTTCCAGTCTAACTTCTATGAATGGGCAAGTGTCAAGTGGAGGAGACTTCAGCTTCTTGCAGAGTGGAGGGCACATTCATCGCATCAGTGATGGCAGAGATTTGATGGGGTGAATGGAGGTTTCCTATGTTGCACCATTCTATTTTTGAAAGTAAATTAAGAGTACCCAATTGATTTTTTTCAATTAAGGGGCAATATAACATGGCCATTCCTGCACATCTTTGGGTTGTGGGGGCAAAACCCACGCAGACACGGGGAGAATGTGCAAACTCCACACGGACAGTGACCTAGAGCCGGGATTCGAACCTGAGACCTCGGCGCCGTGAGGCAGCAGTGCTAACTACTGCGGCACCGTGCTGTCCTTGTACCATTCTATAATTTTCCCTATGCTACCTGCCCACCACTGAAGTGGGCAGGAAGATTGAAAATGGGGTAGCATTTAACAAATGCGGGTTTTTAAAAGTAGTTTGAATGGTACTTTCTTCATAGATGGCCAAGCTCATTAGTCTGTTCCGCCCACTGCTATCAATAGGATTGCCTATTGATTCCTCCCCACTCCACTGGGAACACAGCAGTGGGTTTGCGCCGTCGGCGGGGCCGGAAGATCCTGCTGGTGAGAACCGGAAGATCTCGCTCATTGTGTCCTTCTTTGCCTCTATGAAAGCCTTTTAAAGAAATATTTTAATTCAAATTTTCAATATTTTAACATTTTTACAAAGAATAAACTCCCCACCCAAAAAAACAACCTATCCACTTATCCCTTTATGGCAACCAGAACCCCAAAGTGTAAGATAAACAAACTCCACCCGGCACGGCGACACAGTGGTTAGCACTGCTGCTTCACAGCTCCAGGGACCCGGGTTCAATTCCGGCCTCGGGTGACCGTCTGTGTGGAGCCTGCACGTTCTCCCCGTGTCTGCGTGGGTTTCCTCCGGGTGCTCCGGTTTCCTCCCACAGTCCAAAGATGTGCAGGTTAGGTGGATTGGCCATGATCAATTGCCCCTTTTGTGTCCAAAAGGTTAAGTCAGGTTATTGGATTATGGGCATAGGGTGGAGACGTGCCGCCCCCCCCCCCCCCCCCCCCCCCCCCCCCCCACACCACTCGCAGCTGTCCTCCACCCCCTCAAACAGCCGGCTGGCTCATCCTTGCCCTTGTAAAGTGCGAACTTTGCAACACTTGAATCAACCACAGCCTTGCGCCCGAGGTTGAGGCATTAATCCTGCTTCCAAGAAAATTTTACAGATTATTTTCAACAAAAAATAACATCGTGTTAAGGGTTAAAAGTGCTTAATTCCTGTAGGTCCAAAATTCCTTTACATATAACTCCTTTTAAGGGATTCTGCTTTCAGATTTATCATGCAATAAAGAAAAAATCTTCTGATGAAGTGTGGTATGGTTCTCATGATAATATTTCAAAGGCGTTGTAGCTCCATTACATCAGCCTTTTCATTTTTGGGGAGTGAGGCTGCTAACGTTGAGGAATGGCTCTTGATTACCAGCTCAGTGCTCAGAACGTCTAAGCAGCGAAGTTAGTCTGCATTGTGTAACCACCGTGCGAGAGGATTTATAACTTGAAAGAAACTAAAACCCTCTGAGGCGGGTTTTACAACCGTGAGTAAACCAATCTCACCTGCGTAGGCTGCCCATTATTTCAAATATTTGTCCAAAAGAATATATAAATTCGTCACACCATGTAAAGATGGGCCTTGAGTTTGTTCTAAGTATTCAGTTGCACACAATTTGATGCTGTAAGATGGTAAACAAATGTTTATGAAAGCAAAATGCTGCAGATGTGGGCAAGTAAAACAGAAAATGCTGGAAACACTTAATGCGTCAGGCAACATCTGTGGGGAAACAGGGTGAATGAGCTGGATTATGACCCAGTCGGAATTGCTCGGGGTCCCTTCAAAAATGCAGGGTGAGTCCCGATTCCTGGCGTTCCGATCCCATTCCCGAGCTGTGCAATTTTCCCGAGTGCCTTTAAACGGTGCGGCCTACTCCCTGTCAGAAGCCACATTCGGCAATCAAACCCTGGCCGCTGCATTGCAGAGACAGGTGGTATTCTTGACCCGTTGCAATTTTCATGGAGTTGAGCCAGGTTTTTGAAGAGCTATGGTTCACAGCCCCTTTGATGTGTTGTGAACCCGAGTGTGCATGAGAGACTTTTTAAAAGGTAAGTTTGAAAGGTCTCCCTGATGCCTCCATGTCAGGCTCTGCCCTGCCATCCACCTTCCAAAGGCCTCTCATGCCCCCTATTCGAGATACAAACACCTGATCAGTTCCAGGTTCGATTCCAGCCTTGGGTGACTGTCTGTGTAGAGTTTGCACGTTCGCCCCGTGTCTGCGTGGGTTTCCTCCTGGTGCTCCAGTTTCCTCCCAGTGCTCCAGTTTCCTCCCACAGTCCAAAGATGTGCAGGTTAAATGGATTGATCATGGTACATTGCCCCTTAGTGTCCAAAGATGTGCAGGTTAGCTGAATTGGCCATGATCAATGTATGGGGTTAGGGGACAGGGCGGGTGAGTGGGCCTAGGTGAAGTGCTTTTTCAAAGAGTTGGTGTAGACTTGATAGGCCGAATGGCCTCCTTCTGAACTGTAGGGACTCCAGGATAAACCACAATATAAATTCATGTTTGTGTTTTGTATTCATGGGATGTGGGCGTCGCTGGCTTGACCAGCATTTATTGCCCATTTCTAATTGCCCTTGAGACGATGGCGATGAGATGCCATCTTGAACCGCTGCTGTGTTTGGGTACTTTTTAATTCAATGGCTTCCTCATGAGTCTGAACGCCATGGTTTGCAGGTGATGTACTACCTCCAATGGCCTTATGATCAGCACCCTTGGTATTGCTTGGTGATGAGACGACAGAGAGACTAACAGTATAAACTAGTCAGAACAGTGCACAGAAATGGTTAACTCCAAACTGCAATAACAACAAAGAAAAAACAATAAAGGCACACATATGCCTGAGACTTCCTGGCTGCAAGCCTTTCCAAAGCTCTCCTGGGGTCAACAAAGACCCAAGGCATTAGGGGCAGCACGGTAGCATTGTAGATAGCACAATTGCTTCACAGCTCCAGGGTCCCAGGTTTGATTCCGACTTGGGTCACTGTCTGTGCGGAGTCTGCACATCCTCCCCGTGCGTACGTGGGTTTCCTCCCACAGTCCAGAGATGTGCAGGTTAGGTGGATTGGCCATGATAAATTACCCTTTGTGTCCAAAATTGTCCTTAGTGTTGGGTGGGGTTACTGGGTTATGGAGATAGGGTGGAGGTGTTGACCTTGGGTAGGGTGCTCTTTCCAAGAGCCGGTGCAGACTCAATGGACCGAATGGCCTCCTTCTGCACTGTAAATTCTATGATAAATACCCAAAGCTCATCTGGGGCCAGAAAGCTCTGACCCTGGATAAATAGAGTCTTACTGACATGTTTACAGACGCCTCTGATTTTTACCTGCCGCAGCTCAGGAAATAAAAGCATGTTTGGCGGAGGAAATCTGCCCTGCAGATATTCACAGAGCAAAAAACAACTTACAATCCCATGGCATCTTTCGGGTCTCCATCATGTTCCAAAGTGCTTTCCAGTCATTGGAATACTTTTGAAGTGTCGTCACTATTGCAATATAGGGACAGCGGCACCAAGATATAGAGCAAGATCCTGTGATGTATTGGCCAGAACACCAGGATAACTCCCCAGCTCTTCATCCAATATTGCTGTGACAGCTTTCACATCCACATCCGAGAGCAGGTGGCGACTTGGTTTAATGTCTGATCAAAAAGACAGCGCCTCCACTGGTGCAGCTCTCCGTCGGTACTGCACTGGAGTGTCGGTCGGAATCTTTGCTCTCAAGAGTCACACTTGAATCCTTCTGATTCAGAGGCAAGAGTCACAACTCCCTTTTTCTTTTCTTCATTCATGGGATGTGGGTGTTGCTGACTGGGCCAGAATCCCTCCATTTCAAAGGACATTGGAGAAACAAATGAAGAGTATGTGCAGAGGTTGCATGTTAGCATCACCCAAGCTGTAGCAATCAGCTGCAACGAAAGGTGATTTTTTAATGATTAGAATGATAAATAAATATCAGCTTACTGAAGTAGAATAGATGTTTACAGGTCATTCTGCTCTTCATAGAATGATAAAGTACAGGAGTACTATAAAAGTTCTCATCAGCCCTCAATTATCATTGATATTTACTGTAAATTGTACATTCTTTGTTGATTATTTCTTACGCTTGTGTTTCCCACAGATTAAGGTTGTGCATTGGTTAACATCCAGAATATTGTGCAGAACTCGCACCATTTTAACTGGTATACTCGCAGTTTTGAAATCCTAACAGCAATGAAAACAGCCACATAGGGCGCGATTTAATTGCCACCCTGCGCCCGAAAAGTAGCTCACCGCAGCGCAGCGTGACCGATAAAAGCCAGAAGACCACGCTCCCGGGATCTACCTGGCTCGCAACAACTCGAGAGATCTAACGCGATCTCGCTAGACGTTGCAATATGAGTCCCGCCCATTGTGAGCGGGATCACTTTTTAGCAAATCTGCATCTTAGAGGAAGATAGCTGGTCTCACTTTAATGTGCAGATTCCCGAGACATGGAATCAATCTGCTTCGCCTCAGAGACCTTGGACGAGCGCCGTTCAGTACTGGGCTTCACATACGGGGACCAGATGGAACGGCACTTGTGGAAATCTCCCAGGGTATCGGGGGTCCCCAGGTGCATGCCCATTGGTAGGGTGGCACCCTGGCACTGCTGGTGCCAGCTGGGCACTCTGGCACCACCAGTGTGGCACCTTGGCAGTGCCACCTGGGTGCAAGCCTGGCATTGCGAAGATGCCCAGGTGGCACTGCCATAGTACTAGGTTGGCATTTTTTGCACTGGTGCAATCGGGCCGGGGTTCCCTGCACGGATGTTGGGGGGGCTGCCGGGGACCCTCCCATAGTATGTAGGGGCTAGTGGGGGGGTAGCTTTTGGGGCTCCAGGGACGGGATGCCATTTAAAAATGACTGATCTCTCGCGACACTGAGGAGTTCTGGCGAGCAGAGCTCCTCTTTACACAGAATGGGGCTATGCGCGGCCTCGGGCGCGTGTTCCCCTTTGAGGCCACTTATCAAATGCATGTTGCGGTTTATAGCCTTCTGTTTCTCACCGCTCTGAGTGCCAGGAAACACACGGATAAACGCGCTCGACTTTGTTCCCATTTAGTTAATTCGCGCCCGTTATGTTCCTTATATTTAAACTGAGTATTCAAAGTATAGCGCGCTTACAAGGTTCTCAACAATATTTCAGGTCACAAAAAAATGAAACATCTCTGTATGGGGAGTGCTTATATACTGCTTATTATAATAGGTAATCATTATATTCGCTGAGCCTTTGCAAAATTCTCTGCAGAGTGTGGTGTGAAATTGCAGCTTTTTTAGTTATTCAAAGAAAAGTGGGTGGAACCCTGGTTGTTATCCAGTAACTCTGCTGACGTGTGATTTCCTGAAACTCTCGGGACGTTTGCACTGCTGCCTGCAGGTGCAAGACTGGCCACCCAATCTGGTGCAGCTGATAATGACCTTTGTCCATGAGGTAACGGAAGATTTCCTGTTTAAAAAAACCCACAGCTTCTGGAGATATGCCCAGAGGAAATCAGTGGATGTGAATGTTCAGCACTGTCGTGGCCAACATTTCTGCGCGTGTCTTTTGGGATCAGAACTCAAATTTGAGATTTTCTAACGTTCTTCAGCCACCTGTCATTGCAATTAATTGGTGCAAATGTCAACACCTGTAAATGGAGGTGACGATTCAGGGTATGTCCAGGATTGAAGTGATGGAGTGGAGCTTGACCCGGGATCTCTGCTTGGGCCATGCAGCTAACAACTTTGGTGGCAATCTTCCAACAAGAGTTAGATTATAAATATGCTTTCCAATTTGTTCTTTTTTGGGGCCTTGAAAGCGCAACTCTAAACACAGATAATCCACTTATGATAACCGGCTGACATGGCTTTTCGGAAACCCTCTGAATACCTCCCACCCCATCAGCTCACCTTTAGCAGGAGTAGGTCCTACAGCACCTTCAAGTCTGCTTTGTGATTTGGTAAGGCCATGCCTGAATTTCAACACCAAGCCCACTTTTTCAGCCTATTCCCCATATCTCTTGATTCCCATAGTGTCCAAAATTATATCAATCCCAATCTTGAATGTACTCATTGACTGAGCATCACAGCTCTCCAAGGTGTAACGATTCCCATAGTCCATAACCCCCTGAAGATGGAAACAGACTCTCAGTATCTACCCAGCAGAGCCTTCAAAGAATGTTACACCTTTCAGTGAGATTATTGTTGAGAGCAGAATTAGAAGGAGCAAAACTACACATGGCCACCCCACGACGCCGAATATTGGTTCACCCACACCCTCGGCAAATGAGCGGCACTTCAAGACATCTGGGCCTGAAACGATTTCTCAAAATATTGCCTCGTTGCCTAATTCTCACTGAGGAGCTGTCGATTTTACATCTTCAGATTTGCAACAATTCCCCAGAAC
This sequence comes from Scyliorhinus canicula, assembly GCF_902713615.1. Lineage (NCBI taxonomy): Eukaryota > Metazoa > Chordata > Chondrichthyes > Carcharhiniformes > Scyliorhinidae > Scyliorhinus > Scyliorhinus canicula. The sequence goes on along the minus strand of NC_052154.1, from coordinate 191,786,858 downwards.
AGGCAGATGCTGCACAAAGCAGTTTTCTGCTCCTCGTTAATGTAGGTTAGACCCCATTCCTTGGAATAAATTGACTCCAGAAACCAGAAAATATGTTACAAGGTGAGAAATATTTGAATAAATGATTTACTCATGTTTTAAAATTTAATGACGGCACAAAAGGTTTTGGCAAAGGTTGTATGGAGCTAACTGGTGGGAGTGTTTTGCAGCCTTGTGCACCCTTCCTTTGGTCCACATCCAAGTGTTTTTGTGCCACCCACTGTGGGAGTTAGGCTTCTTGTAAAATGATGGTGGAAGACAATGGCTGGGAAATGTCTGTTTTGTTTGAAGCTGCTTCCAAACATGCCGTGCTAATTGGTCTGTGTTTATTTTCCTCTTTAGCTGGGATGACAGCAGTTCTGTCAGCAGTGGGATTAGCGACACAATAGACAACCTCAGCACCGATGACATCAATACAAGTTCTTCCATCAGCTCATACGCCAACACGCCAGCCACTTCTCGCAAAAACCCAGATAGCCAGGTAAAATGTCATTGGGGAATGATGGATCAGTTAAATCTCTCCCTGTGGACTTCAGAGCTTGTAAATTTTCATATCCATTGAAGTGAACACTATCATTAATGAATCTTTATGATGTAGTTCATCAATAGCAAAGGGCAAGATCCTGGTACAGATATTTTAAGTACCAATCTCATTTTGGTTCAATCTCATTTTGGTACAATCTCACTTTGGTACAATCTCACTCTGGTACAATCTCACTCTGGTACAGATGCTCAAGTCACAATCTTCATAGAATCAGAAAATCCTTACAGTGCAGAGGGCCATTTGATCCATCAAGTCTGCATCGACCATCTTGTTTTGCTTGTTTCATGTTGAACCTTCGTAATTAATTCATTTATTCTTTGAAGATTTATTTTAAAGATGATGGGGAGAATTGATTTCTTTAAATTATTTTAAATGTTCTACCTTTTACACATTTACACATTCAATGCTCAAGGCCTACTCCGTAGCTACTTACAATGCCTCTCTTGGACAGACCTCATGAAAAGTTAAGAAATAAAACATTCTACATTTCTCAACGAAGCACTCCGCTATTTGCCGGCGACACTCACGTGAGAATAACTAGTTGCCGTGTCTGAGCCCTGAGGGTGTGAATTCAGACTGTGGCAAAAGGGCATTATTGCATGGTCCATTCTTGTTCTTAGCCAGGGTTTACATTGTACTTACCAGCAGGAATGTGACACCTGAGCCCCCCTCATCCCTCCATCCCATCTTGTACGAGAAACACAGCGACCTGTTATTATTTTGCCTTGCAGCTACTGTTCTGACTGAGCACAAATCACACCCATGATCGTCCTGTCTGAATAGATTAGTCTCATGTCTAAATCAATGTGAAAGTCTGGAGCTGTCACGTTCTGCCTCCAAAATAGCCAGGTGCTTATGGGGTCATTAGTACCGTGCTCCTCGATGCCTGGACTTGCACTGCCCCCGGAATTCACTCACATTCGTATTCCTGAATACAAATTACAGTTTTTATATGTGCGTGCTTCATGAGGTTCTCCCCAGTCTACCTGTGTTTGCAATGACAACATCAAATCACCACTCTATTCATACTGATTAGCCATATTGTATGACCATAATGCCCTGAAAAGTAAGAGACTGCAAACCTGTCCTTTTTCGTTATAAAGGGGCTGGTTTAGCTCACTCGGCTAAATCGCTGGCTTTTAAAGCAGGCCAGCAGCACGGTTCGATTCCCGTATTAGCCTCCCCGGACAGGCGCCGGAATGTGGCGACTAGGGGCTTATCACAGTAACTTAATTGAAGCCTACTCGTGACAATAAGCGATTTTCATTTCATTTCCTTTTCATTTCATTTAATTTCATTTCACTTTTTCAAATTCAAGTCAAGTCCTGAGAGATATGTTTTCATATACATTTTTTTCTCCTTGAAATGCCCCCCCCCCCCTCTTTTAAGACAGAAGACAGAGATGGACAAGGTGGTATGAATAGTTTCTGAGAGAAATCCTCACCATGATTGACTGTTCCTTGTTTAGCAGATGGGAATTTCAGGAAGAATTACTGGTTACATATCATTGGTCTAAACAAGTATGAAGCAATTTAATTGATGTGCGGTCAGTTATAAACTAGTTATACAACAAATGAAGTGTTACGAGTTACTATATTTTGAGAATTGCTTCATTGATTGAAACCGGTCACTTTCAATTTGTGCTGTCATGAGAGTTGGAATGTGAGTTTCCGTGATTGTTCCGCAATGGGTATTTATAATGTAATGGTTCTAACTTATTTATGTTTGCCAAAAGGAAGCAGGTGCAATCTCACCCATGTTGCTGGTCAGATTAAAAACACTTATTGATTAGTTCAAATTATAGAAACATTGATTTGAGATGCAGTTTTGCTTTCTGTGTAATAATGAACTGCATGATTATTTTTTTAAGCATTCTGTTTCATTGAACTCCTGGGTTTTTCTTTGAAATAGTCTATTTGCGCCCCTTTCCCTGGGATAAGGTGCACTATTCCTCACCTATTCTGTTCTGCGCCGTGTACCTGTTACACGCTTGCTTAATATGCCGGTTCTCAATTACAGCCTGTGCCTCTTGATTCAGTCATTTAATTATAATCTAACGTTTCCGCTTCTCGCACTACCTTCTCCCTCATGACATTTCTTGGCTCACGTTATTGGACAGTTTAATTCTTGTAGTGGAATAAAATAACTTTGCACAATCGGTAGAATCCCTGCCATGATTTAAATCTGCCAAATGATTTGATGGAAAGATACAGACCACGCAAATAGAGATTCAGGGAAAAAAAGTATTTTTTTGTACCGTGAGGATAAAAAAAATCTATTTTAGGAAAACGTATATTTCATCATCCTCATTGTACCCATATTAAATGACTCTGAAAACGGAAAACTTTGATATTCAAAATAAAGTCATGTTTTCAAAGATGAATTAGCAACTCCAGGCATTGTATGTATAATTTAGGTAATGGCACACATTTCAGGCTGCTATTTTCACTAAATAATATGCCTAACTACCTGCTATTGAGTTAAAGGAATTCCCATCGTTGCAGCTCTAAAATATAAATATTAGTGAAATTCTAACACCTTTAATGAAAATGGATAAACTTTACTTTCTGGTGTTGGTCTTTGACGTTGGAACACAGAGGCCATTTTAATCAAGCTCCGTTGACATTGTAGTGGGAGTTCCATTCCCTTTACTAATTGTACAGGGGTCCTGCTCATAACTACTATCCAGTCACGCATACTTTCCAGGCAAAGGTAATTTGCAAATTAATAATCTGCAAGGACAAATAGCTTACTGACTAAACTGGGTGAGCTTATACATCAAGAATGAATGCTTGTGCAGATTAGCGGAGCGATGCCATAGCAACAGGTGCTGCTTTTTATAGGGGAATGATGATGGCATTTTGGGAAAGAGAAAGAAGCACCTTTCTGCCATTGTGTTTGGTATTATTCTGTGTTTTAGGGTGTCAAGATGTAAGAGCAAGGGGGGGGAGGCAGCACGGTGGCGCGGTGGGTTAGCCCTGCTGCCTCACGGCGCTGAGGTCCCAGGTTCGATCCCGGCTCTGGGTCACTGTCCGTGTGGAGTTTGCACATTCTCCCCGTGTCTGCGTGGGTTTCACCCCCACAACCCAAAGATGTGCAGGGTAGGTGGATTGGCCACGCTCAATTGCCCTTTAATTGGAAAAAAAATGAATTGGGTACTCTAAATTTCAAAAACGCAAGAGCAAGGAGGCGTAAAGTCATGAATTTATAAAAAGAACAAAACTTGTGACATTGCATAATGTTTTCATATATTCACCACTGTAAAGATTGATTTCTGTGTCCAATTACTGCAATAGGAGGGTTTATGACACGGTTTGACCACGTAAGCTGTTATGGTTGTACTGGCAGTGTGGATCCAGAGTCTTTCAATTGACAATATTTTGTGGTGTTTAAGCAAAAATGTGGAAGAGTGAAAACTATGCTGACCAAAACATATTTTTAAAAATTGCTATATGTAAAAGATGGGCCGTAGATGTCATCTTAACTTGTCTATAGATTTGTTTGCATCAAGCATTTTGCATCTTCAGCTTGGCAAAGCATCGCCTTTGAGCTTCTCACTGCGTTTGTCGTCCATTCAGTTAAACAGGCAAACTGAATGTGCAGATTGGAAGAAACCTTTGTCAATATATACTCAAGTATGTAGTGACAAAGGGCAGCGCGGTGGCACAGTGGTTAGCACTGCTGCCTCACGGCGCCACGGTCCCAGGTTCGATCCTGGCTCTGGGTCACTGTCCGTGTGGAGTTTGCACTTTCTCCCCGTGTTTGCGTGGGTCACACCCCCACAACATAAAGATGTCCAGGGTAGGTGGATTGGCCAAGCTAAATTGCTCCTTAATTGGAAAAAATGAATTGGGTACTCCAAATTTATATTAAATAAGTATGTAGTGACATTTCAACACCGGCTCACAAAGATTGTGCAGGAGATATTTGAACGGAGAGATGCTCCAGAACAGGTGTGCATATATATATGGAGTGGAATGTCTAACTTAAGGACGATAATAAACTGAGCACAAACTACATATTTCACAGTTCCTGATTCCACATCCTCTGTTGGCACAGATGAACATTTGATGTATCACTTTTAATTGTCACATGCTGCCTCACGGCGCTGATGACCCGGGTTCGATCCCGGCCCCGGGTCACTGGTCGTGTGGAGTTTTGCACATTCTCCCCGTGTCTGCGTGGGTCTCACCCCCACATCCCAAAAGATGTGAAGGGTAGGTGGATTTGCCGTGCTAAATTGGCTCTTAATTGGAAAAAAAATAATTGGGTACTCTAAGTTTATATTTTAAAAAAACTTTTAATTATCATAGACAACTTTTTTATTTTTATTTTTTTAATTGCTTATTGTCACGAGTCGGCTTCAAATGAAGTTACTGTGAAAAGCCCCTAGTCACCACATTCCGGCGCCTGTTCGGGGAGGCTGTTCCGGGAATCGAACCGTGCTGCTGCCCTGCTTGGTCTGCTTTCAAATGCTTTCAAAGCCAGCGATTTAGCCCTGTGCTAAACAGAGGGTGCAAGGCAATTAAACATCGTTACAAAGCTCGGAAACCAACAGCAAAAGATTTTTTAAATCTATGGGGACAAGTATAAAGAGAACATGTTATGTGAAAGTATTGGCTTTTGTTTGTCCAGCCTCAGACAGATGCAGAGAAGCGTTCCGAAAGAAACTCCACTTGGTCTGGTGAAGAAATAAAGAGATCAGACGGTGGCTCGGACAGTGGTATAAAGATGGATTCCAGCTCGAAATGGAGGCGAAACCCATCGGATGTCTCTGATGAGTCTGAGAAAAGCAGCTCAAATAAGAAGACCACAGTCATTTCCCAGACAGGATCCTGGCGTCGAGGAATGACAGCACAGGTTGGCATTACCACACCGAGGGCTAAAACGTCTGCAAACACACTTAAAGCGCATGGAGCAGGTAAGGAGAATTAGCCATTTAATTTCCGGAAGAAAATTGGTCGTGATCTCACCCAAAGACTGCTGCTTGCTTCAGTTATATGTTGTTGGGAGGTGGCTACATCATTTGAAATGGGTCACCAAGATAACATTGAGCAAACCTCACACTCGAACCCTTTTTTAAAAATTAATAATCTGAATCTGAATATTACATCTTCTCATCAACTGCACTCAATGATTTAGTTGAATGAAGTCTTGGTTTAGTCCTCTTTTATCCGGGGTGGGAACGAGAGGACACAGCTGATCAGCATGGTAGCACAATGGTTAGCACTGTTGCTTCACAGCGTCAGGGTCCCAGGTTCGATTCCCGGCTTGGATCACTGTGTGGAGACTGCACATTCTCCCCGTGTTTGCATAGGTTTCCTCCGGGTGCTCCGGTTTCCTCCCAAAGGTGTGCGGATTAGGTGGATTGGCCGTGCTAAATTGCCCTTAGTGTCCAAAAAGGTTAGGTTGGGTTACGGGGATAGGGTGGAGGCTTGGGCTTAAGTAGGGTGCTCTTTCCAAGGGCTGGTGCAGACTCGATGGGCCGAATGGCCTCCTTCTGCACTGTAAATTCAATGATTCTATGAGCTTTCTGCTAGTGCGTTAGTTCAGAAAAAGTCTCACCAGACCTTCAAGAGAAAAGTAACTTCTCTTGCGTCAATTGTATTTACTGTTCAACAGAGTATTTTCCATGACCATTTGTTGCAGTCATTGGAGTTCATTCGAATCAGTGATCTGTGCTCTCAAACACAAAACCTCTGTTTGACTTTTAAGAAATGGAAGAGGTGTCAAAGTGATGGATGTGAGTTTCAGACCTCAGCTGAAGAGGGGCTAGAGTTGGGGAGCAGGGCTTGCTGATTTACTACTAGTTTATTAATATTCTAAAGCACGAGTATTTCAGGTTTGTCGACAGCTGACTTGCATGCGTGGGTGAGCAGCCCGGGCTTAGGTAGAGGAAATTGTGGTGGCAAAAAATTAAAACGAAGAGGCACAGAAACAGCATGATGGAAAAGAAAAATACCGTTGAGTGATTTCCCACCTTATTGCTCAGACTGCTGGCCAAGATGCCACAGCTGTTCATATGGGAACAAGACTTAATTAAGTTCGGAAAACCTCATCACTTTCTCAGCCAAAATTTCACGCAGTGGGTGTTCCATAAAAAATATGAGCAAAATTTAGAAAGTAGATTTGATGTACTCTGCCACTGCCTAAAAAGAGAAAAAGCAGCAGAGGTTAAACTCGAGTCCTAATTTTCTCACCTTGAAGCCCCTCCCATAGCTGATTTTGTATGGAATCTTACTGCTGATAGGTTATTGGAACTGAAGCTGCAGTTCACAATTGTCCAATCTTGGTGGTTCTCAGCAGGCTGCAGTCCCAGCTGACCTGTTCTTAGTGCAGATGTGTTTTTTTCTGAAAAGCCAAATAAGCACTTGGGCATCGAATCGAGTTTTCACCTTGTTACTCAGCCAGTCTTAGATCTTGTTAGTTCAGAGTTGTATTGGATTTAAAGAGCTTTGTTCAGTTCGTATCAATCCAACTTCAAGGCATTGTGGCCCATACCTATTTATGATGTTATCAGTGGGTTATCAGTGAAACAGCAAAGTTGCTCACAATTCCCCTTTTTCGACAGAATTTCTGAAAACTGCGTTTTGCACATGACCAGGTGTCCTTGTGTGACACGTGCAAACACCCCTTTAGCACTGGCAGTACTTTAGTATATCCCTCGCCACTCACCTCAGTCTTAATGTTCAGCCTTTCCCCACTCTTCTAATCATGATCAAGTCATCCATTTGGACTATAACCAACTGGTGCTATACTCATCATCTGTTCCACTCACTAGTCCTGTGCTTCAGGTGAGTTCATGCTGAAAATTAGAGCTCTAAATGCTTTAAGTACAGGTGAATGGAAAATGCATTGTCGGCAACATCTGCTGAAAACGCGGAAAGAAAATCAGAAATGTTTTTCTTTGCGTGCGTTTGCACAAATGAATAAGTACTTTGGTCCAACAGGCACAAGTCGTTAGCTGTGACAGAAATATTTGTGCAACTTATACTGTGCATTAATCTCGCAAAATATTTCCTCCTTCCCCACAAAATGAATGATTATTTAATGAGCTGTCAACAATTTAGAAGATAACGCATCGCTGAGATTAAATTAACATAAAATTGGACTGGATTTTCCAATCATTCATAGTCAGCAGATGGAAAATCTTACGATAAATGTCCTTGTAATACACAGATAAAAGTTATCAGTCCTTGTTCTCAGCCATCATACGATGTCAGTCCTTCCAAATATATGAAGTTCTTACTTAAACCCGGTCTCTTTTTTAATGTTTCTCTCTCGTGGTGTCATTTTAATAATTTCAAGGTTACTTTTAACTTCATGTTAAATTAAGATAATCCACCGACACTGTTCTTAATTTCTACTTGTTTTAACTTTCAAATGTTTTATTTCATTTTTAGCAATGTTCATTTTGAGTGTTACTTTTTGCCAAACGTGGGAATTATGCCAAACAAGCTTCAAAGATGATTCCTCATCAATTTTGACACATGAGCCAAGGAAACAAAAACAGAAAATACTGGACAATCTCAGCAGGTCTGACAGCATCTGAGGAGAGAGAAGAGAGCTAACGTCTCGAGTCTGGATGACTCTTTGTCAAAGCTGGGAGAATAGGAAATAGGGTCATATTTATACTATTGTGGGGGGGTGCGTGGAGCATTGGGGCTGAATAGGGGGACAGCGATGGGTGGAGATTGGCAAAGATGTCATGGACAGAAAGACAAATGGAATGTAAATGGGGTGATTAAGGGTGCTGATAGTGGCACATGAAGAAATTGCAGTGTGTGAATGGCAAACAAAGTTCACAAGAATGTTGCCAGGGCTAGAAAAGTGTGGCTGCATGGAGAGATTGGAGAGGTTGGGGTTATTTTCCTTGGAACAAGGAAGGCCGAGGGGTGACTTGATTGAGGAGGACAAAATTATGAGGGAAAGAGATAGGGTGGACAGGATAAAATTGTTTCCCTTGGTGGAGAATTCTAGAACCGGGGGCACAGATTCAAGACAAGTGGCAGAAGGTGAAGAGGGGACACACCTTTTTATTAGAGTGTAGTGGGAGTCTGAAATTTGCTGCCCAAGTTGGTGATGGAGGCAGAGACCCTAAACTCTTTTTAAAAGTACCTGGATCTGCACCTTAAGTGCTCTAAACTACAGGGCTATGGACTGGGTGCAGGAAAGTGGGATTAGAAAGGGCACCTGTGTGTCCTCGGGCTGGCACGGACAAGATGGGCTGAATGGCCTCCTTCTGTGCAGTAACTTTTCTATGATTTCTATGAAAGGTGAGCAGTGTGTCCAAAAGCTCTTTGATAAGGAGACCAAAACTGCACACAATATTCCACATGTGGCCTCACCAAAGGTCTGTATAATTACAGCAAGATATCCTACTCCTGTACTCGAATCCTCTCGCTATGAAGGCCAATATTCCATTTGCCTTCTTTACCACCTGCTGCACCTGCATGCTGAACTTCAGTGACTGGTGTACAAGGACACCCAGGTCTCGTTGCACATTCCCCTCTCCAAATTTATAGCCATTCAAATAATAGTCTGCCTTCTCGTTTTTGCTACCAAAGTAGATAATCTCACATTTATCCAATTTATATTGCATTTGCCATTCATTTGCCCACTCACTCAACTTGTCCAAATCACACTGAAGGATCTCTGCATCCTCCTCACAGCACACCTTCCCACCTAACATGGTATCATCTGCAAATTTGGAGATATTACGTTTTGTTCGTAAGAGATTAATGTGTAAAATTAAAGCACATGGGATTAGGGGTAGTGCATTGAGGTGGATAGAAAACTGGTTGGCAGCCTGGAAATAAAGAGTAGGAATTAATGGGTCTTTTTCAAATTGGCAGGCAGTGTCTAGTGGAGTACCGCAGAAATTGGTGCTGGGACCCCAGCTATTCACAATATAGATTAATGATTTAGATTAGGAAAATAACCCCAACCTCTCCAATCTCTCCATGCAGCCACACTTTTCTAGCCCTGGCAACATTCTTGTGAACTTTGTTTGCCATTCACACACTGCAATTTCTTCATGTGCCACTATCAGCACCCTTCTTAGCCTTAATCACCCCATTTACATTCCATTTGTCTTTCTGTCCTTGACATCTTTGCCAATCTCCACCCATCGCTGTCCCCCTATTCAGCCCCAATGCTCCACGCACCCCCCCACAATAGTATAAATATGACCCTATTTCCTATTCTCCCAGCTTTGACAAAGAGTCATCCAGACTCGAGATGTTAGCTCTCTTCTCTCTCCTCATCTAAATCATTAAACTATATTGTGAATAGCTGGGGTCCCAGCACCAATTTCTGCGGTACTCCACTAGACACTGCCTGCCAATTTGAAAAAGACCCATTAATTCCTACTCTTTATTTCCAGGCTGCCAACCAGTTTTCTATCCACCTCAATGCACTACCCCTAATCCCATGTGCTTTAATTTTACACATTAATCTCTTATGCAAGACTTTGTCAAAACCTTCTGAAAGTCCAAATATACCACATCAATTCTGGAATGATAGGATAAGTATGGTAATGAGATAGGGTAGGATGAGTTCATGGAGAAATTTCAAGAGGAAGTTGAGTGTGAAATTCTTGGATCAGAAACATATATATTTTGAGCCAGAGATATTTAGATTCAGAGCTGCACACGAGCTGTTAAATGTGGATACTTCATTATTGCTCCCTCGCAGACTCCCTCTGCTGGGGATTTTCTGTTTAGTGTTGAAGCTGGGGAGTCAATGTTAGTGAATGAATTTAAGGCAAGTGTGACAAACATTGGACCAGGACAAGTACAGCATATGCTATGATTGAGGAGGTTTTGGTTTTGTTACAGTCAACCTAGACCTACATCACTGAAGGAGGACATACAAGCGATGACGTAAACGCAACAAAACACCCCCCACCACCCCTGATCATGCCAAGAGTCTCTCAGAACTAAAAACTCACGTAGTCCCCTGGCTCCCTTGCATATTAATCATTGCGCCCAGCTCTCCCATTTCCCAGGGTATTTTCCAACTGGGTTCAGCAATTTTTGCTGCCAAGTCTTGATGGAATTCCACTGATGCCTGTAGAGAAAATGATTTAGCTAATTTAATCAGTAACGTCACACTCATTTTTACAGCATAGACACAGACAATGCTGCTACCTAATGGGATTAACAATGGTCACCTTAGATGACCCAAGCAGAAAGATCCAGTTGTTTTTAAAAATTATTCCAGGTATTTTGCTTTCACTAATGTATTCAGTCATTCACTCTATGTTTTGATCAGTCTTTGTACCCAGAAGTTCTTGATTTCAGTCCAATTGTTACCTTTAACCAGTTTAAACTTGTGCATTGCAGTTCAGTTTGATGTAATTTTTGGATTTGCTTTATCATCATGAAACTTAGCCTCATACTCCTCTGTTCAAAGTTACCCTATCTCAAGAATAAAAGACAAAAAATCCTTATTCAAATCTAAGTCCTGTGACACTATTCAGCAATTGTGAATTTATTGCCAAATCCCTACGTTTTTGTGATGCGTTTTTGTCAAGGAAAATTAAAGATATTTGCCACATCTGGCAAAGTTTTAATAGGACAGCAAAAAGCTTTTCCTGTTCTTCAACATGTATGAACTTGGAGGAAATGCAAATAATGCTTAAAAAGTTGAATTTGGAGAAACCGTGAGCATGATCTGGAGGTTTTGTTTTACCAAACCGATGTGACATTGATAATCCGTTGTTTTGAGGTTTTATGTATTTTTTTTGTAGCAAAAACCGATGATGCTAAGGTGTCAGAAAAGGGCAGACTGTCTCCTAAATCTGCACATGTCCATCGGTCTCCTTCAGATGCAGGCCGCAGCAGTGGGGATGAAGCAATGAAACCTCCATCTTCGCGTTCAACTGGGGGAACAAACACTTTTGGATTCAAGAAACACGGAGGGTCCTCGGGAGGAATCACCATGATTACAGCAAGTGGCGCCACGATTACCAGTGGCTCTGCAACTCTCGGTAAAATCCCCAAGTCATCAGGCCTTATAGGTAGATCATCAGGGAGGAAAGCCAGCGTTGATGGCTCCCAGAGCACTGAGGAGAATTACCTTATCCTAAATGCACGCACTAACTTGCAATACCGCAGCCTTCCTCGGCCCAGTAAATCAAATAATCGTGGGACTGGAAATCGGTCTAGCACTAGCAGCATAGACTCCAACATCAGCAGTAAATCAGCAGGTCTTCCCATTTCAAAACTGAGAGAACCATCCAAGGCACCCTCGGGCAACACAGTGCCTCCATTACCTAACCAGACTGACAAAGAGAAGGGAGTATCGTCTGACACAGAAAGTGTGACTTCATCCAACTCTGTCAAAGCAAATCCTTCACAGATCGGAACCAACGGCTCCCAGAGTACTCGACAGCAAGGATCCAAATATCCTGACCTAGCTTCTCCCACCTTACGCAGGCAAGTAATATTTTACAGTTCTAAGTTGTGAATGTAAGCAGTAAATGCCAATATTACAGCTGCATGTCACCAGTCATCTTTCAGTTAGCCTGTTCAGAAGTTCATTGGTGCATTCATGCTGAGAATTTGTTTGAGAGCTACAACATTGCTCATGCAGGGGTCAACAGGGTGAATACAGAGGCCAGAATTTCCTGCTCGTCACTGAGAATCTGCTTACATATGGACAGGTTAGACTTGCAGTGTACGCTTGCAATTTTGCCCACTACTTGCCCCCTTATGTCTTATGGAATCTGAGGCCAGACACACTGATGCTGCAAATACGCTACAGGGGCTGTTTAGCACACTGGGCTAAATCGCTGGCTTTGAAAGCAGACCAAGCAGGCCAGCAGCACGGTTCGATTCCCGTAACAGCCTCCCCGAACAGGTGCCGGAATGTGGCGACTAGGGGCTTTTCACAGTAACTTCATTGAAGCCTACTTGTGACAATAAGCGATTTTCATTTTTTTTTTTCATTTTCACATTGGAGTGAATTCCTCCCCCCAAACTATTTGTTTCTAAACTGTAAATACATTCTTTATATTTGTGGTTTCATTACATATAGTGAATTCTTCTCTGCGAACGGTGTGCATTTCATACATGCAGCTCAATTCTGACAAAGTCTGATTTAGATTTAACATGTCGATAGTGTTAAAAAATAATTTTTTTTTAAAATGTCTGCTTTTTAAATGTGTGCGTTACAACATTCTGGCCGGGTGCCTCTTTATCTGACTCAGTGTCAAACCTGGTTAATCATGCTCTTATGAAGGACCCAGATGGTTTACGATGTTGAAGATGTTATATGGATAGAACCTATTGTATTAAATAATGGGATTTTTCCGCCCGCCAACGGTCAATGAACCTTTGTCTGGTTTGCCGCATCCCCCACGGCGGGTCCCACCATGGCAGGGCTGGAAAATGCCGGCCAAAGTATTTGATAAACCTAGTGTTGAAAAATATTTGTCCTTGACATGTAAGCATCAGTGGAAATGCTAGCATTTATTGCCCATTCCTAATTGTCCTTGAGCTGCCTACAGTGGCTTGCTGGGCCATGTCGGAGGGCAGTTGAGCATCAACCACATTACTGTGGGCTTGGAATCTCATGTGGGCCACACCGGGTAAGGGCATTAGTGAACCAAATGGATTTTAGTGACAATCCAGTAGCTTTGTGATCTTCAATAATGAGATTATCTCTTTACTCCAGATTTATTAATTAACTGAATTTAAAATGCTCGAGCAGCCAGAGTGGGACTTGAACTCGTGTCTCTGGACCATTATTCTGGACTACTAGTCCCGCAAAATTATCACTATGTTTGCGGCTGTATTATTACAAAAAATGGAAGAAATGGTTCCTAATGATTTGCTCCATTGAAGAGAGTGATCCATTTCCCGTAACAGCCTCCCTGAACAGGCGCCGGAATGTGGCGACTAGGGGCTGTTCACAGAAACTTCATTTGGAGCCTACTCGTGACAATAAGCGATTTTCATTTCATTTCATTTTTCATTTCATTTAAACTCCACTCAACTGCTGATAGCTCCAATCTTGCATTAAACAAATTCCAAATCATCGATTTATTTGCATTGAACAATGTAATAAATACTGAGAATTTATCGCTTAATAATTCAGTGATTAAGTAACTTTTAATTGAGAAACGTAAACTGTATTTTGACCATAAATCTAAAGTGGAAAATTAAAACAATTGGAACCCAGTGCACTATGGACTTAGATCCCACTCAAAGATGTGGGTAATTTATTCACCGTTCTATTCGATACAATCTGCTAAAGAGGAAGGGTTGTCTCTTACTTGTCAGAGACGGACATGGCTGCCAAACTGTGCGCACAATTTTGCAGATGGACTCACAATTCTGTCCATCTGACCAGCATTCAAATGATGTGCATGTAGGTAGAGGGCCTTCGAACAGTGCCAACGCATACTCCTGATTGATGAGGAGAAAATCTGGTATGAGCACTTTACCAACAGCTGCTGGGGAACAGGAATTTTGGCGGAAATGTAAATTGTTTTAGTTTATAACTTTAGAGTACCCAATTATTTTTGTCTGTGGAAGGTGGGTTATGCAGTTCAATTTGTTGCGACTTTGCAAGGACACCATGGAATAGGTGTTCCCTCTCTCTCTGTGCTGCATGTGCTCCAATGGGCTTAATAAAAAATGTCCGTGACCCCTGTGACCTCGGCCTGAAAAATCTGTGGAAAATATGAGCCTCTGCTATCAGCATGTTGCAGTTTTTCAGCTAATTTAAAACCTGAGGGGTGTTCAGACCTGAAATGAGGAGACAGGGATGGCTGCAGTAGACAGGTCACGTGCACCTGACTCCCAAGTGCTTTGAACCTGCCTATTCTGAAAAGCTCAAACAGGTTAAATTATGAAGATAGGTTGCATAGATTAGGTTTGTGTTCTCTTGAATATTGAAGATTATGGAGGAGGTGCGGGTGGATCTAATTGAGGTACATAAGATGATTGAAGGATTTGATAGGGCAGAAATAGAGAAACTTTTCCTCTGCTTGGATAGTACATAATAAGGTGTAGCCATGAAACTCATTCATAATGGACGTCAGAAAGTGCTGCTTGACACAAAGGAATTCTGCCCACTCGATGCCATGTTTTGCGGTGGTGAAGGTAGCCTGTGATGGCCGGCAGCTAGATCGTCCAGCTGTCAACAGCCCCGTCAGTCGCTGCCAGAGAGCCCACGGGGTACGCGGGGGCAGCGGGATCACCATTATAGGACCGGAAGATCCGCCAGCGTGAACGGCCGGTAAATTTCGGCCAAAGGAGATTGGAAATCTGAGACGTGATTCTCCCCTACCTGGCGGGGTGGGGGGTCCCGGCGTAGCGGAGTGGCGCCAACCACTCCGGCGTCGGGCCTCCCCAAAGGTACAGAATTCTCCGCAACTTTGGGGGCCAAGCCCTCACATTGAGGGGCTAGGCCCGTGCCGGAGCGGTTGGTACCACGCCGACTGGCGCCAAAACCGGCACCAGCGGCCTTTGACACCCGGCACCGGGGCTGGCCGAAAGGCCTTCGCCGTTTCGCGCATGCGCCGGTGGTGACATCAGCGGCAGCTGGGGGATTCTCTTCCGCGTCCGCCATGGTGGAGGCCGTGGCGGTGGCGGAAGGGAAAGAGTTCCCCCACGGCACTGGCCCGCCCGCCGATCGGTGGGCCCCGATCGCGGGCCCGGCCACCGTGGGGGCACCCCCGGGGTCCGATCGCCCCGCTCCCCCTCCAGGACCCCGGGGGCCCGCTCGCGCCGCCACCAGAGGTGGTTCAAACCTCGGCGGCGGGAGAGGACTCCCAGCGGCGGGACTTCGGCCCATTGCGGGCCGGAGAATCGCCGCAGGGGGCTCGCCGCTCGGTGCGCCGCGTTTCCCACCCCCGCCAATTCCCGGGTGGCGGAGAATTTCTGCCATGGCGGGGGCGGGATTTTCGGCGGCCCCGGGCGATTCTCCGACCCTGCTGGCGGTCGGAGAATTTCGCCCCAGGATTTCTATCCCCCAAAATATGTTGAATGAATCTGGAGGACAATTAACCATTTCAAAACTGAGGTTGATATATTTTTGTGAGGCAAAGGCGTTAAGGTAGACGGGTTTAAGATGCAGATCAGCCATGTTCTCATTGAATGGGTGGCACAGTGGTTAGCACTGCTGCACTCACTGCGTCAGACACCTGTGTTCGATTCCAACCTTGGGTGACGGTTTGTGCGGAATTTGCACGTTCTTCCCCGTGTCTGCGTCCGTTTCTTCTGGGTGCTCCGGTTTCCTCCCACAATCCAAAGACGTGCATGTTAGGCGGATTGGCCATGATCAATGTGTGGGGTTTTGGAGATAGGGTGGAGGAGTGAGCCTTGGTAGGGTGCTGTTCCGGAGGGTGGGTGCAGATTTGATGCGCTGAATGGTCTCCTTCTGCACTGTTGGGATCCGATACATTCTATGGAATGGCAGAACAGGCTTGAGGTGCTGAATGGTCTATTCCTGTTCTGATGTTTCTTTGTTCCATTTTCCTGGGTGCGGGACGTTTGTACGCTGTGGAGGCTGAGGCTGTCTGTATGCTCATAATGTGATGGGGCGCTCGGGGGTGGGGACTTCATACTTGAAAGCTGGCTGAGATTTCAAGCTTTGAAGTTATTGTTGCGGAAACATTATGGGCTGGATTCTCCAAAAATAGGGCTTATGTCCCCACGCAGGCATAGAAATGCTGGTGTTTCACGCCAGACTTCCCTGCAAAAAATATAGAGCAATTAACTTACCTGCAGGGGGCTGGTAGGGACACGGAGAGCTTCACGCAGCTTTGGCTGTGGATACGGGTCCCCGCACTTCCGGTTCCTAGTCCGCGCGTGCACACGGCGGCGGCCTCCAGCGGCTGCGCCGAACGCGATGGTGGACCCGGACCGCGGACCAGGACCAAGAAACAAGGTCCCACCGATCTGCTCCACGCCGCTTCATCTGACCCACCCGATCGTTGCCCCAGCCTCCCATAAGGCCCCCCGCTCCCCACCAGGGAAGTCGCGGACTGAGTACGCAGCCGCCGCGCGTGAGTCCCGACCGGCAAGACGTGGTTAGAACCATGCCGTCGGGAACTCGGCCGGTCGTGACTGGAGTATCGCTGGTAGGGCCTCTGGCAATGGCCCCTCAGCCGAGCGGTGTGACTCACGGGTGAGTGATTCTCCGGGGACCAGAGAATCACG
This sequence comes from Scyliorhinus canicula, assembly GCF_902713615.1. NCBI lineage: Eukaryota > Metazoa > Chordata > Chondrichthyes > Carcharhiniformes > Scyliorhinidae > Scyliorhinus > Scyliorhinus canicula. The sequence continues at coordinate 191,770,100 of NC_052154.1, read as the reverse complement.
GAAGTAGCGCCAGGCCTGATTCTCATGTAAAAGTCGATTCTCAGCCCCCGCACCAAATGCGATTTCCGTGCAGAGCTGCGGAGAATCCAGCCCTATATTTCCACAGCACGACCACATAATGCCTTAAGAATGGGAAGTGCAAAAGTGGCATAAGGTGGTCAAGTTGCATTAATGCTGCCCTGTTCAAAGAATTCAAAAACCTCACCATGAGGGCATTCCTATTTACCAATCCACATTTATGGACAATGCCAACAATAACTCTTATGAATTCTTCACGTGCATTAGTTTACTTTCTATCTTCCCATTCGAATTTCTCTGAGAAGAGGTAATTTCGGAGACATCATGCATCATCAATGCATCCCATTTATGCCATTTCCCATCAGTTTCTGCATTTGTGAGGATGAGGGAATGAATGTACAATATAGATAAATGGTGTATGTTGAGTGGGCACATAAATGGCAGAGATTAAGATTCATTGGAAATGCCAACAATGTCTTTGTCTTTGGAATCTATGAAAAAAATGCCTTGTGTTAAGCAGCTTGTGTTAGCAAAGTCACTTGCATCGCATCATGTCATAGAAAATGCAGTGCCACGCTCTAGGAAGCATTGTCTAGATTATATTGTAGGATGGCCCCATACCTGCCAAGACATTGAAAGCTCTGCTCCACAGCAGTCACCGGGCGGGGACGTGCCTTGTTGTGTTTGTGTTTGCCTGCTGTGTGGGGTGTTACAATGGGTGTTACTATAGTCATAAGCAGGGCGAGCAGTTTTTCAACCATCATCGCTGTTGTGTTCTTAGTATTGTTCTTCAGAATGGTGTAGGTTGTAGTGTTGACCAAAAACAGAAAGCAGTTTTTAACAAACAAAGCTAATTTATTACACTACACTTAATTAGATTTGAACATTTGCTAAGGAATTAGATAAGCAAAGAATGCACTGAGCTTCTACAATACTAAACTATGCTACCAGCTAATCTATCTTGCACGTACTCTGTCTCTACTTCTCTCCCAGAAGTCAAGGAGGCATGTGATATTTATATGGTTGCTCTATAGCACCATCTACTGACTAGAGTAGTAACATTAGATTAACCCTTTATGTTCCTTACACTATCCACATATTGTGACAACCGCCAAGTCAAGTCCTGTTTCTGAAACTGTGCCGCAGTATAAATGGGGGAAGTTCACCAAGAGGTATTCATGTCACCAAGTAAAACATGGGCTTATTTTTGGCAGTCCAGATGACAATATTTTGTGCGATAATTTCACAGTCTTGGTACATAATTTCTTTTTCCAAGTCCACATTTTCTGTCGCACAAAGTGTTGCCCAGACAAGTATTTCTTCTGCCTTTATGATGCAGTGGATGTGATCAGCACAAAACATTCCTTTAAAGAGGGAAGGCAACAATTCTGTCTTCTTTGCAGGCTCGAAGAAAAAATTAAATGCGCCTATTTGTAAATATTGACAAAATTGATGACTTGAAGATACAAAGATTTATTTTTTGCAGCATCAGTCAAACGCCTACCTCAATGAGCAGAATGGCTGGGGGAGCAGGATCTGCAAGCTCACTATTAGTACTGTCTGTGATCTGTGGCAGAAGGCTAGCAGTTTCAGAAGAGATTTAGCAAAGAATATGATCTGAACTATAAACATCATCAGACTCTTGGAGTTATTGAGTATGCAAGAACTGATCTGAAATAGGCAAATCAAGAGCATCCTACGTTAACGTATAATTCAACAAAGGGGAAGGTTTAGCACAGTGGGCTAAACAGCTGGCTTGTAATGCAGAACAATGCCTGCAGCGCGGGTTCAATTCCTGTACCGGCCTCCCCGAACAGGTGCTGGAATGTGGCGACTAGGGGCTTTTCACAGTAACTTCATTGAAGCCTACTCGTGACAATGAGCGATTATTATTAACTCCCAGGATTCGGTGTTTAAATGACACCAATACAAACAGTTTGTCAATTGTAATAGTTGGACTTTCGAAAGGAATCCTGCTGGCAAACAAACGTCAGTGAAATGATTAATAGCTTGGGAATAATTCGACAGCTGAGTAAAATAATTTGGAAAGTAAAGATGATCCTGAATATGATCATCACGAAACTGACTTTTAATGACGGGTCTGTTTATAATTCTGCCTCGTTTAATAGCATAAACCGTTTGTGATTTGCAACCTATTTAACAGCTGATGACTTAGCATGGGAGGAACATATTTAATTGTTCAGCATTGATATTGATCATTATATCATGTTTTGTCTAACTCTTACATTCATCATACTTGTCTCCTCTGTTCCCCCTCATATCTTGCACTTGTTTAGACTACCTGTCAATCTGCACACATTTCTGTGAGCTATCTGTCCATCTTGTGCAATGTGTCACTCGCGTCCAGGAGGCAATCATTCTATCTTTCTCACCAGTTATCTTTCTTTTGTGCCTTTTTCCAGGTTCCCGTCATGCTTCCTCCCAGTTTACATTTCTTTCCCCATTTCGGTTTTACATTTGCATGTGTTTTTTTTCTCATTTCGTCTTTTTAGAAAGGTGACCTTTTTTCATCCATGAATTGTTTCTTTTTCCAACAGATTTTATCAGTAACTAGCTCACGTCAGCCTGTAATCTCCAAACATTATCAAAGAATTATGTCCCACACTCTGTTGAAATTGTTGAATACTTAAAATAATGCAGAAATTCACCTTTGAAATGCTATTTATCTTCATTATTTTTTTTTCTTTAAATTTAGAGTACCCAATTATTTTTTCCAATTAAGGGGCAATTTAGTGTGGCCAATCCACCTACCCTGCACATCTTTGGGTTGTGGGGGTGAAACCCACGCAGACACAGGGAGAGCGTGCAAACTCCACACGGTCAGTGACCTAGGGCCGGGATTCGAACCCGGGTCCTCAGCGTTGTAGACAGCAATGCTAACCACTGTGCCACCGTGCTGCCCCTATCTTCATTATTTTAACTGCAATCAATAAATTAAAATATTTGCAGATCAATAAGGAAAACCAGAATTGAAGATGCACCAAAACTACATCCAGGACAAAGCATCCCACTCGATTGGCACCCCATCCAAAAACACCAATTGATGCCACCACTGTCGAACAGTGGCAGCCGTGTGTAGCATCTCCACAATGCACTGCAGGAACTCACCAAGGTTACTCCGGCAGCACCTTCCAAACCCGCAGCTACGACCATCTAGCAGGACAAGGGCAGCACACACATGGGAACACCACCACCTGGAGGTTCCCCTTCAAGTCACTCACCACCCTGACTTGCAAATATATCACCGTTCCTTCACTGTCGCTGGGACAAAATCCTGGAACTCCCTCCCTGACAGCACTGTTGGTGTACCTACACCACATGGACTGCAGCGGTTCAAGAAGGCAGCTCACCACCGCCTTGTCAAGGACAATTGATTGTGGGCAATAAAACTGGCCTAACTAGCAATACCCACATACCTTGACTGAATAAAGAAAATTACATTTGAACACATATTTCTGAGGTCAATTCGTGATCTGTGTTACATTTACTTAAACTTTCTATAGTGGACATCACTTTTTAAAGAAAAGACATTGGGCGCGATCTACCATCTGCGTCCTGCCTGAATGGAGGCACGACGCAGTTGGTAGATGTCGGGAGAGACATCTTCCAGGATTTTAAGGATACATTTAGAGTGCCCAATTATTTTTTTCCAATTAAGGGGCAATTTGGCGTGGCCAATCCACCTAGCCTGCACATGTTTAGGTTGTGGGGATGGGACCCACGCAGACACGGGGAGAATGTGCAAACTCCACGCGGACACGATGCCGGGATCGAACGCGGGTCGCTAGCTCCGTGAGGCAGCAGTGCTAACCACTGTGCTGCCGTGCCGCCCACCCTCTTCCAGCATTTACCCGACTCGCCACGCCTCGCGAGATCTAACGGGATCTTGTGAGACTTCACGATCTGACTCCCGCCCATTGTGGGTAGGATCAATATTTGGCAAATCTGCATATTAGTGAGTAGCTGATCTCACTCTAATATGCACTCGCCGGTTCTGCCCGAGGTGTGGGGATCTTACTCCTTCGCCTCGGTGACTTTAGGCGAGTGTTGTTCAGTACTGGTCTCCACTAACGGGGATCAGATGGAAAGGCATTTGGGGGGGGTCTCCCAGGGGAATAGAGCCCCTGAGTGATTGGCCACTAGGTTGGGTGGAACCCTTGCTAATTTACTACATTTAAATTCCTTCAACTAGATAAGAACAAACATTTAATTCACGTGCACAGTGGTTAGCACTGATGCCTTACTGTGTCAGGGACCCGGGTTCAATTCTGGCCTTGGGTGACTGTCTGTGTGGAGTTTGTACTTTCTCTCCGTGTCTGTGTGGGTTTCCTCCGGGTACTCCGATTTCCTCCCACATTCCAGAGATATGCAGGTTTGGTGGATTGGCCAAGCTAAATTGCCCCTTAGTGTCCAACAGTTAGTTGGGGTTACGGGGGTAAGGCAGGGGATCGGGTCTAGATAGGGTACTCTTTTGGAGGATTGGTGCAGACTCAATAGGCAGAATGGCCTCCTTATGCACTGTAGGGATTGTGTGATATAAACAAGCATTGGAATTCATAGTCTCACTGCAAAGAATGGATAACCTCTTAATAAAGCTGTGAAGTCAGGCACCCTGTTGTGATACTGGAAAGTTGTGAAATCTGTCATGCAGCACCAATCCAGTAATGGTACCCCTTGATTTATGTCAACAGGCCGGGTGAAGTATTTTTTAGCACGCCAAGCTTTTTTTCCAAAGATGTTTAAATGGTGGCAATACTTTCACCAATTGACAGTTATATTTAATGGTTCATTTAGATACAGTTAACAGTTTCCTTTATCAGTTCATTTGAACACTTTTGATAATTGCCTTTGACACTTCTTTTGGCACTTTAGATAGGTTCAATAAGCTAAGCAGTTAATTAATTTATGCACTTTTTTTTTTACAGTCATTCATGTCTACTTTTAACAATGCTAAGCGGGCACCTGACCTCGCCCAGGGGGCACCTGACCACCACCAACGATGTCCCAGAACTATACCCAAAAGAGTACCCTCCAAAAGGGTAACCTATCCCTCCATAGGATGCCATAAAGCTCAGACCTGCTGCTTCCAGGCCTAACCTGTGCACATCATGTTTCACACACCTCCGTCTCCAACAATTATACACGAGTGAGGTGGCTACTGATGGATATGGGCAGTTGCCTCAGTAAAGTGTGCATGTGTGAAATGTAACCCTGCCCATGAAAATGGTAGACATCGTGTGCAGGAGCGGAACATCTTTCTGGCCTCTTCCGGCATTTTCGTGTGGTGGAGAGGCTTTCCGTCATTGCGAAAGTTCAGACTATTATATTTGCAACAAGCAAAGTTGGATATTTGAACGATTTTTTTACATTTATAGAGCATTTTAACATTTGCATCTCACCATTATCTAGGTTAAGTTACCTTGATGAAAAGACTTTCAGTTCATCTATCACCACTTCTTTAAAATAATAATGGATTGAGAGGATTAGGTATTATGTTCTGTCTAGACGTCAGGCAAAACTAGCATGTCTTTGAAAAGAAAGTACTTAATCATTTTAACAAAGGGTTGGTTGGGAAAATGTCAAGTTCTGTATTGGCACTTCTCAGCTTGCTGTTCTGTAAACTGATTTTTTTTCCACACTCCCCGTTCCTCCAGGTGTTTTTCCTAGAGAAACAATAGTGTATTGTTGTAGAAATTAAAGATATCACTTACAAGTTCATTTTTGCATTTTCTTAAGCAGACTGTTCGGGGTCAAGCCAAGCACTAAGCAAGCTCCTGTCACAACAGCTGAAAACATGAAGAACTCCACAGTCATTTCCAACCCTCATGCCACGATGAGCCAACAGAACAGCCTGGATTCTCCCCCATCGTGTTTAGGTAGTGGAGGCAGCAGCCCACTGTATAACAAGGCTACGGACATGATACAGTCTCCCCTGGCCTCCAGCCCAGCATCAGTCCATTCCACCGCTTCAAACGGGACACCATGGGGTGCCAGTCTGAGCAGTTCCTCCACCATAAGTAAGGATGGTCCAGGTTATCAGTCTGTAAACAGCCTGCACACCAGCTGTGAATCCATTGACATCTCCCTCAGCAGTGGAGGGGGTCTCAGTCTTCACAACTCTACCAGTGGTTTGATTCCTCCCTCCAAAGAAGATTCTCTTACTCCCTTTGTGAGGACTAACAGCATTAAGACAGCCTTGTCTGAGAGGTAGGAAACCAGGATGTATTATTTATTGAGATTTTCTAGATTTGCACAATCCTGTTTTTACAAGTGATCTCATTCAATATTCATATTAATTAGACCTTGTAATTCCTGACAGCCCAGGAATCCATGTAGTGTTTTTAGGAATAGGGAACGCTTGATGTATTTGTCTGATAGGTCATTTGTGTACATTTCCTGTCCATTTAGAGTGCTTTGAGTGTGTTTTTTCCTGCTTGATTTTCTCCTGTGAACCATTACTGCTTTTTCATTCACTCATCTCTGAAGCGAAGTATCATTGTAACGTTATTGAGATAGTTGTTTATCTCAGCCTTTCATACGCTTTGAAATTTTGAGTCTGATCATTTAGTAATAGTTTTTGAAAAGACAAAACCCTAACTCCCTGAATAACCTTTGCTGAAAATCTCTTATCATTGAGAAAGAGTAGCAATGTTTGGAGGTAAATGAAATGGGCAGGGTGCAAATCTTGAGTGCACATACGACAATCGGAACATGGGAAACTGAGTGTGCTACCAGTGGGAGAGCTGTGAAAGGGGAAAATAATGAATGTGAACCTGTGTGTATATTTTTCTCAATGAAATAATCCTCATGCTGGAAGGTTGTCTCTTGTTACTGTGCCACCCAGGACCATGACAGTGGTGATGCTGCATTAGGAACTCAAATTTGAACACTTAAGAATTAATTTTGGAAATTAAAAATAGACAGTGGTATCAATTCAACTTTTGGCAGGTACACGTTGATGGATGTTTGCCTGAAGCACATACTTCTGTGCTAGCCCAATGAGAAAGATATTGGGGGATAAATTTGTGTTGGAAAAAAGAATCAAACAGCTAGAAACCCGGTAACCAATTCAACATTGCCCATTTTGTTCTACTGTCCCAGACTGATTTGATACACCATTTTCTTTCCCCCCGTCAGTTTTGAAATACCGTCCACAGTTTGAGGTGAATAATCATGGGGCAGACTGAAATTATTGCGTGTTCTGAAGTACACATTTCAAACAACAAACCATTCCTTCATATTAATGTATACCAGCCAACAGGCAATCATTCTATATAACTAAACGTCTTTCATCAAGTACACATCCATTGATGATGATGTATCTCTGAAAGCTACCACACCTCAAATGGGTCAGTGTACACGGATTTTTAAAAAATCCCTCAATTGAGTGCTAACTGTAAAATTGGTTATGTTGATGAGCTTAAATATCCAATTGACGGAATTCAAATTAATAATAAATTAATTAGGTATCTATAAAGCTAACCAATTAAATGACTGCATGTCCTTCACTGTAACTAGCACAGTGGTTAGCACCGTTGCTTCACAGCTGCAGGGTCCCAGGTTCGTGTCCCGGCTTGGGTCACTGTCTGTGCGGAGTCTGCACGTTCTCCCCGTGTCTGCGTGGGTTTCCTCCGGGTGCTCCGGTTTCCTCCCACAGTCCAGAAAGACGTGCTGTCAGGTAATTTGGACATTCTGAACTCTCCCTCCGTGTACCCGAACAGGCGCCGGAATGTGGCGACCAGGGGCTTTTCACTGTAACTTCATTAATGTAAGCCTACTTATGACAAAAAGGATTGTTTTTATTAAAGCTACCATAGTCAATCACGAAAGTATTGCAAAATCAACACATTTCTTTCAGCAGCTATAGTGCTTATTGAGACTCTATATGGGTAAAACCTAAAATTGGGAACATGTGTGCGCATATGCTTGAGTAGATTATAAACCTACCAATCATAAAAATCCAGAATGAAAATGTTTCCCATGCACAGGCCCGTCACTTCCTCTGGGTCTGAATCTAGATTTTGATTGGGCTTCCACTGTTTGGATTCTTTACCGGAGCTTATCTGCCAATATTTTCACAGCTCTAAGCATGTTGCACTGCAGTTTGCAACCAGTGGCTGCTGTTTTATCTTTGTCAGACTTCTGAATTCCCAGCCCCTCACCCCAATGCTGCCAGACACAGCTCCCCTGCACAGTCCTCTGGTCGCTTCCGCACCTCTGCCAGGGAACCAGCTCCTTTCCCATCCCACATCGCCAGACTTCAGGGCCGGGATTCTCCCCTACCCGGCGGGGCGGGGGGGTCCCAGCGTAGCGGAGTGGCGCCAACCACTCCGGTGTTGGGCCTCCCCAAAGGTGCGGAATTCTCCGCGCCTTTAGGGGCTAGGCCCGCGCCGGAGTGGTTGGCGCCAAAACCGGCACCAACGGCCATTGGCGCCCGCCGGCTGGCGTCGGGGCTGGCCAAAAGGCCTTCGCGGTTCGCGGCTGCTGACGTCACCACCGGCGCATGCACGGTAGGGGGGGAATCTCTTCCACCTTCGCCATGGTGGAGGCTGTGGCGGCGGTGGAAGAAAAAGAGTGCCCCCACATCACTGGACCGTCCGCCGATTGGTGGGCCCCGATCGCGGGCCAGGCCACCGCGGGGGCACCCCCCCAGGGTCTGATTGCCCCGCGCCATCCCCAGAACCACGGGGGCCCACTCGCGCCGCCAATCCCGCCGCCACCAGAGGTGGTTGAAACCATTTCGGCGGGATTGGCCTGTCAGCGGCGGGACTTCGGCCCATCGCAGGCCGGAGAATCGCCGCGGGGTGCCCGCCGACCGGTGCCTGCCGATTCTCGGGTGGCGGAGAATTTCGGCCACAGCGGGGGCGGGATTTACGCCGGCACCGGGCTATCCTCCGACCCTGCGGGGGGTTGGAGAATTCCGCCCCAGTTCTCTATCTTTTGCCAGGCCACAGAACATCTCCCCAGAGCTGCCAAACACCAATGTTCCTACTTCTCTACCTCGGAGTGGTAGCCAAGCTGATGGCCAACTCCTCACAGCTGTCAAGGCCAAGAAATCCTGCACCACCACCCAGTTTTGTGAGGTCACAGTCTCTGTACCTGTGCCAACGTCCTTTGGATAATTCAGAGTGATCATTACATTTAACAAGATCCATATGAGTCAAAGCCTCTTTCTATCAATGACTTGTTTCTAAATTTACAATATTCTCCCCATGATAATCTGTCAATGGTCTGCGGATTTACTTTTTTGATTTGTTACTTTGTTGGTTCTACATTGTAGAGTTAAAATTGGAACGTTTAAATGAGCCAGATGTCTAATTTTTCTGTTGGATATAGATGTATGTTCTCTCGGATCTGCTAACATTGTTTTTCTTTTCTCATTTCTTTCTTTCCAAAGTGTTAATCTACCGTCTCTTTTTTGTTCTTCCCTTTACTGCTTGATTCCACCCTATAGCCCTCTCTCTTCCCCTACTGCTAGTCCCAAATTCAACAGAAATACATTACCAAGGAAACAAGACAGGTAATGCTCACAAATCAGACAATTTAATTCAGTCAAAACAGGCCCTGTCTTCAAGGATCATCTGTGTTTAGTATTAAGCCCTTGGCAAAACCTGCTCTTAACTTCCTAAAATTATACTGTTTAGGGCTAAGCCCCGACCACCTCAACACCTAATTCTAGTATTTTGGTGCAATACATTGGGTTGCATTTGGGAAATGCTGTTTTCTACCTCGTGCATTGGTTTATGAACAAACATTAAGGTTAAGTTCCACAATAGCTGAGGTGAAAGAACTGCAGTAACCTTTATGTCGGAACCACTCTTGTGAATAAGGTCTTGAACAGAACTCACAGTAATATTTGGTCTTGGAGATGTTTTTCGTAAACTTCCTTTAAATGTAGAATAGGTTAAGGGGGGGGTTGTTTGGGTTAGGGGTATAGGGTGGATACGTGGGTTTGAGTAGGGTGATCATTGCTCGGCACAACATTGAGGGCCGAAGGGCCTGTTCTGTGCTGTACTGTTCTAAGGTTGAAAGTATTGCATAAGAGTTTGCCTAATGGCTCAAAGAGGCAAAGAAAACCAGTACGGTTCCTGATTCAGCTGCCATTTTCAAGGCAGTGGTAAGGATTATTGTTTGCAGGGCAGCACGGTGGCTCAGTGGCGTTGATGACCCGGGTTCGAGCCCAGCCCCGGGTCACTGTGTGGAGTTCGCCCATTCTACCCCTGTTTGTGTGGGTTTCACACACCCCCACGACCCAAAGATGTGCAGGGTAGGTGGATTGGCCACACTAAATTGCCCCTTAATTGGAAAAAAATAATTGGGCACTCTAAATTTATTTTTAAAAAATAAAACAAAATTTAAATAGGATTATTGTTTGCTTAAGTGCTTCTGGGTTAGGCATAGGTGGTGAAGGGAGATGATGCTGATACCAATTGCCCTCACTTCTGAGGCTGTATAAGGCTCTGATCAGACCCCATTTGGAATATAGTGAGCAGTTTTCCTAAGGAAGAATGTGCTGGCCTTGGAAAGGGTCCAGAGGAGGTTCACAAGAATGATCCCTGGAATGAAGAACTTGTCGAATGAGGAAAGTTTGAGGACTCTGGGTCTGTACTCATTGGAGTTTGGAAGGATGAGAGGAGATCTTATTGAAACTTACAAGATACTGCGAGGCCTGGATAGAGTGGACGGGGAGAGGATGTTTCCACTTGTAGGAAAAACCAGACCTAGAGGACACCATCTCAGACTAAAGGGACGATCCTTTGAAACAAAGATGAGGAGGAATTTCTTCAGCCAGAGGGTGGTGAATCTGTGGAACTCTTTGCCGCAGAAGGCTGTGGAGGCCAATTCACTGAGTATCTTTAAGACAGAGATAGATAGGTTCTTGATTAATAAGGGGATCAGGGGTTATGGAGAGAAGGCAGGAGAATGGGAATGAGAAAATATCAGCCATAATTGAATGGCAGAGCAGACTCGATGGGCCAAGTGGCCTAATTCTGCTCCTATGTCTTATGGTCTTATGGTTTTAAAATACAACATTTTAAAACAACCTGCATTATTTCTGCCAATAACAAATCTAGATTGTAAAGATATCAAGAGATATGGGAATGGTGTGAAAAGATGGCAGTGACCTTGTTGAATGGCGGAGCAGGTTTAGGGGTCAAATAGCCTACTCCTGCTCCTGTTTCCTGTGTTCCTATTTGCATGTTTGTGCCCTGCAGCACTCATCAAATATTAATTGTTCCCTGATTATTTTAAAACCGACCTTCTTATTGACATAAATCCAAATAAAATTAAATTGGCATAATCCACACAAAGGCCCCCGTTAATCATAAGGCTAATATCAGGTGATCCTTGATACATGGTCCAATGGCATTCAAGGCTTTGGTGAATATCATGACACAGTGGTATGCCAGTGAGAAAATGCCTGTATGTGTAAGTTACTGGTGGTAATTGCCAAGGAAATGTTCTGTTTCGCAGGCAAAATAACCTTTTTTTTATTAAAAAATTTCTGAAAATGCAAATATTTTAAAATATTTGCGAAAAATCTTATCAACAAGTTGACGTTTCAGATCTTTTGTATACTCCAAACATTCAAAGCATCGAGGGAAAATGTTTGCAATTTTTGAATTTGGACAGAAAATATACCTAAAAGCTTAGATTATCCGAAGACCAAATATCTTTATTTTCCTTTTACATTTATTGGAATCGTTGGCACCAGTTTTTCCCATTATCTTTTTCCACATGAACCTGACCCCAGTTTCCCGCCTTGCTTGATTTTCTGCTGTGTCGAGTGGCACATGATCGAAGCAGACGAAGCTCATGTTTAGTCTGTTTCCATGCCACGTTTTTCCTGGTACAGGCCCCAGCCTGCTGCTACCTGACACCACCGCATGTCCTCTATTTATTACCTTTCCCTTGGCAAAAAGACATGCTCCGCGCCTCTGCTATTGCTTCTTTTTTTAAATTTAAAGTGCTCAATTTATTTTTTCAATTAAGGGGCAATTTAGTGTGGCCAGTCCTCCGACCCTGCACATCTTTTTGGGTTGTGGGGGTGAAACCCACGCAGACACGGGGAGAATGTGAAAACTGTGCTATTGCTTCTTGATTATTGATTGCGAGGAAGTGCACGCGAACAACCTGGTACAATTTTTCTCCTCACTCCCACCTTTCACTTCTGACCAACGTTTATGGGTGGCACGGTCGCCCAGAGGTTAGCGGTATTGCTTCCCAGTGCCAGGTACCCGGGTTCGATTCCCGGCTTGGGTCACTGTCTGTGCGGAGTCTGCGCGTTCTCCCCTTGTCTGCGTGGGTTTCCTCCAGGTGCTCCGGTTTCCTCCCACAAGTCCCGAAAGACATGTTGTTAGGTGAATTGAACACTCTGAATTCTTCCTCTGTGTACCCGAACAGGCGCCGGAATGTGGCGACTAGGGGCTTTTCACAGTAACTTAATTACAGTGTTAATGTAAGCCTACTTGTGACAATAATAAAGATTATTATTCTCCCCCAAGGGACAAGGTGCTATTTTGAACTTAGCATGCATCCACTGTAGGTCCAAACTGGCACCCTCTGTCTCCAAAGCGTCAACTTTACCTTCTGTTAGCCATTCTTGATTTATTGGCCAACCAGGTCGCTCAAGTTGGCTCATGTTTCAGAGGGAAATGACAACCATTCATTGCGCCCTTATACAGTTAACAGCTTAACATTTCAGCATAATATTCCCCTCACCCTGCTTATCCATAAGGATGTTATTTTCCATTGTTTTAAAGCTCTGATGATGTATTTTGGTAAATTAACTTTGAGGAGAAAGATGAGTGTGAAAAGGCACAGGCTATTTTAATTCCAATGATGCCACATTCAATAATGTGGTTTAATTGACACACAGTATTTGTGTAGGCATGCATTGTATGCTAATCAACAAATAAGAATATGTTTACTCTCCACTTGTCTTATTTTGACAAACCTATGTCCCTCCCTGCCTCATTTCATGAAGAAAATTTGTAAAACATTAATAGACAAGCATGGTAACTAGTTAAATGTAATTGGCTCAATTTTTTAATAATTACGTGACAAAGGATCATCTAATTTCGCTGAGACATGTAACCTTAGCAGATTGACTATGAAGCAGCATTCTTGGCACTTATTGCTTTTGAAATAAGGTCTGAATTATCTATTTATTCAATCACACTGGCGTTCCCCTGTGTGGATTGTTATTCCGTGGCATGCCAACATTTATCTGTTGCCCAATTCTAAAAGTGTGTGTGTGTGCATGTGCGGTGGTGAAAATGGGTTTCTTCTGATTGTGGCATTTTCTTTTGTGCTGTTTGTCAATGGTGGTTTACTTGAGTAACCTTAACACCAGTCGATCCTTTACACTTGAAGTATGTTGAGGTTAAAATGATTCAGGCATAAAATCAACAAAAAAATATTGGTTTAGTGTTTTGAATAAATCTATACTGCATGTACATATATTGCTGAAAGAAAATGCTGGTGCAGGGATCTTCAAAAATAAGATCATAGCTTCATCTGCCCAGGCAGATGGGATTCCTTTAGTTGCTGACATTATCTTCAGTTCTCAGCTTGATCAATGCACCCTTAATAACTATTGTGGGAAAGAACTCTTTTGTTCATCACTTTTTTTTCTTTAAAGTACCCAATTATTTTTTTTTCCAGTTAAAGGGCAATTTAGCGCGGCCAGTCCACCTACCCTGCACATCTTTGGGTTGTGGGGGGTGAAAGGCACCCAAGCACGGGGAGAATGTGCAAACTCCACACGGACACTGACCCGGGGCCGGGATCGAACCTGGGTCCTCGGCGCCATGAGGCAGCAGGGCTAACCACTGCACCACTGTGTCGCCCCTTTCGGTCCACCACTTTATAAGCTGTGTGCAGTTGCTGATGAGCGACGGGGATCATCATGACTATCGAAGGCCTAACCATGAGCCTTAACTGGTGATCTCGGTCTCGATAAAACATCTTGATACTTGAATCTATTTACCCCTTGAGTTGAAACTCTGCATTTAAAATATTGTGTTAAAAAATATTAGGGAGATGTTTATATTGAACAGCATCTTGATTGTTACTTTCAAATGCCAGTTGGACTAAACAAATGTGCACTGAGTGGAATTCATATTTTTACTGCTACATGATTCAGTGGTAACATCGACTGAAAGCACCACCATTGACTTGTGCAATGCAAAGCCAGTGACTTGTAACTAGAGTTGCCAACTGTGATGAAATGTCTTCCTGGAGGTTTCATCACATGTCTTGCCACCACACTGTTTGCCATTAGTCAGCCAACACATCCATCCTTCTGATGCACCATTGGAACTTAAGAAAACTCATCATCCAGTTGGATGATGCTTGACTGTTGGTCAAACAGCCTTTTTTTCTTCCCCGCTTTCTAGATCTGGTAAAGAGAGACCTTCCAAGAAATGGCAAAAAAAAAACCCCAATCATTTTGATTCTGTGCTCTAATTTTCATTGTTCTTTGTTCCCTGTTCTTAATTTGAGAATATCTTGATGATTTCTCTGCCGATTTGCATACAGCAGTGTCCTGGAGATTGATTTTTTAATTCCTGCAGACTCCAGGCCAGTCCGGGAGGGTTGACAACAACCCTTCTGATAATTGAATAGAACAGTTTCCGTTGGGAACAACCGGAGATAAACTCTAAAAGACAAAATACTGTGGCTGCTGGAAATCTGAACTAAAATCAGAAAATGCTGGAAATGGTCAGCAGGTGTGACATTGTCTTCTTGGAGTGAAAAACGGAGTTAAAAGTCTATCTTGTGACCTTTCGTCGGATGCTGTCAGACTCGCTGAATATTCCCAACATTTTCTGAAGATAATTCTATACGTTGCATTGCTAACAGGGAAAATATTTCACAATAACAAGCAATCTGTAGATGATTTCTTGAAGTCTGTGTATTTTCAATTTGTGAAATCAACGACCAGTTTAGAATACAATCTTTATGTTTGGATCACAAGAGATCTTCTAGTTATGCAGCACAGTTTGGTGTAAATATTTTAAAAATGTCATTAACATCATATCCTGATCCATTTCTAGGAAACTGCCATTTTGTTTTCTGGTATCACATGATCAAATCTCATTGTCAAGGAAAGCGATATTTGGTGTGTGTTATCATCCAACGGTTTACATGCCCTCTTCATAGTTTTTTAAATCTTGCGATCTGTTAACGTCTGACTGGAATTTTTCTTAGCTTTCTTCTCACTCTCCCACAGTGATCCGCAGCTTGATAGGAATACCTTGCCTAAGAAGGGATTCAGGTATTGGTACTTTCCTCATAAATCGTTGCTTTTTGTGTCACTGGCACTCTGCGCTTTGTACATGTGGTGTTGGTGGGATATTTCCATCTCTGCAAGCATCTCACTATCTGTAATTTACCATTTTGCCTCTTTTGTGTGATCACGCGGCCTGGATTTTAGAATAACCACTGCTGCTTAAGGCTCTTTTTGCTCGACTCGATGTTTGTTTCGTCAGCATGAACCACAATGCTTTTACAAACATGGCTGATAGCTGCAGGTCACCTGTCTTGAGTCTTGTTTGTGTGTATGGCCTTCTTTCCCCCACTTAATTATTAGTTACCGAATCTGCTTCTGGTTCCGTGAAGGCAAAGGGTAAAACTCATTGTAAAAACAATTCGAGCTTTGGGTTCTCACAAGAATCGATGCATTTAATTTTTTCCCTGAGGAGCACTTTGGATCACACTATTTTTACTTGGGGGGGGGATGGGGGGGGGGGGGGGGACACAGGACAGGGGCGCCACTGAGCCATTGAAGGGCCTGTCTGCTGCCAGGAATGTCCCAATGGCATCACTAATCAGTCCACAAATTGCAACTGATTATGTAGATTGGCTACCCATCGCTGCCAGGAAGGTAGCTGCTGCCCATGATGACCTGTCTCTAGCAAGATCACTGAGGGGCAGGAACACATTGGGCAACTGACCCAACACACGTTTCTCTGAAATTCTCCTCAGTCCCACCTCGACGCAAGAGTGGGCGTTGCGGGTGGATGCATGAACAGAAAGAATTCAACCACAAGTGTTTGACAAAGAATGCCAAGATTAATATGGTTGCAGAGGGAACCGTATAGATTTCCAGTTTTTCCACCAAATTGCCTTGAGAGGGAATGTTGAATGTTTACACCCTTTCATACCTTTCAAGGACTGTCATTTTATCAGCTGAACAACATATTGGACCTGATTTTGACCCATTTGAAACTTACCCATTTGCAGGGAATTAATACGATCAGGCCTCCCAGAATCAAATAGTAAATTTGGCTGAGTTATGTCTTCTGCCTTCCCTCAGGTGGATTAATATTGATTTTGATTTTTTTAAATATAAATTTGAAATACCAAATTCTTTATTTCCAGTTAAGAGGCAATTTAGCCTGGCCAATCGACCTATCCTGCACATCTTTAGGTTGTGTGAGGTGAGACCCATGCAGACAAGGGAAGAATGTGCGAACTCTACACAGACAGTGACCCGGGGCCGGGTTTCGAACCCGGGTCCTTGGCGCCATGAGGTAGTAGTGTTAACCACTGTGCCACCATGCCGCCCTATTGATTTTGATGTAACGCAGCGCCACAGATCATTTTATTGCCAGCCAAATGGGGCTACTGAAGGCAAATCAAGGTGTAAGCGCCACATACTTTTCCTGGCCTTCCTGCCATATATTTTCCTCCATGTGGTGCTGTGTACCTGATCTTGTGTCACACGGGTAGGTTTTGCTACAAGAATGCCAGTGTTTGATGGGTTTGGAAGGGCAGAAGGTTTGAAAGACCAAAAATAATTTTAAATTGAGCCTGCAGTGGGAGCTTTCAGCTTGGGGATCACAGAATTATAGAATCTTACATGACAGGAAAAGGCAATTAGGTCCACTGTGCCCTTTCCGGAGCTTTAAAAGAGAAAATAAGCGTGATTCTCCGGTCCCCCAGCCTTGGCCGTGCGCTGTTCGTTGGCAGCGGGATTGATTTATTGCTCCCGCCGCTTGTCAATGGGATTTCCCACCCACGTCACCAGGACACCAGTGGGTGGGGGAACACCGCCAGCGGGAACAGAGAATTATGGCCATTCAATTTAGTCTCATCCCCAACCTTTCTCTCTCTAACTCTGCAAATGAGTTCTCTTCATGTATGTTAGATATATTGTGCACAATTCAATTTGCTATGGACAGCTGCAGTGCAAGTCCCAGTATGTAGGCGTTATTCTTCTCCCGATTCTCATCTGAATTTCTGCGTTTGCTCATCCCTCCCTGGAAGTGTTGCTATCTGCTGTGTTATGTGGTCATGTGCATGGTACCAATCTAAGTGCTTCTTTGAGTCTGGCCAGTGAGTTTTTGACACTTTATTCATTGGAAGTCATGCACAGTTCTGACCTTAATTGAAGATCCGAATAATGGTGGGGTTTGTTAGATACTGGGCAAGGTAGACCTGTTCGCCTTCCTGTCCCAGAGGCACTGATATTAATTACAGTGTGCCGATTTTGTTTTGTCTGACAAAGAGTCATCCAGACTCTCTCCACAGATGCTGTCAGACCTGCTGAGATTGTTCAACATTTTCCATTTTTTTTTTGTTTGCTTTGTTTCTGTGCCATATCAATCATTAATTTACCCACCACTCCATGCCCATTGTTTATTTGTAAGTTAATGGTCTTTAATGCTTCTAGTGTGTGAGTGACAGTCAGTCTTATACTTGCACAAAGCCAAACAATCAATTGTCAGACATGACACTGGTGAAAGAACATAAAACTGACATGTGTCCGTCACATGAGGCAGAAATCCTGGCCCGGTATTGAAGGTGAGGGAGTGGTAGTCAGGTTGCATTGTCCCTGGATGTCCCGTCAAATTTAGCGGCTTGACTTAATTAATATTTTGGACTCTGCTTCACAGCTGCAGCTGGCCAAATCGAGTGGCTGGCTGGCTCTTCGACGGGTATGTTTGCAATGCCAGGCAGCCAGGGAGCGAAGAGCATGGAGGGTGGGAAGAGATGAAGCGTGTGAGGAGGCATGGGGGTGGGGTTTGGTTGGAGGCTGGTGGGAAGGGCGGAGAGATTGTGGATCAAGTATTTGATGCGAGCTCCAGGAGATTGTGGGCTGGGTGAACACGGAGGCATACAGTGGGGAGGGGAGCCACTGAATGGCCTAATCCCACTGCCGCCCCTATTTACCCATGGCAGGGGCAGGCGTACACAATACAGGAAGCCCAGCAGCTTTAGCTGCACAGGCTGGCATTGGACAAGGAGGGAAGTTCCACTGTGGATGCTCTGGATCAATCTGATGCACCCTCCCTTCACAAAGTAATTACCCTTCAACGCCTCTCATTTTTAACGCTCCCCACCACCCCTGGACTTAAGTGCAATATCGTTCCTCACGTCTTTGTGGGGATTGTTTGTAGTCCCTGCAGTGGCCACGACTGTCTTCTGACTGAGACTCCAGAGCTTCCGGCTAATTTGATTTTCCAGTCGCTCTCTGGGGTACGACTTGCTCCCTGATGGAGGAACAAGTCCCATTCTCAACTAATTAAAGCTCCCTCCAGCATAATATCACTGTGAGCAGCCTGACTTCTGTTTACTAAATTGCCAACGGACTTTTGGGTAAACGTTCTGACAATTAAAATCTGAATGAATGAGGCTCCACACTTGTAAAAGTTAATTCTTAGCGCCAGAGAAATTGTTTGGTAATAATTAGGGCATGTCATACCATTACATGTGTACATTCCCTGGAATGGGCAAGCCTTAACTGTTACTGGCAAGTTGATAGGTATTTATTTCAGGTAAGCATAGAAACCGCACATCATTCAGTGTACTTCCTGGGTGAAATTCTCCATATATTAATTAGCCCCATGGTTATTTTTACTGAAAATGTGGCTCATTGTATTTTACATAGAGTAAATGGAGATGAATATTATTGGAATGGAACAATAGAATAAGAAAACGATTTCACAACTTAAGCTGCATTATGCATCACAAAACAGCTTTGAAATGCAGCATGCTGACAAACTCTCCATACTTGAAATGAATGGTAAAGGCTAACAAAATCCATTCATTTTAATGCAATGTAAATTGTTAAACTGTGTTTCTTGTGCATGGAAGACAAGTGCCTGCACCATCGTGCTTTCCAATTCTGATGACTGTTTTCATTTCTGTATGTATGCTGCGTGACGCAAAATCTGAAATATTTGTACATCCACTGAACGATTGTTTTCTACTGTTTTAAGCAGTTTGTCGTGCTTTACAACACCAACTTGCATTTATTTAGCGCTTTTAGCATTGTTAAACATCTCAGAATACTTTACAGGAGCATTATCCAACAACACGTGGCACCAAGTCATATATCAGGCGATATCAGAACAGGTGACCAATCGGTTTGCTGAAGCGTTAAGATTTTATGTAGGATCAGGGAGGCACGGTGGCACAGTGGTTAGCACTGCTGCCTCACGGCGCCCAGGACCCAGGTCACTGTCCGTGTGGAGTTTGCACATTCTCCCCACGTCTATGTGGGTCTCACCCCCACAACCCAAGGGTGTGCAGGGTAGGTGGATTGAGCATGCTAAATTGCTCCTTTATTGTAAAAATGATTCAAAAAAAGATTTTATGGAGCAGCTTAACAGAGACAGAGAGATTTAGGCAAGGAATACCAGAGTGTTAGGGCTTTGGCAGCTGACACATGTCTGCCAGAGGTGGAGCAATTAGAATTGCAACTGAGCAAGAGGCTAGTGTATAGAGGCTGCTGAATGCGAGCAGCTTCTCTGCCTTTGTTATGATGAACTGGACAGAAATATCTACATTTGAAATATAACGTATGATATTCCTTTGTTTGCCCCTCTCATCCATCCAGTCCCGATATTAACAAACTAAGCTTTGTACCTTTAGAATTCTTGTGCTATCAATTCAGCTCCTTTGGCTGCACTGGTTACCATTTTGGTAAGGACCAATTAAGAAACAGCCTCTACCCACATTAAGAGCAGGCATTAAGCCATTAACTTGTAAAGGGCCAATGCCTGCTCCTGCTTCATCCAGCAACCCCGGTTTGTGCCCGAGGAAGCCAGCACCGATGCTTTATTGCCTCTGGGAAAACCAATGACAAGCAGCATGGAATGCAGGAAAGGTTCATGCTCTCCTTAATCGCTCCATCCCGAGCTCTCCGACCTCATTCCCAATACCCGATCCCACCCCTAAACCCCTGGACCTCGTCCTTGCTGACAGCTCACCTGACAGCCCAACACTGCAGACCCTCATGATCTTCTTTATCAAATGTCCCAGACTACCTAATTGGAACGTGGCTGTTCACTCTCTGGACATGAGGTGCTTAAGAATTCGACACTTTTGAATTCCAGGCCCTGATTCGGCTTGGGTTTTGGGCTCATGAAATGAAAATGAAATGAAATGAATAAAATGGAAATCGCTTATTGTCACGAGTAGGCTTCAAATGAAGTTACTGTGAAAAGCCCCTAGTCGCCACATTCCGGCGCCTGTTGGGGGAGGCTGTTACGGGAATTGAACTGTGCTGCTGGCCTGCCTTGGTCTGCTTTCAAAGCCAGCGATTTAGCCCAGTGTACTAAACCAGTATATGAGAAGTACTTAGAACTTTTCAGCACAATTCTAAAAGCCAATCATCGCATTTTATTTTGATTGCTTTATATTCTCTCTGTACTCCTCATCCAGCCGAAATAGGAAGTAGAAAACTGGCTCTCTGATTGACACTTGGAAGTGTGAAAGAGCCTAACTTCTCCTCAGCAACACCTCTTAACATCCCAGAGTAAGACTTGGCACGACTGCTATGAGGAATTTTGGCCTTCTTTGCCGTGGTGCCCGTATTGGTGGACCAACCCTCACTGCAGAAATTTCATTTCAGCATCAACTCCTAAAAACTAAGCATTTTTGTTATTTCTTTCAATCCGCTCTTTTGTCGGAGCACAGGAACAGAAGCAGGGCATTTAACTAATTTGAGATTGCTCCAACATTCAATTATACCTCGGTAGATCTGTGACTAACTTCATCTCTGGCTCACAATGGCGGGGCCATGATCCAAGGCCTCCACGACCTGTGAAATTGCCAAACAAAAATACCATTGGGTTGGGAAGGCACTGTTAATTCAAATTTCTGGCAAAACAACTAAATAGTTTGCATTCCCGAGTCCATGAGGTCATGAACATTCAGCCCTTTATAGCTGATCATATTCCTCCATTTCATGCACATTGTACACTCTGTGTTTGAAATGTTCAGATATTTGTAGAACAGAAGTATAGAACGTAAGGCTCTCTGTTAGCTGAAAAAAGTATTTCGGAACTTGGATTAAGAGGAAAGTAATCTCTTAATTCTATATCTATAAACAACTGTCAAATAAATTGCATTTGTTAGACAGGGATGAACGAATTAAGCTGCTATTGCAGTGTTTAATTATTATCCAAAAATTATTGAATTAGTTATTCCTGAATGATATCAGATTGAGGGCTGAATTGCTGTGTTTTCATTGATCTGAAGTGTGCTTTATCATTGCACTGTAAGTTCTGAAGAACTGTTTGATTTATAGCAGTGTGTTCCAGAGAAGGTCCATTCACCGCATTATACTGATATGAGTTATTTGCTGCAATCATAGAATCTCTACAATACAGAAGGAGACCATTCTGCCCATTGAGTCTGTACCGACCCTCCGAAAGAGTACCCAATCCCCTGCCCTACCCCCATAACCCCAGCTAATCTTCGGACACTAAAGGGTAATTTAGCATGGCCAATCCACCTAACCCCCACATCTTTGGACTGTGGGAAGAATCCGGAGCCTCTGGAGTAAACCCACTTAGCCACAGGGAGAACGTGCAGACTCCACCCAGTCACCCAAGATTGGAATCAAACTCGGGTCCTTTACAGCATTGCTAACCACTGTGCCGCCATGCCACATCTAAAGCAATCAAAATCTAATTCACTGCCTTGCTCTCTCTTCATTTCCTTGCATCTACCCCTGTTTGATTAGGAAATAAATTTTGAGGCAGTGTCAATGAAGCAAAGCTATCTAGTGCCATATGGCATATTGGCATTGTTCGTAGCCCTGGGATATACTCTATAGTGAAAATGAGCCAGAATATCCTGGAGTAGTGCTGTTGGCCACAGGCACTACACGTTTTGCTATTGTGTACCCCGATTCTCCATTACTAAATTCAAACAGGAAGAATTGCTGGAGAAGTGTCCCATTCCATAACAGTCAAGGCTACAAAACCAAGACAATGCAATAATCTCCCACTATATTCTTACCATGCTTTGTTAAATGTGGCCGTTTATCCAAAATTAAATGTTAAATCCGAGGTAATTAAAGCAATTCAGTCTTTTGCCCCTTCCAAATGACAAATGGAACACTGCTAAAATAAAATATCTTGGGAGTGAACAGAATCTGCAGGTTATTTAGAAGAAACTTTGCCGCAGCAAACTATCTAATTACATTTTCATGTAGTAAATCGGACTCCAGTATCTCTTGTCCTCACCATTTGTTATTAAAAATGGGAACTGGAATGAACAACCTGCAGGAATATAGCAGTTCATGTCCTCGTCTGAGTGCACGACCTTATGAAAATGATTGATGTTTCCACAGGTACACTCCTTCAACTCAGCTGAGAAGCAATGATGAGACCAAAGAGTGGCTGCGTTCGCACTCTGCAGTTGGGCTGCAGGAGAATATCAACAATTCACCATTTTCTCCAGGATCCAGCATCACGTCACCCTCTGGAACAAGGTTTAACTTTTCCCAGCTAGGTGAGGTTTCAATCTAAAAAAAAATGACTTGCCCATTTAATGTAATGGCGTGCCAATAAATATTGGCAGGGAAGTGCTAAATTCCTGATAACCTACATTTTGCGGAGTTAGCTGAAAGGCTCATCCTACTATACATGTGGAACCAAGTTGAAAGGAATCGTTCTCCTCCCTAACCTTCTCCCTTAGGCACATTATGTCCTGAAACAGCTGACTTGCTGTAGTTCAACAAGGCAACAGATGCTGGAACAGATAAGCTACTCGAGCTTCGAGTATAAAATTATATAATTTGTGCAGAGGGCTCTTCCATGAGAACATTTGGTCTGGCACCCTGGACGTTAACCAGTGGAATTGTATAATCTGTTTCAAGTGTTATCACTCCAGAGTCTTCAAAGGATTCAGAAGTAAGGATTGAGAGAGCAATACGGCTGAAGAAGTAAAACCCATTATGTTGAAGATTAGACATAGATCTATTATTATGCATCTAGATGGTACACCTTTCATATTAGAAAGTTTCTACAATGGGAAAAAAATCTCAAGCTTATTGCTTTCCACATTTGACAATCCAGTTTTTGAGAAGGGATTTAAAATTCAGCAACTTCTAATCAGTGTTAGATTGGGAACAGTCTTACATTCTGGTTTTGCTGCGTATCACAAATGGACTTTCTTTTCAACAGCCAGTCCAACCACAGCTGCCCAGATGAGCCTCTCAAATCCCAGCATGCTGCGTTGTCACAGCGTGTCCACTCAGGATGGGTCATACGATCCGTACAGTGATTCCAGATTCCGGAACAGCTCCATGTCTTTGGATGAGAAGCACAGGACCATGAGTCGCTCTGGATCATTCAGGGATGGATTTGAGGAAGGTTAGGCACGACTGCATTGTATTCCAATTATAGTACTAAACTTTCACCACAATAATGGCCTTAAAACAAACTTAACGCTCACAAATGTCAACAAATGCTTTGTTGAAATCTATAATTCAGAAGAAACCGCTTTACCTAAAGATTGTTAAGAATGTAGAACCTACCACCAATGAGAGTGATTGAAGCAGAGTATAAGTGTATTTAAGGGTGAGGAAGAGTAGGAAACGATAGGCAGTGAGTGGGCACTGGCGAACTGAGGCACTGGTAGAGACAAGTCACCATTGTAATAGCACACGCGCATTAAAAATCACTTTGTCCACCCATAGAGATCCTCCACGATGCCATGTCATGGCGCCATGCTCCCCAAACACCTGCGCAAACTCGGCGCTTCATCTCTGTGCAATGTGAGAATGGCAGCGCCATGTCTCTCCCAATTCCCACGATGACAGAGTGGTAAAGCTACACCCCTGCTGGCACAGTCCAACCCATAATCGCCTTCCATGGAAGGTTCATCATCCCCCACCCCCCCAACATCAACGCTCATCCCTCTCATGTCGGCCAGCGTTCTCTAGTTATGAGGATGCCGAGGGCTGAAAACGTGTAAAGGGTGTGCATCTCGTTAGTAAGTGGAGAAAAACACCGACACTCCTGAGCTCGGAGGAGGACGTAGCAGCTGGGATTTGCCATTCAGCCTCCCTCAGGCCTCAAGTTAGGCCTCAAGTTAGGCCTCAAGTTAGGCCCCTTCATTGACAGGTCACATTCAGCTCGCTTTTGCAGAGGAAAAAGGAGCATTGCTATGTCCTCACTGCAAGTCATCATCATTCCCCTGCAGCGTGCAGCCAATACCTTTCGTGCTGTTACCAATGCCTGGTCAGCTCTCAACAGTGGCTAAGAGACTGGACCAGATGCCGGAACTTTTTAAAGTTTTAATGCGGCACGGAAAGATCAATTTGTTCCAGGAGTGATAATATAGGGAACAGGTTATTTTTAAACAAACTTTAGAACATAGAACAGTACAGCACAGAACAGGCCCTTCGGCCCTCAATGTTGTGCCGGGCAATGATCACCCTACTCAAACCCTCGTATCCACCCTATACCCTATATACCCGTAACCCAACAACCCCCCCTCTTAACCTTACTTTTTACACTACGGGCAATTTAGCATGGCTAATCCACCTAACCCACACATCTTTGGACTGTGGGAGGAAACCGGAGCACCCGGAGGAAACCCACGCACACACGGGGAGGACGTGCAGACTCCGCACAGACAGTGACCCAGCCGGGAATCGAACCTGGGACCCTGGAGCTGTGAAGCATTTATGCTAACCACCATGCTACCGTGCTGCCCACAAATTAAAGCTAAGGGAAGAAAACAATATTTAAACTACTAGTTCGGCTCTAACACTAACAGATTACATGACGTTTCTCAATCTTAACAAACGAGCTCCCATTAAGCAACACTTTACATGAACATGCAGCTCTCGTTCCACTTACACAAACAGGCAAAGGCAATACTTGCATTAAACAAAGCGATTTTTCTCCTGCTCGGGACATTTATTCAGAACCCTTTTCCAAAGATTGCCTGGGTGGCCACTTGGTGGCACGGTAGCACAAGTGGATAGCACTGTGGCTTCACAGTGCCAGGGTTCCAGGTTCGATTCCCTGCAGGGTCATTGTCTGTGTGGAGTCTGCACGTTCTCCCCGAGTCTGCGTGGGTTTCCTCCGGGTGCTCCGGTTTCCACCCACATTCAAAATACGTGCAGGCTAGGAAGATTGGCCATGATAAATTGCCCTTAGTGACCAAAAAAAAAGTGAGGAGGGATTATTGGATTACTGGGATAGGGTGGAAGTGAGGGCTTAAGTGGGTCGGTGCAGACTAGATGGGCCGAATGGCCTCCTTCTGCACTGTGTGTTCTATGTTTTTCATGACCTCTCTGGTTAATTTCCACAGCCTTCTGCCTGTAGCTGTTCAGAATGGTATTCTTTCTCTCTCTTGGAGTGAACCTCAAACAATGGTTCTCCCCTGGTGTCCTGACTTGAATTCATTATCGTTTTCTTGGATTTCCCACTCGCGTTTCTACAAAAGAACAGAGCTATGCCAATCATATGCAACTAACCTTCTATTGATGACAAATAGATCATCAGATTCTTTGTTGGGCGAATGGCTTGTCAAACAAGGTTGTCCCAACGGACAATGGATCTTGAGTAGATCATTTGGCTGAACCGGGGCATCCTGTGTATTCCCATTAACGAGGTTAAGTCTGAATGGGACAAGGTAACTCAGGCTGTGGGTGTACCCCTCTGACACTGCTGCTAGTAGTCTCTTCCTTCAGTCTGTTTAATCCCTAAATTGCCTGCTACATTTTGGACCCCAGCTCTGGACACATGTTCCTAATAAATCCCTATCTTAACAAGCGGCCTGCCCAAGAATGTATCCACCATCATGATGACCTCTCACAGGCACCACAGTAGTGAACAGATGTCAGACCCCATAGTGGGAGAGTTTTTCACGTGCTAGTCCTGGTTGTTACCAAATTGCTATGACGGCATCCCTAGCCCTGCACCCCATGCGTGCCCTGACCATCACCTGAGGTCCTTCCTCCTCCTCCTCCACGGGTTACCCCTCACCGCATTCTCATAATCCAAGGAGATGTGGCGCTCCTCCATCTCCTCCTGGCCAAGCTGAGCCCCCCCCCCCGTGGCAGGTTACGCAAAGCACAGCAGACCGGTATGATGTGGGACACTCTCTGGGGGGAGGGGGGGGGGGGGGGGCGTTGGGGTGGGGTGCTGCATTGGAGGTCCGGTCACCATAACCGCAGCTTGAGCAGTCTTGTTTGACCAGTCTACACATTGATGCATTAGCCTAGTTGTAGTGAGTCTCAGTGGCTGTTTGTGGCCCCTGCACGGGCGTCCTTAGCTACCGCCTGAGTGCGGAGCCTTTGTCCACGAGGAGTGATCCCTCCAGCTGCTGCTCTCCCTCAAAAACGGCTGGGATCTGCAAGCGCCCCGAGATGTAACTATCATGGCCAATCCCCGGGAATGGGCACGCACCTGCATGATGGGCATCGCGTGGTTACAGTTGACCTGGACATTGAGGAAATGGCACCCCTTGTCCTCAACAAATGGCGTCCCATGTCGCCATGAGAAGCGCAGAACCACCTGGGTGCAGTCGATGACACCCTGCTCCTGGCCATGGTCCTGCCTCACCTGATCCTGGTCCAAGTTGATGTACATGCTGGGCCCTCACAAATAGCGCATCTGTGACCTCACCTTTGCACGTGTGCGCAGCTGACTGGGAGATCCCGCACAGATCACTGGTACAGCCCTGATACAAGCCACTGGCATACACGTTCAGAGTGGCAGTGACTTTCAAGTCCACAGGTAATGGGTGACCTCCCAGTCTATGTGCCTCCAACTCTTGCATCACCTGGCACAGGTGGTCCACGGTGCCCTGGGACTGAAGCATTCTTCTCCAACATTGGACCTCTGGCCTCTGGAGGTAGGAAGTTCCACAGTGAAATATCCGTGGCCAATAGTGTCTCCTCCAAGGCTCCGCCATTTGTGGCCCTGCTCCCGGGGGATCAACGGGCCCTGCCTCCCCCTCATTTACAGGACACTTGCTTCGCCTTATGCAGCCGCATGTCGATTTTGCTTCTGCTCGATTGCAATCAGAAGAATTGCCAGTTTGTGGAAGGAATGCCAATCAAGCTTTTCTAGTTTTCACTCTCTGCAGCTAGCACTCGGGGCAGTTTACAGTTTTGAGGCTTTTTACTCTCAGCCTCTCTTGTTTCAGGAACCAGTTTTAACCAGGTACTAACTGCCTGAATTAACTCCCCTAGCCTGTCCCACCAGGAGAAGGCCTGAAAAACTTAAATGTCACCCTTCAATTACCTGCAATTTGTGTTCGATTTTAAGAAGACAAAAGATTAAGATTTATTCTCTTGAACTCCCTTCAACTTGTCTGTTCGGCTACTCTGGAAACTAAGGAATTTTGGAAAACCATGAGCAGTGAATTCACTATCTCTGCAGCGACCTCTTTTCAAGCCCGAGGATGTAGGCCTTCAGGTCCAAGGGATTTGACAAATTTTAGCTCCTTAAATTTCGTCAACGCTTTATCTGTGTTGAGAATAATTACATTAAGTTCTTGGTCTATTTTTAACCTTGACTATGCTCTATTTCTGTTATGTAATTTGTGTCTTCTTCCAGTGTAGGTGTAAACAAAGTATTTGTTCAATGTCTCTGCCAGGGGCTGGTTTAGCTCACCGGGCTAAATCGCTGGCTTTGAAAGCAGACCAAGGCAGGCCAGCAGCACGGTTCAATTCCCGTACCAGCCTCCCCGAACAGGCACCGGAATGTGGCAACTAGGGGCTTTTCACAGTAACTTCATTGAAGCTTACCCGTGACAATAAGCAATTTTCATTTCATTTCCCGTAATGCTGTTTTCCGTCATAGCCTATAGGGAACCAACATTAACTTTGCCTACTCTCCTAAGAATTCTTACAATCTCCTTTTATATTCCTAGCTAGTTTACACTCATATTCAATTTTGATCCCTGTTTGACGACTTTTTGGTAGCCCTCTGCTTGTTTCTAAAATGCTCTAATCCTCCCAAACTGATGTAATAAAATTAATACTCAGCACCAAAACTTTCAGCTTGAAGATATCAAAATTAAACAATAGCATTTTTGATGATCAATTGCATAACAGTACTAACCTATAGGGTGGGATTTACCGGCTGTTCACGCTGGCGGGATACGCTGGTTCTGCGCCGGCGGGCAGGTTTCTCGGTGACGAGGGGTGCAGCCAGCAGGAAATCTCGTCGATAACGGCGGGACCAGGAAATCCCGCTGGAGGGTCGCCTCCGCCACTGGGTTGGTCGGTAAATCCCGCCCATATTCTTGTATATATGTAAGCAGAAGTATATGGGCGAAAATATCCGGCCTCTTCGTGTTTTTCCTGGTGGTGGTGCACCGTTCGCTGGCGGCAGGATTCTCCGCTCCCTCTCCCCAGAGAATTCCTACGCCTGGAATTCAGCAAATGGCTGGATAATTCCAGCTCATGCTTACGCCTATTTACATTTTGCCTTGACTAGGATTTCCATAAACTGGGAGTGCCAGACACAATCAAATTCAGGGTTGAATTTATCTGGAGCTATTTTTTGAAGCTTTAGAACATAAGAAATGGAAACACGATGATCACTCACAAATTGGCACATGATATTCGTATATTTACTATATAGTGTAGTGGATCAGCTGTGACTGCGTGCTGAACAATGGCATTAACGGCGAGTAGCATTTGGCAATTTTACGATAAAACTACATTTTCAGTCACTTTCAGCCACAGTCATCCGTCACCACTACCAGGCACATGGACAATTTAACGTGGCATTGTCTTTTTGATCCTGCTTTACAACGTTTCTTCCTTTGTTTGTCACACATTGGTTGTTGCTAGGCTTGCTAAAAGAGCGAAACCGGCTGGTTAACTATGCCGGGTAGTTCTAACATGAGGTGGTTTGAACTGGCCAAACAGTTTCTTTATGTTAGCACCAGCAAACGTTAGAAAAATATCAAGAACTGTTATTGCAACATTTTCACAACCATTCGCACTGTGTCAACTGACACCATTGAATGGATTTTTAACCTTGACATCAAATTCGAACTGCTTCCCCAGCCACATGACTAACAAATGTGTTGTCCTTCAGGATAAAGTAACTCATAACTCTATTTTCCCTGTCTCCTAAATCTAAAAATGGTTTGCTAAACTTTCTTTCCTGAAGATCATTTGCCATTTATGTCGAGACTGGGATTTATTTGATTTGCATACATGTCGTGACACATTGGTTACTGTAAACCAACTCTAGTGTTTACCCTGTTGTGGTGATACTATCTTACACAACATGATGAACATTGCTCAAATAAGAAATGACTTAATCTGCCAGAAAGGTGAGAGTTTTTACAGACTTTCTATTCTCCATAAACCTTGGTAGTGCAGCCAAGTTTGTTATGTTCTGAAGAAAATCTAGACGGAGCACGCATGTTAAAATGTTGCCATGATTTTACAGACTGATAGGAGTAATTGCATGTGGTCCTCTAACTTTGTGTCATATAAAATCCCATGACATCCCAGGTTGTTTTACATAAGCTACGAGTTAAAGTTGCCTGTGTCATCAGCAATGTTTGCTTTCTCTCTGTAGGAGCAGGTTAGATAAATCAGACCATAGCACATCAAACATTTATTTTAATTGCCCTTTCCAGTTGCCTGACGTTGCCTTTTTAGGTAACCAGGTGACTAAGATGCCAAAACCAGTGATGGAACCTCCTGAAAACGTCTAGAGACTGCCCGCTTTGAGACAAGCATGTGACAGAAAGAAAGAAAGGCTCTGGGCTGGATTCTCCGTCGGCGGGATCGTCCGATTCGCCGGCAGCACACTAGCGCCCATGGATTTCCCAACGGTGTGTGGGTGCCCACAATGGGAAACCCCATTGGCTGACTGGCGGGGCAGAGAATCCTGCGGCCGGCGGGCGTGCGTCGCACCGGAAGCATGGTGCGGCGGGATGGAGAATCCCATCCTCTGTCTTCTCAGTTACTTGTTCACATTAGTGACCAATCTTGCACATTGTAGAGCCACATAGTGGGCAGTTGATACAGGCAGAAGCAAATGGGAGCTTTGTTAAACAAGAAGTGAACACACGCATTAGAATTCCCTCCCCATGGGTTTCCGCCTCATCATTGTCTCCCTTAAAATAAATTCATTCTTGGGATGCTTGGAATTAAGTAAACCACGAGTTAGAGTGTGGGTTGAGAAATCTCTCTGGTTCCTGGTTTCCCAAGGGCACTCATGCTGTGTGTTGTGCCTCTGCTGAAATCAGTTAATTCAACACAGACCAGGAATTGAATCTAGTCGCCACGGTTCAGAGATTCTCTGATTAAGCTCATTGAGCCATCTGAGCAAAGCACGTGCTTTCTGTTCAGGATTTTCATTTCATGATTCAGAAGAGTTGAGGCAAAGGATTAAATCGTTAAAGATAGACATATAGAAGCTTGCAGAAGCTAGGTCCGTGATGCCGAAGATTTGGCTCCCAGTTTTTGGGGCATTTTTACTGGAGAAGAGTAAGGGGTATTAGTGGACAATTAAAATCAGCAGACATTTTCACTAAAACTTGGTGTTTATTTCATCGGGGCTGAAGAACAATTTCAGTGCAGCACCTTCGGTGGGATGGGTTTTGCTGTCTGAAATTGTTTTTAACTTAAAAAGCCTAACTTTGACGAGCTGTTTTTCTAGAAGCAGTGAATTGTTATCTTTATGCCAGATGCAAGAATATCTCCCAGATTCTGCCCCCACCCACATATGTTGCAAAGTTTTTTGGTATTTAGCACAAGTGTAATTTATAGCTACTTTTTCTCAATCCAGCAGCAATATTGTGACAAACTGGACTGTATTACTGATTGAAGAAATCAAAGAAACGCGTGCCTGCTGGCTTGAGTGCAATAGCCTAGATTTTGTGGTTTTCGATGAAGGCTTCACCATTCGCTGTGACAAAAGCTGCCCACAAAGATTTATCGGATCTAGAACATAGATTTTTATCTGGTTCCACATCAGTTTTAATTTGGCGCTTTCTATTTGGGATCTTTAGGATTGAGAAAAGGGCATGTAGACGGACCAGCCAATCTGATTGAAGAATTCTCACAGACGGGAAAGCAGGAAGTTATAAAGCATGGAATATAACTCACATTTAACATAGAAACATAGAAAATAGGCGCAGGAGTAGGCCATTTGGCCCTTTCAGCCTGCACCACCATTAAATATGATCATGCAATTTCAGTATTCCACTCCCGCTTTCTCTCCATACCCCTGTATCCCTTTAACCACAAGGGCCAAGTCCAGCTCCCTCATGAATATATCCAACGAACTGGCTTTCTGTGGTCGAGAATTCCATAAGTTCCCAATTCTCTAAGAGAAGAAGTTCTTCCTCACCTCAGTCCTGAATGGCTTCCCTTATTCTTAGGCTGTGAACCCTAGTTCTGGTTGTCCCCAATATCAGGAACATTCTTCCCACATCTAGCCTGTCCAGTCCGATCGTGATTTTATATGTTTCTGTGAGATCTCCTCTCATTCTTCTAAACTCCAGTGAGTACAAGCACAGTCGATCCAGTCTTTCTTCGTATGTCAGTCCTGCCATCCTGGGAATTAGTCTGGTGAGCCTTCGCTGGACACCCTCAATGTGTCCTTCCTCAAACCGGAGACCAAAACTGCACACAATACTCAAGGTGTGGCCTGACCAAGGCCTTGGATAACTGCAGCAAGACATCCCTACTCCTATACTCAAATCCTCTCGCTATAAAGGCCTGCATACCATTAGCTTCCCTCACCGCCTGCTGTACCTGCAGGCCAACCCTCACCGCCTGCTGTACCTGCAGGCCAACCCTCACCGCCTGCTGTACCTGCAGGCCAACCCTCACTGCCTGCTGTACCTGCTTCCCAACCCTCACTGCCTGCTGTACCTGCAGGCCAACCCTCACTGCCTGCTGTACCTGCTTCCCAACCCTCACCGCCTGCTGTACCCGCATCCCAAACCTCACTGCCTGCTGTACCTGCAGGCCAACCCTCACTGCCTGCTGTACCTGCAGGCCAACCCTCACTGCCTGCTGTACCTGCAGGCCAACCCTCACTGCCTGCTGTACCTGCAGGCCAACCCTCACCGCCTGCTGTACCTGCATCCCAACCCTCACCGCCTGCTGTACCTGCATCCCAACCCTCACTGCCTGCTGTACCTGCAGGCCAACCCTCACTGCCTGCTGTACCTGCAGGCCAACCCTCACTGCCTGCTGTACCTGCAGGCCAGCCCTCACCGCCTGCTGTACCTGCAGGCCAGCCCTCACCGCCTGCTGTACCTGCATCCCAACCCTCACCGCCTGCTGTACCTGCATGCCAACCCTCACTGCCTGCTGTACCTGCATGCCAACCCTCACCGCCTGCTGTACCTGCAGGCCAGCCCTCACCGCCTGCTGTACCTGCATCCCAACCCTCACCGCCTGCTGTACCTGCATCCCAACCCTCACCGCCTGCTGTACCTGCAGGCGGTGAGGGTTGGCCTGCAGGTACAGCAGGCGGTGAGGGAAGCTACAGGGGCTGGAGCCGAAGCAAGGAGACCCCCAGCCAGAGAGGCTCCCCCCCCCTCCCCACAGGCCACCCCCAGACCCTTCCATGCCGAGGTCCCGCTGGGTTAGACCAGGTTAGAACGGTGCCAGCGGGACTAAGGTTTTTTGGTACGGCTGCTCGGCCTGTCCCGGGCGGAGAATCGCGGGGGAGGGACCCGTAGAGTGGCTCCCGGCCAGCACCGCGCTGACCGTGCTGGCGCCAATGGCTGTGGAGAATCGAGTCGGGGCGGCGTGGCGCCGCCCCGACTCATTCACGCTGATCGCGGTGATTCTCCGGCCCGGCCTCAGGCTGAGAGAATCCCGCCCCCGTCTCACTCTTGCGTCAGATGGGATGTACAATTGTTGAATTTCATCTATGTGTTCTTTAAAAGTCTGCCATTGCCTATCCATCATCAATCCCTTAAATATCCTTTGTCAGCTTATCCTAGCCAATGCCATCTCATGCCATCAAAGTTAGCTTTCTTTAAGTTCAGGACCCTAGTCTCAGACCTAACTGTGTCACTCTTCACCTTAATGAAGACTTCGGCGATAGTATGGTCACTCTTCCCTAAAGGATCTCGCACCACAATGTTGCTAATGAATCCTCTCATTGTACAATACCCAGTCTAAGATGGCTGGCTCTCTCTTGACATATTGGTCGAGAAAACCATCCATTATACATTCCAGGAAATCCTCCTCCATAGCATTGCTACCAGTTTGATTAGCCCAATCAATATGCAGATTGAAATCACCCATATTAACTTACTGCACACATCTCTAATTTCCTGTTTGATGCCATCCCCAACCTTACAACCACTGTTTGGTGGTCCGTACACAACTCCTATGAAATATTTTTGCCCTTTGATGTCCTGCAGCTCCACCCATACAGATTCCACATTGTCCAGGCTAATGTTCTTCCTTATTATCACGTTAATCTCCTCTTTAACCAGCAACGATACCCCACCTCCCTTTCCTTTCCTTCTATCTTTCTGGAATATTGAATATCCCTGGATGTTAAGTTCCCATACTTGGTAACCCTAGAGCCAGATCTCTGTGATCCCAATTACATCATATCCATTAATGATTGTCAGCACAGTTAATTCATCAACTTTCTAACAAATGCTCCTCGCATTGATACACAGAGCCTTCAGGCTTGTTTCTTTGACATTTATTGTCCTTTTAGAATTCTGATGTGATGTGGCCCTTTTTGGTTTTTGTCTTTGGTTTCTCTGCCTTCCACGTTTCCATTTACTGTCTTTTGTTTTTGTCCCCACCGTACTTCCCGCTAACTTCCTGCATCGGTTCCCATCCCCCTGACATAATAGCTTGAACCTCCCCATATTTAAGTTATTGTGCAGAAAGCAAAAGAAACAATGAGACATATGAGGTGAAGGGAGAAGGGTAGGCGGTGCAGTGGTTAGCACCGCTGCCTCATTGCGCCGAGAACCCGGGTTTGATCCCGGCTCTGGGTCACTATCCGTGTGGAGTTTGCACATTCTCCCCGTGTCTGCATGGGTCTCACCCCCACAAACCAAAGGTGTGCAGGGTAGGTGGACTGGCCACGCTAAATTGCCGCTTAATCGGAAACAATATTGAAGAAGGGAGAAGGTAAATATCAGGACAAACACTTAAAATGTATGTTTTATTCTTTGTAAAATATCTGCAATTTTTAAATGTCTTTTTCAGTGAATGAGGCTCCAGACTGTACATTTAGCCTTTCAGAGATGGTGAGATGTTTCGGAGTAGTAGTCATTTAAAATGTGTCCTTTTACATTCAAGTATGTCTTATTGAACTAAGCTTAACATTTTTATTGGTTTTTAAGAGTGAATAGTGTGTAAATAATTGGCATTCGCTTCAAATCAATGATTTCCTAACAGTCTGCAAAGGATGGAATGGTGCACACTATGGAGGAGAGTATCACTGATTATAACATCCGTATTTCCACATTCACCTGTATGTGTGGATTACTGTTAGCTTTGCACAGCAATGGCGGTGAGCAATGATGGTTTCGCCATTAGTAATGCCTCAAATTTCAGGCCATTAGCCATTGTCAATCGCGTTGGTTAGTTACTGAAGAGCTGTTTTTCATACATGGCCTGACCTGACTAATAGTTTTTATTTTCCTTCTTCCTGGGCCTGCAAATCCTGTCGCAACATGACATTTTCTACAGTTCATGGCTCTTCTCTGTCTCTGGTCTCCAGCACCTCTTCTATTTACTCAACGGTAAGAATCAACAGTTTAACTACTTTGTTTGTTCCTTCTCCCCAACATGTTTAAAATATAATAATCAAGAGGGTGACACAGTGGTTAGCACTGCTGCCTCGCAGCGCCAACAACTCTGGGTTCAATTCCGGCCTTCGGTCATTGTCTGTGTGGGGTTTGCACTTTCTCCCCATGTCAAAGAACAAAGAAAAGTACATGATGTGGAGATGCCGGCGTTGGACTGGGGTGAGCACAGTGAGAAGTCTTACACCAGGTTAAAGTGCAACATGTTTGTTTCAAACACTAGCTTTCGGAGCGCAGCTCCTTTCGTTCACCTGAGGAAGGGGCAGTGCTCCGAAAGCTAGTGTTTGAAACAAACACGTTGGACTTTAACCTGGTGTTGTAAGACTTCTTAAAGAAAAGTACAGCACAGGAACAGGCCCTTCGGCCCTCCAAGCCTACGCCGACCATGCTGCCCGTCTAAACTAAAATCTTCTACACTTCCGGGGTCCATATGCCTCTATTCCCATCCTATTCATGTATTTTGTCAAGATGCCCCTTAAATGTCACTATCGTCCCTGCTTCCACTACCTCCTCTGGCAGCGAGTTCCAGGCACCCACTACCCTCTGTATAAAAAAACTTGCCTCATACATCTCCTCTGAACCTTGCACCTCGCACCTTAAACCTTTGCCTCCCCGTAATTGACCCCTCTACCCTGGGAAAAATGTCTCTGACTATCCACTCTGTCTATGCCCCTCATAATTTTGTAGACCTCAATTAGGTCGCCCCTCAACCTCCATCGTTCCAGTGAGAACAAACCGAGTTTATTCAACCTCTCAACATAACTAATGCCCCCATAATGCCAACATAACTAATGTACCAGGCAACATCCTTGTAAATCTCTTCTGCACCCTCTCTAAAGCCTCCACATCCTTCTGGTAGTGTGATGACCAGAATTGAACACTATACTCCAAGTGTGGGCTAACTAAGGTTCTATACGGCTTCAATATGGCTTGCCAATTTTTATACTCAATGCCCCGGCCAATGAAGGCAAGCATGCCAATGAAGGTAGCCTTCTTGACTACCTTCTCCACCTGTGTTGCCTCTTTCAGTGATCTGTGGACCTGTACACCTAGATCTCTCTGACTCAATACTCTTAAGGGTTCTGCAATTCACTGTATATCCCCTTCCTGTATTAGACCTTCCAAAATGCATTACCTCACATTTGTCCAGATTAAACTCCATCTGCCACCTCGCCGCCCAAGTCTCCAAACGATCTAAATCCTGCTGTATCCTCTGACAGTCCTCATCGCTATCCGCAATTCCACCAACCTTTGTGTCGTCCGCAAACTTACTAATCAAACTTACTGTCTGCATGGGTTTCCTCCGGGTGTTCTAGTTTCTTCTCACAGTCTAAAGATGTGCAGGTTAGGTGGATTGCCCAATCTAAATTGTCCCTTTAGTGTCCAAAAGATCTGCAGGTTAGGTGGGGTTGCGGGGATCGGGTGGGGGGGGGGGGGGGGGGGAGAGGTCTTAGGTTGGATGTTCTTTCAGAGGTGAAGGTGCAGACTCGATGGGCCAAATGGCCTCCCCCTACATTGTAGGAAGTCTATGGTTCTGCTCTAAGACGGTTTATGACAAAATACGAATATCTTTCCATGTCATGAACTTTTAAAATAATATTTTGATGTTTGCTTCTTACCCTCCTCCTGATAATGACTTAGCATCTGAAATTCCAGTTTAAAAGGTATCAGTTTCACTATACACACCCTATTATATTGGTGGCAGGAGAAAATTAAAATTGCAGACAACTTTTAAAATTAGGCACACAGTTTTGACAGCTTGGTGCCAGAAAGCCAGGTTTTACCCTCGCATTAAGCAATATCAATATGTTGCAATTTCATGTACATTTTTGCGACAGAAGCGGGAGTTACTTCCGTTGCTGTGAATCATCACTTTTAAGCAGTTGTTTTGGAAAAACAGATTGTTACATCATTATCACACTCCAGTCGGATTTAATTTTGCCCAGCGCACGCAAGCATTAACATCTTGTGACCACACCCGTGATGTCACTTTACCTGTCAGTTGCATGCAAGCTGCTATTTATATCTTAACACGCGCATCAAATGCCTACATCCAATGAGAACTCAAGGTGGCTCAGGTGTTCAGAAATGTGATAGCCTGGGTGGCGTCCTCTGGTTTAGTCCCTCTGAACAGTTCTTATCTTGTCAGTGACTCTGACTAAACAAGCTGCTCCAACATGATGGCAACGTTAACTCTCACCAGGGCCCTTACTTCGAGGGAGCTGATGGTAGGTGGTGGTCTGAAGTTTGATCAAGCATATTGCTGAAATTGGCTTATTTCACTTCATAGCTGGAAGATATCGATCTGTGTGCATCCGTTCATAGGAGGTTTTTTTTATGATATGGGTTTAATTAATTGCACATCAAGGAGAACTAGCTTCAAATTGATAAAGCATAGATAAGCTACTTAGTTCTTTGACCTGCTGCTTGACTGCACAATTTATTTTTTAGAAGGGCTTATTCGTTAGAATTAATTTAAAAAGATCAAGTAGTGTTTCATGTACTTTGCATTGATTTGGTTAGTAAATGAATAATGTCAAAATGCATTGAATGTACAAAGTGATACCGATAATAACCGTAGCTGTAATATGTTAAACTTTAAAAGGGTCAAGTTTATACACTGGACCAGGGAACATTCATAAATGGTTAGGATTCTGTGCCAAAATAAATTGATTACTTGATCCTGTATGAACATGATGAAAAACGATTAATGAATGGTTAAAGTGTTCCCTTCAGAAATAAAAGTTATTATTGTCAAGTGAGGGCAGCACGGTGGCCTAGTGGTTAGCACAACCGCCTCACGGCGCTGAGGTCCCAGGTTCGATCCCGGCTCTGGGTCACTGTCCGTGTGGAGTTTGCACATTCTCCCCGTGTCTGCGTGGGTTTCGCCCCCACAACCCAAAAATGTGCAGAGTAGGTGGATTGGCAATGCTAAATTGCCCCTTAATTGGAAAAAATAATTGGCTAATCTAAATTTTAAAAAAAAAAGAAAAAAAAAAAAATTATTGTCAAGTGCTCAAAGATATGGGTGAGATGCACAAAAATAAAGTGATCAGGGTGTGGACAAGGCTTGTAAGCATCTACCTCGAGCATTAGAATTGTGGGCAATGTTGTTTCCCGGTGTACCTATACAATTACTTACATGACAGTTTGTCTTCATTTTCTCTACATTTAGCTTCAAGGCCTTGCATTCATTTCAATGCAATAGTATCACACTGGAAAGTAATTCAATTTGCTGCAAAAATGAGCAATATAGTATTCACCATAGAATCACCACTAAACTATTCCCTCTGGAACACTCAAAAATTAATCGCTGGTTTCCTTCAGCTGGTATTCGAGCTGTAGACTTGCTCCTGTCACCAGTTCAAGCCAGTCACTTGCTGATTTGTTAATTCTTCCCAAGTCACTGAACAAAAAAGAGCAAGGGAGTTTTCTCCATGCCCAGGGCAGCATTTATCTCTCAGTGAATACGACTAAAGCAGCTTTTCTGGTCATTTAGCTCATTGCTCTGCAGAATTTCACTGTTGTGCTTACTTGCACAACTACATAAGTGCTTAATTATCTGTAGTGCTTCAGATCCCCTGAGGATGTGAATGCCTCTTGTTACAGACAGGAAAGGGGTGTGGAGAGAATTTAAACAACACAAATTTCTCATCTCACCATCAGCTCAGAAATAGAATGATGTTTTTTGATTTTCTTCCCCCTTTACAAGCGGTGGCATATTTGGTGTGATCCAATTTGCCATCAATAACCCCACAGCAAACTCATGATGGGAGGAACTCAAA
Organism: Scyliorhinus canicula; assembly: GCF_902713615.1. Taxonomy (NCBI): domain Eukaryota; kingdom Metazoa; phylum Chordata; class Chondrichthyes; order Carcharhiniformes; family Scyliorhinidae; genus Scyliorhinus; species Scyliorhinus canicula. The sequence continues at coordinate 191,731,230 of NC_052154.1, read as the reverse complement.
GGGTTAGTTTATTTGCACACACTCAAATTGCAGGAAGATGTTGGCAGCATTGCCTCCTTTGCATTTATACAATAAAAGAAGGATAAAGAAAAGAGAGGTTTACAGTTGACAGAAGCTACAGAGAAAATAAAACTTGTTTAACATGGGTTCAAGAGTCCAGGATCAAAGTCCAATGAGATAAGGGCAGCACGGTAGCATGGTGGTTAGCATAAATGCTTCACAGCTCCAGGGTCCCAGGTTCGATTCCCGGCTGGGTCACTGTCTGTGTGGAGTCTGCACGTCCTCCCCGTGTGTGCGTGGGTTTCCTCCGGGTGCTCCGGTTTCCTCCCACAGTCCAAAGATGTGCGGGTTAGGTGGATTGGCCATGCTAAATTGCCCATAGTGTCCTAAAAAGTAAGGTTAAGGGGGGGGTTGTTGGGTTACGGGTATAGAGTGGATACGTGGGTTTGATCATTGCTCAGCACAACATCGAGGGCTGAAGGGCCTGTTCTGTGTTGTACTGTTCTATGTTCTATGTTCTATATTCATTTACGGAGATCGGCAGGATGAAAATCAATGCTGTATAATTCACTTTGTCGGTGGTGTTGATTTCACACAACGGATTAGACATGCAGAATTGAATCAGTCTTGTAGGTGTCAGCACAAAATTTCTAATAGAAGCAGAATAGATGGGGCCAAGTGTCCAACTTGAGCCAGAGCTCCTTGTCTGTGATGCTTCTATTCTGATGATAAAAAGGCAAACCCAAGGCTTTGGTGTTCAGCAAGGCAATATTACAGGTCCCACCAGCTAGAGGTCTGTGGCACATGGCTCCCAACACCTCCACACTGTCTTTGACAAGGGATGCATATTGTGGCTCATCGTGTCTGCACTGGCTCCCAAAAGAGCGACCCAACTAGTCCCATTCCCCTGCCCTATCTCCATAGCCCTCTAAATTATATATATTTTATTAAAGAAATAGGTGAGGGCTTAGGCCTTCACTCACTATTTGAAATGAATTAAATGAAAATCGCTTATTGTCACAAGTAGGCTTCAAATGAAGTTACTGTGAAAAGCCCCTAGTCGCCACATTCCGGCGCCTGTTCGGGGAGGCTGTTACGGGAATTGAAACGTGCTGCTGGCTTGCCTTGGTCTGCTTTCAAAGCCAGCGATTTAGCCCAGTGAGCTAAACAGCCAATATTTATATGGGTATATAATATATGTTTGTGGGGTTTAGCTCAGTTGGCTAGACAGCTGGTTCATGATGTAGAGCAAGGCCAGCAGCACAGGTTCAATTCCTGTACCGGCTGAAATTATTTATGAAGGCCCCGCCTTCTCAACCTTGCCCCTCGCCTGAGGGTGTGGTGACCCTCAGGTTAAATCACCACCAGCCAGCCTATGGTCATCTGGGACTGTGGTGCCTTTCCCTTTAATACCACATACATACACACTTGTCCTTCTTCCTGTATTGTAAGTTGTTTTTGCTTCTGTTGCAACTAGGGGTGTGGTTATCAAAGATGATAGAGTAATATAACTATCACTGAATATTATTGTTTAACACATATACCAGTAAATTACTATGTAATTCTGATCGGCGCAAGCTGGGAGGGCCGAAGGGCCTGTTCCTGTGCTGTAATTTTCTTTGTTCTTTGTTCTTTGTAACATAGTAATATCAACAGAGGCAGTCACTTGTAAATTGTAGTAGTTTTCCACTGATGTTTCCTGTATCACCATTCACAGCATGGCAAACTGTAACTGGGGTGCTTCTGTAGAATAATCCAGAGTTATGCTTAGTCAGATTGTAAATGTTTATGATATCAGATACGCCTTTACCACCTACTTTTGGAATAAAAGCTTCTCTACATGCACTAATGGTCTAAAAAAGCAAAGTAAATGAATCTCTGCTTTTAGACGTTGGTGTCCGGTTACTGTCAGAGGTGTTTCTCCGGATTGTCTGCTGAAGCTTGTCATGAAGATTGAGACTATTCACTAAGCCGCCTTTACTGCTTTCGCTCTTCCTTTTTCCAATACACCAGCCAGCCTCCTTCCTGCCCCGTCTTCCAGAATTAGCATTGCCCTTTAGTTTCCCTCCCTGGTTCGTCTCATCCGTGAAGCACACTTTCTTCCCCCTTGACCCTGCCCCCACTGACCATTTCATTTCCTTTCCCAGACTCCATGCTGCCTGACATGCATGGTTTTATCCCTCAGCTACTGCCCCCTTCCTGGCGATCAGAACTGCCGTTTATTACATTCTACTGCAAAAATACCCACCCTCTGTCCTTGAAAACTACTACCACGTTACCAACATCCATTTGCTTTCCAAAGTCATTGAACGTGTTGTCATCTCTCAGACTTGTGCCTATCCTTCCCTCAACTCGCTGTGCAAATTTCTCCAATCAGGTTTTTACCCCTGCCATCACGCTAAAATGGTCGTAATCAAAGCAATGAATGACATCCTCTGTGACCTTGTTAGTGATGTGCTCTATCTCTCTTCAGCCCTCTCAACGTTCACACAATCAATTGTGCCATGTTCTTCAACATCGCTCCATTGTCTGGCTCGCTGGGACTGCCCTTTCCTTCCTATCCAACCATAACCAGAGCATCTCCAGTAATAGCTTCTCTTCCCGGCTCTATTGCACTATTAGCTCCAGAGTACCGAAGGACCTATTCTTGGTTTCCTCCTATTCCTTATCTGTATGCTGCTCCTTATTGACATGGGGTCAGTTTCCATGTGAACACTGACAATTCCCAATCCGACCTCACTACCTCTCCCGACTCATTCACTGACTCCGCATCATCAGGTTGCTTGTCTCAAATGAGCCACGGTTTTCTCCAGCTAAACAACGGGACGACTCCAACCAATGTCTTTGACTCCTAGTACCCTTGTCGATGATTAGGCCATAAGATGTAGGAGAGGAAGTAGGCCATTTGGCCTATTGAGTCAGCTTCACCATTCATTGAGATCATGATTGATCAGATATGATAATCCTTAACTCCATTTTCTGGCCTTATCCCCATAACCCTTGAATCTAGCCCCTTCGCAGCTATCGTCCTGGGCTAAATCTCACTGTTCACAAACTCTGAGCCCCATTTAACCTAAAGCTGAACTTTTGATCCTATATCCGGTTCTTCAAAATACCACCTGCTTCTGCCGACATGCCAAGATCCACCTCTGTTGTTGAAAATCTATTCCCTACCTTTGTCACCTTCAAACTTGACTTTCCAGTGCTCGCCTGGCTGGTGTCCCACTCTCCGCCCACTGAATGTCAGCAGATTAAAAACTTTGATGACTGTATTTTAGTGCTATGCCTCTATTCCCTCTCGAAATCTCAGTCACCTCCCCCAAACACAAGCACCACACATACCCTAAATACTTTCTGACCCGCGGTGCATTTCTCCCTCCCTCGCCCCACAACTTTGGGGGGTGAATAGGGGCACCTTCATTGAGGTAAGTTGCATACTTGCGAATTCCCTCCCTGAACACTTTTGCCTGCCTACCTCCCTCTCCACCATTATGGCCATCCTTAAAATCCACCTCTTCGATCAAGCTTTTGGGGGTGGAATCTTCTGCGTTTTTCTCAAATTGTTGGATCAGGCGAGAAAAGTGGTGTGTAGCCCACCAGCTGTCCCTGCCGACTTTTCCCACCATATTTTCGAACCATTTGTGAAACAAAAGGCTGGAGGCGGGTCCCACACTGTCACCAACAGATGGCCTTCCAGAGATTGGGCCGCTGTTCAGAAACGGCACCTCGATCCTAACAGAAACAAAAGGTACAGCCAGCGCCACCCCCCCCACCCCCACAGACACCGAGACCTGCCCCCACACACATAGGGAAGCACCTCCCCCTCTCCCCCCACCCACATGGGGAACCCCATTGCCCACAAACACGGGGAAGCAGCCCCTCCCACACAGAGAACCACCCCCCCCCCCCGCCCGCATCACGTGGACCCAGAGAACCCGACCCTCCATAGGCTTCCATAGAAGAAGCCCACTGCCCCCAGCACTGTGCCCTGTCACTATCGCTGGCACTGCCCGCTCCCAGGCCAGGGGACAGTGCCCAGGCACTGCCAGGATACAACTACACCCGGCCATGTCCTCTCCTCGCTGGGGGCTGTACTTAGCTGTGTGTCCCAGCACGTCCTCTTCACCTGGTTCCCATTATTCTAGACCTGTGGTAAACCCCGACAATGTGACGTTACGTCACTGAGGGGGGGAGATCCAAATGTGGGGGCACTGCACAGCAGGGAAACCCTCTAATAATATTAAAATATGCTCAAATGAGTTTCCCATCATTGCGTGACAGGAACCCATTAGATCACTGGCAGGAGTGGGGATGATCGCATTGCGAGATCTCACTGGCAAGAATCTTGTTTTCAGCTTCTTGCGAGATTTTGCATGCCAGTCGCCATTTACGCCATGGCAAACTGGGGTTCAAAATTCCACCCTTGGTCTAATACCCCCTCTCTTGTCTCAGATTCTTTTTTATTATAATCCCAAAACCTTATATATATTCTCTTTTGTTCCTCAGCCCTTAAATGGTACTTATGTTACTTTTGTCCTCTAATATGACTGTGGCCCAATTTTCAAAGAGAATTATGGAGGCGATTATCCCGCCACGTTGCACCCGGTGCAAATCCCACTATTTCAGAAGAATTCCGGAAGAGGCCCGAAACGGGATTCGCGCCTCAGTGGCCGTGTCCGGATTTTCATATTAAATCTTCATTTAAATATGTAGGTCCCGCCAGCTGCTTCCCCATGTTGGTGGGCAGTGGGGTTCCCCATGTGGGTCGGGGGAAGGGGGAGGTGTTTCCCCATGTGGGTGGGCAGTGGGGTTCCCCATGTGGGTGGGGGGAAGGGGGAGGTGCTTCCCCATGTGGGTGGGCAGTGGGGTTCCCCATGTGGGTGGGGGCAGGTCTCTGGCCACATTGCGCCTGGCGCCAATCCCGCTATTTCCAATGAATAGCGGGAGAGCCCATCAACGAGGTTCACGCTGACCAACCATGATTCTCCCGACCCGTGGTGCCCGACACTAACTGGGCATGAACCAGTCTCACCTATTTAAATGAGTCTTAAAATTCATTTAAATATGCGGAGCCTGCTCGAGGGCGGAGTCGCCTGTCTCCTGGAATTCACTGGCCCCACTGGCACAGAGTGAGGCTGGTGTGAATCAGTACTGGTTTCCAAACACGGAACCCTTGGGTGATCAGGGCTGGCTCCCAGACAGTGCCAACTTGGCACCCTGGTTTACCAACCCCAGTCATTGATTGGAACAATTTCACCTGTACAACCTCTTTTAAGCTGGACTTCCCGGCACCTGCAATTCTCCAACTCGCTGGCGCAACGTGAAGCCGACACGAATCACTACTGCTCTCCACAAATAGAGACCAAACGTGATGACCATGCCAGGGTGCCAGGTTGGCACTGCCAAGAGATGGGGTCTGAAGGGACACGGCCTGGAGACCGGGGATTTATTAACCGCAAGGCGAGGTGTCGCTCACCTGGGTGGGGGTGGGAGCCTGAGGGGGGCACCCTGATCTCTGAGGAGCCGGGCCTGCCGGTGTCTTCAGCTACCACACACCCCATTCACGATGCAGTTCACCCCAACCTCCAAAACACTTCCTAAATGTTTGCAGATTGCAATCTGGATCCACCCGGCAGGAATTGCATCTTGTTTCCCGTTGGAGAATTGCCCCCTGTATAACCGCTGTGGGAATTCTTGAAATGGGAATTTCAAAACACCGACGAGAACAATCAGTTTTAAAATCTGTTCAGATTAGCACCACTGATCGAGATGTTAGCTACCGTACTTCAAGGAAGCGAGTGAGATTTTCTCTCTGTGCAGCAAATGAAACACCATCTGGTAATCCTCTCTGCTGACATTCTCTGTTCAATGGTGGACTGTAAATAGCAAATTGACTGCATTTTAAATGGATTGAAAATTAATGTGCGGCTGTTGCACACATCCTTGTACACTTGGATATAGCACATAACATTTTTCAAGTCTGTACCTCGCAGCCCAACCTAATTACCTACTCGCTAGTTACTTAGTTAAATGTGGTTACGTTCATATGTATGCAAATTAGACCAGACCTGCATGTGCCGTATATATTTACCCATGCCTTCAACCATGTTACGTTGGTAAAATGTCAGATTATAAATTGAACACATACAAGTGACAAATCAATCAGCTCATCCTAAAATCAGAATCAGATTGCTTTGAAAAGCAACCCAAGGAGAATTTGTTTCCATCACACTCATGGAATCCAGTGAGTGTGTGTGGCAGGACTGTAATAACATGATGTTGCTGTAATGTCGTCTCAAGCGTAGGCAATGAGACAGTGCCCTTCGATGGTCAACTGGGCTGATTCAGAGAGAGCAACCTCTGAAAAGAGGGAATTTCAAGTGAAGTCGAACAGCTGAGCGATGCCAGTTTTAGCAATCTAAAATGAGGACTGATACCCTCAAGGCAATAATCCATTCCAACTTCATTTTGTTCTTACTTCATCATCCAGTCCAATTGTTTAACTGCACTGCTGTTTTCCTGCTAATGGAGCTGGAGGTCATATCGTGTCGTGTCTCCTGGGTTCCATTTGAATTTGAAAATTGCACATTATTTTACCATGTTGAGAATTTAATGGGATCATTTATAAGGACGACATGTATGTTGCCGTGCGCCTTTATGCCAAGTACTGCAGATTTTTAAAACCTCACAATCTTACTGATGTTTTGAATTTGCAAATGATGCACAATGCCATTTGTACATTTTTGAAGTTTTCTGCATTAAATATGCAAGAGAGAGCGACTCATAGAGCGGAATTTCAAAATTCCGGGGAGGGGATATGTGCAAACTGTTCACCGCCCCCCCCCCCCCCCCCCCCCCCCCCCTCCCATCCTGGTGGATTAATTTGGCCAGCGGCTAACTGACCCACAATATCTGCCCAGCAGCATTACCACACTACCAGTGGGCTAGACAGGCTGAGTGGGACTTTGCCACTAAGTGGGAGAAAGTCCCACCCACAAGAGATGCAAGCCAATCTAAGTGACCTGGAGCTTTTGCAGAACTGGGTTTTGGTGCTGCTGAAGCAGCTGTTCCCCTTTGTTGAAGGGTCAGTTACGGGGGAGACACAAGTTCAAGGTGAGGGGCAGGAGGTTTAGGGGGGATTTGAAGAAAACTTTTTCACCCAGAGAGTGGTGACAGTCTGGAATGCACTGCCTGGGAGGGTGGTAGAGGCGGGTTGCCTCACATCCTTTAAAAGTACCTGAATGAGCACTTGACACGAGGCTATGGCCCAAGTCCTGCAAATGGGATTAGGTAGGCAGGTTAGGTGTTTTTCATGCGTCGGTGCAGACTCAATGGGCCGAAGGGCCTCTTCTGCACTGTGTGATTCTGTGAAATATATGGCTTGAGGTTAGGATTGGATCATCATGTCCAAGAAATATTGCCATCATTCCCACTTCTGATCACAATCCGGTGATTCCTAATAGAAAGTGTTTGTGTGGGTGTAGCGTGTGGATAGAATTAAGCTCTGCTCAATTGCAGCCTCCCCTCCTGGGGTTAAATAGCCATCAACATTCGCTTTTCAGAATGCATGCAAGAGGATTGGAAACTTGGGTGTGATTCTGAAGTGTTGCCGAAGTCTATGAAATTGTCACTACCTTTCAAAGATGTGAACGGAAGAGGAAAACGAAATAGGAAAACCATATGGTTATTGTTGAATCAAAATCATGAAAGCAATTAATTATTGACGAATCTTTGCAGGCTGAGAGTCACTGCTAACATATTTACGGTTCACATAATATTTCAGTGAATTTTTGCTTGCAGTCTTTTTATATCTACAGCTCTTTAAAAATATGAATTTTCTTTTCTTGTTTTAGCCTGAAGAAAAATCACAATCAGAGGTAAGTGTACTTTAACATAATTCAAACAGTGGCAATGTGTGGTTAAGGTCCCTGATACTGAATTAAATGCAAAGCAATTGCATGAGAATGAGTTAATCACAGTCAGTGCACACAACCGTCAAAAGATGGCCATGCTACCGTGCAAAATTATTTTACAAACTTGAGGGTTGATCAAGGAACTGGAGCAGACACTTATGTGGATTTTCTGAGTATTTGTTAAGGTACCAACAAAGTGGCGATAAAAGTCAAGGGACGGAATTTACCGGCTGTACACGCCGGCGGGATATTCCGGTCCGACTGTCGGCGCACGTGTTTCCCGGCGATGAGGGGTGCAGTCAACAGCCACCTCCACCATCGAAAAACATGCGGCGGGTTGGTCGCTAATTCCCGCCCGTTATTTAGAATGAAACCCACATGTGACTACCGCACAGAGAAATGGAGATCACATAGTAAAGGACTTGGGTAAAAGGAAATATCCTGAGATTGGTGTGCGATGTTGCTGAGGTTGCTTGGGGAAATTATTATTTACTGTACACACAAATGGCCTGGCTTTGAGATTCGAGGAAAGACTGTCAAAGCTTCCTGCTGACACCAAACGTCAGTGGGGCATTGTAACAGCAAGTGATGCCAAACATCATCAAAGGTCACAGGAGGGAAAACGATCGGCCAGAAATACAGGTCTGCTTAGAGCAGTATGAAGTCATATGTTTTGGAAGTAAGAAAACCAAAAATAACTGCACCGTAAAGCTGCAGAATTCTGAGGCCTGTATTTTTCATTCGTTAGGCACAGGCACGAGGTAAGCCTGGAAGCGAGTGCAAAATGCACTCCCGGCCGCAGCCAACCCAAAAACGCCACTTCACGATGGCTGCAAATTAACAGGCAGCCAGTGTGAAACACGAGGTGGGAGGCGCTCAGTGTTGCTGGGGGCGGGGGAGAGGCTGGCACCTCAGGGGAACAACCACCCGTGGAGCTGTCTCAGGGAACCACTGACCTGTAAGAAAAAATAAATTGCGATGGAAAGCCTATGCAAAGGGTATCTAGGCAGCACATTCAAATACCACCCTCATTCCCCAGACACCTGTTAAAATTTTATTCCGGCCCTGACTGTTCATCTCACCCTGGAGCTAAAATGTAAAGTCTGCCTGGCCAATTGGCTAGCCCTCCAACCGTAAAGGCAAACCGACCACGTAAAATTGCGTCCAATTGGTCCTTAATAGGCTAAGTTGCCTGCTTGATTGTCGGTGGGAGTGGCTCCGACTCTCTTGGGGCCCACTGACCGAAATATTGCGCGAGTGTGCAATGAGGCTGTGATGCAAACCCAATGGGGGCGAATCTCCGCTCCACAGACCAAGTGCCTGCACCGTCGAGAACGCTCGGGCACGGCCTGCGCTGGAGCGGTTCACGCCACTCCAGCATCCTTACGCAGTGCCAAATGGACACCGTGCCAACCAGCGCATGCGCAGTTCGGTCAGCTCAATCCTGCGCATGCACAGTTCGGCCACGCCATCCTGCGCATGCGTGGGAACTTCTTACGCGCATCGGCCCCAATGCAATATGGCGTGGGTGTTCAGGGTCCGGCTGCGGCGGAATGTAGGCCCGGCGGGGGGAGAGGCTGGCCTGCCGATCTGTGGGCCCCGAACGTGGGCCAGACCCCTTCAGAGGCCTCCCCCCTCACAGGCCGCCCCCTGAGCGTTCCCGCAGAGTTCCCGCCGGCAGCGTCCAGGGGCGGACGGCGCCGGCGGGACCCTGTCGTGTCGGAGCGGCCGCTCGGCCCATTCGGGCCGGAGAATCGCCGCTCGCCGTTTGCAGCGATTCTCCGAAGGCCCGGCGTGATTTGTGTGGCGCTGATTTCTGGAGGATGGGAGAATTGCGTGCGGGGGTCGGGGCGGCGTGGCGCGATTCGCGCGGCGCCCCAGCGATTCTCCGGCGGGGGGGGGGGGGGGGGGAGAATACCGGCCAATGTCTTCACGCGTGATTTCTCTTTTTAAAAAAAATAATAATTTAGAGTGCTCAATTCATTTTTATTTCCAATTAAGGGGCAATTTAGCGTGGCCAATCCACCTACCCAGCACATCTTTGGGTTGTGGGGGTGAGACCCGCACAGACACTGGGAGAATGTGCAAACTTCACACGGACAGTGACTCGGGGTCGGGATCGAACCCGGGTCCTCGGCGCCGTGAGGCAGCAGTGCTAACCACTGCACCACTGTGCCGCTCTTCTCGCGTGATTTCACGCACTGCTCGTTCCAGAATGGTAACATTCAGGCCTAGGTGGATCAGGGGATGACGATGTGCATATGCACAGAGCTTTGAGCATGACAGTGCAAATATATTCAACTGCAAAAAGGCAAACAAAATTTATAATCTTGTATTCACTGGCAACAGATACAACATTAAGTCAGTACCATTGAAACTGGATAAGGCCCTAGTCATGGCTGGTAAGAACAGCATATAACTTTCGGCACCCCATTGTTCAAAGGGTATAAAATACATGAAAGGGTACACTGTAAAGTCATTCGATGTTACCAGGGATGATGATCTGGTGACGATGTTGCTTTTTTCGCTCAGCAACCAAAGGTAGATTTGATGAATCTCTTCATGATCTTGAAAGATGATGACATGATAAATAGAGATAGATAATGAGACAGCAACACAAGGAGGCAAATTTAAGATAATTAGAAGAATAATTAAGGGAGAGGTAAGAAAAATACATTTTTATGCACGGAATATTTAGAGAGTGCTTAAAAGAGCTCCTTGTCGAAGCAGGATTCATAAGTCACTTTCAAAGAGAATGAGATAGCTGCTTGAAAAGGGAACATTGAAGGTCATACGGAGCAAACAAGAGAATTTGATTACATGCCTCCTGAGGAGAGAAACACTGGGTGCACTGGATGGTGTAAATGTCCTGTTCCACAAAAGCACCGTGTAAATCCCCTTCAAGTGTATCGAATTTTCAATTCAGAAGCATAATGGAGGTCGAGGCATTTAATTTTGTGGCATTTGCGCTTGCAGATCCGCAAACTTCGCCGTGAACTCGATGTTTCCCAGGAGAAAGTGGCAGCGCTTACGACACAGCTCACTGCTAATGTAAGTAAGCTTTAAAAGTGTGTGTGTGTGTTTGGGGTGGGGTGGGGGGGCGGTGGCGAGGGGGCGAGGGGCCTGGGGATTAAATTCAGCTATCATTTCAGTTATATTGAACGTCTCAGAAGAACTGGCCCAGCTATGTAACTGAAAATCTGCTGTTGCTGTTGCACTATTCTTCAGCAAAGGGAAAGCTATGACTTCAAATAAATGTACTTCAAATGTTAATAACGAGTGGTGTGATGCTTCTGCCGTGGCAAGATTCATACTTGTTCATATTTGGGTTATGGTTATAGTGATTTTGTTCTGGGCATTCTTAATAAGTAAAACTTGACGTGCCCTTTTATTTGGTTCGGCAATATTTTAATTTAACTGTTATTTCCCCCAGAATGATGCTCTGTGGTCACAAATCCATATATTGCAGAATACAGTAAGGACAAGATAGAAAATTCTCCTGTAAATAATGAAATATGAAGTCGGAGAAATCAAAGTTATCTCTTTCACTCAAATGTTTGGCGGTCATCTATATTTACTTTCTTCAGAAGCTGCTGTTAAATATATTATTAGATTTATTTCTGTGAATAATATTACAGATTTTGCAGAAAATGCAACCTAATGTTTTTTCATTAGGATTCCTGTCCCCTTCTTTCACACAAGTGTCGGCGTTACGTTTTCAATATTTTAGTTCGCCCTACGTGACGTATCCCAAGTACCATCTCTGTTTGACTAGTTGGCTGCCAGGAATTCCCAGTGATCTATCCAGGGTGACCTAACCTCTGAGCGTTTCCTATTTTCTATATGGGGAGTATCTGGCCTCTGCTTTGTGTCCTCCGCTGACAGCAGTGATAAATCAGGAATTTGCTTATTATTGATGCCACAAGGTTAAGGGCCAAGGCCATTACGCAGAACACTAACAAAGTTGAACATAGTAGTTGATAAGACTAAATAAATCACCAAATAATAATTGGATGACACTGGTTTTTTCAAATCTGCCATTTACTGGGAGGAGGCAAAGAGTTCCATGGTTCTGAAGTCCTGGAAAAGAATGGGTTAGTCTTGGAGAGAGCGTGAAAAATTATTATTTAAACCTTAGAAGGTAGTGAATCATGTAGGGCAATGCAGTTGTTGGTGTCTAACATGACATAACATAGCACAGTAGAGTGCCAACACAATGAATCACACTGATGTTGGTTTAAAAGCAAATCTACAGCCATGTGGTCTTATGTTTCCATTTGTATCTTTAACTCGACACTCAAGGCTGTCTCCAGTTTTGCAAAGCAAATGTAGGTTTTTCAATAAACGCAAAATACTGGGCATCCTGGGAACCCGAAATAAAAACAGAAAATACTGGAAAAACTTAACAGGTCTGGCAGCATCTGTGGAGAGAGAAACAGAGGACGCAAGAGAGTCCTGTTTTGGGCGTGTATAGCAGGGTGTAGGGGCCAAGAACGACTCCGCTATCAAACGGGACCCATTTTTTGGCCTCGGTGAGGAACACCATACTGAGGCCGCACTTACCTCAATTCCTGCATTGACTAACTCAGCTCAGCTTGTCAGCGCAGGAAGAGATCGGGGCGCCATTTTTAAATGCTGCCCTGATCTCTCGACCCCGACTCCCCCCTCGGATACTCCAAGGCGGATTCCAGAACCCCTCCACGCTGTCCAGCTTAACTCTTAGGGAGTCCTCAAGCCCCCATCACCCATAATGGCAGGCTACTCCTGGGACTGATCCCTGGCATGGGCAACCTGGCACCTGGGCACCTTTGCACTGCCAGCCTGGCACCCAGGTACTGCCCCTGCCAGCCTGGCAGTGCCAGGTTCCAAGGTGGCAGTGTCAAGGTGCCAGGCTGGCAATGCCAAGCCCAGGTGGCATGGGAGCACCAGGGTACCACCCTGCCCAGAGCCTGACCACCCTGGGGCCTTCGATGGCCAGGGAGACCAGCCCGGGTATCATTACACATGGTCCATGGTCTCCTAGGCGCAGACATTAGCTCCCGGGCCCTGGGAGAATAGGGCGCAGTCACATTTAAATGAGCTTAATGGTTCATTTAAATATGTTAATCTGGATCTTGGTCAGTGAGGGCAGGATCCAGATTGCGACATCTCGCAAGATTCCATTAGATCTCCCGAGGTGTTCCGAGCATCCCAAATCTTGTGAGAGGCCTCTCGCGCGAATTAACAGCCTTACCGCGTCACCGAGTTGGGTGCGACCACGCTATCGATCGCTCCCAGAGTTAACGTTTTTGAGTCTGTGTGACTCTTATTCCAGAACATGTCAATCTTCAGTACCTGCTCACCTTCATTATTTTCCATTTCCTCCTGGTTTGGCAAGATGTTCACCAAAACTCGCTTCCACAGCCACATCTCCTTCCTCAGTGACTGGCAGCCTCCAATCCACCTCACTGAAGTTCCATCCCTTATGGTTTGAATCTGCACAGGATTACAGGTATCTCTGGGACATACAGCATTCCTTAGGCTGTTGTCCTCGCCGCATCCTGAGATCCACACTCAGTGCCATTTACTACCAGATGTACACACTCGACCTGTCTCTCCAGCCACGCCAACTCTCCCTGCCTTAAAGCTATCCTTGTTCCCAGTTCCATTTCATTCTTTATCGCATCCGATGCCTTAACAAGAAGCTTTTCCTTTCCTTTCAAATGTTAAGATTATTTCAAATTAAAATTATTTCAATGTTTGTCACCATAGAACGCGAGATAAAATATCAACGTCATAAAAATTGATCAAATCAATTTTTGAAAATTGACTTTGAATCTGTTAATTGCCAGCAAGGATTGGACGTTTACAGCAATGCCTGGATCAATAGTGGTTTTGTCTAGTTGGCTTGATCTTTAATTTGAAAACTGTTTTTAATGGACTAACTGATGAGCATAAGAGGCAAATGAGAATTTGAATAGAAGTGTACTATTCTGGTCGGCACAACATCGTGGACCAAAGGGCCTGTACTGTGCTGTACTGTTCTATGTTTTATTCTGCTGTGACATAAAGTTTGTTGAATTGCTGTCAGGGTTTAAAGTTACTGCCATGGCATTGGTAATTATTTGGGAGATGGATGTTTGCAGAACACCAGATAGATTATCAATCATAAATTCCTTTCTTTAGTTAACAATGTTTAGCCTGGAGTGACTTTACATCTGTGTATATAGTTTGCGGTCATAGTTTGTAATGGTGTTGTGTTCGAATAACAAGGGATACTGATACTACCAATCGCATTTGGTTTATTATTTGTACTCTCTTTGCTATTTGTGCACAATATATTTTGCTTCTCTGACATGGCATCTTTTATGAATAGGACTGTAAATGGTTGCAGGGCTCCAGGTCAAATTTAACATTATCTACACTTTTAGAATAGATAAAGGTTGGACCAGTAATACAGGCTGTTAATAAGAAAAACTGGCAAATAAAAACGAAAGAAAGGAGCTAATGAAATGGCTGAACCGGTCAATAGAGAAGTGTAGATTCATTTTAAATTGAAGGAAGTGGTTAAGGGAGATAAAAACCACCAATGGGAACAGTTAGGGAAGATAAATACATGAGGCAAATATATAAATAGCCAAAGTGGATAGCATGCAGAAGGAATAGAGGAATATCTGAAGGAAGAGAAAATAATTATAAGCGACCAACACAGACCTCCAACAAGAAGAATGGGTTTTGCAAACCTGATAAAAATGTTTTCAAGGAGGTGGATTTGTAACATAAATAATTGGGGCTGTTTTAATGAGAACAGAGGAGATTTAAGAGGTGATTTGACAGCGCTGTTGAGGACTATACAAGGTAGGGTTTTGGCCAAGGGTGGTATCATGACTGGTACAGGCTTGGAGGGTTGAAGGGCCTGTTCCTGTGCTGTATTGTTCTTTGTCTGAAGCATGATGGATGCAAGGCTCAAAATGAAAGTGAAATTAAGAGTAAGGGTGAGATTCTCTAGCCTCCCCATGGCACATTTCTCATTGGCAGGAAGTGCCCCCCCCCCCCCCCCCCCCATTGGTCAGTGGTGGGATCTTCTGATCCCGTCATTGTCAATGGGATATGCCATTGAATCCACCCCATATCGCCGGGCAACCTGTGGCGGGGATGTGCCATCGGCGGGCATGGAAGATCTTACCAGCATGAACAGCCAGAAGATCTCGCCCTATGCATAAGAGATTTAAGGAAATAAAACAGGAGATTTTTACATTGGATTATGAAACTTTGAAATGCACAGCCGCAGTTAGTGATTGAATCAGAGAGCATGCCCAAATTGAAGGGTAAATTAGACAGGTGATTGAAGGGAGAGAGATGTGGGAACAGAGCAGCCAAGTGGGGTTAGGATTGCTGCTTGTGTCGAAGATCAGCACCTGCAGAGGCTACTTGAGCCAAACATCTGTTTTCTTTGTGTAATCTTTACGTAATTCCATGGAGGAACGACCCTTATCAGGCAGATGTCCAATTTACTTGGGTGAAGAAACAAAATAAAGTTGATGAAATGTTTCTGGTTGTCTGTCCCTGTTCACAAGACATCTCCGCACAAGGTGGGAGGGACAGTCTACATGCTAGTCTTTTGCCTAACTCCAACTGATTCCTGTCAGTGCTTACAAAGTTTCCTATGCTTTCTGCCTCAACAGCGCCTTGGTGGTTGGGAAGATTCTTTCGCCTTTTAGTTTTTGAATATAGACCAGGACCATTTCCAGGGCCCGATCCCGATGGTTTCTGAGGTCCTACTGCCTCCGCGATCTTCCTGGAAGTGGCAAATTAACTGGCTGTCTCTGTGGGTCCCATACAACTGAAGATGGCAGATAGGAGGGTCAATCGGAGTGTCCGAGGCTTGATGGCGGCTTGATGCCAGCCCCGCCCAGAGAGGTGGGTGCTGCCACTAGGTGGGAGACAACAAGGGTGCCTCAACGTGAAGATGCCCTCTGTTCAGTTTCCCAGCTCCAGCTCATCATAGAGCCGCTTCGACGCAAGCTTTTCTGATATTTTGCAGTCTCCTGCCTCCGAAATGGCCCTCCATTGGATCTTCCCAGTTTCTGTAATTCCGTCGCATCTTTTCCGATGATGCTACCTTCCAAACAGATTCTGACAGGTCTTCCATTTTCCTGAATTGAGATTACCACCCCGTCCCCTGCCACAGTGGGTGCCAGCCCTCAACCATGTCCCACATCTCTGCCCTCATCCCTTCCTCTCCCATCTCACTCCAAGAACTATTGTTAAGATCTCAGTTGGTGTTATAACACTGACCTCCTGTCGCTTTAATTTTAATTCACGATCTCGCTCTCATGCCCACATTTTATCCTTGGCCTGCTACAATATCCCAGTGAAACCCAACTCAAACTGGAGGAACAGCACCTCATCTTCCAATTAGGCACCATGCAGCCTTATGGGCTTAACATTGAGTTCATCAACTTCAGACCATATTCACTCCTTCATTTTGATTTTCAGCCCCCTCCCCCACAGGGCCACCTGTAACTTGTTTTGCTCTGATGAAGATCCACAGGACTCAGAACTCTACTTTCTCTCCTTACAGATGATGCTAAACCTGCTGAATTTTTCCAGCATCTTCTATTCTTGGGCAAAATTCTCCGACCCCCCGCAGGGTTGGAGAATCGCCCGGGACCGGCGAAAATCCCGCCCCCACCGTGGCCGGAATTCTCCGCCACCCGGGAATTGGTGGGCACCCGGAGGGCACGCCGATCGGCGCGGCGCGATTCCCCGGCTCATGATGGGCCAAAGTCCCTCCGTTGAGAGGCCTCTCCCGCTGCCGTGGTTTCAACCACCTCTGGTGGCGGCGGGATTGGCGGCGCGAGCGGGCCTGGGGGGTGCGCGGGGCGATCGGACCCCGGGGGGTGCCCCCACGGTGGCCATGCCCGCGATCGGGGCCCACCGATCAGTGGGCAGGCCAGTGCCGTGGGAGTACTCTTTTTCTTCCGCCGCCGCCACGGCCTCCACCACGGTGGAGGCGGAAGTGAACCCCCCCTACCTGACTTCACCACCAGCGCATGCGCGAACCGGCGAAGGCCTTACGGCCAGCCCCGACGCCGGGTGGCGGGCGTCAAAGGCCGTTGGCGCCGGTTTTGGCGCCAGTCGGCGTGGCGCCAACCACTCCGGCGCGCGCCTAGCCCCCAAAGGTGCGGAGAATTCTGCACCTTTGGGGAGGCCCGACGCCGGAGTGGTTGGCGCCACTCCGCTACGCCAGGAACCCCCCGCCCTACCGGGTAGGGGAGAATCCCGGCCCTTGTTTCCGATTCCAGCAATATTTGCTTCCATTTCCAACCCCTCTTCAGTTCTGAAGAAGAGTGATATGGACTCGAAACGTTGACTCTATTTCTCTCTCCTTAGATCAGGGGTGGGCAAACTTTTCCGTGCAAGGGCCACATTCAGAAATTCACAATTTTAAAGGGCCGCATAGTATATTAAGTAAAATAATTACTTCACCCGGTTATGATTCTGGGCGCCTCATATAGAACACAGAACATAGAACAGTACAGCACAGAACAGGCCCTTCGGCCCTCGATGTTGTGCCGAGCAATGATCACCCTACTCAAGTCAACGTATCCACCCTATACCAGTAACCCAACAGCCCCCCCATTAACCTTAAAAAAATATTTTAAATAATTTTTTTTTTTTCTTTTTTAATGACTTGGTGGGCCGCATAAAGACCTTTGGCGGGCCGCATGCCTTAGATACCCACCCCTGCCTTAGATGCTGCCCGACCTGCTCAGCCTTTCCAGCATTCTCTGTTTTTATTTCGGATTTCCAGCATCCGCAGTATTTTACTTTTGTTACTAGTTTTGATCCAACGTTGTACCAATCATGTAACATAGGGCCTAGGAGGGGATGTAGGCGATTTGGCCCTTCAACTCTCCCCTGCCATTCAATAAGATCATGGCCAATCTGGTTGTGGTGTCAATTCCACTTTCCCGGTTTCCCCCAGTAACCCTCGACCCCCCCCCCCCCCCCCCCTCCCCCTTGTCGATCAAAACTCTACCTAACTCAGATTATCTAGGGTGTGGATTATCTAAACATACACATCTCTGTTATACTTGTCAACGTGTCTTCTCTCCCCCTCCCCTCCAACTACCCCATGACCCCACCTTAATCAGAACTAAAGGTAATGGGTCAAAGACTCCGATCGCAACTTGTGTGCCACCTGCTTGAGTGGATCTACATCTTTCAAATTCTGTGAAGGTAAAGAGACCTGAAAGTGGGAGATAGGTGTTGCCAAAGTTGCTGCGATGAGCTGTGATAAAATGCAGCCGTCAACATTTTATAACCAGCATCGCGTTAATTCTCGCACTAAAACTGTACCAAATCTATCACTCGCACCCTCATTTTGATAATAAGACGTTATCTGATTTGAATGTAAGTGGGTATGTTCAGATTCAATCTTTGAAGTATTTTTCCAACCACTTCTCTGTGTTAAGCCGAGGCCAGCTGGCACATATGATAGTGAGTGACCTTGCTGGTTTCCCCGCCAACCACCATTTCTGGAGGGAATTTTGCATTTCTCGCCAATTCTTCGTGGCATCGCCATGGACGAAACGGAAAATTTGCCGGACTGGCAAAAGGACCGTGGCTCAAGAGCAGGTCCTGCGGTGGGTGGAACCTGGAAAATCCCAGCCGTTGTCCTTGCTTATTATTGCTCCTGTGATTCCAGAGTATTTTCTTTGTCAGCACAGGAAGAGAAGTGTATCAAAAACTTGCCTGGTGGGGAAGTTACATGTAGTTGGTTGCCTGCTAATTTTATTGTAGAATTTCCTGAAGACTGCACGCAGAAATGGAAACAATAAGCAATGGAAGCCGAGAAATGGCGCCTTTAGGGAATTTCTTCAGCCAGAGGGTGGTGAATCTGTGGAACGCTTTGCCACAGAAGGCTGTGGAGGCCAAATCACTGAGTGTCTTTAAGACAGAGATAGATAGGTTCTTGATTAACAAGGGGATCAGGGGCTATGGGAAGAAGGTAGGAGAATCATAGAATTTACAGTGCAGAAGGAGATCATTTGGCCCATCGAGTCTGCACCGGCCCTTACAAAGAGCACCCTACTGAAGCCCACGTATCTACCCTGTCCCCGTAACCCAGTAACCCCCACTTAACATATGTTTTTGGACACTATGGGCAATTTAGCATGGTCAATCCACCTAACCCGCACATCTTTGGACTGTGGGAAGAAACCAGAGCACCCGGAGGAAACCCACGCAGACACTGGGAGAACGTACAAACTCCGCAGAGACAGTGACCCAGCCAGGAATCGAACCTGGGACCCGGGAGCTGTGAAGCAACTGTGCTAACCGCTATGCTACAATGCTGCCCTAAATATCAGCCATGATTGAATGGCAGAGCAGACTCGATGGGCCAAGTGGCCTAATTCTGCTCCTATATCTTATGGTCTTAAGTGGATACATTTCTAGCAAGCCAAAAACAAAAATGGAAGATTACTATTCAAACCAGAAGGATATCAATGCGGGTTACTGATTCATAAAACGGGAGGATGATGCCAGTGCAGTTGAGGACTACTCTATAAAACCCTGGGACCTATTGGAAAAGAAGAGGTGTCCGAGAGAAATACACTGTGCGATTATCCAGAAGCCAGTTGTACACCAGTGGAGGCTTGATAGCAAATTGTGGATGAAGATGGTGTGGGAAATTCATCGGAGGAGGAGTGGAGAAAAATTCACAGAAATGTGAAATAATTGCACAAACTTTGAATCCAGAATCAGGGCCATGCCTTCTATTAATTAAATTAACTTCTCATTAATTTGGATGTTATTGTCTTTGACAACTTGAGGTAAACTAAGTCAGCCCTTTGCAATACTTTCTCAGGAGAATTCAGAAGCATTTTACCATTCACGATTTTAGCCTCTATGAAATGTTTCTCACTGATTGCTCCATCAACATTGTGTCAGTGTGTTTTTCCCATAGAGTTACCAGGCATAAATATATGCAATTCAGATTCAGGTTCAGGAATAAGCATGAACTTATTCGCTTATAACCATCCTGGACATTAAGGAATTATTTTATGTTCCAATAACAGGGTGAGTAAATGCACATTGCCACTGAGCCTTGGGTCCAATTCCTGATGTAAACTAATTGAGCCAGTATCGGAGGTTATTCATGAAGGCCTCGCCTTCTTGACCTTGCCCCTCGCCTGAGGTGTGGTAATCCTCAGGTTAAATCACCACCAGTCAGCTCTCCCCCTCACGTTAACTCTGTTTCTCTCCCCACAGATGCTCCCAGACCTGCTTAGCTTTTCCAGCATTTTCTCTTGTTATTTCAGATTTGCAGAGTTTTGCTTTTATATACAAAGAACAAAGAAAATTACAGCACAGGAACAAGCCCTTCGGCCTTCCCAGCCTGCACCGATCCAGATCCTTTATCTAAACCTGTCGCCTATTTTCCAAGGATCTACTTCCCTCTGTTCCCCGCCCGTTCATATACCTGTCTAGATGCATCTTAAATGATGCTATCGTGCCCATCTCTACCATCTCTGCTGGCAAAGCGTTCCAGGCACCCATCACTCTGCGTAAAAAACTTTCCACGCATATCTCCCTTAAACTTCCCCCTCTCACCTTGAAATCGTGGCCCCTTGTAATTGACACCCCCACTCTTGGAAAAAGCTTGTTGCTATCCACCCTGTCCATACCTCTCATCATTTTGTAGACCTCAATCAGGTCTCCCCTCAACCTCCGTCTTTCCAACGAAAACAATCCTAATCTACTCAACCTTTCTTCATAGCTAGCACCCTCCATACCAGGCAACATCCTGGTGAACCTCCTCTGCACCCTCTCTAAAGCATCCACATCCTTCTGGTAATGTGGCGACCAGAACTGCACGCAGTATTCCAAATGTGGCCTAACCAAAGTCCTATACAACTGTAACATGACCTGCCGACTCTTGTACTCAATACCCCGTCCGATGAAGGCAAGCATGCTGTATGCCTTCTTGACCACTCTATTAACCTGCATTGCCACCTTCAGGGTACAATGGACCTGAACTCCAAGATCTCTCTGTACATCAATTTTCCCCAGGGCCCTTCCATTGACCATATAGTCCGCTCTTGAATTAGATCTTCCAAAATGCATCACCTCGCTTTTGCCTGGATTGAACTCCATCTGCCATTTCTCTGCCCAACTCTCCAATCTATCTATATTTTGCTGTATTCTCTGACAGTCCTCCTCGCTATCTGCAACTCCACCAATCTTAGTATCATCTGCAAACTTGCTAATCAGACCACCTATACCTTCGTCCAGATCATTTATGTATATCACAAACAACAGTAGTCCGAGCACGGATCCCTGTGGAACACCACTAGTCACCTTTCTCCATTTTGAGACGCTCCCTTCCACCACTACTCTCTGTCTCCTGTTGCCCAGCCAGTTCTTTATCCATCTAGCTAGTACACCCTGAACCCCATACAACTTCACTTTTTCCATCAACCTGCCATGGGAAACTTTATCAAACGCCTTACTGAAGTCCATGTATATGACATCTACAGCCCTTCCCTCATCAATTAACTTTGTCACTTCCTCAAAGAATTCTATTAGGTTTGTAAGACATGACCTTCCCTGCACAAAACCATGCTGCCTATCACTGATAAGTCTATTTTCTTCCAAATGTGAATAGATCCTATCCCACAGTATCTTCTCCAACAGTTTGCCTACCACTGACGTCAAGGTCACAGGTCTATAATTCCCTGGATTATCCCTGCTACCCTTCTTAAACAAAGGGACAACATTAACAATTTTCCAGTCCTCCGGGACCTCACCCGTGCTCAAGGATGCTGCAAAGATATCTGTTAAGGCCCCAGCTATTTCGTCCCTCGCTTCACTCAGTAACCTGGGATAGATCCCATCCGGTCCTGGGGACTTGTCCACCTTAATGCCTTTTAGAATACCCAAAACTTCCCCCTTCCTTATGACGACTTGACCTAGAGTATTTAAACATCCATCCCTCGCCTCAACATCCGTCATGTCCCTCTCCTTGGTGAATACCGATGCAAAGTACTCATTAAGAATCTCACTCATTTCCTCTGACTCCACACATAAATTCCCTCTTTTGTCTTTGAGTGGGCCAATCCTTTCTCTAGTTACCCTCTTGCTCCTTATATACGAATAAAAGGCTTTGGGATTTTCCTTAACCCTATTAGCCAAAGATATTTCATGACCCCTTTTAGCCCTCTTTATTACGCGTTTGAGATTTGTCCTACTTTCCCGATATTCCTCCAAAGCTTTATCAGTTTTGAGTTGCCTCGATCTTATGTATGCTTCCTTTTTCATCTTAGCTAGTCTCACAATTCCACCTGTCATTCATGGTTCCCTAATCTTGCCATTTCTATCCCTCATTTTCACAGGGACATGTTTGTCCTGCACTCTAATCAACCTTTCCTTAAAAGACTCCCACATTTCAAATGTGGATTTACCCTTAAACAGCTGCTCCCAGTCAACATTCCCCAGCTCCTGCCGAATTTTGGTATACTCGGCCTTTCCCCAATTTAGCACTCTTCCTTTAGGACCACTCTCGTCTTTGTCCATGAGTATTCTAAAACTTACGGAATTGTGATCGCTATTCCCAAAGTAATCACCGACTGAAACTTCAACCACCTGACCGGGATCATTCCCCAATACCAGGTCCAGTATGGCCCCTTCCCGAGTTGGACTATTTACAGACTGCTCTAAAAATCTCTCCTGGATGGTCCTTACAAACTCTGCTCCATCTACGCCTCCAACACTACACGAGTCCCATTCAATGCTGGGGAAGTTAAAATCTCCCATCACAACCACTCTATTGCTCCTTCCTTTTTTTCTAATCTGTCTGCATATTTGTACCTCTACTTCATGCTCGCTTTCGGGAGGCCTGTAGTAAAGTCCCAACAATGTTACTGCACCCTTCCTATTTCTCAGCTCCACCCATATTGCCTCAGTGCTCGAAATCTCCATCATGCCCTCCTTAATCACAGCTGTGATATCATCTCTGACTAGTAATGCAACTCCTCCACCCCTTCTACCTCCCTCTCTATCCCTCCTGAAGCATCTATACCCTGGGATATTCAGTTGCCAGTCCTGCCCTTCCCTCAACCAAGTCTCAGTAATACCAATAACATCATATTCCCAGGTACTGATCCAAGCCCTAAGTTACCTGCTACACTTCTCGCAGTAAAACAAATGTACCTCAGACCACCTGTCCCTTTGCGTTCATCTTCTCTTCCCTGTCTACTCTTCCCCTTAGTCACATTGAGTTTATTACCTAGTACCTTACTGGCTTTAGTTGCTGCCTCTTTACTAACCTCTAACTTCCTAATCTGGTTCCCATCCCCCTGCCACATTAGTTTAAAACCTCCCCAACAGTGTTAGCAAAAGCACCCCCTAGGACATTGGTTCCAGTCCTGCCCCAGGTGTAGACCATCCAGTTTGTAATGGTCCCACCGCCCCCAGAACCGGTTCCAATGGGTATATTGTGGTAATTCATTTATCCTTCCCAAAGTTTCCCAAGTTGCAAGCAAAAGATAGTTTGGAGTATGTTAAAATTTTTCATAGCAGAAAATATGAATTAAATTGACACACAATGCAGGATTTCCATTGCTGACAATTTTAAGTGTGAAGCAAAATGCTTGGCTTCATTTAGCACCAGCACAGGTGGTACATCTGTCACCTGGGACTGTGGCAACTTGCTTTGCTTCTATTGGTTTTGATGATGCAATTAATTTCAGACTTGAAGGCTCAAGGAGGACAAAAGGAAATAGTTGAGATTTTGGCTGCTGATCATTCCTGTAGTGTACCTCAGAACCTTTCGTGTGGATGTTGGGTGAGGTTGAGATTTCTCATTCTTCTGGTGATTGCTGCAGTCAGATAATTGCGAAGGTTTCCTACTCGGCCCAATAAATACGTGGGCGCCAAGCTTGGAATCACCCAAACCTGCACAAGCTAATGTGTCTCCCCATTTTCAAAAGCAGAAAGTAAAAAGGGAGAAAAATGGTGATGAATCGCATCAGAAATGAAATTATCTATTTTGCCTATCACTCGTTTAAACGCCGAATCACATATAAATACAGGGGCACAGTGGTTAGCAGTGCTGCCTCACAGCTCCAGGGACCCGGGTTCAATTTCTTTTTTTTTTAAATTTAGCGTACCCAATTCATTTTTTCCAATTAAGGGGCAATTTAGCGTGGCCAATCCACCTACCCTGCACATCTTTGGGTTGTGGGGGCGAAACCCACGCAAACACGGGGACAATGTGCAAACTCCACACGGACAGTGACCCAGAGCAGCGATCGAACCTGGGACCTCGTTGCCGTGAGGCAGCAGTGCTAACCACTGCACCACCGTGCTGCCCCGGTTCAATTCCGACTTTGGGTCACTGTCTGTGTGGAGTATGCACGTTCTCCCCGTGTCTGCGTGGGTTTCTTCTGGGTGCTTCGGTTTCCTCCCACAGTCCAAAGATGTGTAGGTTGGGTGGATTGGCCGTGATTAATTGCCCCTTAGTGTCCAAAAGGTTAGGCGGGGTTACTGAGTTATGGGGATAGGGTGGAGGCGTGGGCTCAAGTGGGCTGCTCTTTCCGAGGGTGTTCTTTCCGAGGACCGGTGCAGACTTGATGGGCTGAATGGCCTCCTTCTGCACTGTAACTTCTATGATTCCATGAAAAATGCTTAAATTCCAAGTCGTTGGCACTGTTGAATTTATTGTCACGAGTAGGCTTCAAATGAAGTTACTGTGAAAAGCCCCTAGTCTCCACATTCCGGCGCCTGTTCGGGGAGGCTGTTACGGGAATCGTACCGTGCTGCTGGCTTGCCTTAGTCTGCTTCCAAAGCCAGCCCAGTGAGCTAAACAGCTAAACAGATAAGTACTGTATGTTTGGCATCTCATGTTTCGGGATAACTGGAGACACCAAGATGGGTGATAAGTACTATTCACTTAGCAACAAAGCAGCATTAAATGATCAATGTCAGAGGACAATGTGTTGCTACACGCCACAAAAATGGCACCAAAAGCACTTAATTGCCTTGCTATTAGATTTTAATCTATAATTATGGGTTTGAAAACAATTATGAAATTTAAGTTTGACTTAACGTCATTTGCATTTTGGACAACTTTAGTTGATAAATTGTTTGGATTCCTGTCTTTTTCTTATTTTAAATTCATTTCTTTAGCATTTAACATCCAAAACGCATATAACAAATTGCTCTCACATAGAAACAAACCCTTGTCTTTTTGCTCTGAAATCTGTTCTTTAATCGGTCAAGTTGCTTAACAAACACCTCGTACTGTGTTGACAACATGTTCTTAAATGGCAGTGCCTTGTTAATTGCAGTAGGCTAGGTTTCCGTGCCTAAGATTTTGCAATTGGACATTTAAGTCAAATAAAAAACACACTCAAGTCGTGACTCGCCGTTTAATGCAGGCTGTTATGGGCCTGAGCAGCAGTCTGTGAAAGTCTGCTTTGCAAAAGCCTTATTGTTTAGATGAGTGAATCAGATCAGTTGTTTTGTTTCCATGTTGGACTGCAGCACCGACGAGCTGCCGAAGTTAATTAAAATCCAATCCGCACAAGGTCCCATTTATTTGACTGCGGTTTACTCCAAAGAGATGTCAGTGAGGTTAATTGAATTTTGTGACTGTCACAAGGTAACATACTGCATTGCGCGGGAAAAGTGACAACTGAGAAATGTCCTGCCCGCGTTATTAAATCTATTTTAAGTGGAGGTTTCACTACCGTTGTGCTCCAGGAAGTCAAGAGAACCCTGCATCAGTCAGAGGTTAAGAAGAGGAGTAAGATGTGAATGATTTGGTACAGTATCTGAATAACAGCTGTACAAACACGGTATTTCGGAATTGGGTGTCTGGTTTCCTGAGCAGGGATATTGCCATTCTCTGCCTCAGTTTAGGGAATGTGCTCATACCACCTGTGCTGGTGCTAAATGAAGCCAAGCATTTTGCTTCACACTTAAAACTGTCACTTTCAGAAATCCTGCATTATGTTACAATTTAATTGGCATTGTCTGCCGTGAAAAGTTTTAAAATACTCTCCAAATGGGAAACTTTGGGAAGGATACGGCACGGTTGGTACAGTGGTTAGCACTGCTGCCTCACAGCTCCAGGGTCCCGGGTTCAATCCGACCTCAGGTGACTGTGTGGAGTTTGTACTTTCTCCCTGTGTCTGCGTGGGTTTCCTCCGGGTGCTCCGGTTTATCATAGAATTTACAGTGCAGAAAGAGGTAATTCATCTCATTGAGTCTGCACCGGCTCTTGGAAAGAGCACACACCTCCACCCCATCCCGCAACCCAGTAACACCACCTAACTTTTTTTGGACACTAGGGGCAATTTATCATGACCAATCCACCTAACCTGCACATCTTTGGGCCGTGGGAGGAAACCGGAGTGCCCGGCGGAAACCCACACAGACACGGAGAGAACGTACAGACAGTGGCCCAAGCCGGGTATCGAACCTTGGACCCTGGACCTGTGAAGCAATGGTGCTAACCATAGTGCTACCGTGCTGCCATACTGTTTCTTCCCACAGTCCAAAGATGTGCAGGTTAGGTGGATTGGCCATGCTAAATTGCCCCTTAGTGTGCAAAAGGTTAGGTCGGGTTACTGGGTTATGGGAATGGGGCGGAGGTGTGGGCTGAAGTAGGGTGCTCCTTCCAAGAGGTAGTGCTGACTCGATGGGCCGAATGGCCTCCTTCTGCACTGTAAATTCTATGATAAATGAATTATCACAATATAAAAGCAAAACACTGCAAATACTGGAAATCTGAAATAGCAACAGAAAATGCTGGGAAAGCTCAGCAGGTCTGGGAGCATCTGTGGCGAGAGAAGCAGAGTTAACAACATTTTGAATCAAATATGACTTCTTCAGAACTCCAAAGGAGGAATTACCAAAAGAATTATCACACACTGTTTTGACAAATGGACAAGAGGTTGAGCTGGCTTTAGACAGGTATTGTCACGTGAGAGTGACTTTCATGCAGATTTTTTGGGGCTCAGCAAAACTTTCTCAGTGTTATTGCATGTGCAGATTTATTGCTGACAGATCTCGTTAACAGTTTCGCAACATAGCAAAGCAATTTGTCTACCTTTTCTCCTCAGAAGACAAGCATATGGGGCGGGATTTCTGTACAGCTAACATGACTTAAAACTAGTCTGAATTGGTTAAAGAGGACACGCATTGTGATTGGAGTAGGTGTGGAGAGTTTATGTCGAAGAGACTTGTGAGGAATGGCATGACGGGAGAGCGGAGGCTAGAAGGTGTTTTCTCACTGCATTGGTGATCTTGATGTAGAAGGTGGAAAGTAGGAGAGATGCCCTGCATGTGCAATAGGCCAGAAAGCCCCCCAGAGATATGGTCGACAGTGGCAGCTGCAGCAGGTAGACATGAAGCTCAACTGCCTACTAACTAAAGAATTCTGAGGGACAGAATTTACCTGCACTTGGATCGACATGGATTAATCAGGAATCGTCAGCATGAATTTATTAAGTGAAAATCATGTTTGACAAATTTACTCGGATATTTTGAGGAGGCAGGGAGTGTTCATGAGGATAATGCATTTAATGATGTCTATATGGAGTTTGGCAAGGCTTTTTATAAGGTCCCTCTTGGCAGACGGGTCAAGAAAATAAGGGCCCATAGGATCCAAAGCAAAGTAGCACATTGGTTCCAAAATTGGCTAAGAGGCAGGAAGCAGAGGGCAATGGTAAAAGGATGTTTCTGGCTCTGGAAGTCTGTTTCCAATAGAGTTCCGCATGGCTCGATGCTGGGGCCCTTGCTATTTATGCTGTACATTAATGATTTGGACTTAAGTACAGGCGATGTGATCAAGGATGACACGAAAATGGGATGAGTGTAGACATATCTTTGTTGACGGTATGGACTTGATGGGCCGAATGATCTCCTTCTATACAGTACTGTAAACGTCTATCAAAACCTGAATGCAGTGCTGGGGTGCAAGTTCAGTGACCTCTTTTGAGTAGTCAAGGTCAGTGACTGCACATTCAAATCCTATATTGTAGCACTAGCCTCAGCCACGGCTCAATTCACCATACCCTCACGTACTTAACAACACCCCAAACCTCACACCGACAACGCATAAGTTGTCTGCACTGCCATATGGTCACCATGGCAGTCACATCAGCCAAACAAATTGCACAACACTAAGTTACACACTTCCTTCTCTCTTGCACAACAAGGTGGGACAGAAGCAGAGGAAGCAGGACGAAATGGAGGGGACATACACCTGCATGTTTGAAGAGGATGCTGGCTAAAGGATATCACAGATGCCAGATCACTGGAGGAATCAGTAGTGCTTCAATAGGTTGCCCAATAGAAGAAAGCTTATGATGCACAGAGAAATGCTTGATGCATTGGCAAACCAGTCAGAAAGCCAGAGGTCACTATCAAACAGGACGGAGGAGTTTGGCAGCAACTTGACATAGGACTTTATGCAGAGCTTAGAGCCCATCCTTCTGAGCATGGAAGTGGTGGCCAACTCCATTTGCACATTTGTCGACTTAACCGTGATGGTAGCTGCAGCACAAGCAGCAAAGTATGAGTGCTGCCATGCAAGCGCAGGCCTCTGCCGTCATGGTTCTGGTTTACAGTTTTCAGTGGGGTTTGGCAGCTCTCCGAGCAGTCCAACAGATTACTGGGATTGCTGAAGCACTGACCCAGGGGAGTGGCAGTCAGGCCATGGAGCACATACCTGCTGTCCGATCTGAGGAAAGCAGCACTCATCCAGTACTGTGCATGGCCAGTGCCCTCACTGCTGCCACCCAGGCCAAGGTAAGGCAGTTCAGAGCTGCTTGAGGACATTGTGCAAGGCCATCTGCAGCCTCCTCCTTTGAAGGTTAGCAGCCTTCCAGCCGTGCTGCAGCTACTGGGGTAGTCCCAGGCCAGGCAAAGGTACGAGAAAGAGAAGTGACTGCACAAGGGTGATGAGTTAATTTTACATACAGGTGACATGATTTCATTTATAAATTTTGTCGGGTTTTATTTTTGCATTGTGGCCAAGTGGTCAGTGACCGAGGGAAGGCAAGGTGCAGGACTTTTGGTGAATGGGGATTTCAAGCCCTGCTGTATTTATCAAGGGGAATGTCTGCTTGTGCACCCATGTCTAGTTTATCCAGAAGCCTTGAAGTCAGCAAAAACCCTTCAGCATCTGCCACACCCCAACAACTTGAAACAAATGCAGAAAGCATCGAATGCTTATACAGTCAGAGCAATAACTGGAAGAAGTCATCCAGTAACTAACCTGCAAGTAGTTGATGCTGCTGTTAAATTGCACAGCTGTGCGGCTCCACCTTTGCTTGTTGAAGATGTGTTCACTTGTCTGAGACTCAGAGAAGGCCTAGGCTGCAATATTGAGCTGCAAAAAGACAGGGTTGATGTTAAATCATTGATTTCATGATTTGTCTGTTCTGCATATCTCCAGGTGTGTGTGCATTAAAGTCTGCACTGATAGTGTGTTGGCACAATTTGCACAACATGTGGACATCGTGTAACACTGATTTCATTCTGAAGCTCCAAAAAATGAAGCCCCGTTTCTCACGCCATGTCTCTTTAGCATAACTGTCCATGTTATTGTGCAAACTCTAATAGGTAAATTGTTTTGCTAGCCTGCTTACTTTATTTTTCTTTCCAGTGTGATTTGTTAATAAGGTCATTGTGGTTATGTGTTTAACTGGGAAACCATCTTAAAGCTCCCATGTTAAATTGTCAGCGTAGTGATTGATGTGGTTTAATTGCCGAGGTTAATTTATTACTTTGCCAGCATCTGTGGGCCTGTTTATGTCATCAGGGAGACTACAGAGTGCTTCCTATCACCCGCATGTAGAAGCTGTTTATGTATATTTGATCCTCTGGGTTCTGCCTGGAGGAACCTGACGCGGCCTGGAGCCCTGCCTGTTTAACTCAGAAGAGGTTTTGGGTTTTGGTGGGGGGGGGGGGGGGGGGTGCGATGATGGTTGGGGCCGCTTATGCATGATTCAGAGAAGCAACAGCAGAACGCACTTCCACACTCTCCTGATACTGCAGCAGTAGCCCTGGCAGGAGAGCAGAAACCTCCTTCTTAAATTTGAAGAGGATTTAATTTTGTAGCGACAGAAGGAAATCGTCTCTTTGGCTGTCACGATAAGCTGGAGAATTACCTTGGGCAGAAGCTCGTTGGATTTGAGAAGTGGCAATTGGAACTTCCCGGAGATGAAGTTGTAAGCAGTTTGGAGTTGTCAACCCAGTTTATTCTTTGCTTTGTTTTTGGATTGTTCGTTCTCAATATCGTTTTTGTTTGGCATTGAGCTACAAGGCGGAACTGAAATGTCTATTGTGAGCTCGCCTAACAAGCAAGCCAGTACCCTGCCCTGGCCAAGACTCAACCATTACCCCTCTGTGCAGAGGAGGGGCACTAAAGGTGAACACACCGAGCTGAGCAACAGGGCCCATTGTTGTGATCAATACAATGAAACCTCCAGCTTGTCTAAAGAGCACTCAGCACCATATCTACTTGCAAATATGAATGAGGTGGGATTATTTGTTTAATGTGAATTGATTTGTCAATAACACTATAAATTATTTGCTTTTTCAAAATGAAAAGTTGCTTATTTGCTTCGGGCAATTGCTTGCCGCAGGAATTCTATGACCGTGTAGAATGTCCTTTGTTCACCCACTGAAAGAAAACAATGTAAACTCATTTGAATGTTTGTTCTTTAGATTTGACTTTGCTCCTGCTGTTTGGAAGGTTTCCTCAAACCTTCTCAGAATAATTTAAGGATTGTTACCTGAGCCACGAGCAAATGGTGTCGGGTAAATTAGACTAGAGGGATGAATGCGTGTCTCAAAGACTGATGTGGGTGAAATAGATTGATTCATGGGACACAGGCACCAATACTGGGGAAAGTGGGAGCTGGTCTTCACCTGAGCCACGCTGGGACCTGTATTCAGGTTAATCGAATAACGAGGGTGATAGAGAGGACTTTAAACTAAGTATTGGGGGGGGGGGGGGGGGCAGGGATGATGTGGGAGGAGATATGGAAAGGAAATGACAAGGTTATAGAGAAGAGTAGCAATTTGTTAATGATAACCCTTGTGTGGCAGGAAGGGACAGAGTGTACAAACTTGTGTGCACCTGTAGATAATACCAAAGTTTTCAAAACATGTTGAAAAGTCGGAGCTAAAGGCTCTGTATCTGAATGTCTGTAGCATTAGCAGCAAAACAGATGAATTGTTCGCACATAGAGAAATAAGTACGTATGACCTGATCGATATTACAGATACATGGTTGCAAGGTGATCAAGACTGTGAGGAAAGGATATCTCATTCCAAGAGTGATTTCACGCAAAATAGGGATATGATTATTCAAACAAACTTTATTACTAACACAGTATTAAAATATCTCTAACTTCACACAAGAGAATAGCTTACAATTACCCCTTAATGCTAATCAATACAGTCACACAATAACCCTTAACTGCTATCTTTATTCCCACTCCAACAACAAAACCATCTCAGCTCTCAATCCACTTTCAAATACAGTTAGCACTCAGTAATACCTGAGAGATGTCTGGATACTCTACTTTGATACTGTTGTAAGAGATAGACCTGAATCATATCAGCACAATGTAGAAACTCGGGCTGTATTTCTTCAGAAGCCGCTCCTCAGCTAGTTTCAGATCACCTTTCAGCCACACGGCTAATCTTTCTGCAGACGTGTGTTTGACTGAACTGTAGTGAGAGCTGATGCTTGATCTCTGCTCACACCTCGATCCAAAACACAACTAACTGTTTCTCTGTAAAATACCTGGGGCGCGATTCTCCGCTCCCCACGCCGAGTGGGAGAATCGCGGGAGGGCCCCCCCCGACTAATTTCACGACCCCCTGGCGCCCCTCGTGATTCTCCCACCCCCCGCTCAGAAGAATCGCCGCTCGCCGTTTTTCAAGCGGCCTGCCGTTCGCGACCGTTTCACGACGGCGGCAACCACACCTGGTCGCTGCCGTCGTGAAATCGCCGAGAGATGCCCGTTTTGGGGCTTGTAGGGGGCCTGGTGGGGAATGAGCACCATGACTGTGCTCGGGAGGGGACAAGCCCGCGATCTGTGCCCACCGATCGTCGGGCCGGCGTCTCAATCAGACGCACTATTTCCCCTCCGCCGCCCCGCAAGATCAAGCCACCACGTCTTGCGGGGCGGCTGAGGGGAAAGACGGCCACCGCGCATGCGCGGGTTCGAGCTGTCAGCTGTCGTGACGTCAGCCGCGCATGCGTGGGTTGGAGCCAGCCAACCTGCGCATGTGCGGCTGACGTCACATAGGCGCCACTGTCGCGTCATTCTCGGCGCGCCGCCTGGCGGCCGAGAGTTATGGAGCGCCGCTCCTAGCCCCGCCGGAGGGGAGAATAGAGGGCGAGGAGCGGCCTCCAAGGCCGTTGTGAAACTCGGCCGAGTTCACGATGGCCCTCCCGATTTTTCCCGGGAGCGGAGAAGTCCGCCCCTGGTACCACAGCTTCTCCTATTAATTACACCATCTTACCAAGCTGAAATCTAATTAACTCCACAGGGAAACCCATTAATGCAAACATAACTCCGTCAGCCCAAACTTTGATGATTTGGCTCCTAAAACCTTTCAAACCAGGATTCTTTAGAAAAAGCTACTGCAGCATTCATACACGCTTTAACCCAGGCTTTTAACCCTTACTTCATCAAATACAGGTGAATTGAATATTCTGAATTCTCTCTCCGTGTACCCGAACAGGTGCCGGAATGTGGCGACTAAGGGCTTTTCACAGTAACTTAATTGCAATGTTAATGTAAGCCTACTTGTGACAATAATAAAGATTATTTTTTTTAAATACCTATAATACAATATATCAGAAATTCCTACATTCATCACAATTGGGACCCTCATGAATGATTTAAAAAAAATGCTGGTCTTGTTGAGTTTGGAAACTAGCATTTTTAAACTTTTGATATGTGGTTATCGCTGGCTGGGCCAGCATTCATTACCAACCTCTAATTGAACTGAGTGGCTTGCTAGGCCATTGCAGAGGGCATTTAACAGTCGCCCACATTGCTGTGGATCTGGAGTCACATGTAGTCCGGGCCAGGTAAGGATGGCAGATTTTCCTACCTAAAGGACATGGGTGAACCAGATGGGTTTTTATGACATCAGCACTTCGCGGTCACCATTAGACTTTTAATTCTAGATTCTTTTTAAAATTGAATTCCGATTTCACCATCTGCCGTGGTGGGATTCGAACCCAGGACCCCAGAGCATTAGTCTGGGTCTCTGGATTACTAGTCCAGTGACAAGACCACTACGCTACCACCTGCTGAAAGCGTGATTGCAAAGGTTAACAGCATTGTGTCCATTGCACCAATGTTGACAAAATGATAGAGCTTGGTGCACAATGGTGGATCAACACTGGGAGTAGGCCATTCAACCCCTCAAGCCTGTTTGCTAAGGATCTTGCCTTAAGACCACGGCATGGTAGCACAGTGGTTAGCGCTGTTGCTTCACAGCTCCAAGGTTCGATTCCCGGTTTGGGTCACTGTGCGGAGTCTGCACGTTCTCCCCGCGTCTGCCTGGGTTTCCTCCAGGCGCTCCGGTTTCCTCCCACAGCCCAAAGATATGCAGGTTAGGTGGATTGGCCACGGCAAATTGCCCTTAGTGTCCAAAAAAAAAGGTTAGATGTGGTTACTGGATTACAGGGATAGGGTGGAGGTGTGGGCTTAAGTAAGGTGCTCTTTACAAGGGCTAGTGCAGACTCAATGGGCCAAATGACCTCCTTCTGCACTGTAAATCCTGTGAAGACCAATCCTTCGAGCTGTTGAATATCAGTGGGAGCTTTAATTTGCCATGATTCTTTTCATTGTGAGATAAAATCGTGTTTTCTTTGCAGAGTTTAACTATGTCTGTGTTTATAATCGGACTGATACTCAGACTTTTGTCTCTTGATGAAACAACAGCATTCCCAGCCCACAAATGGCAGGAAAGGTTTGATTTTGATCTGAACAGATGCAATGATGATTTTGTTTGACATTCAGCATTCTTGCTCATCCTATTCAAATTCTAAGCAGCATGTGTTCTTTTTTTTTTGTGCATCGGTCCATCAGGGCTGTTCATCCATTAGAATTTGTCTTTAGAAATATAATCAGATTATGAAATCAACACATTGTGCAACAGCGGAATTAGAAATAGGTGGAACAAAAGAACCTGCGGTTATTTCAGCAATGTAAATCAGAAATGAAACCAAAGTTATTGTGCGAATGATGGCGAATTAACATGGCGAATTCCACAGAAGTTCCCAAATCTGAATTAATTTAAATGGGCAGGGTTTATTATCATTGCAGGGCAGCCCTGCTACCATCATGTTGGTGAAGCAAATATTAATATTGGGGTGAGAACAAAATGCATTTTAAACCAAATTGCTTTTCAATGTACCAGCCCGTACCAGCCTCCCCGAACAGGCGCTGGAATGTGGCGACTAGGGGCTTTTCACAGTAACTTCATTTGAAGCCTACTTGTGACAATAAGCGATTTTCATTTCATTCATTTCATTTCATGTAATTCACATTTGAGTCTTTGTAAAAATAAAGCTCCATATCTAAAATTGCATTTGGTTTAATTGGATTTCACTTAACTCTGGCCTGGTTTAAATCTCTCTGGCAGCCTTCTGCCTCTGTCTCACAAGATATTGGCTTGAGCCCTGTTGGTCAAACTCTGTGTCAAACACAAACTGCGATGTGGAGATGCCGGCGTTGGACTGGGGTGAGCACAGTAAGAAGTCTTACTACACCAGGTTAAAGTCCAACAGGTTTGTTTCAAACACTAGCTTTCAGAGCACAGCTCCTTCCTCAGGTGAATGAAGAGGTATGTTCCAGAAATATATATATAGACAAATTCAAAGATGCCAGACAATGCTTTGAATGCGATCACATGCAAATGCTCGCATTCAAAGCAATGTCTTGCATCTTTCACTTTGTCTATATATATGTTTCTGGAACATATCACTTCATTCACCTGAGGAAGGAGCTGTGCTCCGAAAGCTAGTGTTTGAAACAAACCTGTTGGACTTTGACCTGGTGTTGTAACACTTCTTATTAAACATCAACTGATTTGGCTAATGAGTGTCATTCTGACATGGTGGTCTCCACCGCACTTGCTGCAGGTGAAGACAGTAAAACACCTAAACATAGAACATAGAACGATACAGCGCAGTACAGGCCCTTCGGCCCTCGATGTTGCACCGACATGGAAAAAAATCTAAAGGCCATCTAACCTACACTATGCCCTTATCATCCATATGCTTATCCAATAAATTTTTAAATGCCCTCAATGTTGGCGAGTTCACTACTGTTGCAGGTAGGGCATTCCACGGCCTCACCACTCTTTGCGTAAAAAACCCACCTCTGACCTCTGTCCTATATCTATTACCCCTCAATTTAAGGCTATGTCCCCTCGTGCTAGCCACCTCCATCCGCGGGAGAAGGCTCTCGCTGTCCACCCTATCTAACCCTCTGATCATTTTGTATGCCTCTATTAAGTCACCTCTTAACCTTCTTCTCTCTAACGAAAACAACCTCAAGTCCATCAGCCTTTCCTCATAAGATTTTCCCTCCATACCAGGCAACATCCTGGTAAATCTCCTCTGCACCCGTTCCAAAGCTTCCACGTCCTTCCTATAATGAGGCGACCAGAACTGTACGCAATACTCCAAATGCGGCCGTACTAGAGTTTTGTACAACTGCAACATGACCTCATGGCTCCGGAACTCAATCCCTCTACCAATAAAGGCCAACACACCATAGGCCTTCTTCACAACCCTATCAACCTGGGTGGCAACTTTCAGGGATCTATGTACATGGACACCGAGATCCCTCTGCTCATCCACACTACCAAGAATTTTACCATTAGCCAAATATTCCGCATTTCTGTTATTCTTTCCAAAGTGAATCACCTCACACTTCTCCACATTAAACTCCATTTGCCACCTCTCAGCCCAGCTCTGCAGCTTATCTATGTCCCTCTGTAACCTGCAACATCCTTCCGCACTGTCTACAACTCCACCGACTTTAGTGTCGTCTGCAAATTTACTCACCCATCCTTCTGCGCCCTCCTCTAGGTCATTTATAAAAATGACAAACAGCAACGGCCCCAGAACAGATCCTTGTGGTACGCCACTCGTAACTGAACTCCATTCTGAACATTTCCCATCAACTACCACTCTCTGTCTTCTTTCAACTAGCCAATTTCTGATCCACATCTCTAAATCACCCTCAATCCCCAGCCTCCGTATTTTCTGCAATAGACGACCGTGGGGAACCTTATCAAACGCTTTACTGAAATCCATATACACCACATCAACTGCTCTACCCTCGTCTACCTGTTCAGTCACCTTCTCAAAGAACTCGATAAGAGAGTTACGAGTGATGCTGTGTGGTATACACACCTGCCAAGCCTATGACCTCTACCGCCCAGAAAGACCAGGGCAGCAGGTGCGTGGAAACAACGCAACCTGCAAGTTGCCTCACCAAGTTGCACACTGACTTGAAACTATATCATCGTTCCTTCACTGTCACTGGGTCAAAATCCTGGAACCCCCTTCCTAACAGCACTGTGGATGTTCCTGCAATGGACTGTAACAGTTCAAGAAGGCAGCTCACCCCCACCTCTTTTTATTTATTTACTTATAAAATGAATTTAGAGTACCCAATTATTTTTTCCAATTGAGTGGCAATTTAGCGTGGCAAATCCGCTCACCCTGCAGAACCTTTTGTGTTGTGGGGGTGAGACCCACGCAGACACGGGAGAATGTGCAAATTATACACAGACAGTGACCAGGGGCCAGGATTCAACCTGCGTCCTCAGCGCCGTAGGCAGCAGTGCTAATCACTGCGCCACCATGTGCCCACCACCACCTTCTCAAGGACAATTAGAAATGGGCAATAAGTACTGGCCTAGGCACCGATATCCATATCCCATGAAGTCAGGATATGTGCACAACCAATAACAAACCATATTTCATAGAATCACTACAGTGCAGAAGGAGGCCATTCGGTCCAGCGAGTCTGCTCCGACCCTCTGAAGGAGCACATTACCTCGGTCTAATCCAATCTCCCAGCCCTTCCCTGTAATCCCACCTCCAGGGAATTTACTAGAGCCAGTCCATCTGACCTGCATATTTTTGGACTGTGGGTGCAAACCAGGGCACCCAAATGATACCCACACAGACATGGGAAGAATGTCGAAATTCCACGCAGATGGTCACCTGAGGTTGGAATCGAACCTGAGTCCCTGCCGCTGTGAGGCAACTGTGCTAGCCACTGTGTCGTCCCGTTTGTGAAAGGGTAAGCAACCTGCTTGAAGACAAAACTAATGGTGGTAAGATACTGCACAGATCGGTAACCGGGTGGCTTGATGGGAAATTTGCTTGCCATGAGATTGGGGATGGCAACCTTAATGAAGAAGAGCCTCTGAGACCATGGTGATAATTGTAACGTTCTCCAGGATTGTTGCTTTCATGTTGGACATGACAAGTTGCATGCTTGGAATTTTGTACATGACTCAGGGAGGTGGTGGCGTAGTGGTATTGTCACTAGACTGGGAATCCAGAGACCCAGGGTTTTGCTCTGGTCCCAGATTCGAATCCCACCGTGACAGATGGTGAAATTTGAATTCAATAAAAATCTGGATGATTGTGAAACAAACCATTGTCGTAAAAACCCATCTGGTTCACTAATGTCCTTCAGGGAAGAAAATCTGCCATCCTTCCCTGGTCTGGCCTATGAGACACAACAACGTGATTGATTCTTAACTGCCTCCCATTGAAATGGACTCAGATCAAGGGCAATTTGAGATATAAACAAATGCTGGCCCAGCCCAGGGTCACATCGACATCCCAAGAACAAATTTAAAAAACATGATAAGGTAGAAAAATGCAGCATTCACCAATAATCCAAGCAAATTATTTTAGGAAGAGGTTGTCGTGACAAATTCACAATTGTTACTTCTCTGGTGTATTAATATTACAGATGCATAAAATTCAGATCTGTATCTCCAAGAAATATCATTGAAAACAGCTAGTTTCTGCACGGAATGTTGTTGAATGGTTAAAAATGTAATAAGTTAAATGTAAAATGAAAATAAATTAACATTAATAACGGCTATGATTACAAATGATTGGACGTGGTGTGGGAATCAGATGATTGCACATCCTCGCTGAGTTTCTGATGTAATTCCGAATTTTGCACATAGGTCACTGCTGGATCTCAAGCACATGTCCAACCAGCCATACAGAGAAATACTTTGCAGCAAATGACACCACCAGGATTCAAACAGCTCTGTTAGACACAAAAATAAATTCCCAATCTCTGATAATTCAATCAATCCCACGGGATATTTGAATTGAAAGGCATAGCCCTGCCCACATTTCAGGCAAAACAACCATTATAGTATCTGCAGGGCCTGTTTGCTATGAGTGAAGCTGTTATTAACCTCTTTATCCATTGTGACATAATTGACATAATTCAAGTAAACAATACCATGCTAAATGTGCATGCTTTATTGCTGTTGCACCACCTGCTTACACAGTGTGATAATAATAGGTCAATTAAAATGAACCAGAATCCTGATATGTGCATGTTTAAATGTACGTTTAGTAAGTTTACCTGGAGGAGGACCTTTGCTATATTCAATTCTGAACAATTAGATGTTGATCAAAGAATATTTTGATACCCAAAAATTCCAAGTGGTCGGACTGTTTGACAATCTACATATTGAGGTGCTGGACCCCAATTCAGAAAACCCGAGTTCAAATCAGATCTAGGGCTGGTGTTTGAATTCTGTTGCTCCCGGTACTAATTAACCATTTACTGGGCACTGTATTCTTTCTTTCCTCCCTGCTTTTTTCCCCAACCTACCCAAGGTTCTCTCCCTTTCACTTTTTCCCTGCCCTAAACAAAGCTGCCGTAACCCTGATAACTGCGGAGCTTCACATCTCCCCATTTAAAACCTGACAGTGCTTGGGAAGGAATAATGGGAATGGGGAGGATTAAGTCAGGGTGGAATTGCAACAGCCAAAATCCATACTTTCTCTGTTTGGTCTGCTGAAATTATATGCCGTTATCATTTATCATGTTATCTGCAGTGTGAGACATGTACTAAAGGGTTGTTTGAAAAGATGGGCCCTCATGTTTGAAATGAGGCACGTCTCAAATTTGTTTCAGACCACCCAGAATGAGTCACTGTGGATAACCGTGCAGCTCCACCCGATTTGTTTCAGCTGCTGGCTTGTTGAAAATGTTCAGTGTGACAAAGTGTTCCCGGGAACACTTATATATCACACTGCAGACATAGGAATTACATTGTCTACTGACTTACTGCAAGAGTATTGTGCCAAGGTAAAGAAGCATGCATGGCGTAGTTTAGCCCTAGAATGGCAAAGAGGATTTCACAGCTTCCTAATTTAAAATATCTAACTTAGCCATGTGTTCTCTATGTTGGTCACCAAGACCACTTCCTCAAAAGACCTCACGAAAATAGAAGCAGCAATAGTTCAGACCATTTTATGAGCTCTACTGCCCTGTTTCCCCTGGATGGCAGGTCTCAAAATCTCTCCCTACATTGCACAATTCCATCTAATTTGATGACACATTGTTTAGATTCAGTGTCTGAGGTTATTACAATACCATGGAATTATCACCGTGTTTGATCATAAACAGTGAACATGTTGCAACATTGCGTTTTCAAAATATTTTACGAAATGGCTCCCTGTGACTTGGAAAGTAAGATAAGTAATTCATTGTCGTAGTGAAGGTTCTTTAGAGCCTTTCTCACTGTTGTGTCAAAATGCTTTTCACTCATTTAAGTACTTTTGAAGTGCAGGCCCTATTGTAATGTGGTAAGGGCTGGTTTAGCTCAGTGGGCTGGACAGCTGGTTTGTGATGTAGAACAAGGCCAGCAGCGCGGGTTCAATTCCCGTACCAGCTGAAAATTCTGAATTCTCCCTCTGTGTACCTGAACAGACGCCGGAATGTGGTGACTAGGGTCTTTTCATAGTAACTTCATTGCAGTGTTAAGCCTACCTGTGACAATAAAGATTATGAACAATAAGGGTGTGTTTACATCACCTATAGTGTTGTTCTGCAGCAATGCTAAAGACAGCTTATAAACTGTTTTACTACAAGTCCCCAACTTTTGTTAGAAAACTGGACCCCAAGCAATTTTCAATTTGTAAAACTGTGAGAAAAGAATAATAATATAATAATAATCACTTATTGTCACCAGTAGGCTTCAATGAAGTTACTGTGAAAAGCCCCTAGTCGCCACATTCCTGCGCCTATTCGGGGAGGCCGGTATGAGAATTCAACCCGCACTGCTGGTCTTGTTCTGCATTACAAGCTAGCTGTTTAGACCACTGTACTAAAAAGAATACTTCACCCCAGGAGTAATGACCCTGACCAATAGGTATCTTTTATGTGAGAGAGAGTTTAAACAGAGATGTAACCACATTAACATCAAAGAAATAAGGGCAGCACGGTGGCGTAGTGGGTTAGCCCTGATGCCTCACGGCGCCGAGGTCCCAGGTTCGATCCTGGCTCTGGGTCACTGTCCGTGTGGAGTTTGCACATTCTCCCCGTGTTTGTGTGGGTTTTGCCCCCACAACCCAAGATGTGCAGGGTAGGTGGATTGGCCATGCTAAATTGCCCCTTAATTGGAAAAATTAATTGGGTACTCTCAAATTTTAAAAAAACACATCAAAGAAATAGCTTTACAATTAAGAGTTAAACAATTCTTAAATAAAAGGAAAAAGCTTGAACCCATTATCTACACCTGTCACTACATTCCAATTAAGTCACTAATACAGTTCAAATGCAACTTATAAATAAAGTTAACAATCAGGTTGCTTGCTTCTCCGTGCAGACCTTTGGCGAGAGACACTCTCAGGAACAACCTGAAAATCCTCCTGTCTTGTCAGACTCCAATCCTGTGGCAAACTGATGTTCAACTTAAAATCCTATAAGAGACTGTAAAATTACAGACAGACCTGGCTTCCCCCCATTAATTACATCATCTGTACTCCACTAAGATCTCCCATCACCTGCTTAGCTGGGACTAAATTCAACCCCTCATAAATTGTCTACACCTCAGGGAATCTCCAGCAATCAAAACAATATCTTATTAGCCATCGAGATGTATCCGTGGAATACCTACAGTGCAGAAAGAGGCAATTCAGCCCATCGAGTCTGCACCAACCATCCTAAAGAGTACTCTACTTAGGCCCATTCCCCTGCCTTATCCCCGTACTCCAGAGACAGCTGCTTGGTGGATTGTTCATTGATCTTTACCTTCAGGCTTGAATGCATCTCCATTACGTTTGATGCTAGCCACAATGTTTATAAATACTTCTGCTCTGATTGACAGCTCCTCACCACATCAATGGCAGCTAAGTGCTTCCTACTGTGAAAAAGAGAAAGTCAAAGCGCGTTCCCTGCCATGTATAAATTTGCGTGGCAATGAGGAGGGAATCACAAACCAGGCCCCAGTCCTAGCGCCAGCAGAGGCCCAGTGTGACTCTACTCCAGCAGGAGCATTTAGTCTCCAAAATGGAGAATCCTGCCCAAACTCGTGACAATAAGCGATTTTCATTTAATTTCATTTCATATATTTCAATTCCTACATTCTTCACAGACCTTAAGCCAAATGGCACTCTTGCCGAACCCTTTTGCTACTTGATTGGTAATAGAAACAGAGAAAATAGGTGCAGGAGTAGGCCATTCGGCCCTTCGAGCCTGCACCACCATTCAACATAATCATGGCTGATCATGTAAATTCAGTATCCCACTCCCACTTTCTCTCTATATCATTTGATCCCTTTAGCCGCAAGGGCCAAGTCCAGCTCCCTCTTGAATATATCCAACGAACTGGTCCCAACAGTTTTCTGTGGTAGAGAATTCCACAAGTTCACAACTCTCTGAGAGAAGACGTTCTTCCTCATCTCACACCTAGAACATAGAACATAGAACGATACAGCGCAGTACAGGCCCTTCGGCCCTCGATGTTGCACCAACATGGAAAAAAAACTAAAGGCCATCTAACCTACACTATGCTCTTATCATCCATATGCTTATCCAACAAATTTTTAAATGCCCTCAATGTTGGCGAGTTCACTACTGTTGCAGGTAGGGCATTCCACGGCCTCACCACTCTTTGCGTAAAAAACCCACCTCTGACCTCTGTCCTATATCTATTACCCCTCAATTTAAGGCTATGTCCCCTCGTGCTAGCCACCTCCATCCGCGGGAGAAGGCTCTCGCTGTCCACCCTATCTAACCCTCTGATCATTTTGTATGCCTCTATTAAGTCACCTCTTAACCTTCTTCTCTCTAACGAAAACAACCTCAAGTCCATCAGCCTTTCCTCATAAGATTTTCCCTCCATACCAGGCAACATCCTGGTAAATCTCCTCTGCACCCATTCCAAAGCTTCCACGTCCTTCCTATAATGAGGCGACCAGAACTGTACGCAATACTCCAAATACCTGAATATCCTATCCCTTATTCTTTTTTTATAAGTTTTTTAAAAATTTAATGTACCCAATTCATTTTTTCCAATTTAGGGGCAATTTAGCATGGCCAGTCCACCTACCCTGCACATCTTTGGGTTGTGGGGGCAAAACCCATGCAAATAAGGGGAAAATGTGCAAACTCCACACGGACAGTGACCCAGAGCCGGGATCGAACCTGGGACCTCGGCGGCGTGAGGCAGCAATGCTAACCACTGTGCCACCGTGCTGCCCCCTTATCCCTTATTCGTAGGCTGTGAACCCGGGTTCTGGAGGTCCCCAACATTGGGAACATTCTTCGCACATCTAGCCTGTCCAATCCCATCAGGATTTTATATGATTCTATAAGATCGCCTCTCATTCTTCTAAACTCCAGTGAGTACAGGCTCAGTCGATCCAGTCTTTCTTCATCTGTCTGGTAATCCAACACATTCATGTTATTTTTGGTAATTTGCTATCCCACTCCAGAATGAATGATAATGAAAAGTGGTGGATTGTCGGAAGAAGCCAAATGGTTCAGTAATGCCCATTGAGGAGGAATCGGTTAACCTTTCCCATTAATAGTCAGAGCATCTCACCCTTATGGGCATTGCTTATATCTTGTACAGTGGTGGGCTCCTAGGGTACAGCAATGGGATCCTCATAGCTGCACCACATATGTTCTTTCAATATCTCCAAAGCTGGACCAACTTAACGCTGGACAAGTTGAAGTTTGGTTGAATTGGTTGAGTTAATTTATTGTATGGTGATGTTAAAACATAGTACAGTCGTTATAATGTTTATTCACTTCTGTCTATACAATATATCTCCCATAGTAACGTAGAAATTATCAAGGTGCTGTACTGCCCTGCTTCAGTGAGTCACTTTTGTTTGACTTAAGCGCACTGTTGATCTTGCCTCTTCTCTTTAGCTCAGCTTTTGCTTCACCAGCAGTGGGTAGCCAACTGAGGTAATTAAGGGGCCTGTTAATGTCTCACACTGTAGCTGAAACATGATGTCACCCTCCAGGTGAGGCCAGGGTAAAGGTAACCTCCCGCCACCCTCCATCACCATCTGGCTACAGCTGCAGTCACTGGCCATCCATTAGAGGGGTTACTCCCGCATGATGACAGGTTGGCAACTGTGGCTGTTTCTGAATCAATTATTTTTCAACAGATCTTCAGAAGGCACCTCCATTGTGAGGAAATCTCTCGCTCTCTCTCTCTCTCTCTCCCTTGCTTTCCCCGCAGGCATTGGCAGCTCCCACACCAAACAGTGAAGCTGCCAATATGCCATCACTGGAGGGCCTCCTCTTGACCCTTCAGCCTCAGGCGTCCACCTGCTTTCCGTGCTTGAATGGCGGACACACT
The DNA here is from genome assembly GCF_902713615.1 of Scyliorhinus canicula. Taxonomy (NCBI): domain Eukaryota; kingdom Metazoa; phylum Chordata; class Chondrichthyes; order Carcharhiniformes; family Scyliorhinidae; genus Scyliorhinus; species Scyliorhinus canicula. Next base: position 191,687,392 of record NC_052154.1, on the reverse strand, counting down.
GTCCATTAATGGGCCAATTTGACAAAAATCAGGTCACCATCCTATCAGGTGTGTAGTTATGTATGTCCTATTTATCTTCATGTATGGAACGAACTGCCTGGACTATACTTTTCACTGTACCTCGGTACACGTGACAATAAAAAAAATCCAATCCTATCCATTTCCAATCCCAGTGAGGAATGGGAACCCACATTTGACCTCAAAGATTACGTCCTCAGCCCAAACCGAAAATCCAGCTCCAATTTAAGTGCCTCTTATTCTCATCCTCATTCTCCTCACAGACAGCGAGAGATGAAGGAATTTTCCAGTGCAGGAGATGTTCCTGATGACTCAGACAAGCTGATGAATCATCTGTTTAGCCCCATGGATCCTGCGTCAGCCAATGACAGGTCACCTCTGCCGCCAGAAAGTACACCGCGGGGGACTGGAAAATTGCCCAAATTGTGTTTTAACCCAAAACCAGATATTTGAAGTCTCCTAACTTGAAAGGTGATGTCTATGGTTTATTAATTAAGGAAGGCACATTGGCACAACTTGATAGTGTTCGGCAAAACACAGGTTTCAGTTGTCTTCATGAACCAGGGCAGTCCTCCTGTTCCTTGTTAGCGTTCATTCTAAATGCACCATCAAAATGAACCAAACAACAGTGTTTTATGGCCTGGTAGAATTCCTAAACTAGCTACTGGGGAGATGTCCTCAGATGTTGTCTTCTGCTCAAAATCTCCCATCTGGCTCACACTGAAAACTGGCGAAGATCAGCAGCCAATGGGGGAGCAGGAAGTAACATTTAACATATCTTTCAGGATTGAGAAGATGGTGCTACAAAATAGGTCTTTGAAATAGTGAGATACCAAATCACTGCAGGGTGCAGGCCCTGGAGAACAATCTGCAAGGTGATGTGGGGGAGATGATGGTGTCGTGGTAATGTTACTGGACCAGTAATCCAGAGGCTGTGCTAATTCATCCAGGCTGTGTTCTGCTCTTGGGGACACGGGGATCAAATTGCTCCATGGCAGTGGGTGGAATTTAAATGCCATTAATAAATCTGGAATTGGAAGCTAGTCATAGTAATGGTAAACATGAAGCTATTATCGTTTGTTGCAGTTCAAGGGCAATTAGGGATTGGCAACAACTGCTCGCTCAGCCAGTGATGCCCACATCCCACGAGCGAATAAAGACAAAATAACTGATACATGATGTAATTTGCGGCGTGAATTTGATCAGAATCTCTTTGTGCTTTGTTACACAGGCGCACCTTGTGGCAGCCTTTGAACAAAGCTTGGCAAATATGACAGGAAGATTACAAAGCCTAACGATGACTGCTGAGCAGAAGGTGAGTGTAGCCTGCACCTTTGTATTGTATACTCTGATGAATTCAGCTTTTGCAATGTAAGGAAAGCGCTGCCTCACCAAGGCAGTGTTCGACAAGTGGAGGTTGCGGGAGGTAAGTGACTTCCGTTTATTTTTAGAATCCCTCCAGTGCAAAAGGAGGCCATTCGGCCCATTGAGTCTGCACCGACCCTCTGACAGAGCACCCTACCGAGGCCCAATCCCCCACCCTATCCCCATAACCCCACCTACCCTTTGGGCACTTAGGGGCAATTTAGTGTGGCCAATCCACCTAACTGCACATCTTTGGATTGTGGCAGGTAACCAGAGTACCAGGAGGAAACCACGCAGACACAGGAGAACATGCAAGCTCCACACGGACAGTCACCCGAGGTCAGATTCGTACCTGATTTGAGCCAGATTAGCCTGGCACAGTGAAAGCAGCAGTGCTAACCACTGTGCCACCATGCCTCTCCTGGACAAGTATATTTCAGAGAACCCCATCATCATGAACAGCTGCTGGACAGCATGATGATGGATTGGATCCATTTCTCACCCCCTTGGGAATTTCTTTTTTTTAATAAATTTAGAGTACCCAATTTTTTTTTTCCAATTAAGGGGCAATTTAGCATAGTCAATCCACCTACCCTGCACATCTTTGGGTTGTGGAAGTGAAACCCACACAGACACGGCGAGCATGTGCAAACTCCACACGGATAGTGACCCAGAACCGGGATTGAACCCGGGTCCTCAGTGCCGGGCCACCGTGCTGCCGCTGGGCCACCGTGCTGCCCTCCCCTTGGGTTGTTATTATAACGAGTTGTTCTCATTATCAGCGGAATCTTACCAGAATTTGTCAAAGTGTCTGGCTCACATTGAAAACCGGCATGTAACTCTCCAGTCACACAGACCAGTTTTCCCACCAATCCTTGAGTCTCTTCGACAGAAATAAATGAGGGGCCTGGTTGACGCCATTACTCTGGCGGGACAGGGCCTCATAGAGCTGGCAACCGGCTTCAAAAGGATCGGGGCGCCACCTTTAAAGGGCGCCCTGATCACGCTGCAGCCTAACGGTGATTTTATTTTATTTATTGTCACATGTACCGAAGTACAGCGAAAAGTATTTTTCTGCGGCCGAGGGAACGTACACAGTACGTACATCGTAAAGAAAAAGAATAATCAACAGAGAACATTGACAAACGGTACATCAACAAACAGTGATTGGTTACAGTGCGGAACAAGGCGCCAAACAAAGCAAATACATGAGCAAGAGCAGCATAGGGCATCGTGAATAGTGTTCTTACAGGGAACAGATCAGTCCGAGGGGGAGTCGTTGAGGAGTCTTATAGCTGTGGGGAAGAAGCTGTTCCTATGTCTGGATGTGCGGGTCTTCAGACTTCTGTACCTTCTGCCCGATGGAAGGGTCTGGAAGAAGGCAATGCCTGGGTGGGAGGGGTCTCTGATAATGCTGTCGGCCTTCCTGAGGCAGCGGGAGGTGTACATGGAATCAATGTGAGGGTGGCAAGCTTGTGTGATGTGTTGGGCTGAGTTCACCACACTGCCGATTTCTTGGGATCTTGGACCAAGCAGTTGCCATACCAGGCTGTTATGCACCCGGATAGGATGCTCTCTATGGCACATCTGCAGAGGTTTGTGAGAGTTGATGCAGCCATGCCAAATTTCTTTAGCTTCTGTAGGAAATAGAGACGTTGTTGGGCTTTCTTGACTGTTGCATCAACGTGGACCAGGACAAACTGTTGGTGATGGTGACCCACAGGAACTTAAAGCTATCGATCATCTCCACTTCGGAGCCATTGATGCAAATAGGAGTGTGTGTCATGCTACGCTTCTTGAAGTCGATGATCCACATGGTGTCAGGGTCTCCCAGCCCACCCCGACAATCTTCACTGCCATTTCGCCCACCCCCCCAGTACTCCTCAACACCACGGACATAGAGCTAACACTCCCTCTGCAACACACATCGATGCCCACCCCCATTGGGTTCTCGCTAGACTGCACCTGGCATTGCCCCCGGGGTTGGCACTGTCGACGTCACGTCGGTGTGGTATGGCTATTTGGTGGGCGGGGATCATTTGGCAAGGGGGCCGCTATTCAAATGTATTAAAATGAATCTCATGACATCGCCAGCGAGAGTGGGGAAAATGTGGTCTCTCGGCGAGAATCGCGTTCCCTGATTCTCACGAGATATTACGCCTGTGCCGCCGATACCACAGACAGTGAGCACAGGCTCAAGACCGGCCCTGTATCTATTGATTATGCAACAAGGAAATAGAAATTTAGTTCCAACGAGGCTACCGCAAGTAATACAGTTTCTAATATAATTTGTGTACACTTCGCACAGTAAGCAGTCCATCTGCTTTGAGAAAAGCCAGTTGTGAATTAGTGTACAGGACAATAATGAAATATGGCTTGTTTTCATATGGAAGGGACATGTTAATATCTGCCATTTCTTTGGTAATATTCAGGATTCTGAACTTAACGAATTGAGGAAAACCATCGAACTGCTCAAGAAGCAGAATGCTGCTGCCCAGGCTGCAATAAACGGAGTCATCAACACACCAGAACTCGCCTGTAAAGGTAGGAAAATAATTATTTATTTGCTATGTGCAAATATATTCCTGAAAGAATTGTTTCCAAAACGTTTTTACAGTAGTTATATTTATCCATGTTTGCCTGTGGGATAAATGGTAACAGATCGAGTATGTATCAATGCATAATTTAATACATACGGATTGTAACATCTCTTTTTAAAAATTCATCAGATATCCTGGGCAGAATCTTTCCAAACACGAGTTTTTAGGCCAGATCCTGAGCCTCTCTGAAAAATTGCTGAACAGACACTGAAATCTAAAGATTAATGAGTAATTTCATTAGTGTTGATTTTTTCACTTTGCAATGATATGAAAGGATGTGGAGCCAAGGTTGGTGCATGGAGCTAAGATGCAGATTATCCACCATCTTATTGAATAGTGGAACTGGCTAGAGGACGAAATGGCCTACTCCCATCTCTACATTCCAAACAAAGCCATTAATCTTCCTTCAATTCCAAGCAAAATAATGGAATTGATTACCAGGGGTAAAGAACGAGGTAGCAAACAGTAGTCAAAATTGATTGGGGGACAATACTGTCTTCCCTGTTGCCTTGTTTTATTTCGGGAAGTGACAATCCCGGTCAATTGTTGGCAACAAATGAGGAAGAAATTTAAGCATCACGACAGCGAAGAGATGATCCCTGAGGCTGATTCCAATGGCCAGAAGTCTGAGTTATGAAAAAAGCTTGAAGAGATTTGGGATTTTTAGCTGAGACATGAGGTTGAATAAAAATGAGACATTCTCCCCGTGCCTGCGTAGGTCTCACCCCCCACAACCCAGAGATATATCCCATTAATGGGCCAAGCCGACTAATCAATCATCAGCACAGCAATTTGCTTTCTCCTTATTCTCTCACTGGATGCAATGGTGGTGTCACTTGTAGGATCACTCTGAACTAGGTTGAGCTAACCCTCCCTTTCTCATCTGTAATCTTTCAACAGAATTTAGTTCTACTTGTATAGCAAGGCAGTGAAGGAGGTTACAATCCCAAACCAGGCACACTGATTCATGAAAGAAATAGTAAGTCGTATTGAGCCAGGTTAACACAATTTGTGTTGTGCCCTCACTATAAATATCTATTGGATTACCTGAATCTACCATGTCAGTCAGATGAGGATGTGGAATTGTTGTGCGGGTTGAAATGCACTAACGGAATGAGCTGCTATCACTGCGGTTTCTTCATATCAGGAAACGGCACATCCCAGTCCGCAGATCTCCGGATTCGCCGGCAGCATTCCTCAGACAGCGTGTCCAGCATTAACAGCGCCACCAGCCATTCTAGCGTGGGCAGCAGTGCCGAGGTCGATTCCAAGAAGAAGAAGAAGAAGAACTGGGTAAGTCTATGGCTTTGAACTTCTGAATGTGTTTTTGAGTCAAGATTCAGTCCGCAGTGCCCTTCGTAAATTCACATATCGTCCAAGGTCAGGTTTGTAATTCGGGGGAATTCTGTTTTACCGTGTATGGTTCAAGGCCCAAACACAGCTCATAATAAGGAGAATGTTATATTTGATAAACGTTGTGATGTCCAGCTAAAAGTTCAGATTCCATTGGTTTCTGACACAATGGTGCGTGTATATTTCATCCAGATGTTTTTGCAAGAGGGTTTGACTCAATATTGCAATCTCACTCCTTTGGTGAAAAAGGTTAGTGCTCAGAAGGTTTCCTGATGGCCTGTTTTTCCAGTTTAGGAGAGATAAATGAGGGCAAACTGGGATGCTTACTGAGAAAAGGCAAAATGGAAGAGGGCAAACTAATTTAATACTAATTATATGTGTGTGGTATTGCCATAATTGGGTTTCATGATTTATTGATGATGATTTCAGATAACCTGCAGTGAGTACAAAATGTCAAACTAAAATCTGGTGAAAACCAGGCACCACAAAGTAATTCAATGAATCCTGGATGCCTGGTTGGCTCGGAGGTTTGCTAGTATTACTATAAGACTAAGTGAATGAAGTTGCAGTATCTCAGCAGCATGCGTTATTCCATTATTGTAACAATTACCTTCGGAGCATGTCTGTTTTCTAAAAAATTTAGAGTACCCAAACATTTTGTTTTCCCCAATTAAGGGGCAATTTAGCGTGGCCAATCCACCTAGCCTGCACATCTTTGGGTTGTGGGTTGAGACCCATGCAGACACTGGGGAGAATGTGCAAACTCCACACAGACAGTGGCCCATGGCCGGGATCGAACCTGGGTCCTGGTGCTAACCACTGCGCCACCGTGCCTCCCTAAATAATTCAATATCAACCTGCATGCAGATGTCTGATAAATTACCTCCGTAGTTGTACAACACTTTTGGCACTTTTCTCCTATTGAGGGTCTCACGCTCCTGCCCACTTGACAGGCCACATTGTTTCAGCATGATACGGTGCTGCTCTAATTTTGCAGTTATGGGACTGTGCCACTTCTTGCCCCGTGGTCACAGATCATTCACTCCAACTATCTAAATGATACTATCCCCATGATTTGAGGGTCGGTGGCTTGAGAAAGCTGTGGGCACATGTCCCACCCTTCTGGCCTCTAGGCAGATCTGTGATATTTCAGGTCCAACGTATTCTTGAAGCATGAAACCGTCAGTCACGGAATTTATGTTAATTGGCCACTTTGAAACATTGAGCTTGAGTTGTCCATTTATAAAATCATCCAGCAAGATAACAAATAAAGTGTTTCACCTACCCAACAAGGAGCTGCCAGATGGAGTGCTCAGCCATAGTTACTAACAGGCAAGTTGTTCACATGTTTGCTGAGACTTTGTGCTAAGAATTGAGAACTAACTATGTTGGTTGTTTAACTTGTATCCAAACCCTCAAATGGCTGATGTAAAACTGTGGTCATTGACATTTCTTGAATATTAGCATTTCGGATCATTAATAGTTCAGAAGAAGTTTGGCAACAAATAATAATCAAATGTTTCAATGCTTGTTTTATAATTTTTTTCTGTCTAATACTAAACATCATCTTGTTGCATGTTGTCCAGTTTAGACCCATTTTGTTTGTTGAACGATCGTTAATGCTTTCCTTAATAGCTAGAATAAATGGCGCTGAGATTTTAGTTGGAGATAATGTTATTTGATGTATGTATTTTAAGAAATATTCTAATCTTTGCCTCGAAGTGTAGTTCTGACCAATTGAAGTTACGCACACAGTTCGTGATTCCTGTATCCGTTTTGTGTCTCGGAAAATTGAATTAGAACTTAACGCTGTCGTTTCCACTTTGCTGCTAAGAAACTCCGAAAAAGGTCACGGATATTCTCAACTCTGTGGAAATCAGGTTTTCATTTGCCCAAATGCAGAATACGGCAGGTGCTGGAAATCTGAAATAGATCAGAAAACGCTGGAAATACTCAGCAGATCGGGGAGCATCTGTCGGGGTCCGGGGGAGAACCAGGTTAACCTTTTGGTGACCCTTATGTTCTCTCCATAGATGCTGCCCGACCTTCTGAGCATTTTGAGCACTTTCTGTTGTTATTTCATCATCTCGACCACCCTCACCGTCGGCATTTTGTAGAATTTATTTATCAAGTACATTTTCGCTTTGTTCAAAATTAAAATTAGTTTGTTGTCTTCTCTTCTCTTTCCCTGTGCTTGCACACTTCTTGGCAGGTTTATGAGGTAAGTATAACCTTATACTTGCCGATCACCTTGAATCTAGCATGACATAATATACCCTTGGTACAGCACACAAATCAGGGACACAGTTAATCAGCGAGGGTCCTATCAACTTCCCTCTGCATTTACCTGATGTTGTGTTCCATTCTGAACTGCTGTGGGAATAATACTTACTTCAGCATGTCTTAATTATCACATGATAATTTCAGATGAGTATTTCACACTTGGTACCACACAGATGTTAAGTCATTCCTCAAGGGTGCCACAGTGTAGTAGACCCTTGTATTGCATGTGTTTTTTTAAAAATCTGAGCTGTAGCACAGTGTTATGGTGACAAATGGATGCTATCTTCAATTATGGGGGTGAGAGTATGTCAGGCTGCCCTTCCTTGGAGGCTGATGATGGAGAAGAATTGGCAGAATAGGTCTCCTTGGTGGAAAAGCACGATCGGGTTAATGAGAGGCAATAAATCTCTGCCTTGGAGCATTGTACATCTGACAGACGTTTTGCAGGCCCTCCTGTTCTGAGTGGTTTGACAAGAGAAGGTCAAAGTACCATCAAATGAAGGACAGGAAGAGAAAGAAGCTTCAGCTTATTAGTTCATAGAAATAATTCAGAGCAGTTTGATCACTTAATACATTACTAGAAATGATAGTTTTGGACATAATTTGTCAAATAATTTTTGTACTATTGAAATGAAAATGAAAATCACTTATTGTCACAAGTAGGCTTCAAATGAAGTTACTGTGAAAAGCCCCTTGTCACCACATTCCGGCGCCTGTTCGGGGAGGCTGTTACGGGAATTAAACCGTGCTGCTGGCCTGCCTTGGTCTGCTTTAAAAGCCAGCCCTTGTTACGATCCCAGTCGATAAAACTGGATAAAAGAATGGAACCCTGACTCAAAAGACTTTTACTTTTTTCTCATGAGACATGAAGGAACAGAGACACAGGACAGCAAATCTGTTTAACAACAAGAAGACAATGCATTTAACATGAGAAAATTGGATTATAATACAATCCTCCTTTACTCGCCCCTTAGCTTAACAATTACACACAAATTTTAGAGTTAACACTGATTGTATCTTTTTTTAAAGAAGTATTTTTATTGAAGGGTTCCACTACTAACAAATAAAAAAATAAAATATGATAAAAATGCACAACAGTAACATGATAAAAACTGGATATTTACAAAGTACTGTATTAGAGATATAAAAAGGAACAAAATTCATCAGTTCGCTGGCAATGTTTCCATAATACTACTTTGTCACGGGTGTAGCGCAAACACTTTTTTTCTTTACAGTGGTGTGAATGGATGTAACCCCCCCCCCCCTCTCCAGCTACTGGTCACAAACAGCGGCGAGGATCTGGGTTCGATCCTGGCCCTGGGTCACTGTCCGTGCGGAGCTTGCGCATTCTCCCCGTGTATGCGTGGGTTTCGCCCCCACAACCCAAAGATGTGCAGGGTAGGCGGATTGGCCATGCTAAATTGCCCCTTAATTGGGAAAAAAAAAGGATAGGGTGCTCTAAATTTATAAAAAGAAAGAAGATGGTGGAGAAATGCTTCCACCTGAGGCGGAATCCTTCACCCGATGGCAAATTTTATTTTTTCGAACCTCAGGAATTCCTCCGGGTCGGCAAGCCAGTCCGGGTTTTGAGTGGTGCAACCGACTTCCATCCAAGCAGGAGTCATCAGGCTATTAGGGAGGTGAAGGCCAGGGCGTTGGCCCTGCTCCCTTTGTAGAGTTCTGGCTGCTCTGATACCCCAAATGGGCTTGGCTCCTCCCTAACCCCCCACACCCTCCAACGTGGCCTTGAAGAAAGTGGTCCAGAATCTGGTCAGCCCGGGGCTAGACCAGAACATGTGGGAGTGGCTGGGCCAGACCCCCCTGACATCACTCGCATCTGTCTTCCATCTTTGGAAAGAACCCGCTCATGTGTGTCCTGGTCAGGTGTGTCCTGTGTACCATCTTCAACTGCGCCAAGCTTAGCTTTGCGCACAAGGAGGTGGATCAGCCGCTGCATGGCCGCCATTTCCTCTCTGTCTCTATGGGCTGTAAACGCTATTATTTCTCCTCTGATCACTGCCTTCAATGCCTCCCAGAATGTGAAGGGTGTGACCTCCCCATTCTGGTTGTAGCTTACGTAGCTGTCGATGGCTAGTGTCATCCTTTCGCAAAAAGCCTTATCGGCGAGGAGGGCTCTGTCCAGCCTCCATGGGGCACATTGGGCCCGGCCTGTCTCCAACCTCACATCCACGTTGTGTGCTGCATGGTCCGAGATTACTCTTGCAGAGTATTTCCCCCCTACTACGCCTGGAAGCACTGACTTTCCTACCACAAGGAAGTCCATCTGCGAGTAGGAATTATGGACATGGGAGAAGAAGGAGAACCCTTTCTCCATGGGTCTGGTACATGGTTAAAATCTCCCCATGATCAACTTGTGGGAGTTAAAGTCAGGAATTTATGCCATGGTCTTTTTGACAAACTTGGAGTCGTCCCAGTTTGGGATGTATACATTTACTGATACCACCTTCTAGGATCCCACTAACCATTACGTACCACCCCTCTGGGTGTGTCACCATATAGGCTGCTGTGAAGGCTACCCTTTTATTGAACAGTATTGCTGCCCCCTCGCCCTATTACCCTCATTTGGCCCTTCGCTTTAAGGTGCGTCTCCTGGAGAAATATGGAACATAGAACATTACAGCGCAGTACAGGCCCTTCGGCCCTCGATGTTGCGCCGACCTGTGTAACCACTCTAAAGCCCATCTACACTATTCCCTTATCATCCATATGTTTAGCCAATGACCATTTAAATGCCCTTGACGTCGACACTCATGCTTTTTAGATAGGTGAAGACTCTGGATCTTGTGACTGGCCTGGTGAGACACCTCGCGTTCTAGGTGGCTATCCTGACAGTGGGTTTCTGTTCCCCAACTTCCAATTGGATCAGCCATGTTTGTCTCGTGGACATGCCTGGCTTCGCCCTTGTTCCAGAGCCATCCAAGATGGCCGGTACCACCATTCTCCCTTCCCCCATCGCCATGTACGACCTGTGTGACCAGCATTCGATGCTTCCAAGCCCATCCCCCTTGTGTTACCTCAACCCCTCTGTTCGTGCGATCTCCCATTTCCTCCTTTGCCCCCACCCCACTTGCTGACCTATCCCTCGGGAGATCTGTTGCCCCCCTCCTCATTTTAGTTCCGTCACCAGCTTATTGCTTGTGTGGTGATCCCTCCCTGGAATCAGAGCCCTATGGCCCCAACCTGTCTGCACCCACCCTCCCTTCGCCCCGCTCAACCCTAACCTTTTGCCCTTCCCATTTAGCATCACCCGGCCTGGGGCTAGCGGATGGGGCAACCCTGATGCCCATTGGGGAGCGCCAGTGCCCTCGTTGGCCTGACCCTGCTGCGTGCAGGGCCCATCGCATGGCACTGCTTGGTGTGTCCTTCCCATTTACACGACCGCGTGTTCCTCGCCCAGTAGGACCCGCTCCTTATCCTGGTACCTGTGCAGTTTTGCAATGATTGTCCGAGTTGGTTCCCCCAATTTTGGTTTTTGGCGGTGCGACCTTGGTTCCGGTCTACATCTGGGGGTTTGGTGAAGCCCTCCTCCACGACCAGTTTTCCGAGCATCTTCAAAATGAACTCCATTGGGCCCCTACCTTCAACACCGTCTGGTAGTCCAAAGATCCGGAGATTTTGATGTCTGGACCTAGTCTCTTGGTCGTCCACCTTTCCATTCAGCATTTTGTGGGTTGCGACGACCTCATTATCTTGGCCTCAAGCGAGGCGATCCGCTCATCCTGCTCGGTGGCTGCTTTCTCCAAGTACGGGGCCTCCAATTATCGCTCCACCCTATCCATCGTTTCTCTTGTGGGGGCCAGCATGGCCTCATTGCTAACCTCATCACCGACATGAGGTCCGCCTTTACCATCTCGCTATACTTTTGGAGGTGATTTGATATGAACTCCATCACCTTCTCCGTCGATGACCAGTTTGGTGTTGGCGACTCTGATGCGTCCGCCATGTTTATGTTCGCCTCACCAAGCGGGTCCCACATGTCCGAGGTTGGCTTTTTCTTTCTTTGCTCTTACTCGTCTTGCGGATTGCCTGATGCTTTGCCAGCATCCCAAATCTGATGGATTATTGATTGGGGGAGGGGTTGGTCTGGGTTTTTGCTAGTTTGGTGCCCATTCCTTGGCGAGAGCCATCTTCTGTGCGACCGTTCAGCTTATGGCTGCCCCCGGACGTTACAAATTACATCTTACTCAACAAATGCCTCATTAACCAAAGTCATTTTTAAGCACACAAAATGACTGTGGGCAAAGATACTCTTTTCCCTCAACCCCAAGTGAATGTTTATGGATGTATCCACAGAATCCCACCCCCTCCGCCTCAGATATTGTCACACGAGAGTTTCCAAACTCCACTCCCAAAAACACGTTAAAATCTTCTCTCACAATTATGCTTTCCCTTAGCAGTGTGCATTCTCAAATTCAGCCCAGGGGCTGGATTCTCCGTTTTTGGGACTATGTCCCCATGCCGTCGTAAAAACTGGCTTTTCTTGCCGAAAAAACTGGCGTGAAAAGGTCATGCCATAGCCATGCAGGGGGCTAGCAGGGACCCAGCAGGGACCCGTCGGGAAGGTCACAGCTTTAGCCCCCGGGCCCCCGCACCTCCGGGTCAGAGGCCACGCATGCGCATGGTGGCGGCCTCCAGCGGCCACGCCGTGCTCCATGCTGGACTCAGACCACGGAGCTGGAGCTCCCAAACAGTGCCCCCTACTGGCCGCGGGCCCAATCCGAACCGCCCACCCAAAAATAGCCCGGTCCGGTATGAGGCCCCCCCGTCCTCCGATTAGCCCGCCCCCGACCTTGGCAGCCCCGGACTGAACCCGTGGCCGCCACGCGAGTATCCCAAATGGCAGGACCACATTAGATCCACGCCATCGGGATTTCGGCCAGTTGGGGGCGGGCCGCCGGCAATGACCGCAGGTAAGGAATATGCGGCGGGGCAAGCAAACATCATTGTCCAGCATGAATCTAACTGTAGGTTTTACCCTTCCAGGCACGGAAACGTTTGGTTAAATCCAATTAAAGCTATACGTTATTTCTAATGTTCACAAATACAGATATAAATCCCTTAAAACTACCTTTAATTTCCTATTACCATTACTTTGCACACTTAATAGATTTAATTCACAATTTTTTGTCAAAACATTTGTTCCTCCAATAAAGATAACAAATTCAGTGAAGTGCTTATTTATTTGGGGGGAGGCACGCGGTCAACTTTATCCCTAGGTACTTGGTTGACAATGAAGACTGAATGGAGGGATAGGGTAGACAGATAGGGTGGCTGTTTCTTGTGAGGCCAGGAAGAACATACTTGGTAGCATGTGGGAATAAGGTTCCTGCATGTGGAGGCCCCAGGAACGTGGCAGTAAGCAGAGGCCCCGATATTCAGATCGCGACTGCCGAGTAATCATCCCGAGGACCGGCCAAAATGGAAAACGTATTTTCTGGAAGATTAATGTTGCTAATGGATGGATTGCTGCAGCTGTTGGATGCACGTCACTCTTTGTAGACGCATCAGTAGCTAAACACAGAACAAAGTCAGTGTTCTTTTTCATTGAAGTCACCTGTGTTTGGGTGAGGGTGACATAATTTGCTGAACCCTGAACTGCATGAACTCCCGTCTCGACTGAACACTCATACTTGAGCTTTCCCTAAGTAGATGTTTATGAGTCTGTGGGAAGAAAAATAAACCTGATGTGTGAAGAATCCATTTCTACCTTGCAAAATGCGCCTTATCGCTGCCTGGTGGGGAACAACACCACTCTTGATGCATCCTTCAATATTCTAATTAATGGTCTTAAATTTAATTCTTACTTTTAAGGACAAATCTTTGAATTGTCCACAGAGGCAGACATTGTTATTGTTGTGATTCATTCAAATGTTCTTATCCTTTTCAATTATTCTTGTTTTTTGGATTTGTGTCGTGTTGTGCTTCTCATGATGATGTTTTTTTATGGTTGCCTGTCAGATATTCTAATCCAGCGGGAGCTTTAGGAGGATATTTGTTCAACTTTGCAAAAATGTAGGAATGCGCTTTGCCCATGTTTACATCAGGTTGATCAGAAAGACAGTAATGTCAGTGAAAAATATTTCTAAAGGAGACTACAATGTTGCAATGTGGTCTACTTTACTAATGCAACTGCCGATTGTGGCCAATGTGATATTCAAAGGTAATTTTTATATCTCCTAGGTTGCAGATGAACAAGTAAATTCCTAAAGGAAAATCCTCATTTGTAACATTCTGATTTAAAACGTTTCTGTTTTAAGTAATATTCAACATGCGGTTAGACTAAAGGCATCATCACTTTTTTTCTGTCACGTGCTGAATCTGCTTTTAATGTGCTGTTGAATCTCCTCATGGCTTGTGGCTGCTCAGTGGGAATTGCTAGCTACAGTTTCCACAGGATGTTACCCACCTCCTGCCATAACATCAGCGGGGGATTAGTGGTAACCCAGCCTTTGACATAGTTTATCCAGGATTTCGCTGAATTTAAAGCAGGGGATTGGCATCAAATCTACCTTTCCCTGTCCTTCTTGTAACAGGCTGACAGAGGCTTCAGTGCCACCTCAGGTGAAGGAAGAGAAGTGTTATCATTATTATTTCCCAGTTGTTTCAATTAACTATCGGTAACCGCATTACAGTGTGACTTGCTCACAAGTGTTAGTACATTATTGGGAGTGTGGGAAATCAATTTAAAGGTATACACAAATGCTTATTTACCTCTGAATACTCATTTTACATCTTGTGTGAATATTTGTGTTGTTTAGTTAAGAAGTTCCTTCAAGCAAGCATTTGGCAAAAAGAAGTCTCCTAAATCTGCCTCATCTCATTCGGATATTGAAGAAATGAATACCCCGGATTCTTCCTTACCTTCTTCCCCCAAGTTTACTCACAATGGATCTACTCCCTCAACCCCAATGATGAGAACATCTCACTCCAACTCGCTGTACGTAGACCTTTATTTATTACCGAAAGCCAAAAACCGATGTTTGCTTTTCATTGGTCAGTTCTGTTTATTCCTGGGCAGAATGTGGCCATGTTTAATGGTCATGTGTGTAACTGGCCCCTAGTGTATCAGCTATATTGCTAACCCATAAGATGGAGACCAGTCAAGCAACAAGCTAACATGGGTGTGCGGCGATGGTGGCACAGTGGTAATGTAACGGGATTAGTAATCCTGAGGCCCAGGCTAAACCTTTGGAGACACGGGTTCAAACCCTGCTCCGGTAGCTGGTGGAATTTAAGTTCAATTATTAAATCTGGAATTGAAAGCTCGTCTCAGTAATAGTGACCATGAAACTATCATTGATAGAAAATTTACTAATGTCTGAGAGGAAATCTGCCATCCTTACCTGATCTGGCCGACACGTGACTCCAAATCTAAACCAATGTGGTTGACTCTTAACATCACTCTTCAATTCCCCAGCAAGCCATTCTGTTCAAGGGCAATTAGCGGTGGACGACAAATGCTTAGCATTGCTCCACCATGTTGGACACCACTTTGAAGAACCATTGGTTGAGGGTAGAAAGGGCACAGGATGTAATTTGGGTCGGGGACTTCAATGTCCATCACCAAGACTGGCCCGGTAGCACCACTACTGACCAAGTATTGAAGGACGAATTTGCCAAACTGGGCATATGGTAGGTGGTGACAGAAGGTTCAACAGGAGGGGGGAATCTACATGGCTTCATCCCCACTGCTCCAGCTGCTGCAGGTGCACCCGTCCATGATAATATAGATAGGAGTAGCCACTGCAATACAGCAGACACAGTGTGCTGGAGATAGAATTAAGTGTTCCCACAACTAGCGGGTCAAATAACGACTCTACAGTCCTGCCACAATCTGCCATGAATGGTGATGGACCATGTTACAACTAACAGGAGGAGGAGACTCCACAAATATGCCAATCCTCAATAATGGGGGTTTGCAGCACCTCAGTGTAAAAGACAAGGCGGAAGGATTTGCAACCATCTTCAAGCAGAAGTACTGTGTGGGTGATTCACCTCGGTCTCTTTGAAATGAAAAAATGAAATGAAAATCGCTTATTGCCACAAGTAGGCTTCAAATGAAGTTACTGTGAAAAGCTCCTAGTCGCCACATTCCGGCACCTGTTCGGGGAGGCTGGTATGGGAATTGAACCGTGCTGCTGGCCTGCCTTGATCTGCTTTAAAAGCCAGCGATTTACCCCTGTGCTAAATCAGCCCCTGTGAGTTTTAGCCTCATAGATGTCAGTCTTCAGCCAATTTGATTCACTCCATTTGGTCAATAAATGACTGAAAGCATTGAAGACTGCTGGACCCTGACAACATCCCGACTGTACTGCTGAAGACCTCTGCGCCAAAACTAGCCGTGCCACAGCTAAGCTACTCCAGTGAAGCTGCAACACAGCTAACAATGTGGAAAATTGTCCAGATATACCCTGTCCACAAAAAGCAGGACAAATCCAAACTGGCCTATTACTGCCCCAACAGTCTACATTAATCATCAGCAAAGTGATGCATCAATGGGAAAGGTTTAGAGGGATATGGGCAAAATGCAGGCAAATGGGGTTAGCATAACTGGGCTTTTTGATTGGCATGGACCAGTTTGGGGCCGAAGGGCCTGTCTCCATGCCATAGATTCTATGATTAGCAACTTTTCAGATACTGAAGCAGCTCGTGCCTGAATACAACGAGAAATGGACAACATTCAAGCTTGGGCTGATAAGTAATATTGATGTCAACAGGTGCTAGGCAATGACCTCCAACAAGTGAATCTAATTATCTCTCAGTGACGTTCCACAGCATTACCATTGCCAAACCATTAACTCTTTGGAAGCTACCATTGACTAGAAACCTAACTGCACCAGGCATATAAATATGGTGGCAACAAGAACAAGTCAGAGCCTGCGCATTGTGAGTGACTGACCTCCTGACCCCCTGAAGCAAACAACACATTGATGACCATCTTAATCTCTTAAACATTTGCTTGTTTAATGTAAAAGCAAATTACTCTCCGAGAATTTAGGGTACTGTTTGAATGGCTGCCAGAGATTCAACATTGTTAACTCATTTTCTGTGGTCTATTCATCTGCAATGCTCTGTGCTATTCTCTGGCCTGGTACATGGGAATATTGTGGGGTAGGTTCCACTTCCTAAAACACTGATCATACAATGGCATCAGAGCGATGCTGACAGAAAGCTTGGCCTTTCTGTAGTCACAGAGAGGGTAGAGGGAATTCTCTTTTGCTCCACATTTCTTTTTTTAAATAAATTTAGAGTACCCAATTAATTTTTTCCAATTAAGGGGCAATTTAGCGTGGCCAATCCACCTACCCTGCACATCTTTGGGTTGTGGGGGCGAAACCCACGCAAACACAGGGAGAATGTGCAAACTCCACACGGACAGTGACCCAGAGCTGGGATTGAACCTGGGACCTCAGCGCCGTGAGGCAGCAGTGCTAACCCACTGCGCCACCGTGCTGCCCTTGCTCCACATTTCTAATGGTGACATTACACTTACCCTCTAAATGTCCATTTATGGAGCATTTGTTTTTCTTACACCATGTGTATGAAGGAAAGGAAAGTGGTTTCCTTCTGGGAATTTGGAAGGTGTGAGAGTGCCCAGATATCTCGCACTGCTGGTTGTCAGGGTAATACGTGTCATGTCACTGTATTGTTTGATATGTTCGAACTGCATAATGGCGTAAATTCTCTGATTAAGGAATGATGGTTCATCAGCTCATACTGATTTCATGATGAAATGCTACATGGGACACAAATCATGGGGCTGGCGTGTGCGATCCTCCTGTGGGCAGGAACATTGGCAGGTGGACCAGTAAAATAGGGCTCGTGCCCTATTTTTATTGCTCCATGTCTGAAAGCAATCAATGGGTTCATTGCTTCTGATGATCAATTTTGAGTAAGAAGCTCATTGTCATTTTATAAGTCGGTAAACATTGAGTGTAAACGATTTAACAAAGCATCTAATTGTGGTTTCCTAGAGTGGGTCACTGTTTTCAATTCTTCTTGATTGAAAGGATGAATATACACTCAGGACTTTTGCCCCCTTTCTTTTCTCAGTATCTCTGATTGCATCGATGGTGAAGCTGAGACTATTATACAGCTCCGGGGCGAGCTAAGAGAGAAAGAGATGAAGTTGACAGATATTCGGCTTGAGGCACTGAGCTCTGCTCACCAACTAGACCAGCTGCGTGAAGCCATGAACAGAATGCAGGTGAGCTGGCTTGCCTTACACTGACAAATGTGATGAGGTAGACAGATCAGGTGCTTTTCATGCATCGGTGCAGACTTGATGGGCCAAAGGGCCTCCTCTGCTGTACTATTCTGTGAATTGATTTGTTTCTAAAATGTGGTTTAATTTATCGTAACTCGGCCCCGGGTGTACGTTTTCCAAAGCCACTGCTCTCTTATCTCTTACTGAGTGCCTTTAATACTGGGAATCAATCTAGTTGGGTCTCCTATAACTTCATCCAGGGCCTCTAGATCAAAACATCCTTCAACAAAATATTAACATTGGTGTAATAGTGCAGGCAGTTGAGGATGTGGGTTTTTGTCTGCGACGCTGTCTGTTTATCTCAATGCTCTCTGAGTGACTCAATGCCAAGGATTGCACAGGGTAAATAGGAAAATTTGGAAAGCAAGATCTCAGAGGCCCCCATTTCATATTGGTAAAAGCTTGGATTCAGCTAAGAGCTGAGAAGATTACAGTGGGGCCCAGTAAAAGATGGGTGTTTTAATGGTGACCTATTCTTCCGCAATTATTTATTGGATACTTTTTGGATACATTGCCCAATTCATCCGATCACGTTCGAAGTTGGACCAGTCGAGATCGGATCCCATCCAAAGGATAGAGATAGAGAAATACAGCACAGAACAGGCCCTTCGGCCCACGATGTTGCGCCGAACTTTTGTCCTAGGTTAATCATAGAATTTTGGACAATTTTTCATGGCCAATCCACCCAACCTGCACATCTTTGGACTGTGGGAGGAAACCGGAGTACCCGGAGGAAACCCACGCAGTCACGGGGAGGATGTGCAGACTCCACACAGACAGTGACCCAAGTCGAAATCGAACTTGGGACCCTGGAGCTGTGAAGCAATTGTGCTATCCACAATGCTACCGTGCTGCCCTTAAAAATTTCAGTCTGGTTGGTATCACGACAAAGCTGGGAACATGAGGCCCTATTTTACACGCCGTGATGTACTCACTTGTGAAGACGTGATGATTTTGGGGGAATCACATGTGGTCGTTCCACCCCCGGCAGGGGAACACCACCTTCAGGAGTGCGCCAACCCGGGGAAAACTTAAGGTGAAGGTGCTGGGCCGCAGCTGTATTTGGTGGCCTGGTATCAATAAGTCAATCAAGGACTTGGTGCCCCCATGTCAGACCCAGCAGTCATCACTCCTGTCAACCAGCATCCAACCACCCCTGAGAATGGCCAGGCCGTCCTTGGACCAGGGTCCTTGTAGACTATGGAGAACCTTTTCTGGGCCGAATGTTTTAAATCCTGGTTGATGCCCACTCGGGTGAGGAGATGGGCTGTTTCGTATGTTGTTAAGGTAGTTGGCAAGACACTTAAAGAGCATGTGGACCACTTAAGGAGCTGGCGGTTGGTGGCCCCTGGTCCAGTGAGGGTGGATCCTAATGTTGTCGGCAGGGTGCCTGCGGCTGTCCCTGTACAAGAGCAGTCAGGGGTTCAGGAGACGGCCTTACCTGTGGTACATGTGGTGAACCTGCTGATCCAGTAGCCGGTGCTGAGACTGGGACACTGCTACCTGATTGTTCCGATTGTTCCAGGGGCTGAAACACTGGCTGTGGTGTTGAGGAGATCGGTTGGGATTAGGAGGTCCTGGACCGATTGACTCTTTAATGGACTGACCCTCCTATTGTTATCCCTCGTGTACTGTATTGTAAATAGTTATCGTGTTGTTAAGTCAGGAACTTAAAGAACATAGAACATAGAACAGTACAGCACAGAACAGGCCCTTCGGCCCTCAATGTTGTGCCGAGCCATGATCACCCTACTCAAACCCACGTATCCACCCTATACCCGTAACCCAACAACCCCCTCTTAACCTTACTTTAATTAGGACACTAGGGGCAATTTAGTATGGCCAATCCACCTAACCCGCACATCTTTGGACTGTGGGAGGAAACCGGAGCACCCGGAGGAAACCCACGCACACAGGGGGAGGACGTGCAGACTCCACACAGACAGTGACCCAGCCGGGAATCGAACCTGGGACCCTGGAGCTGTGAAGCATTTATGCTAACCACCATGCTACCCTGCTGCCCCAAGGGATGGGATGTGGTAGTGTGGCCCCTTTAAGGGAGTGGGCCCCCGGGTCCATGTGATGGGTGTCTGAGCCAATCTTGCTGGAGCACGTGGGCCCCGCCAATAGCGCACCAGTGTGGGGTCAGGAAGCAGAGGGGCTGGGCAGAGTGACCCCTGGAACTGGGGAGTACATAGATACATAGAAGATAGGAGCAGGAGGAGGCCTTTTGTCCCTTCGAGCCTGCTCCGCCATTCACCATGATCATGGCTGATCATCCAACTCAATAGCCTAATCCTGCTTTCTCCCCATAGCCTTTGATCCCATTCGTCCCAAGTGCTACATCTAGTCGCCTCTTGAATATATTCAATGTTTTAGCATCAACTACTTCCTGTGGTAATGAATTCCACAGGCTCGCCACTCTTTGGGTGAAGAAATGTCTCCTCATCTCTGTCTGAAATGGTTTACCCTGAATCCTCAGACTGTGACCCCTGGTTCTGGACACATCCACCATTGGGAACATCTTCCCTGCATCTACCCTGTCTAGTCCTGTTAGAATTTTATAAGTCTCTATGAGATCTCCCCCTCATTCTTCTGAACTCCAGCGAGAACAATCCTAAACTAGTCAATCTCTCCTCATATGACAGTCCCACAATCCCTGGAATCACGTCTGGTGAACACCTGTACAGAGTTATCCCGTGACAATATTGTACTTGCCTTTTATCTTCCTTAATAAGCCCCTTTTGGTTTACACCGTACGCTTCCAGCATGTTTGTCTCGAGCCACTGGAGCAGCATTCAGGATTACTCTGGAGACCAAGCTAGAATGTTTCTCTTGTGCCTTAGTGCCTGGAACTAAACAAAGTGCTTCATGAAACTCCACATTTTCAACCATAAAGCCCTTACTCAGAGCCAATTCAACAGGAAAACGGCCTGTAAATTGTAGCTCAGAGGTGACCATTCGGCCCAACTCGTTTTGCTTCAAGCTGCAATTAATTGCTGATCTTATGATGTTCAGTTTATTCTTTTAGAAAGAAGCTGGAATGTTGCTGAAGAACGAGATTTCCTTACTCTTGATTCTGCCTTGAGCCCCTCAGAGAGACAGTAGCAATGCCTTGGAGACCGGCCAACCTTTCTTGCCTACTGTCCCCAAGTGGAAGGAAGCCTTTATTATCATCAGCAGGTTATCAGAGAGCTGTGTGTGTGAAATAGATTAGCCAGAGGACATTTGGAAAGCCCATTTGGCTGTGTTTGGCCAGATGTGGCTGCAGCTGTTTTTTTGGTGGGCAGAGTGGGGTGGATTTTGTGATTGGTTCCCCAGCCATGAGCCCTCGCCACAGGAAAGCAAAACAACAGGGTTGCTTGTTGTCACAAATATCTGCACCGCTATTGTTTAAATAAGCTAGCAAACAAACAAACAAAGTGATTGTCAGTCAGCTGTACATTTTAAAACAGTACAGCACATATAACAGCTCTTGATTCAGGATTGCTTCCCATCAGTGCTTTGTGCTCATTGAAGGTTAACCTAGAAAAGCATTGTTTTGGCGGCTTGTGTAATTTTAAGTTACTTTTCTCTCAATGGTTTGCTTTCATGGGATCAAGTTGATCAGTTTACCAATCATTGATGAATAACTATCTATTGTTAGCTAATTTGAAACACTATAGCCTACAAGGCTACGCACCATGTGCTGGAAAATGGGATTAGAATAGATAGATGCTTGATGGCTGACAGACACAATGGGCTGTAAAATTCTATGCCACTCAGAAAATTAGTCTGCTAAAAGTTAATCACAGGTGTGAAATACAAAACAAAGTCTAGGGCTAATGTTATTATAACCCATTCAACAGCATTTTCCAAATTAACAGTTTGATTCTTAATAGTATTCACTTGTGTGACCATATCACGGAGAAATGGCATTGCCCAAGAAGGCAGTAGCATTCCTTTATCAATATAAAAATTTATGATGAGATAATTGCTAAGACTGGGATTGAAGGATTCAGAGGTTATGGCGGGGGGCAGCAGAAAAATGGAGTTGGGGCCACAATCCAGTCAGCCACGATCCTAATGAAGGGCAGACGGGCTGAATGGCCTAGCCTCCTATTTCTCACGTTCCTATGGAAAAGGGATGGAAATGAGGGGAGGGTTTCATTCTAGTGTTATCCGTAAATCCATTAGTGCGACCCCCTCATTCGAACAACTTCAGAATCCGACTTTAGGGGTGAGATTCTCCATTCCCCGACGTCAATTTCATAATCGACGATCGGGCGAAGAATCCCTTTTGCTACCAAATCGGGTCAGTGCCTGTTTTCAGAGGCTCCACCCCCTCCACAATGGCATCATCGAGGAGCAAGCCACACGCCGTTGGGACGGCCTCAGGACGTTACCGGAAGGCCCTCCCCCGAAGCTCCGCCCTCGATGGGCCGGGTTCACAACGGCGTGGTTCACTTGTGCCCTCAGTTTTCATGAACCTGTCGGCTGCAGACTGTGTCCAGCGCCGCCTAGTCATTGCCGGGGGGGGGGGGGGGGGGGAATCTGTGCCGCTGTCCGGGGTGGTTTCGGTGAGGGCTGAGGGGACTGGCAGGTCATGTCTGCACGCGGCCACCGCCATGTTGTACGGTGCGGCCGCTGCGCATGCACGGCCACGGACCCAGCCATTCTCTGGCCATTTAGTTTGGGAAGACCTTGTGTTTTATGTGGCACGGCTCTGGCCCCTCACCGGTTGGAGGGTCGGCGCTGGGTCCTCACCGATTTTTTTCATCGTAGAACTAGACACTTCCTCCGGACATAGCCTCAAAACCGGAGAAACCAGCCCCAGGTTTTAATAAAATATTTTCTTTCCTTGACTCCAAGATTTTGCCAATACATACAAACTTCAGCAACTTTGCTGCTCATGTTACTCATTCGTGGTTTCCTATTACCGAAGCCAATTTGATTTCTTTTGAGACGATCATGTGAGAACATAATTCACTTGAGAAATATTCATTGATGCACTGAACCTTTTGTTTTATGGAATCACTCCAGATCTTCCTGTGTAACATTTAGAATTACATGGCTATTCTAACCAAATACTATCTTCCCCCCAAGTACTAATCTCGTGATGAGTTGGGGTGCGTGCTCATCCGTGTTGTTCAGATTCCAGTTTTTCAGAGGAAACCTTTACGTACTCGCACAAGGGAGTAGTAAATAAGCAAGGCAAGATAAAAGTGTTGAATAGTGGCATTGACAGCTGTGGTTCAATGGGTAGAATACTCGCCGCTGAGTTGACAAGAGTCAAGGTTCAAGCCCCAATCAGGAGCTTGAGTGTAAAAATCAAGGCTGCCACTCCAGTGCGGCATTGAGGGGGCCCTGAACTTTCAGAGCTGCTGTCTTTGGATGAGATATTAATCCGAAGCCCCCATCTCCCTTATTGGATGGATGGATGTAAAATATCCCGTGACACTATTTCGAAGAAGAGCAGGGGAATTATGTGAAGTCTCTTGGCTAATATTCATTAATGCTGTTTGTGGGATCTTTCTGTGCACATATTGGCTGCTCTGCTTCCTAAATTACAACAGCGACTACACTTTTTTAAAAACTACATTGGCTGTAAAGTGCTTTGAGACGTCAATTTGAGTGTGAAAAGCGCCATATAAATGCAAGTCTTTTTAATGCTATATAAATGCGTCTTTTAATAATAATCTTTATTAGTGTTACAAGTAGGCTTACATTAACACTCAAATGAAGCTACTGTGAAAATCCCCTAGTCGCCACATTCCGGCACCTGTTCGGGTACACAGAGGGAGAATTCAGAATGTCCAATTCACCTAACAAACACGTCTTTCGGGACTTGTGGGAGGAGACCGGAGCACCCGGCGGAAACCCACGCAGACACAGAGAGAACGTGCAGACTCTGCAGAGACAATGACCCAAGCCAGGAATCGAACCTGGATCCCTGGCACCGTGAAGCAACAGTGCTAACCACTGTGCTACCGTGCTGCCCTTTAATGCTGCAAGTCTTTTTTTTCTTTGTAATCTGTCTTGTAAAATGCTTTGAGTGTGCACCACTGCGATTGTGAAACAAGTGTTTGTTTAACATAAGGGGTGGGATTCTCCCGTACCCGGCCGGGGTGGGGGGGTCGGAGAATCCTGCCCAAGGTCTTTTGCACCATTACACAGTGCTTTAAAAAAAAGCACATGTGGCCTTGCTTTAATATTTAAATCTTTTTTTCTTCTAGACTGAAATTGAAAAGCTAAAGTGTGAGAATGACCGATTAAAATCTGAAACCCAAGGCAACTGCAGTCGGGCCCAGTCCCAGCTTTCCATCTCTTCGTCCCCTCGTCAGTCACTCGGACTTTCCCAGCACAGCCTTAACCTGACCGAGTCCACCAGTCTAGGTATGTGCAACTCTGAAGTCGCCAATTTCTTTTGCCGTATTTGCACCTAAAGTATGGATTACGAGAGTACCCATTGCATATTCAATGATGGACACGTTGTAGGTCTCAGATTGAACATTCTGGCTGACACTATCAATTTTGGTGAATTACTATTTAACTTGGCATCATTTCAAACACATTGCTGTGACACGGTGTTGCCGGAGTGTCATCGTATTGGTCACGGCTCCCCGTTCATCACCTAATTCAGAATTGTTTCGCCCCCTCATGTCTAATTCTGTAAATGCAGTTCAACCTGTATTGAATTGAGATCAGAAATACAGGGGTCATTGACTGAACCAGCAAAATGTTCATCTTCACTTTTGTCTTCCCATGTTTCCATTTCTCATTGATGTTCTTGTTGAGCAGATATGCTACTTGATGACAATGTAGACGGCTCAGCTCGCAAAGAAGGCAGGCACGTAAAGATAGTAGTCCGCTTGCAGGAGGAGATGAGATGGAAGGAGGTAAGTTGAAGGTGGCCAGTTCCATTGCTGAAAATACTCATGACAATATGCAGCTGCAAGGTGACACGGTTAGTCAGCAGTGACCAACATTACCTGGGAGAATTCAGCTCCCAAAAGGATTAGAAGCCATGACGGAAATATGTATTGTCTCCAGTCATGTTGGGGCTTATTATCATGCTTAATTAAAATTCAGGTAAAGGGTAGAGTTGCTTGCTAGATCACTTCAGAAGGCATTGAAAGACAATTATTCAATGTGTGACTAGAGTCATGTTTTGACCAGACATGATATGGATGGTGACTTCACTTTCCTGGAGAACATGAAATGAAAATGAAATGAAAACCGCTTATGGTCACGAGTAGGCTTCAATGAAGTTACTGTGAAAAGCCCCTAGTCGCCACATTCCGGCGCCTGTCCGGGGAGGCTGATACGGGACATTACTGAACACAGGGAATTTTTACAACAATCTACTCTCAAGGTCATTTATTTTTCTGGTGTCTGCTCACACGTTACCAGATTAATTAAATTCAAACTCGCAAAATGCCAAGGTGGCATTTCAACCCATGACCTTTGGGTTCACCTGTCCAAAACAGTAACCATCACAATGCTATACTCAAGCTCTGAGCACTTTAACGGCACAAAATTCCTTGGAGACCCTCAGTATGTGCCAATTGTTAAGTGTCACTTCAAGCGTGTGCATTTGTCAATTTTGTTTTCCCATTTACATAATATTAATCTCCACTGTCATCGTCCTCGGGGTCACCATTGACCAGAAACTGAACTGAACCAGCCATATAAATAATGTGGCTACAAAGCAAGTCAGAATATTGGGATTGGGATTACAGCATGTTGTTGGTCCGAATGAAGAAAGGTTTACAGTCCATTTGAATGCCTTTCATGCTGTTGCAGAATTCCATGAATTTTCTTTTTCTTTTATTAGCCAGTCTTTTCTGAGCAGAAAAATAAATGACGATGTGAAAACAGGTTTTGCTGATTGTAACGCTGGTTTGGTCCTCTTCTATGAAGCTTTAGTTTCATCGGTTCAATAACCACTACGATTGGATTACATTGTTCAAGGAAATACTGATCTGTTCCTTACTCCACCACAGGAATCTCGAATCCGCCAGTATATAGTCGGCTGCATTGGGGTCAGTGGGAAGACAAAGTGGGATGTCCTGGATGGCGTCGTGCGCCGTCTGTTTAAGGTGAGGAAAGCTCAAGTGATGAAACAAAGATTCGAATGTGTCACCACTGGTTCGGCAGTTTAGGAAGAGGATCTTCAAAGGTTTCTTTTACGTGGACAATGTGCATTAAGCAAAATATGGAACAGCTCTTTCAGGCCAGAAACTACTCCTTTTACAATTGGAGTTACCAGACTGTTATTAGTAACTTTACATGACCACAGTGGTTTGAAATTTACTTTATCATTTCCCCCTATTTTGCTTTTGCCTTAATTTTCACCCTTTTCTCCCCTTGTCTGCTTCGGTTTCACCCCCACAACCCAAAGATATGCGGGGTAGGTGGATTGGCCACGCTAAAATTGCCCCTTAATTGGGAAAGAATAATATTTACGTACTCTCAATTCAAACAAAATTCCATCCTTTCCCTCGACGTGCTGATTCCTCACTCGGCCCTCTAACACCCCTGCAGGGAATGCCTGCAGGCTATTTGACCTTGGGCGGCATCACAGCTGAGTTTGCTCCCGTCCTCATTGGTGTCTCTACATGTGAACTGTTTAGCGGCAGCCTGAGTTATTACCAGCCTAGAAAAGCCTATGAATTAAAATCACATGAGTTCACAGTCATTACTATAGTTACTAATAAGGAAAACCAATGTCCTTATAATGGAAGGAGTGTTGTGCAGGAAATCACATGAGTTTAGATTTCAACTTTTGTGTTGAGACAGAAGTGTGTAGCGCAAGTCCCACAATTTGAAAAGTATGGCAGTGCTTTAAAATGAAGCAATTGGACAATGTTTTTTGTTACATTTATCTGAATAAATAATTTTCCCTGACTTCTCATTGTGCTTGAACACATCAGCTCAAGTGTAATAGTCAATTCAAATATGAAATTCTAGTTTCCTTCTCCAGTTCACAATACAAGGTTGAACCTAATTACGCTATCTTTTACAGGAATACATTATCCACGTGGATCCAGTCAGCCAATTAGGCCTAAACTCGGACAGTGTGCTGGGCTACAGCATAGGAGACATCAAACGCATCAATAATATCGATACACCTGAACTGTTACCCTGTGGCTATTTAGTAGGAGAAAGCAACACAATCACAATGTCATTGAAAGGTATGAACATTAATAGGAACATTATTCATTGTGTAAAATTCTACCTGATTTTTTTTAATGTGAAGTTCTGGAATCCAGACGTGGAGGCTAAACGTAACCCGCAGTCTCTCAGACTTATCTGAGAGGCAAATTTGTAACTACAAGTTACTGATTTCACCGATAAGCACAGGAACAGAGAAGGTTAGTTCCCTCAAGGCTGCTGTTTCCTGACGTCCCCTGCTGATTATGCTGAGCATTACTGCACCATTCCACAGGCGACTGTAGTTAGAATTTCTAAATACAATTATGTATATCCTTGAGTTTGATAGGTTCAGACATGTAAGCCCAGAATTTTTAGAAAGCCCGCCAAAACCGTAATACAGCATTAAAATGCATAGTGCAGTGTAATAACAGCATAATGCTGATTTTCCATGGGAAAGATTGAGAAATAGGTGATTGGTGCATTTTTACCTGACACTGAAATGTCATTGATTTTTTCTGCAGATTCTCGCTGCTGCTGCTTGACAGAGTCTGATGGTTCACATACAATAATGCAGAGCACATCATTCTCTGAATTAATGTCAGCCCTGAACAGGAGAGAAATTTATATGTAAAATTTTAGACACCGCAAGACTTATTTCTTTTTTTATAAATTTAGTATACCCAATTCATTTTTTCCAATTAAGGGGCAATTTAGCTTGGCCAATCCACCTACCCTGCACATCTTTGGGTTGTGGGGGCGAAACCCATGCAAACACAGGGAGAATGTGCAAACTCCCCACAGACAGTGACCCAGAGCCGGGATCGAACCTGGGACCTCAGCGCGGTGAGGCAGCAGTGCTAACCACTGTGCTGCCTAATGCACGATCAATTGCACGAAAGACTCAGATTGGGACAACTGTGGCTTTATTACAGTCAGATGCGTGGCCTCCTACTGCAGCTGGCGAAATGGCAGATCAGAAGGAGGACACTCATATTTATACAGCTCCTTGTGGGCGGAGCTAGCCGGCAGGGGCTACCGGCGAACCTGTAGTGCAGGTCCTACCTTACATCCCCTAATACAGGTGCACACAGTGGATCACCACACTGCCCTAACTTAGTCTTATTTCTGGTGTTTTATGGTAACTTTGCTGAGCAGTTTGAAAAATAATTTTCTTCACTGAGACCTACAATGTAATTCCTGTACCTTTGAACGCGGCAGAATGATTGCACACTGAAAAATTTAAAAGTTTCATTTCCTCAAGCACACTGATTCATGTACGTAGGTTATGGTTCCAGGATTTCCAGCTTAAATTTTAACACTTTAACTTTTAGTAAGGGGATAAGTTTGTCGCTTTCCTCAGCATTGTTATTTTAAACCTGTATTCCTGACGTGGTCTAATAGAAGTTTGCAAGAAATATTGTTCAACACACAATGAGAAGATTGGTGTAAATTTCAAAGTAAATTGCCGGTTACACCATTTCAGGAAATTTGGACAGTTCTCAACAACTTGTCGATTTCTCTGTGCTGTAGATTCTGTGAAAGGTTATCAATGATATAGAGCACAGAAGGAGCCCATTTGGGCCATTGTATTTATGCTAGCTCTTTCAGATAACTGGTCAGTTAGTCCCGCACACTCCCATCCCTGCTTCTTCCCTTTTAACCTTGTAAATTTTCCTCTTTCAAGTATTTATCCAGTTACTACCTAATCTCGGTCAACTAGTCTTTCAGCCTGTGAATTGTAGATCATAATAACATAGTTATGTCACATTACAAGTGTTGTTCCAATTTTGGGAGATATAATGCAAGTTGGAGGTTCAGGCAACAGAACTAAACCTAGTTCAAGGTTTGGAATCTACATTAAGATTGGGCATGAACCGAATGTTCGAATGCTAATACAAGTTACCACGCTGGTCACAGACACCAATTGTTTGACTGATTATCAGCATAGAACCTCTCTTCATAATGGAATGCTATTGCCCAACACACCAAGCAGAGGTGAGAAAGGTCAAAGTTCAGCTTCTTCAATCCCTCTTGATTTTACTCGCTTATATTTTTGTTGAAAGATTTTTATCCTTCTCTCATGCCAGTATTGTAATGATATGCATATTGACAAGGATGTAAAGAGTTCACAAGTTAATGATAATGCTTCCTCCCACTCGAGGGAACCACAGATCAGTCATATAAATATCAGCAGGGTAGCATGGTGGTTAGCATAAATGCTTCACAGCTCCAGGGTCCCAGGTTCGATTCCCGGCTGGGTCACTGTCTGTGTGGAGTCTGCACGTCCTCCCCCTGTGTGCGTGGGTTTCCTCCGGGTGCTCCGGTTTCCTCCCACAGTCTAAAGATGTGCGGGTTAGGTGGATTGGCCATGCTAAATTGCCCGTAGTGGCCTAATAAAAGTAAGGTTAAGGGGGGGGGGTTGTTGGGTTATGGGTATAGGGTGGATACGTGGGTTTGAGTAGGGTGATCATGGCTCGGCACAACATTGAGGGCCGAAGGGCCTGTTCTGTGCTGTACTGTTCTATGTTCTATGTTCTATCATGTGACTCAGGGATTCTGGGATTAGAAGATGATTGGATGATTAGGAGTTAAGAGTTTGGAGAGAGCTGGATAAGAGTGTCAGACATGGAGAGCAGTTGTATACTTGAGAGTTCTGTAAGTTAGAGATAACATAGTTTTATACAATACTTTAGGAATATGAACAAATCTTAGTTAGTATGTAATAAATTTATAGTTAGTTCGTTAACAAAGCTGTGTGTTCTTTATTCAACATTACGCATCTGAGCCATCAAGGTAAAGCAGAATAGAGAATACAAGAAGTATCAGTAGGGTTGGCATTGTGCCCTGCAAAGCAATCCTCCAATGCTATATTGTGTAAATGCACTCCACGTTGTGGAACTGAGTAATTCAGATGTGACGTGCCCCAGTGTTCATCTGAGGATCAGTGTCCAAATGCGCTGGAACATTAGCAGAAATACTGTCCAGTTATTCTTGGAGGTAACAGCATGGGCAAGTCCATTTGCTGAGGGGAGATGAAGGATTGGTGTGATCCGACAGCATGGTCAGCTCAGCCGACTGCCCACAGGGGAGAAATAGGTCAAGGACAAACACAAAGGGTTGTCTCAACCCATTAAACCAAACTTTGGGACAGTCCTTGCCATCAGGAGGGGGAAGGAGAGAAGGGGGAGGAAGGGAGGGAAGGCAGGATGGGGGAAGGGAGATGATGGAAGAAGTTGTTACGCTTTATTCCAGCATTACAAAAGAGTAGGGCAGCATTATTAGAACATAGAACATAGCACAGTACGGCACAGAACAGGCCCTTCGGCCCTCGATGTTGTGCCGAGCAATGATCACCCTACTCAAACCCACGTATCCACCCTATACCTGTAACCCAACAACCCCGCACCCCCCTGCCTTAACCTTACTTTTTAGGACACTACGGGCAATTTAGCATGGCCAATCCACCTAACCCGCACATCTTTGGACTGTGGGAGGAAACCGGAGCACCCGGAGGAAATCCACGCACACACGGGGAGGACGTGCAGACTCCGCACAGACAGTGACTCAGCCGGGAACCGAACCTGGGACCCTGGAGCTGTGAAGCATTTATGCTAACCACCATGCTACCGTGCTGCCCTCATTATTATTTGAATATGCTGCATAAGCAGAATCATCAGAAACAATTCAGACATTTCAGGTAGAAAGAAAATTTATGTTGGTTTCAGTGTTCGCTGTAATTCAAATCTGCGATGAGTGTAACCTTGGCTGGGATTTTTCTGAGCTGGTAGGAATTCCACTACCAGGGCAATCAGCCCAGCAGTGTCACTGATAGTAGCGACCTTTGCTGGGGCTACACGTACCCGAGAATGACGGGTGACTTGGTTGTCGAAGGGGGAGGCCGTTGCTGGAGCAGGTCCCACTCAGGACAGAAGAGCACCCAAAAAGGAGGCCCCAGTGGAGCCTGCTGGAGGCCCCTGGTTTCCCTGGATGGTCTCCCCACACAGCGACAGGCTCAATTGATCTCAGGGCAGGCAAGTCGTCTGCCATCTTACCCACTGCTGGCAAGACAGCCTGATGGTGGGAATGTGTGATGCATGTCAGCCGATGCCTGGCCACTATTTTGACACATTCCTGCCTCCGAGGCAGGAAGAAGCTGGTAAAACCTGGTCCTTTATCTCAATGTCCATACAGATGTTTCGACCTCTTTTATATGCTGTTTCCTATCTCAAAATTATAATTGAGAAAGTTACCAGTAATAAGTCTGAAAAAATGTAAAACTTCTCTGTGATAAAGCCAGTGTTTAACAGTGTGGGGAATGTAATGGCAATGGATAAGTGACATTTTTGTGTGGTTCTTCAGAGGTTTAGTGAAATGGAGAAAAGTGTATAAATGAAATGACATGCTGCTTTTAGAAAGAGAAAGCATGCCTTACTCCTATCCTTCCTTTAACCCTTATCAATTCTGCTCTGTCCCTCAGGTTTGACAGAACATAGTTTGGATTCTCTCGTGTTTGAGACACTGATCCCAAAGCCGATGCTGCAGCGTTACGTCTCCTTGTTGTCTGATCATCGGCGGATCATTCTGTCAGGACCAAGCGGTACTGGGAAAACCTACCTGGCCAATCGGCTTGCCGAGCACATGGTGCTCCGGGAAGGGAGAGAACTGACAGATGGAGTCATTGCCACCTTTAATGTGGATCACAAATCAAGCAAGGTGACAAAATCAGTTTGTTCTAATTCTTGCCCAGTTGTATATTGTTTAGAGTAAGGGTGATGTAATAGATGTTGCTGATCATGTGGAATTTACAGTACAGAAAGAGGCCATTCACCCAACAGATCTATACTATACTGACGCAAATCTTCAAAGCATCTGCGCTGTATTTGTTTCTTTACTCTTTGATTGGATGTGGGCATCATTGGCAGGGCCAGCATTTATTGCCCAACCCTAATTGCCCTTGACTTGAGTGGCTTGCTAGGTAATTTCAAAGGGCAGTTAAGAGTTAAACACATTATGTGTGACTCCAGATTCACAGTAGGCCAGACCAGGTAAGGAGAGCAGATTTCCTTCCCCAAAGGACATTAGTGAACCAGATGGGTTCATAGGGGGGAAAAAAGCAGCTGCCGAGGTGGAATTTGAGCATTAGCCTGGGCCTCTGGATTACTAGCCCAGTAATATTACCACTATTCCACCATCTTCCTGAAATATGCCTCAACTATTCCCTGTGGTAGCGAGTTCCACATTCTAATTACCGTCTGGACAGACATTTCTCTTGAATTATTTGTTGCATTAATTAGTGATTATTTTTATTGATGGCTCCTCTGAAGTATTCTTGACCACTGTCCTGTCAAACCAATTTGGAATTTTACCCACCTCCATTAGGTGACTCTGTAACCTTCTGTATTTTAAAGGAAAGAGTCCTGCCTGATCAATCTAACCTCACAGTTCTGGCACCAGTTCCCGTACCAGCCTCCCCGGACAGGCGCCGGAATGTGGCGACTAGGGGCTTTTCACAGTAACTTCATTGAAGCCTACTTGTGACAATAAGCGATTTTCATTTTCATTTTGCATCTGTTTTTTCACCTTCACCAGTGCCACTCTATCCCGTTTGTAAAAGGAACACCAGAAAGCTATTCCCTACATTGGTGGAAATTCTGGGCAGCTTCTTCTGTCAGCAAATTCTACCATATTTATTGGAATGTTAATACCGCGACCTGCGTTGTATCAACTACACTGCAAATTGTTGCCCTTTTGATCTATTGAAGCAAGAGATAGTGCAATTAATCAACAGCTAAAAGTTCCCCGGCAGCCCTTAGTCAAGCCATAAAGTTTTACAGCACACAAAGAGGCCTATTGGGTCTGCGCCTCTCATCAAACAGCTATCTACTCCAATCCCATTTTCCAACACTTGGTCCATAGGCTTGTACGCTGGGGCGTTTCAAATGCTCACCTAAATGCTTCTTAAATATTGTGAGGGTTCCTGCCTCTGCCACTCCATCAAGCAGTGAGTTCCAGACTCCCACCACCCCGGGTGAAAATATTCCCCAAATCCCCTCTAAATTTCCTGCCCCTTACCTTAAATCTATGCCCCCTGGTTATTGACCCCTCCACTAAGGGGAAAATTCCTTGCTATCCACCTTATCTATATCCCTCATCATTTTGTACACCTTGATCAAGTCCCACTTCTCTGCTCGAAGGAAAACAACCCCAGCCTAACCCGCCTCTCTTCATAGCTGAAATGCTGCAGGCCAGGCAACATCCTGGTGAATCTCCTCCGCACCCTCTCCAGTGCAATCACTTCCTATAGTGTAGTGACCAGGACAGCACACAGTATTCCAGCTGGGGCCCAGCGAGCGTTTTATACAGCTCCATCATAACCTCCCTGCGTGGGCAACACGGTGCGCAATGGTTAGCATTGCTCCCTCGCAGCGCCGAGGACCCAGGTTCGATCCCGGCTCTGGGTCACTGTCCAGGTGGAGTTTGCACATTCTCCCCGTGTTTGAGTGGGTTTCGCCCCCACAACCCAAAGATGTGCAGGCTAGGTGGATTGGCCACGCTAAATTGCCCCTTAATTGGAAAAAATTAATTTGGTACACTAAATTTATTAAAAAAATAACCTCCCTGCTTTTATATTCTATACCTCAACTAATAAAGGCAAGTATCTCAGAAGCCACCTTAGCCCGCATATCTACCTGTCCTGCTGCCTTCAGCGATCTATGGACAGGCACACCAAGGTCCCTCTGATCCTCTATACGTCCGAGCGCCAGACCATTCATTGTGTATTCCCTTATCTTGTTCGTCCTCCCAAAATGCATCACCTCACACTTTTCATGGTTAAATTCCATTTGCCTCTGTTCTGCCCACCTGGCCAATACATCTATTGTCCTGTAATCTAGGCTTTCCTCCTCACTATTTACCACACCACCAATTTTCTTGTCATCTGCGAACTTAGATCTCCTACCTCTCAAGACTGAACTCCTGACAGTCTGTACTGTCAGGTCACTTGACTCTGTGAACAGGGTATCTCAGTCCAGCCCAATCCTATCCTCACCGGATGATCACATGTGGTGCCGTTGGACAGCAAACAGGAGTAACAAGTGCAGCTAATTTTTCGCCATTCGGAGCAGAGAGTTGTCACAGTCTGCTGCCTAGGAGGCTGGGATCAGTGAACTCAGTACTGTGCACAGATTAACTCTGCAACTCTGGACCAGCTAATCATTATCCATCGTTGGGGCAGGGTATCCCGTGGATATACAAAACCTATTACCTAAATGTTTTGCAGATTTTACGACGTATGTGCTAAGCACTATTGGATCATAGCACATTTCTGATTGCCGGCCAGATAAATTGGTATGCAAGTCATATGTCACGGACCATAAATAAATCTGTCGCTCAGTTAAAACTGTGATGAAGTTATAAAATTTAACAGTCTCTCAATGTTTGAGTTCTTCTCACTTTCGATGCCATGTTTAAGCACTTCCTGTATAGTGTATTGAGTCCGTAATCTTTTGCACCATTATTTCTCTGTTATATACCAGAGTCAAGATCTTGCAGATGCAGTCGTCCATTGTTGTCTTCATAATAAATTATGCATATTTCAGCTCATCTTGAAGAAAGCACTAACTTTGCAAAGGTTAAAAACGAGATCAGATCAAGAGGGCACAGGTTTAACGTGATTTGCAAAACAAGCAAATGTGATGTGAGATAAATCTTTTTCACACAGCGAGTGTTTTGGGTCTGGAATGCACTGCCTGGAGGTGTGGTGGAGGCAGGTTCAATCGAGCCAGTCATCAGATGATTATTTGTTTCGAAACAATGTGCAGGGGTTACGGGAAAACGGCAGGGGAATGAATGGCACTCAATCATGATGCTCTTTTGGAGAGCTAGTGCAGACGCAATGGGCCAAATGGCTTCCATCTGCACCGTAGTGGGCAGCACGGTAGCATGGTGGTTAGCATCAATGCTTCACAGCTCCAGGGTCCCAGGTTCGATTCCCGGCTGGGTCACTGTCTGTGCGGAGTCTGCACGTCCTCCCCGTGTGTGCGTGGGTTTCCTCCGGGTGCTCCGGTTTCCTCCCACAGTCCAAAGATGTGCGGGTTAGGTGGATTGGCCATGCTAAATTGCCCGTAGTGTCCTAAAAAGTAAGGTTAGGGGGGGGGGGGGGGTTGTTGGGTTACAGGTATGGGGTGGATACGTGGGTTTGAGTAGGGTGATCATTGCTCGGCACAACATCGAGGGCCGAAGGGCCTGTTCTGTGCTGTACTGTTCTATGTTTTTAAGGTAAAGATAGATAGTTTTTTGAAGAATAAAGGGATTAAGGGTTATGGTGTTCGGGCCGGAAAGTGGAGCTGAGTCCACAAAAGATCAGCCATGATCTCATTGAATGGCGGAGCAGGCTCGAGGGGCCAGATGGCCTACTCCTGTTCCTAGTTCTTATGTTCTTATGTTCTATGTAACATTTCTGTGTTTCTGTGGTATCTATAAAACCAAGGAAACCATACTATTGTTCCTGTGTTGCAAGCATTGATCACCAGTTGTGTAGATGTTTGAGAGTGCAGAATGACATGAGCCATTCTTGTTTTTCAGGAGCTACGTCAGTATCTTTCGAACCTTGCAGATCAGTGTAACAGTGAGACCAATGCAGTTGATATGCCGAGTGTGATCATCTTGGACAACTTGCATCATGTTGGTTCCCTTGGAGAGATCTTTAATGGCCTTTTAAACTGCAAGTACCATAAATGGTAACGGTCTTATTTATCTTGGTTTGCGTAGTTCAAAACTCTACTTTCCTGTTCGACCGCGAGTCATGACACATGCCGTAGCACAATAGCACTAGCGCTGGCAGCCTTCCAGTACTTTACCTGCGTGTTTCATTTACAAGTCTAGCCAGTGAATGTCGGCAGTGTATCACATGTGAACCAGTCCCTACTTGCACAGATTTTAGTACAGTTACCTGGAAACCAGTCAGGAGTGGGACAACTGCCTGATTTGCATTCCCCCTCCCGGTTATGTGAAGAATTGGTGGGAAGACATCCCGCTGACACTGCCAGCCCCACATCCATTTCACACTCGAATGAGCGTCAGGTGGCTGCAGGCAGGAGCTCCTCCCCTCCCTCGGGCAAAAGTCCCGCATTAGTGGCCGGCGGCTCGCTAATCCCTGTGGTAACAGAAGTGGAACCTCCGGAAAACACCGGAACCTAAGTCCTGGGACTGGATGGAAAGGTTTGTTTTTGGGGTCCCAGGGTGGGGAGGATAGCGACAAGGCCTGGGGAGGTGGAAAGTGAGCGATTGGGATGTTGGGGGTAGAGGTCCGGGGGGGGGGGGGGGGGGGGGGGAGAGACAGGAAGGAGGTCCACCAGTAACTGGTGGACCTTTATAGGCACACGACCAAAGTTAGAAGGGGGCTTCTGATGGGTGTTACCCCGCTATGGGCAGCACGGTAGCACAGTGGTTAGCACTGTTGCTTCACAGCGCCAGGGACCCAGGTTCGATTCTCGGCTTGGGTCACTGCCTGTGTGGAGTCTGAACATTCTCCCCATGTCTGCGTGGGTTTCCTCCGGGTGCTCCGGTTTCCTCCCACAAGTCCCGAAAGATGTGCTATTAGGTGAATTGGACATTCTGAATTCTCCCTCTGTGTCCCCGAACAGGCGCTGGAGTGTGGCGACTAGGGGGCTTTTCCCAGTAACTTCATTGCAGTGTTAATGTAAGCCTACTTGTGACAATAATAAAGATTATCATTATTATAAACTCACCCAAAAGCGGACTCATAGAATCCGTGCAGTGCAGAAGGAGGCCATTTGGCCCATCGAGTCTGTGGGAGGAAATGGAGCACCTGGTGGTAACCCACGCAGACACGGGGAGAAAGTGCAAACTCCACACAGGCAGTCACCCAAGGATGGAATTGAACCTGGGTCCCTGGTGCTGTGAGACAGCTGTGCTAACCACTGTACCATCCCACTCTTATTTTCTTGTTGAATTGTGCCCATATACTTGAGTCAGGACACCAGAGAATTTACCGCTTATTTTCAAACAGTGCTTTGGGAAGATTTATGCTTAGCTGAATTGCAGATGGGAGCTTGATTTTTCCATATCCAGTCTCAATCGGATCCTAAGAAGGCTGCATATATATATATATTTATTTGCATTGAGAATGTGGTGGTGCTCCTTCCTCTTGAGTTACTGCAGTCTACATGGTGATGGTCTCTGGAACTTATTACAATGGAGTCGCTTGCTGGCCCCTGAGGGCAGCTGGTGTGGGACCGGTGCCACTTTGAGACAGGACCTGGTAAAGACAGCAGGTTCCCTTTCTAAGACTACTCGTGAACCAGTTTGCGTTTTTTTTAAATGCCAACTCATGATTACTTTAACAGGGGCAGCACAGTGGCACAGTGGTTAGCACTGCTGCCTCACGGCGCTGAGGTCCCAGGTTCGATCCAGGCCCTGGGTCACTGTCCGTATAGAGTCTGCGCATTCTCCCCGTGTTTGCGTGGGTTTCACCCCCGCAACCCAAAGATGTCCAGGGTAGGTGGATTAGCCAGGCTAAAATTACCCCTTAATTGGAAAAAATGAACTGGGTACTCTAAATTTAAAAAAGAATGATTAATTCAACGGATATCTGTCTGCTTTTTATCCATTCCAGAATTTTTCACCTGAATTCAAATGGTTTCCCAGATAATTGTTAACATTTGACTATCTATTTTTCAGCCCTTATATCATTGGCACCATGAACCAGGCGACATCTTCCACTCCTAACCTCCAACTCCATCATAACTTCAGGTAATGTCTGCACCCCAACAGACTGGATCTCGCTTTAATTTGTCAAAGTTCCACATTGTTTTCTTATGTTCAGGGCACCCGTCAACTCTTGTCAGATTTTAGAAGTTGTTCTTATTAAGATCAATGTTTCAACACCCAGCCAGTCTCACTGAGGCCTCTCTTTTGGAATTAATGATCATGTAATCCAATTGCTAACCACGGGTACACAAGCTCACCAACTCCTTGTCAGCAGGAAGGCAAAATAAAAGGCTGAGAAAAACAGTCGCAATCTGAGTATCTGAAGCCAGAATTTAGCAAACTGTCCACAGACTCAAATTGTAGCCTTCTCCCTCACTGCTCTGCATGGTTCTGTATCTAACCATGAACAATTAAATGTATTTTCATAGAAGGGACCCATGGTGATGCATATATTGTAGATTGGTATTTAGAGAATGTGGGCTTGGATTCTTATGTGTGAAATGGAACATTACCTCCTTTTGTCTATGCTTACTCACACGTGCTC
Organism: Scyliorhinus canicula; assembly: GCF_902713615.1. Lineage (NCBI taxonomy): Eukaryota > Metazoa > Chordata > Chondrichthyes > Carcharhiniformes > Scyliorhinidae > Scyliorhinus > Scyliorhinus canicula. Next base: position 191,649,072 of record NC_052154.1, on the reverse strand, counting down.
TCACACACTCACTCGTGCTCTCACACACTCACTCGTGCTCTCACACTCACTCACTCACACATGCTCTCACTCACTCACTCGTGCTCTCACTCACTCACACGTGCTCTCACACTCTCACTCACTCACACGTGCTCTCACACACTCACTCGTGCTCTCACACACTCACTCGTGCTCTCACACTCACTCGTGCTCTCACACACTCTCATACATTCACTCGTGCTCTCACACTCACTCGTGCTCACACACACTCACTCGTGCTCTCGCATACTCACTCGTGCTCTCACACTCACTCGTGCTCTCACACACACACTCACTCGTGCTCTCGCACACTCACTCGTGCTCTCACACTCACTCATGCACTCACACACTCTCACACACTCACTCATGTTCTCACACTCATACTTGCTCTCACACGTGCTCTCACACACTTTCACACGTGCTCTCACATATCCCCACAAGTACTCTCACACACTCCTATATATGCACCGACACATGTCCTCACACACACTCAAGCACACTTTCTGCATGTGCTCTCACACATACATTCGAACTCCCACATCGCCCGGGAGGGGGGGGGTGAATCCCGCCCTGCCACTCCGATCGCGGCTGCCAAATTCTCCGCTGCTGGTTTTTCAGCGGGGCGGGGATCACGTCGCACCGGTCGGGGGCCGTTGGCAATGCCCCCCCCCCCCCCCCCCCCCCACCCCGGCGATTCTCCGCTCCCCGATGAGTCGAGCGGGCGCCCGTTTTTTGGCCAGTCCCGCCGGCGTGAAATATACAAGGTCTGTACCTGTGGGACCTAGATCTGCGGGCGGCCTGCGGAGTCCTCGGGTGGGCGCGGGGGGGATCCGACCCGGGGGGGGCCCTCATGGTGGCCTGGCCCGCAATCGGGGCCACCGATCTGCGGGCGGGCCTGTGTCATGGGGGCACTCTTTCCCTCCGCGCCGGCCTCTGTAAAGCTCCACCATGGCCGGTGCGGAGAAGAAACCCCAGCGAATGCGATGGGATCACGGCAGCAGTTCTGTGCATGCGCCAGAACACGCAGGCGCTCCCGCGCCAGCCGGCGGAGGCCCTTCAGCTAACCACTCCTGCACCGGCCTAGCCCCCGGAAGTACGGAAGTGGGTCAGATTGCATATGGTCTGGGGTGAGCTTGATATGTCACATGACCTTTTCTTACATCATGCCTCCTTGTGTTGCGTGTGGGTCTTCTGACACGTCTCCCATGTGCTCATTGGTGCCCACTATAAACCTGAAGATCAGGGGATGGATTGTCCGCGTGTTTCTCAGCGGTGCACCGTTTGCACACGGCAGGATTCTCTCTTCCCGTCGCTTGTCAATGGGATTTTCCATTGATGCCACCCCACGTCACCGGGAAAAGCGAATCCCGACGGCCGGAGAATTCCGGCCCAGATAGTCAGGGACTGGGAAGTGAATTATAGAATTGGCTACTTAATCCCAATCACTGCAACTTGAAAACTGAAAACTCTGGCTGAAGAAACCTAAGTCTGTTGAACTTCAGAAGATGGACAGTTTTATTTCTGTGTTACAGGTGGGTTCTGTGTGCTAACCACACTGAACCAGTCAAAGGCTTCTTGGGCCGCTATCTTCGCCGGAAACTGATAGAAACCGAGATCAGTACCAGAACGAGAAACACTGAACTAGTCAAGATCATTGACTGGATCCCCAAGGTCTGGCACCATTTGAACAGATTCCTGGAAGCTCACAGCTCCTCTGACGTCACCATCGGTAATTATCGCCTTGATAGAATTGGCAAAACTACTTACTTTACTTTGAAACAAGGGGCTGGTTTAGCACAGTGGGCTAAGGCAGCTGGCTTGTAATGCAGAACAAGACCAGCAGAGTGGGTTCAATTCCCGTCGCAGCTTCCCCGAACAGGCGCCGGAATGTGGCGACTAGGGGCTTTTCACAGTAACTAGAATTATAGTTAAATAGAATTTACAGTGCAGAAGGAGGCCATTCGACCCATCGAGTTTGCACTGGCCCTTAAAAAGAGCACCCAACTGAAACCCACGTAGCTACCCTATCCCCGTAACCCAGTAACCCCCACTTAACGTTTTTTTTTGGATACTAACAACAGTTTATCATGGCCAGTCCACCTAATCCGCACATCTTTAGACTGTGGGAGGAAACCGGAGCACCCGGGGGAAACCCTCGCAGACATGGGGAGAATGTGCAGACTCCGCACAGACAGTGACCCAAGCCAGAATTGAACCTGGGATCCTGGAGCTCTAAAGCAACTGTGCTAACCACAGTGCCACCATGTCTTCCCTAAAAGGACATTAGTGAACCTGAAAGCTGTTTGCATCAATCGATGGCCATTGTCATGATCGCCATCACTGAGACGAGCTTTATACAGTAGTCCCCCGTTATACCGCGCTCCGCAATACGCGATATACGGCGGGGGGCTTATGGACCCCAACTGTCAGCTTCCCTCTCCAGATCAAAGTGAGCCGGCCGCTGAAATTGGCACTGCCGGCTGCTCTCTCCCTCCAATCAGCCGGCAGTGTCAATTTCAGCGGCCGGCTCACTTTGATCCGGAGAGGGAAGCTGCTCTCTCACTGAAACAATCAGCCGGCCGCTGAAATTGACACTGCCGGCTGCTCTCTCCCTCCAATCCAACTTTTAAGTTGTTAAAAATGCAGCAGTGCTTGTTTTAATTAGATCCACGATGGGGGTTTTAAATTTATTTAAAAATCTATGCATGCGCTTCCCATTGTGAGTCTACGGGGGTCTGACCTCTCCCCCCGCCCCCGTAGACTCACAATGGGAAGCGCATGCATAGATTTTAAAATAAATTTTAAACCCCCATCGTGGATATCTGCAGCTCGGTGGCTGTCTTGGAACCCAACACCCGCGTTATAAAGGGGGACTACTGTATTCCACACTTATTAATGAATTTAAATTCCATCAGCAGCCATGGTGGGATTTGAACCCATGTCCCCAAAGTATTAGCCGTCTTCTATTTAAAAACTCAGAGCATTTTCTTCCTCTAGATTTCCTGGATGCTCAAAGACAGAGACAACCAGAAAAGGTTGATAATATCTCACCCACAGGCAGTCATTGTGTGGGGTGGGCTAGGATCTGAAGGCAGGGCCCTCTTATTGACTTCAGACTTTCTGGCTGATCATCTCCATTGAGAACCAGAGCTACCCCAAACGGAGCACTTCAGAAATATCCACCTACCCTGCACATCTTTGGGTTGACGACGATGTCCACAATTACCTTATGAAGGGCAATTCAGAACCAGAGCAATGCGCACATCCCAAGAATGAATAAAAAATATACAGGCGGCTGACATAATGAGCCTTTACACTGTGAACTTCACTTTGGCATCACTTCAGTTTTCTATGAGGAAGAATAGTAACAGTTGAAGTTGCAGTTACATGTTTTTCTTGGATATTAATTACTTTTCTTCAATATATCAGTGAAAACCCTCACGCGCCATTTTAATTTCATTTCTAATTGTTCAGGTCCTCGACTGTTCCTGTCCTGTCCAATGGATGTTGACGGATCGAGGGTTTGGTTCACAGACTTGTGGAATTATTCCATCATCCCGTATCTGCTCGAGGCAGTCAGGGAAGGGCTGCAGGTACGTAATGGCCATGGGCTCAGCCTCGTTGATCAGAATGCCAAGTGGAGTTCACACGAATTGCTGATGAACCTTTTGCGCGTGAAAAGCGGTCTTTCAATAAAATAGTCATTCAATAAAAACAAGGCCAGTGTTCAAGTGCATCAACCCCTGTTTTTTTGAAGAATAGGTGGTTGTCAGAAAGAGCAATGTGAGAACGGGGCAGATACATTGGATTAGGATCACAATTTATTTGAATGTTAAGCCTCTACAATAAGTGTTCTGACTGTTTCTGTAAGTTTGAAATGACCCTTTAACTTTGTCCAGGCTTGAGATCGACCAATGCCACACTCTGTCAATCAAGTAATTTGCAGCTGACTTTATCTGTCCACGAGTTAACTAATACTGTTTCACAATTGCCATTCAATGTGAATTTATTTTTAGTTACCAATCCTGCTTTAAGAGTTACCTCAGCAGCGGGATTCTCCGGTCCGCCAGTCACGTATTCCTGGACCCTGGGTGGCAGCGGCATTCTCTGTTCCCGCCATCTGCCAATGGGATTTCCCATTCTGGCCACCCCCGTACCAGGTGGTGTGGGTGCCCTGCCATCGCGAACAGAGAAAATTGCCAGCGGAGAAGCCAGCTGCTGATGTTTACTTCCGAGGATAGCTTTAGGGTGGAATTCTCCGCCGTATCATTTGGCCGATAGTCGAAAAATTAAAGGGCTGCTGGGGCAGCAACTTAGTACTTGAAAGATCGGGTGCCTTTTTTAAAGGCCGATCTCAAATAAAAAATAGAATAACCCCCTGCAGACAACACTCCCACCTGGCACAGAAACCGCCCCCCCCCCCCCCCACAACACCACACCCCCAACAGAACACCCCCTCACAAAGACACGTTACCCCCACCCTGGGGCACTGCTCGGGAGTGACCCTCTCCCGCCTGAGTGATGCACTCACCTGAACTCCTCTGGCAGGTTCTGCTCACCAGGTACACGCCTTGGGAGACCTGTCATTGAGTCAAAGTTTACAGCCCAGCTTGACCATGCCACCTGGTTTTTAACCATGAAGCTAGTCCCAATTACCCACATTTGGCCCATATCCCTCTAAATCCAGCTTTCCCATATAACTGTCTAAATGCTTTTTAAAAGACAAACTTGTACCCGCCTCTAATACTGCCTCTGACAGCTCGTTCCAGACTCTCACCTCCCTCTCTGTGAAAAAACTGCCTCTCTGAACCCTTTTGTATCTCTCCCCTCTCACCTTAAACCTATGCCATCTAGTTTCTTACTCCCCTGCCTTTGGGAAAAGATGTTGACTATCTCCCTCATCTGTGCTCCTCATTATTTTAAAGAGCTCGAGAAGATCACCCCTAAGCCAACTACGTTCCAGGAAAAAAGTCCCAACCTCTCCTTGTAACTCAAACCCTCAAGTCCCGGTCATAATTCAAACCTACGCAAATCGATTATGTGACGGGGGGATTATCAGGCTTAGAGGGCTGATAATTAGATGGAAATTCATTGTCACGGGATTCCCGATGTTGAACGTCAGGATTCCCGTTGTCACTGGCGGGGGGCGGGGACAATCACGGCATGCCTTTATGGCGGGGGTGAAACTCGATTTGGTTCCCCCGCCAGATTTTCCGTGATGCCACCCGATGAAAACAGGAGCGGAAAGTTCCTCGCCCCTCGCTCCATCTGCTTAGTGTTGGTAATGTGCGGTCAGTTAAAAGGGATATTTTTCCTTCCCTGGTTTCCTTGAAATGTAATAAATCCTTCTTGTCTTGTAGCTGTATGGAAGGAGAGTTCCTTGGGAGGACCCAGCTAAGTGGGTGATGGAAACGTACCCGTGGTTGGCTACCCCACAGCAACATGAGTGGCCCCTTCTGTTACAGCTGAGACCTGAAGATGTCGGCGTTGATGGATTTATGCTCACCAGAGAAAGGGGATGCAGTAAACAGGCCCAGCAGAGTGACGCCGAGGGAGATCCCCTTGTGAGTTGGCAAACGATTAACAATCCAGTCGCAGTAGCCATGGCAACAAACTTCGGAACCTGATAGATCCTAAGAGCTCAGTTGACAAATTTGTTTCCTGGGTGCCTTAGCTGTGAAGCTGTTTGATGTTCTCCCCGTTTTATTGAGAAACAAATTTGATCAATGCTTCAAAGAGAGAAACAAACGTTGTCCCAGATCACATGGCTGCCAGGTGGTCATGCCCCACATGATGGGCTGGGGGATCCCAGTGCAAGGACTCCACGGAACTGCCCAGGACGTTTCAACTTCCGTTGGGCAATTCCTCTGCTTCTGGAACCTTCCGAAAGAAAGGATTTACACCAGTCCTAACTCATACAACTGACCTTCCCTCCCATACCCTCAACACCTCCCACCCCCGCTCCTCCCCCCCTCGATCACACCCCTGACCCCATGACTACACCCACAACTCCTGCCAACTCCTTGACCATCTGACAGCTCCCCCCGGCGACCCTACTAACATCCCAACTACTGCCCCTGAACCCCAACCACCACCAATCCCCAGACTATCCGCCCTCCCTCCCCTCCCCCCTCACCCATTCGCATGCCACCCGCATCCATCCACCTGCCACCCAAACCCTCTCGCCCACCAACCTGCCATCCTACCCCTCACTTGCCTACCTGAAACCGTACCCCCCCCGCTCACGTACCTGCCACCCTACCCCTTTACCCACTGGCATGCCACCCTACCCCCTCACCCACCCACTGACCAGCCTATCCCATTACCCACTTACCTGCATCTGCCACCCGACCTTCTCGCCCGCTTACCTTCCCTCCTAACTGGTCGAAGTGGCTGAGGCACGTTTAAACCAGAATACCGCAGCTGGTGCTGTAAAAAGAAGCGCGGCCTGGCTTCTTTTGACAATCCTGTTCCACGAGGGAAGTACCCCAGAAGTAGGCAGGCTCCACATTTCTCAGGAGACTCAGTTTGGAAGTCCCTGTGAGAAATGTGGTGCAGGATCCGGTGCACGGTGGGCAAAAAGGAATGGAATAGAAATCCGACGGTGATGGCCATTTTGGGGAGGATTCAGCCCAAAAAGAATCATTTGTTCCTTATCTCTCTGATAAACAATGTAGAAGGGAGGTTTAATTCAGTAAAGAAATTATAAAATGGCTGTTTAAAACATCCATAGTCATGTATTTCCTGCACTGGTATTGGATACTGTTTCATTGATTGATGTGTGTCACTGGGCCCTCAGATAGTAGCATGGCTCTGTCTTTGGTACCGCTTATATATTAATTTTTTAATGTTTGTAGCCTCCAATATTTGTCCCATATCTTTGGCGTCCATGTTCAAACCTATACTTCTGTTACTTAGTGGCTCGCCTTTGCACTTCAGTAGCCTCCCCTCCCACCCTCCTTGCGCACCCTAACCTCCGGCCCTCTGTGATTCTCCAGTTCACTGTGCCCTAATCTTGTGGGCAGGGATTACTCCAGGTCTCACCAAACGTGAGCCTGATGTGATGCTCCTTGCGGTGGGCCATTGGGGGTAACCCCTTAAGGGAGTTTCTCCCTAAGTCCACCCAAGGGTGACCCCCCCTCCCCACAATGCACTACCTGCCCATACCCTCCCCCTCCCAGAGACCCCCAGAAAAGGAGAACCCCCAATAGACCACCTTAATATGGAGATTCTCCCCCAGGGCCCCCCTTAAGAGGGAGATCAGCCCCCCCCCCCTTCCCCAGGAGTCGCCTTAATAGGGAGACCCCCTCAGGGACCCAATGAATAGGGAACGCCCCCACCCCTCCCGGGACCCCTAACTGAAGAAACCCCACATAGCGATCCTCTAACTGAAGGAGCCCCCGCCCCTCACAGAGAACCCCGAGGGAAAGGAGTCCCCCCCCCCACAGAGACCCGATACCAAATGAACCCCCCACAGAAACTCCCTAACTAAAGGGACCTCCCCTCAGGAATCCCCACAGAGACCCCCCGAACTAAAGGTCCCCTCCCCACAGAGACCCCCTAACTAAAAGGACCCCCATCAGGAACCCCCACCGAGACCTCCTAACTGAAAAGACTGCGACCTATTAAGGGGGGGAATCCCCCGATAAGGGGGTCCCAGGTGGGGTCTCCCTATTCAGGCGATGGGTGGGGGGGGGGCTTCCTAGTTGGGGAGTCCTGGTTGTGGGGTGGGGGGGGTGTTGGGTCACTCCCACACTTGGGGGAAGGGGGAGACACCCAGACAGTTGAGGGTGGGGCTGATTTGTGGTATGTGGGGGGGGGGGCTGATTTGCAATGCAGGGGAGGGGGTGGTGGGGTAGCCAGCTGCGAACATCACTATTGGGCCGCTTGTTTGAAACGGCAGACTGATAGCGGGATTCCCTCGGGGACCCCTCGTTTTCCTCGTCATGGTCTTAGGATAAGAGGCAGCAAATTTAAAACAGAGTTTTAAGGATTGTGAATCTGTGGAATTCGCTACCCCAGAGTGTGGTGGATTCTGGGACAGTGAGTAAATTTAAGGAGGAGTTAGACCCGTTGGTAATGGGTTGAAGGGCAGGACGGTGGAGTTAAGGCCAGGATGGGATCAGCCATGAGCGAATGGCGGAGCAGACTCAATGGGCCAAATGGCTTAATTGAACATATGCACAAAGGGACTTCCCAAAAGTGTCTGGTCGATGGGAATCATCTCTAATGTAACTTTTTCCTTTGAAACTGCTTTAGACCCATTGGATAAGAGCTTACAATAAATGGTGCTTTCAGGTAAAGAATAAGAAAAATCACAAACTGAAGTGCAGATGTCCCATTATGACTCTTAAGTTTCTACACTGGCAAATCTCTCTTCATTTATAAACTGAGAGCGTGAATGTTCAGTCAGTTCCTAATACAAAGAATGGTCACTCGATGGGCATCAAGGGATATGGAGAACAGGCAGGAATGTGGAGTTGAAGGCCAAGATCATCCGGGATCATATTGAGTAACGAAGCAGGATTGATGGGCCATATGTTCTACTCCTGTTCTATATCTTGTGTGCTCTAATATACTGAACATATTCAATTATTCTTCCTTTGCAGATGAATATGTTAATGAGGCTACAGGAAGCTGCAAATTACTCAAGTCCCCACAGTTACGACAGTGACTCGAATAGCAACAGTCATCATGACGACATTCTCGATTCATCTCTCGAATCCACTCTTTGATCAAGTGTCCTGCTAAAATAATCTTGCCACTTCGCTTCAGTGTTTCTCTGAATATTCCCACGGAACGTGAGGGCTTAAATACTTGACTCAGAAGAGAAACAATCAATAACTCACACCGTTGCATAGAGCTTCAGTTAAAAGAAAATGGGTCTTCATGTACAAGACACTTTAATTCAATTTTAAATATTGAAACCCTGGCGGGTGCAGGTAACCCAAGGGAGACTAAATTTTGGGCTTTTCCCCCCCTGTTTTGTTTTTGTAAACTCGGAACTGCACTGTTTCTTCATTTGATTGCTGGAGGCGTTTACGCCAAGCCAGTGAAAATGTTGTACACTGCATACAAAAGCAGTAACACCTGATTTTAAAAGGTATGGACTGACGTCAATGTGCCATGTACTGTCCTGGAAAGACTTAACCTATGCTGCTCTCAACCAGTCAGCAGTCACTGGACATTCCAACCAACTCCCATCATGATCGGAGAGTGAGGGGTGGTGGTGATGGGGGGGTCTGGGTGGGGGGGGGAAGGGAGGGGGGGGCGTCGGTGGATGCAAACCCTCTCAATTACAGGTGACTTTGGTGCTATGTTACCCACCCTTGTCGCTTTTTCTTGGAGTCCGCTGGGTTTGAAAAAAACCCAAAACTAGCCAAGCTCAGGTGTTTGGTCTTGTGATTTCACCCACAGTCTTCAGAGAGAATGTTTCGGTTTCTTCACCGATTGACCAAGAGCCGACGCTCGAAAAGACGGGCGGTACTTTTCAAGACCGCGAGAAACAGACTGTGGGACGCTTGGTAGAGCCGGAAATCAATATTGAAGATCCCCATTTCCTCCTCCTCTCACTTTCCTCACTGAAGATGCACGCGCACACATTTTGATTGTTACTAAGGCTTGTCTCCTCACCAGGACTGATAACACCTCCCACTGGAATTGCACTTTTCCTTTGCAAAAAAAAAAACACAAAAGAAAAGCTGGATTGAGCTGTACCTCAGCGAAGAAACGCAATCCTTCGGCCAAATCCACGCAAGCCTTTTTTTACAACGTCTGGTGCTGGAAGTAAATGATGCCTTACGCTCTCGCTCTCTCTTTTATACTAATTCTCCCGTTGCTTTCCTTCGCCGTTTTATTTTGTATTGTTTCAGGAAACAGGGCTGGAATCTCATCTCAAAATATTGAAAGAACCGAGACTTTTTCTTTTGGATCGGCGTTGGTTCGAATGACAGGCGAGTCATTTGTTCGAAGCGGGACAAGCAAGGAGGAGAATCGATGATTTCTTCTTTCATAATCAGTGTGCAACTTCGGTGTTGTGTCGTGACGGTGAATCCAACTTCGATAAAACGCTAAACTGCAAATCTGGACCTTTCGTACGAAAGACGATACTATCGCTGCAAAAAAAAACCTTGATGGACACTACAAAGATAATGATGTATAAATATCGAAATCATCCAGTGACTGAGTAATAGACTTTTAATTGAAGTGCTTCTTGTGCTGTGCTGTTGTCCCCTGCTTTTATGTGATGCGTTAACACAAAATCTGGTGTTTATACATTCTGGCTGATCGATGTGTTTCTCTATACCTCAACGGGTTTGTTTATGCTGCCATAATCCTGTTGTTACGAGTTCCCGGTCACAATCTTTTTCAACGGTTGCATTGAAACTATGATGGAAATGGCTCAGTTCAGAATGGGTCAAAGGGTGCGGGCCAGTGCTCGATTAAGCTGCATCTGAGCGTATCCGTTTTGTTTTTGTTCAAATTTGTCATTTTTTCCCCCCAACGCTTCCAGAAGCCTTTCTTTACTTCCCCTTCACATCATGCTGTCTGGTTGTTGAATAGTGTTCTAAGTTTAAGAGGCTATGCAATGTTCATGCTGATTCTTAACAGAAGCCAAAAAAAATAATTGTCTTTTTTTTAATAAAACTGCCAACAATTGTACAGGCGGAAGGAGATTTGTATATGGCTTTGGCTTGATTTCTGGATGGTGTTTTCTGTAAATTTTTTGAGAAAATCTGTTTAATGATGAAATGCTGATCATGATTATTGTACCAAACCCACGTTTGTTACTTGTGATAATTTTTCACATGGTTGTTCAATAGAAAACTCTTTGTAGGTTTAGTGACCTCAGTGGAGCGGTTGTTTTGAATGTGTTTAATATGATGTACATTTTTTTCATTGTAACATAAATTGTAAATAATTGATTACAGTGATGCATTTTGATGACTTTTCTAGCCATTTTTAAAACACTAGGAAATGAGTATTTTGTGTACTGTATGCTGTGTCATCCCATTTGAATCAAGTCCTGGTCACTCATTGGATTCAGTACGGCCTGTACAAGGCCATGCCTCATTTGAGGAATAAATCTAGTTATTGTACCAGTCTTAAATTATTCCTGATTCAATAAAACGAATGCTTATTTATTCAACCCCCCCCCCCTGCTACTTTCAATCTTTTTCTGCCAATCTTTGGTATTCGATAAAGTGAAAGTGGAGCAAAGCAATCGGCCAAATTTTGCGAGCTTGTGTTTTCCGTACTTTCCTCGCTGCCCATTATTTCTACCTTAGCAGAAAACTCAAATAAATCAATGTCTGTAACACTGAATAAATCCTAGAATGGTCAGTGAGTGGCTGGGCTTGCCAAAAGAGTGGGCAAAAGCAAGTAAATCATGTCACAAAATTACAAGTGAACTAAAATAATGCAAATTGCAAGAGGAGGCCATTTGGCCCATCGTCTCCATGCTGGCTCTTTGATAGCGCTACCTGATTACATAGCAACATATTGAAAATAGAAGCAGGAGGAAGCCATTCGAGCCTGATCCCCCGCCATTCATTGTGACACACTGATCCCGCCTTCTGCCCCTCCCCCCATATCCCTTGATCCCTTTGGCCCCAAGAGCTCTTCTAATTCCTTCTTGAAATCACGCAATTTGGCCTCAACTACTTTCTGTGATAGTGAATTCCACATATTCACCGCTCTCTGGGTGAAGAAATTTCTCCTCACCTCCATCTTTTTTTTAAAATTTAGATTCCCCAATTATTTTTTCCAATTAAGGGGCAATTTAGTGTGGCCAATCCACCTACTCTGCACATTTTTGGGTTGTGGGGGCGAAACCCACGCAGACACAGGGAGAATGTGAAAACTCCACACGGACAGTGACCCAGGGCCGGGATCGAACCTGGGACCTCAGCGCCGTGAGGCGGTTGTGCTAACCACTAGGCCACCGTGCTGCCTGCCTCACCTCCATCTTAAAAGGTTTACCCCTTATCCTCAAACTATCACCCCTAGTTCTGGACTCCCCCACCATCGGGAACATTCTTTCTGAGTCTGCCCTATCTAATCCGGTTAGAATTTTATAAGTTTCTATGAGATCCCCTCTCACTCTTCTAAACTCCAATGAAACCGGCTTAGTCCCGCTTCGTATGACAGTCCCGCCATCCCGGGAATCAGCCTGGTAAACCTTTGCTGCCCTCCCTCCATAGCAAGAACATCCTTCCTCAGATAAGGACACCAAAACTGTGCACAATACTCCAGATGTGGCTTCACCAATGCCCTACGCAATTGCAGTAAAACATCCTCATTCCTGTACTCGAAACCTCTCGCTGTGAAGGCCAACACACCATTCGTCTTTTGTATTTCCTGCTGTACCTGCACGCTTACATTCAGCTACTGATGCACGAGGACACCAAGGTATCGCTGAGTATCCACCTCACTCAATTTATACCCATTCAAAAATAATCTGCTTTCCTATTTTTGCTGCCAGAATGGATAAGCTTACATTCATCCACATTATACTGCATCTGCCATGCCTGTGCCCACTCACTCAGCCTGTCCAAATCCTACTGAAGCATCTCTACATCCTCCTCACAGCTCACCCTCCCACCCAACTATGTACCATCCGCAAATTTGGAGATGATACATTTAGTTCCCTTGTCCAAATCATGAATATATAATGTGAACGGTTGGAGTTGTAGCACACATCTTTAAGTGCCCCACTAGTTACTGACTGCCAATCGGAAGAAGACTCATTCCAGCTTTTTGTTTCCTGCCTGTTAACTAACTTTCTATCCATCTCAAGACACTACCCATAATCCCATGCACTTCAACTTTACACAGTAATCTTTTATGTGAGACATTGTCAAAAAGCCTTCTGAAAGTCTAAATAAACCACATCCACCGGTTCTCCTTGGTCAACTCTACTAGTTACATCTTCAAAGAATTCCAGTAGATTTGTCAAGTATGATTTCCCTTTTGTAAATCCATGCTGACTTTGCCTGATTACACCACTGCTTTCCAAATGCTGTGCTATGAAGTCCTTGATTGTGGATCTAGCAACTTCCCTCTTACCGACGTTAGGCTGCATCTGTGGAAAGGAAAGGGAGCTAATTATGGCTTTTACAAAGAGTCATCCAGACTCAAAACATTAGCTTCCTTCTCTCTCCACAGATGCTGTCAGACCTGCTGAGATTGTTCAGTATTTTCTGTTTTTGTATCAGATTCCAGCATCCGCAGTAATTTGCTTTTATTTACAGACATTAGGCTCACTGGCCGATAGCTCCCTGTTTTTTCTCGACCTCCCTATTTGAATATCGGGGTTACATTCATTACCCTCCAATCTGTATTCCAGAGTCCATAGAATTTTGGAAAAAGATAACCAATGGATGTTTTGTTCCTCGGGCCACTTTAAGTACTCTGGGATGAAGATGATCAGGTCCTGGAGATTTATCTGCTTTCAATCCCTTTATCTGCTTAATCTACTTCTCTGCTTTTTCTTCAAGTTGTTGTGTTTATTTTCCCTTCAAGCATTTATACAATTTCCTTTTGAAAGTCTTTATTGAATCTACTCCCAGCAACTCTCCTGGCAGCGTATCCCAGATTATAACAACTCTCTGCATTTAAAGAAAGTTTCCTCATCTCGCCTTGAAATCTGCATATAATAATAATCTTTATTAGTGTCACAAGTAGGCTTACATTAACACTGCAATAAAGTTACTGTGAAAATCCCCTAGCCACCACATTCCAGCGCCTGTTCGGGTACACAGAGGGAGAATTCAGAATGTCCAATTCACCTAACAGCACGTCTTTCGGGACTTATGGGAGGAAACCGGAGCACCTACACAGACATGGGGAGAACGCGCAGACTCCGCACAGACAGTGACCCAAGCCGGGGGTCGAACCCGGGTCCCTGGCGCTGTGAAGCAACAATGTTAACCACTGTGCTACCATGCCGCCCATTCTCTGGTTACTGATCCTTCTACCACTGGAGACAATTCACCTTATCTATTCACTCAAAACCATTCATGGCTTTCAGCATTTTATGAAAATTATGCAAGTTTTCCTAATTTATTGCAATGGTATTGAACCGTTCACACCAGATGGTTCAGGTTCTGCTTCACTCAACCTCAGGAACCTTAGTAAAAACAAGAGGTTTAAAAAATACTTGGTCCAAAGCACAATATGTTAAGAGCCACACTGCTCTTTCTCAAATGCCAGTCATAATGAAAAACAAAATAGCGACACCTTTCAATAACATTTTCAAAGGTTTTTGCAAAAATGTTAATTGAATGTTACTTTCTCATCAGTACAATGTTAAATACAAGTTTAAAGAAACTATAACAAGCCATTTACTTACCATTAAATAGGAGGGATGTGATTGCACTGGAGGGGGTGCAGAGGGGATTTATCAGGATGCTGTTTGGACTGGAGGGTCCGTGCTATGAGGGGAGATTGAATCGGCTGAGGTTGGTTTCCTTGGAGCAGCGAAGGTTGAGAGGGGACCTGATGGAGGTGGATAAGATTATGGGGCACATAGATAGGGTGGATGGGAAGGCAATGTTTCCATTAGTAGAGGGGTCAATAACCAGGGGGCATAGATTTAAGGTAAGAGGCAGAAGGCTAAGAGATGAGTTGAGGAGAAACTTTCACCCAGAGGGTCGTGGGAATTTGGAACTCACTGCCTGAAAGGATGGTTGAGTCAGAAACTCTGGTGACGTTTAAGACATATTTATATATCCACTTGCGCTGTCGTAACCTCTAGGGATATGGGCCAAGTGCTGGAAAATGGGATTAGTGTAGTCATATCTTTGTTGACCATCCTAGATCTAGTCCTGTGCAGTGAGACAGGAATAATTAATGATCTTATGGTTAGGGATCCTCTCGGAAGGAGCGATCATAGTATGGTTGAACTTAAAATAAAGGTGAAGTCCATCACCAGTGCCTTGTGCTTAAACAAAGGAGACTACAATTGGATGAGGGTGGAGTTGGCTAGGGTAGATTGAGAGCAAAGACTTTGTGGTGGGACAATTGAGGAACAGTGAGTGACTTTCAAAGTGATTTTTCACAGTGCTCAGAAAAAGTATATACCAGTGAAATGGAAGGACTGCAGGAAAAAGCAGAATCAGCTGTGGATATCTAAGGAAATAAAGGAGGGTATCAAATTGAAAGGAAAGGCATAAAAAGTGGCAAAGATAAGTGGGAAACTGAAGAATTGGGAAATCTTTAAAGAAAGCCACGAAAAGAAAAGATAAATAGATTATGAGAGTAAACTAGCTCAGAATATAAAAACAAATAGCAAAAGTTTCTGCAAATATATAAAACACAAAAGAGTAGTTCAGGTAAACATTGGTTGTTTAGAGGATGAGTAGGGGATTTAATAATGGGGAATGAGGAAATGGCTGAGGCATTGAACAGGTATTTTGCGTCGATCTTCACAGTGGAAGACACAAATAACATGGCAATAATTATTGGCAAGGAGGCTATGACAGGTGAGGATCTAGAAGCGATCATTATCACTAAGCAGGTAATGTTGGGTCATGTATTGGCATGGATCAAGGTTTGGTTAACTAACATAGCAAAAAATGGGGATAAATGGGTGTTTTTCTGGTTGACGATCAGTGGCTAGTGGTGTGCCTCAGCATTCAGTGTTGGGTTCACAA
This sequence comes from Scyliorhinus canicula, assembly GCF_902713615.1. NCBI lineage: Eukaryota > Metazoa > Chordata > Chondrichthyes > Carcharhiniformes > Scyliorhinidae > Scyliorhinus > Scyliorhinus canicula. The sequence continues at coordinate 191,633,398 of NC_052154.1, read as the reverse complement.
TTGTTCACAATTTACACAGATGATCTGGAGTTTGGGATCAAGTGGATGGATGGAACCAGAACCGGCTTGGCCATAGAAGACAGAGGGTAGCAGTGGAAGGGTGTTTTTCCGAATGGAGGTCTGTAACTTGTGGTGTTCCGCAGGGATCAGTTCTGGGACCTCTGCTCTTTGTAATATATATAAATGACTTGGAAGAAAACGTAGCTGTCTGATTAGCAAAATTGCGGATGATACTAAGGTTGCAGGAGTTGCGGATAGTGATGAACATTGTCAGAATACAACAGGATATAGATATGCTGCAAAATTGGGCAGAGAAATGGCAGATGGAATTTAACCCAGACAAATACGAGGTGATGCATTTTAGTAGATCTAATTCAGGTGGGAGTTATAAAATAAATGGCAGAACCATCAGGAGCATAGAGACACAGAGAGATCTGGGCGAGCAGGTCCACAGATCCTTAAAAGTGGCAGCACAGGTGGAAATGGTGGTAAAGAAAGCATATGGCATGCTTGCCTTCATAGGACAGGATATTGAGTATAAAAGCTCAACAATTCTGTTACAATTATATAGAACGTTGGTTAGGCCACATTTGTAATACTGTGTCCAATTCTGGTCACTGCACTACCAGAAGGACGTGGAGGCTTTGGAGAGAGTACAGAAAAGGTTTACCAGGATGTTGCCTGGTATGGAGGGCATTAGCTATGTGGAGAGATTGAATAAACTGGGATTATTCTCCCTAGAGAGACGGAGGCTGAGGGGCGACCTGATAGAAGTTTATAAAATTATTAGGAGTATAGATAGGGTGAACAGCTGGAGGCTTTTTTCCCAGGGGGGAAATGGCAATTACAAGGGGGCACAGGTTCTAGGTTAGGAGGGAAAGGTTCAGTGGAGATGTGCGCGGGAAGTTTTTTACACAGAGGGTGGTGGTGGCCTGGAATGCACTGCCAAGTGAGGTGGTTGAGGCAGATACGTTAGCGACCTTTAAGACTTACCTGGATAGGCGCATGAACAGACGGGGTATAGAAGGATACAGGCGGTTGGTCTGGATAGGACACAAGATCGGCACAGACTTGGACGGCTAAAGGGCCTGTTCCTGTGCTGTATTGTTCTTTGTTCTTGTTGTTTCCACTGGCAGTTGGAACTGGAACTAGGGGGCATAGCCTCAAAATCAGGGGGAGTAGATTTCAGACTGAGTTGAGGAGGAACCTCTGCCCAGTGAAGCAGTTGAGGCGACCATGTTGAATGTTTTTAAGGCAAAAGTAAAGAGATTTTTGAACAGTAAAGGAATAAAAGGTTACAGTGAGTGGGCGGGTAAGTGGATCTTATTGAATGTCGGGCCAAATGGCCTACTCCTGATCCTAGTTCCAATGTTCTTATGACCAGTGTTGACATGATGGGCCGAATGGCCTCCTTCTGTGCTGTAAGTATCTATGAGTCTATAAAATGGGTCTGACCGATCAAGGTCGGGAGCCATACAAGCCTTCAAAGAGCATCATGTGGCCATAAGTAGCAGACCCCTGTCCAACTGACAGAACGCACAGTGGAAGAAGGAGGTGAGTGCCCTACAATAGGACCCAGTTTTAACTTCCCATTGAACCATTAACATTGAGAATAATTAACTTGTAATATAAATTGTTTTCTGATTAAGGTGTTAATAGGCAATGAATTCAAAAACTGATTCAAACATTGATTTAAACTAGGTACGAATTTTACTATAAATGACGTTCCCTTAGGAACGTTAACATACAGAGGGATCTGGGTGTGCAGGTCCACAGTTCCCTAAAAGTGGCATCACAAGTTGCCAATGTGGTTAAGAAGGCATATGGCATATTTGCCTTCATCAGCTGGGGCATTGAGTAGAGGAGTTGGGAAATCACGTTGCAGCTATTTAAAACCTTGGTTAGGCTGCATTTGGAGTATTGCGTGCAGTTCTGGTCACCGCATTATCAGAAGGACGTGGAAGCTTTGGAGAGAGTGTAAAGAAGGTTCACCGGCCTGGTCTCGAGGGTGTTGGCTATGAGGAGAGATTGAATAAACTAAGATTGTTTTCACTGGAAAGACGGAGGCTGAGGGGAGACCTGATAGAGGTCTACAAAATTATGAGAGGAATAGACAGGGTGGATAGTCAGAGGGTTTTTTACCAAGGGAGGGAGTGTCACTTACAAGGGGGCACAGGTTCAAGGTGAGAGGGGGAAAGTTTAAGGGAGACGATCGAGATACATTTTTCACACAGAGTGGTGGCTGTCTGGAACGCGCTGCCAGAGGATGTGGTGGAAGCAGCACATTAGCAACATTTAAGAGGCATCTGGATGGGTCCATGAATAAGAAGGAATTACAGGGATACGGACCTATAAGGGCAGAGGTTTTTTTATTAGTTAGGGCACCATGATTGGCACAGGCTTGGAGGGCCGAAGGGCCTGTTCCTGTGCTGTACTTTTCTTTGTTCTTTCTTTGTCCTTTGAAAGTTTGCCAATACCGGTAACAATGTTTGATTGCAATACCTGGATTAATATCTGCATTTACTAATTTACCGGATGTCAGTAAATTCATGCAGAATCGGGTAAAAATTAAAAGCATTGTCAAATCTTGACTGGTGCTCCAAAGAGTAAATTAATTTAAAAAACACTTATGGCTTAAAATAACTCTGCTGAATGGAATGGTTTGTGAATTTCCATTTACTTCAGAAGAAGAGTCTTTTGGGCTTCAACCATTAACTCTGTTTCTCTCTCTACAGCCGCTGCCAGACCTGCTGAGTTTATCCAGCATTTCTGTTTTTGTCTGAGAATTTCCTGTGTTTTTCATGCCAGAACCGTAAGACCATAAGACATAGGAGCAGAATTAGGCCACTCGGCCCATCGAGTCGGCTCTGCCATTCAATCATAGCTGATATTTTCTCATCCCCTTCTCCTGCCTTCTCCCCATAACCCCTGATCCCCTTATTAATCAAGAACCTATCTATCTCTGTCTTAAAGACACTCAGTGATTTGGCCTCCACAGCCTTCTGCGGCAGAGTTCCACAGATTCACCACCCTCTGGCTGAAATTTTTTTTCCTTTTCTCTGTTTTAAAGGATCGTCCCTTTAGTCTGAGATGGTGTCCTCTGCTTCTAGTTTTTCCTACAAGTGGAAACATCCTCTCCACGTCCACTCTATCCAGGCCTCGCAGTATCCTGTAAGTTTCAATAAGATCCCCTTTCATCCTTCTAAACTCCGAGTACAGATCCAGAGTCCTCAACCGTTCCTCATACGACAAGTTCTTCATTCCATGGATCATTCTTGTGAACCTCCTCTGGACCCTTTTCAAGGCCAGCACATCCTTCCTTAGATACGGGACCCAAAACTGCTCGCAATACTCCAAATGGGGTCTGACCAGAGCCTTATACAGCCTCAGAAGCACATCCCTGGCGTTGTATTCTAGCCCTCTTGACATGAATGCTAACATTGCATTTGTCTTCTTAACTGCCGACTGAACCTGGACATTAACCTTAAGAGAATCATGGACAAGGACTCCCAAGTCCCTTTGTGCTTCTCATTTCCAAAGCATTTTCCCATTTAGAAAATATTTTATGCCTAAATTCCTCCTTCCAAAGTGCATTACCTCACACTTTTCCACATTGTATTCCATTTGCCACTTCATTGCCCACTCTCCTAGCTTGTCAAAGTCCTTCTGCAGCTCCCTTACTTCCTCAATACTATCTGTCCCTCTGCAGATCTTTGTATCCCATTTACTGACATTTACCGACGAATGGTGGGAACCCAGGAACTCACCTGAAGCAGCTCCTTCCAAGCCCATGGTCGCTACCATCTCATTGGACAAGTGCAGCAGATACCTGGGAACCCCACCACCTGGAAGATCTCCCCCCAGTAATTCACCACCCTGACTTGGAATTATATTGCCACTCCTTCGCTGTCACTGGGTCAAGATCCCGGAACCCCCTCTCTAACAGCACAGAAGGTGTACCTACACCACACGGATTGCAGCGGTTCAAGAAGGCAGCTCACCACCATCTTCTCAAGGGAAATTATGGGTGGGCAATATAAATGCTGGCCTGGTCAACAATACCCACATCCTGTAAATGACTGGGAAAAAAGCTTTAATAATAAGAACTTTAAGAATTAGGATAAAGAGTATAACACAAGGGGTGGAATTCTCCGACCCCCCCGGGGGGTCGGCGGGGGCGGGAATCGCGCCGCGCCGTTTGGCGGGCCCCCCGCGGCGATTCTCCGGCGATGGGCCGAAGTCCCGCCGGTGACAGACCTCTCCCGCCGGCGGGAATCAAAACACCTCTGGTGCTGGCGGGATTGGCGGCGCGGGCGGGCGCCGGGGTCCTGGGGGGGGGGGGGGGCGAGGGGCGATCTGACCCCGGGGGGTGCCCCCACAGGGCCCACCGATCGGCGGGCGGGCCTGTGCCGTGGGGGCACACTTTTTCTTCCGCTCCGCCATGGCCTTCACCATGGCAGGGACGGAATTGACCCCCTCCCCATGCGTATGCGCCGGTATAACGTCAGCAGCCGCTGACGCACCGGTGCATGCGCGGACTTCCGCCGGCCGGCGAAGGCCTTTCAGCCCCGGCTGGCGGGGCACCAAAGGCCATTTGCGCCGGTCGGCGGAGCGGCAACCACTCAATGTGAGGGCTTGGCCCCTAAAGATGCGGAGAATTCTGCACCTTTGGGGAGGCCTGATGCCGGAGTGGTTGACGCCACTCCAATACGCCGGGACCCCCCGCCCGGCCGGGTAGGGGAGAATCCCGGCCAAGATCTCTCCAACCTGCTCTGTCATTCAGCAAGAGCCTGCCTGGCCATATACCGCTGCTCCATTTTCTTGATTTATCCATATATTCCTTCATTCCTTCTGTGCCCCAAAATCTATTAACACCTGTCTTAAAGATACTCTTAAGATTGAGTACCGCGGCCCTCTAAGGCAGAGAATTCAACAGATTCACAGCCCTCCGAGTGAAAAAATATCTCCTCGTCTTGAGTCCTAATCCTGACACTGTGGCCTCTAATCTTGACACTGTGGCCTCTAATCCTGACACTGTGGCCTCTAATCCTGACACTGTGGCCTCTAATCCTGACACTGTTGCCTCTAATCCTGACACTGTGGCCTCTAATCCTAACACTGTGGCCTCTAATCCTGACACTGTGGCCTCTAATCCTGACACTGTGGCCTCTAACTCTATTGCATGAGGAAGGTTTGCTGTCGGTACCAAAGTGCCGCGGTGAACATGAGAAGGAGGAAGGCGAGTCGTGTTCCTCACTGATGAACGTAAGGTTCCCTGCAAGCTAGCTTGGCAACAATGGGAAGAGGTAACTCAACAATGCCCGTGGTCGGACACCACGGACCCAGCAGCAATATAGGAAGAAATTCAATGACTTGACCAGGGTCGCTAAGGTAAGGCACCCATATGCAGCTTGTTTACAGCTTGGGGGCAGCACGGCAGCATGGTGGTTAGCATAAATGCTTCACAGCTCCAGGGTCCCAGGTTCGATTCCCGGCTGGGTCACTGTCTGTGCGGAGTCTGCACGTCCTCCCCGTGTGTGCGTGGGTTTCCTCCGGGTGCTCCGGTTTCCTCCCACAGTCCAAAGATGTGTGGGTTAGGTGGATTGTCCATGCTAAATTGCCCGTAGTGTCCTAAAAAGTAAGGTTAAGGGGGGGGAGGGTTGTTGGGTTACGGGTATAGGGTGGATACGTGGGTTTGAGTAGGGTGATCATTGCTCGGCACAACATCGAGGGCTGAACTGCCTGTTCTGTGCTGTACCGTTCTATGTTCTATGTTCTAAACCCCAATACCAGCAAGCTTTTCCACTCCTGCCTTTCATATTGTTATGACTAAGATGGAAAGAGTGTGCAGTTTATCTATCCCCACTGCTCCACAGGCCACACCATTAGTTTAAAAGTTTAATTCACTCACCAAAATGGCCAATTATCTACCCCAATTATCTACCTTCGCGACTGTTAGACCCAAAATAAAAGAGACTTTAACCAGTTTCTTTCAATGAACTCAGAATGATTGATTCACCGTAAACTAACACTTCTTAAAAACAAGTTCCAAGAATTGGCTGACACATAATTGTAATCTGGAAGTATACCTAGTCCTTTTAAAGTTATGGACTGAACTGATTTCTCTACGCATCTTCTCTGCTGTTGTCGCACTATCCTCTGTGTGCTTCACCCGATGTCTATGGGGCTGGTTTAGCTCACTCGGCTAAATCGCTGACTTTTAAAGCAGGCCAGCAGCACGGTTCGATTCCTGTACCAGCCTCCCCGGACAGGCGCCGGAATGTGGCGACTAGGGGCTTTTCACAGTAACTTCATTGAAGCCTACTCGTGACAATAAGCGATTTTCATTTCATGTCTTTACATTGTATATTTATGTATGTCCTATGCTTTTCACGTATGGAACAATCTGTCTGGACTGTACACAGAACAATACTTTTCACTGTACCTTGGTACATGTGACAATAAATCTAAATCTAAAGTTCCCAGATGCGCACATGCAAAGATCAAACGGAAAAGGTCTCTTCAGAGATGAGCAGTGTAAGAATAGAAGTTAAAAAAATGACATAGGGAGGGATTCTCCAGTTCTGAGAGTGTAGATGCCAACGCAGAATTTGTGGAGTTTCATAACAGCAAGACTGGCGTTGCACCTGAACCGATTCTGCTACTGTGAAGAGGCTAGAACTGGCGCCATGTGGAACACAATCGATTCTAATGGGAATTGGTGCTGAATTCGCCGGTTTCGTGATTGGAAGCCGACAAGGTGCAGCCGTATATACACACTTCACCCCCCACACACGCCAACCCAGCCAACAAGATGGCAGCAAGTTCAGAACTTAAAGCTCAAATCTGCCGTGTGATTGGCAAATAATCGCTTTGCCTTTTAACCAGCCTCCACCCACCCAACCCCACGCCATTGATTCAAATAACTGTAGTGCAAACAAGCACACAGTTCTCCATATTTCAAAAGAACAATCCACTTTGTGAAGACATTACTCACAGTAATGCACATCGATGTATTCTTCTTGATTTTTTAAAAACAAAAATGAAATGAAATGAAAATCGCTTATTGTCACAAGTCGGCTTCAAATGAAGTTACTGTGAAAAGCCCCTAGTCGCCACATTCCAGCACCTGTTCGGGGAGGCTGGTACGGGAATTGAACCGTGCTGCTGGCCTGCCCTGGTCTGCTTTCAAAGCCAGCGATTTAGCCCTGTGCTAAACCAGCCCCTAAAATTTAGAGTACCCAATTTTCATTTTCAATTAAGGGGCAATTTAGCGTGGCCAATCCACTTACCCTGCACATCTTTGGGTTGCGGGAGTGAGACCCACACAGACACAAGGAGAATGTGCAAATTCCACACGGACAGTGACCCAGGGCCGGGATTCGAACCTGGGTCCTTAGCGCTGTGAAGCAGCAGTGCTAACCACTGCGCCACCATGTTGCCCTGACGCATATTCTTCCAATTGCACTCGCACAATGTAAATGCTTCAGTCCTCACAATTGTCTATCCCCTCTTCGCCACACCTGCTGTGTCTTCCTCCTGCCCAGCACACTGTGCTAAAGCTGCCATTGACATCTTCCAACCCTTCAACACTAACACGCTCCCACTCTTTCTGCAGTACAAGCCAGTGCACAGCAGGAGACAAATGTTTGGCTACGGTGGACGAAGAGGGAGAAGGAAAATTACGGCGCATTGCGAGGCTGAGGCAAGTGTCCCATGTAGGCCCACGTTCATCTCCTTTTCTCTTCGGTGATCAGGACATGAATACATTTCAGAAAGATGCAGACAGGCTGGTGGAAAGGGCAGGCACGTGGAAGGTGCAGTTGAAGGCGAAGAAGAGAGACGTGATGGATTTCAGTCGGAAGAATGAGGAGGGGGCAATGGCACAACTTTGCAGGCTGCGAACATGCGAAGAATCTTTGAAGGTGGTGGAACGAATTGAGAAGACTGTGAAAAAAATCCATGTGGGAACTTTGGTTTTCTGAATAGAGAAAGATGACCAAAATAAGGACGTTAAGCTGAACCGTTATAAAGAACAGATTAGGCCTCGTTGGAAAACTGTATCCAGTTATGGCCGCCACATTTTAAGAGGAAGACGACATGGGTGCAGACGAGATTTATTTGCTGTGTGTCAGGGATGTGGGACTGAAGTTACAAGAAGATATTAGAGAAGCTGAGGTTGTTCCCATTAGGGGTGATGGGGAGATTTGAAAATGGTGAAGGGTTTTGATGAGGTGGGAGGGATTTGACCGCCCCCTACCGCTGGTAGTGGAGTTCCCGATACAGTGGAGATTCTCATGTCAGACAGAAAACCAATGCTCCAGTGCTCCGCTCCCCCCTCTGGCAGTGGCACCGAGGTTCGCCAGTGGGAGGATGCATCAAGCTGGCCACCAGATTCACCATGCCCCCAGAATGCTCCAGCTCTCTTGTCTCAGGATTCACACTGGCGTGGAGTGGAGCAAGTATTTGCCAGAGTGGCCCTGGTGCGGTGGACCTCGCGGTGGGCCGAGGGGGTAAGTATTTAAAGTAGGTGCCACCAAAGTCACCCCACAATGTAAATCTTGACTACCCCAGTCCCTCTCAGTCCACCATCAGCCTCTCCCCCCCCTCCCCCCCACCCCACCAGACCCATGTTGCGAGTCTAACCGCAACATTTATAATACACATCTAGAGGGCAGCACGTGGCACAGTGGATTAACCCTGTTGCCTCAGGGCACCGAGGTCCCAGGTTCGATCCCGGCTCTGGGTCACTGTTCGTGTGGAGTTTGCACATTCTCCCCGTGTTTGCAGGGGTTTCGCCCCCACAAACCAAAAGATGTGCAGAGTAGGTGAATTGGCCACGCTAAATTGTCCCTCAATTGAAAAAAAAAATGAATTGGGTACTCTAAAATGTAAAAAAAAATAATACACATCTAGCAATGATTGACAGCTCTTGACCACATCAAAAGCAGTTAATTGCTTTCTCCTGAGTGGCCCAGGTCGGGAATCGAACCCGGCTCCCCAGCGCTTTGCTACCATGCTGCCTACATTTTAAATGGGCAGCATGATAGCACAGTAGTTAGTACTGTTGCTTCACAGCGCCGGGGTCCCGGGTTTGATTCCCGGCTTGGGTCGCTGTCTGTGCGGAGTCTGCACGTTCTCCGCATGTACGCGTAAGTTTCCTCCGGGTGCTCTGCTTTCCTCCTACAAATCCCGAAGTATGTGCTTGTTAGGTGAATTGGACATTCTGAATTCTCCTTCCATGTACCCGAACAGGTGCCGGAATGTGGCGACTAGGGGAGTTTCACAGTAACTTCATTGCAATGTTACTGTAAACCTACGTGTGACATTAAATATTTTTAAAAAAGAAGTAAAAGCACATTAGAAACATTGTCGTGAGGTTCACAGCAAGGTATTTGAGATGCATTCAAGAAAGGAAGGGAAATGAAAATAAACAATCCGGACATTTGTCTGCCTGTAAGCTGTTATCCTGTCAATTGCATCCTACTAAAAGCTATTTCTGTTTGAAAGTGAATAGAAGTCTTGCAGATCAAATGGCCTGAGGGAGTTTTAAAGGCTTGCGATGTGTTTTGACTTTCTAACAGCTGCTGCTTTCTAGACATCTGCCTGAGGCAGCAGGTGTAAGAGGCAGGTAAGTGAAAAAGCAATGTTTGTGCCTGGACTGCTCTTTAGCTTCCAGGCAGAGGGGACTCTAATATGGGGAGGGTCTCTGATGGGGGATCTCTGATATGGGGGAATCTCTGATGGGGGGTCTCTGATGGAGGGCTCAGATGTTGGGTTATCTGATAGGGGGTATCTGATATCGGAGCTTTCTGGTGGGGGTGAATGATAAGGGGGGTCTCTAATGGGGGCCTCTGATGGGGGGGGTCTGTGATATGGGGGGTCTCCGGTGAGCAGTCCGATGGGGGGATCTGGTGGAGGTCTTTGGTGGGAGGGTCTAATGGGGGTGTTTGGTTGGATGTCATGGTGGCCCCCATATGCATGTGCTCTGTGTGTGAGGGTGTCCTCGTAATTCCCATGGTGGGAGGGGAGGATGCCCCTACATGTCAGCGGGTGGGGGGGGGGGGTCAGGATTTGCATTGCAGGGAAAGGGGGGATGGGATCCAGCCACCGGACCTCGCTATCGGCCACCTGCTCAAAATGACGGCCCAATAGTGTAATTCGCAACGGGATCTCTTGTGCTCCCCACCTTGCGTAGATTTGCATGGCAGGGAGTGAGAATCGCCTCTGGGCACCACTCCCAGTGCCAACCAGGAGCGATTCAGCTCCAGCAGGATAAATCTCCCAAACGGAGAATCCAGCCCAGTTAATAAGCATTCCTGCGATGAAAGGGTCAGTAACTGGAGGCTGCAGCTTTTGGGAAATGGCAAAAGATGAAATTATTCTTTAACAGATGATTCGGGATGTGCTGGCTGAAAGAGACGTGGAAACAGATTCAACTGTAATTTAATTCAGAAAGGAATTGGATATATACCTGAATGAGAAATATCTACAGGGCTACAGGGAAGGCACAGGGGAGTGGGATGAATTGGACAGCACTTATAAGAGCTACCACAGACAGAATGGGCTGAATGGCCTCCTCCTGTGAGCGGCTATTCTGAGATGATGGAGTCCGTGCTCTTCCTCACGCATGCTGAATGCCAGTCCAGTGATCTACAGAACGCCACTCACCTTCAGCTGCTTGGCATCGTCCCAGATGATGGCGATTTGCTCTCTTCCATCTTTTTGGTTCCTTTGCCCACTCTCTGTGCCGCAAGAGTGAGCTTCAGTGAGCTGCACTTTGTGATTCACAATGCACAAGGCAGTGAACCATGGTCAGGGGGCAAGCATGGCTCAGGATATGCCCCTCTTGAAGATTATCTATCACCCAGACAAACGGCAGGGGGGTGCGGTGGGGTTAAGCTTTACCTGGCCGTGGCTCTGTCGCAGGAAGCAATACAGGATGTAAGGGTCTGGTTTAGCACAGGGCTAAAGAGCTGGCTTTTAAAGCAGACCAAGGCAGGCTAGCAGCACGGGTTCAATTCCCGTACCAGCCTCCCCGAACAGGCGCCGGAATGAGGCGACTAGGGGCTTTTCACAGTAACTTCATTTGAAGCCTGCTTGTGACAATAAGCAATTTTCATTTCATTTTTCATTTCATTTCACTTACCAATTTGCATCCAGCAATTCTTCAGCAGTTCTCAAAGTGCAATCATCTTCAATCCGACTCGATAGACACGACTGCATGCTGTAAATTTATAGTAAAGTGTTTGTAAACCTGTGTAAACCTCATTTATTGGCCAGTGGCCAGTGGTGACTTTTCACTTGTGTTTGTTTTGACTCCGAACAGACAAGGTTCTACAATGCTGCAAGCACATGAACATGAGGCGTATTTGAACGACCTAGTTCCACGTTTGTGCTTTTTCGTTGAGCCACTAGAGGGCAGCGTTGCCTGCATCTTGTAACATTCTTTCCCCAAGAAGTCTGTCCAAGGCTGGATTGTCCAAGTACTTTGCTTTCCTGGGCTGCTTTTGTATATGCTGTCAAACCTGGTGTTCCACAATATATTTAGATGAACATTCTTGTTACTAAGCACATGCTTCAATGTAACGGATCTCCATGTTCTTTTTTTGGGCTGTATCTACCAACACGGCAGCACGGTAAAAGCCAACTACCTACTCAGCTCTCGAAAATCGGGCAGCACAAACCAGCAAACAAACATCGTACAATAGAACTGAATTTCCTCAGTTTGGCGGGTTGGATGGCCAGGGTTAATGATTGTTCTTGGGACCTTACTTTGCACACAACTTGTTTGACCGGTGAAAGATTTTGACTTCCTCGTCCAAGGAGAGAGTCTGAACTCATAAAATCATTTTCAAGTTCCATGGTCAAAACATGGTTAAAGTGGCAAGCAGCACCGCTGGGGACGACAGGTCAGGGGCTTATTTAGAGCTGTAAATGAACTCTGAGTAAGGACTTAGCTGCGCCTGATTCTATATTCCATTGACGTATGTACAACATTCATCACAGGACTCTGAGTGCTGTCATGTGAGAGTACCTTTAAGAAATGGGTGTTTAAGAAACATACCTTTAAGAAATGAGTGTTTATCAGTGATGCCAGAGTGTGGGTGGAGCTGGCTGTCTGTCAGCTTTTTACTTTTGTTTTAGGCTGTTTGCTGCGTGGTGTGTTTTAGTTTCGTTTTCAGTGTTGGAGCTGAAGCCAGACAGAGCAGGTGTACTGTTGATCTCTCTGCCATGAAAAGACTATCTCTTGATCATTTGGTGAATTCAGAATTATAAATGTTTTCAGTAGTGAATGTAAACCTGATGTGCTTCTGTTAAAAGGTGTTTCTTCTGTCTTCTGGATGTTGTTTGGGAAGTTATTAAGGATTACTTAGTGTTGTATTCTGTGGGGGTTGTATTTGAATTGATGGTTGCTAAGATGTTCACTGTATGTTTTAAGAAGGTTAACTTGAGTTCACAGAATAAACATTGTTTTGCTTTAAAAAATACTTTTCCATTTCTGCTGTACCACACCTGTAGAGTGGGCCGTGTGCTCCCCATACCACAATCTATTAAAAGTTGTGGGTCAGGTGAGCTCCATGCTACACTTTGGGGTTCTCTAAACCCTGGCCCATAACAGTGCACTGGGGATGAATTACTTTGTATTGTCTGGGAACTATGAATGGATTTTAAATGACCTTCAAGAATAGGTACCTGGAAAAATAAATCTTACTTGCTTTAGTCTCAGAATTCTCCTCCTCAGACTGATTGGAGAATGCCAAACCAATTATTTGGTTCTGCGAAATTCGCATCCAGTGCTCTCTCACTTTTGTTTGCAATAGCATAGCCTAAGAAACTTAAGTTTACTCAGTCAGTTTTGCTGAACCCTGGGCCATATATTGCGATGAGTGTTATATTATCCTTGGTGGTAATATGTCATTGTTCTTTGCCTTTTGATCCAGAATGGTCCGTTGAGTTGATGACAAAGAAACCACCATTCATTAGATTGAAACAAAACTAATTTATTGGATAACGATTAATTAAATGAAGTTCGCACACACTGCTGAGCTATAACTAGTAATAAAGTAATATTCAATCTGTGTAGCAATAATCAATAATCTGGAAGTCACTAATGATATCCTCGTGTTAACTCTCTCTAATCTAAACTACTCCTCGTGCTGTTATCAGTCTTTCTGCTTTGCCAACTACCCAGCATTCCCTGTGGCCTGATATTCATACTGAGAACTGGGGGTGCCCTCTAGTGTTTGAATTACACTGAGATGTAACAATTAACCCTTCACTGGTGTGCCTATATACATATCATTACAGTGAGCACGACAGTGCCAGCTATTGTTGAGTCGCCAGGATAATAATTCCAGCAAAGCATAGGCCTCAGAGATCATAGTAATCTGCTTTTGTGTTATTCGCAACGTTAACCTCTCAGGAAATGGCCACCTGGTAACGCTGAAAAGATCTACTGTACGGCTGAAGGCAGCAGCACCTTTTTCTTTGCCAAACTTTGGCAGGAGGAGGTAACGTTCCAATATCTTGGGGGCTGCATTGCCCAGTGTTGGAAGCTACCACCCGAAGTTTGCTCCAAATGTTGACTGGGGTAGAGATTCCATTTTTATCATTTGACATTAGAGACCCGCCAAATGATTCTACCAGATTTACTCCGTTTGGGGTTGGTCTGTGGACATGAAGTTGGAGGACTACTGAAATTAATCCAAGAAAGGTTATTAAGTTAGAAGTCAGAGGCTGCTCTTCGGGACTACGTATTGCATTGCAGATTGGGGTTTGTGAGGTGGCAAGGAAGCCTTTAAAGACAGCACAACAGGGAATGAAAGCATTGGCTGATAGGAAAGCAGATGCTTTGAAGCAGGGGAGAACACGCAAGCGCTATTACCTGCGTCGGGTGAACCACTAACATTTAGGTTTTGTGGACCGTATCAGATTGAAACATGTCTGAGCAAAGTAAATGATCTGGTACGCACACCAACTGGACTTAAATCTCACAGCTGTACCATATTAACATGTATAAGAGGTATTGTGATAAAGGATATGGGAACACGCATGAGGTCTTGATAGTAATGAAGCAGAGAGAAGAAGAAAGAGGGTTAAATTCTGACAGTGACTTACCTCCAATTCATTTGGATAATGAGGAAGTATTGACAAATGTAAACATCCGGCTGTTATACTCCAGATAAGAGTGTCATGGATGCCTGGTTAGCCCTTCACAAAGGTGAAGATACTGAACCAGACGCGGAACGTTTTTTACAAAAGTTTAAAGACTGCACAGAAAAGATAAATACGTTCCAGAAGTGATCATGTAAGACATTGGGTGTTGTTATTTTGTAAACAAAACTTTATTAAAGCAAAAGAAAATGATATTCAAATTTTCAAACTTCACAGTTCTAACACTACCAGATTGCAGATTACAGATAGTTTTTGAACTTTAACACACAAGGTACCATTAAACAACACTTGGCATTAAAATACAGCACACATTCCACTTACACATCCAGGCGGAGGCAGCACTTTATTTAGAAAGCAATCTTTCTTTTGTTCAGACATCTCTTTCAGAATCGTTTTTCAAAGCTTTCTCTCCCTCTCTAGCAGTTTGAATGATCTATCCCATGGCTGCTTACATCTTCAAACTAGTAAGCTTCGTGAACTGACTGGATGCCCTCTCAGCCTTCTTCTTCCAGGTTTCCTGACCTATCTTCTTGACTCCCCATCTGCCTTTGTTCCCAAAAGTATTTCCCTCCCTCTCTCTAACCTTCACCCAGCCCGTCAAACAAAGTTACTGTTCTCAAATGTCCAGGCTGGAGTTAGCTATAATTGGGCTGCTTGATTTCTGCTCACGTTTGCACGAAAGACCAGACGATGCCATTCATATGCATCTACCTTCCATTGAGAGACAATTAGGTCATCAGACTCTGTTAATTGGATAATAGCTGATCATGCAGGAATGTCCCGAAAGACAATGGGTCTTTGGTGAATTACATTATGCATTCCCAAACAAGTTTAAGCCTGAATGGGAGCATGTGACTCAGCCAGGTATGGGCGTATCCCTTTGAGTTTGGGTGAACACTATTTTCCTTCAATCTGTTTAAACCTTTAAATTGTCTGCTTCATTTCTGGACCCAAATTTCTGAACCCAAATTTCTAATATCTGCCGATCATGATAAGAGCCAAGGCAAATTGAAAGAGGTACTGCAGTCTTATAACTATATTTGTGGGAATAAATTAGGTAGAATGGAGGTAGCGATGCATGATGTAGATGTGAGGGAAAACAGTTCCCATAATGCAACACCAAATATAGGTTAAATCCATAAAAGGTATCACATGTACAGAAGAATATTGGATATCTGCTCCAAAATGACGTTATTGAGTTGTGTTCTCATGATTGGAGCTCCCTTATCGAAATGGTGCCAAAGCCAGATTGAACACAAACACTTTGTGTGCACTACAGGAAAATGAACGCCGTCACCAGGAGGGGCTTGCATACATAAGTAGAAGAGACAAAGAGTCTTTGTTTCAAATGGGTGTTTCCAACGCCTTACTCCCCTTCAGACTTTCCTCTCAGTTCAAGGTTTTTACTGTGGATTCACTGAGGCATCTGTGGTTTCAGGAAGACAGCACTCACAACCTTTCTGGAGAGAGAGAGAGAAGAGAGAGAGGGAGAGCGAGAGAGGCAGAAAGAGAGAGAAAGAGAGAGAAGCAGAAAGAGAGAGAGAAAAATAGAGAGAGTGAAGAGAGAGAGTGAAGAGAAAGAGAGAGAGAGAGAGAGAGAAGAGAGAGAGAGAAAGCGAGAGAGAGAGGAATAAGAGAGAGAGAAAAAGAGAGAGAGAAAGAAAGAGAGAGCAAGAGAAGGAGGGAGAGAATGAGAGAGGGAGAAAAAGAGAGAGAGAGATGGAGGGAAAGAGAGAGAGGAACAGAGAGAGAGAGAAGCGAGAGAGAGAAAAAAGAGAGAAAGAGACAGGGAGGGAGGGAGAGAGAGATAGAGAGACAGAGAGAGAGAGAGAGAGAGAGTTCTGCTCTTTGCCTGCAGCCTGCAATGGTTTCCCTGCAGACTAATTTATTCAGGTTCTCTGCGGTTTCAGGAATACAGCACTCATGTTTTCTGGAGAGGGAGAGAAAGCAGCTCCTTGTCTTTATGTCTCTAGGACTCAGCTGCTTGCTCAGGTCTGTGAGAACCATCCCATTGGGATGGGACCAATCACCACCTGTTACCGGGCAGAGTACAACTTTTTGGCCAATTCACTGTCTACCCAATCTCTCTCTCCCTGGTGCCAAAATGTCTGAAGCTCTGTTCAAACTAGCAGAGGCCAGCAGAGAGTTCTCTCCTGTAACTCCTGAGCTCCTGAGTTCTTCATTCCCACTGCTGCTTGACTTAAAGACACATGTCCATTAATCACCTATGGACCAAAATGGATAACGGGAAAAATAAAAGAAAGTGGAAATAAGGGAATAAACGGGAAGGAGCCTTACAACCCATACTATCCCTTTCACCAGTAAACAGACACTAAGTATTCATTTAGAACCCGACCTGTGTCCTCCAGCTTCACACACAAATTACCACTACCGTCTTTAATGGGTCCTATTCTCTCCCTAATTATCCTTTAACCCAAAATGTACTTGTCAAACAATTTCCTTTATTTTTCCTGGCAGTATCCTTCCATGTCTCCTTATTGCTCACGTAATTTCCTTTTTAAGTTCCCTTTTGCACATTCTATACGCCTCTAGGGCTTCTACTGTTCTGAGTCCTCGATATCTGCCACAAGCCTCCCTTCTTCCCCTCCTCCAATGTTGTATGTTCCTCGATATCCAGGGTTCACTGGATTTGCTGCTCTCGCCCTTGTTCTTGTTTTTTGAATCCTCCCGTTACGGGTTGGACAGGGCACATCGGTCACTCAGGCCGAAGCCTAAAGTGAATGAGCCATCAGGGCAGTCATCATCTGCTTCCGTGGCAACCACACGAAGGAGAAGGTTTTGAGCTGGGTGAAGCAGAGACAAGATGTGAAGTGGGAATGCGTTGGTATACGCGGATATCAAGATCTGACGGCGGAGTTGGCAAGAGGGCATGCGGCCTTTGGACGGGTGAAGGCGGCACTGTATGACGGCGAAGTGAGATTAGGAGCGGACCGCCCAGCAAGGCTGCGAGTGACTCACAACTCGAGGGACTTTTATTTTGAACGGGTGGAGGCGGCAGAGGCGTTGGCTAAGGCTGAAGAACTGGGACTGGGATGACAGCTGGGATTTGTTTGGTGGGGACGGGATTCTTTTTTCTTATTGAGGGCTTTCTATTTGATTGGGTTTTGTTTCTGTCTCTTAAATGTGGGGTGGGGGGGGGGGGGGGTTTATTTACACGTGTTCTGTTTTTCTTCCTTATGGGTCCTGTTTAACTTCTTGGTTCAAGAAAGGTGGGATTTTGGACACATTGGGCCAGATGGCTGAGGAAGGGGAGGGGAGGAAGGGGGCGCTGTGGCAGGAGGTCACCGCTCCAGCAAACGAAGGTTGGCTAGTGAACGGAAGTGCGGTGGGGGGAGGGGCCCCTGGTTTCTGGAGCCTGGGTGAACAGGTTTCGATGGACCTGGCAGGTGTGAATGATGGGGGGAGGGGGTCGACTCTGAGTGAGGTGTTTGCAAGGGGAAGTGGATGGGGGGATTTTGGGAGGGGGTCGACGGTAACAAGAGGATGGGGCGGGTCTGGCCAGATGGGCGAGGCCTGGGGTACTGGTGATGGCGGATATGTCAGAATGGTGATGTGGAGCATGAGGGGGTTGGGTGAGAGAGCGAGAGATTTTGCGCATTTGAAGAGTTTAAAAGCCAATGTGGTGATATTGCAAGAGACCCGTTTGAGGGTGAAGAAGAATCAGATGAGACGTAGGAGGGGGGGTGAGAGAGTCAGGTGTTTCATTCGAGGTTTGATAGTAGGGCAAGGGGGTGGCAATCTTGGTGGGCAAGCGGGTGAGGTTTCTAGTGGAGAAGGTGTGGCGGGTCGGGAGGGCAAGTATGTGATTGTGACGGGTGGGTTGGAGGGGAGGTTGATGGCACTGGTAAGTATATATGGCCCCAATTGGGATGATGTGGGGTTACACATTAACCCCTGGTGTATCTGCACATACATACGACAGATGGGAGGTACGTGGAGGATCCGGACCCAGGTCTCCTGCAAAGAAGAAGGAGTTGCAGGCGAGGTTTGACCTATTGTCCCCGGGAAAGCGGAGCATCAATCGAGATGGGCAAAGGGAGTGTGTTGGCAGGTCAGCTCCAGGGGGAGGCCACAGTGAGGGGGATAGTTCAGGTGAGGTTCAGGATGGAGGGAGTTGGTGGCGGCTCTGGAACAGATTAATAGGGTGTTTGAGGACTTCTATATGGACGTGTTTAAGTCAGAGCCACCAATGAATGAGCGGGAGATGAGGGAGTTTCTGGGGGGGGGGGGGGGGGGGGGGGGTTAGAATGCCTGAGGTAGGGGAAGGTGGAGGGGGTAGTGTTGGCGGAGCCAAAGGGGGTGGAAGAGGTGTAGGTGGCAATCGGGAGGATACAGGCAGGGAAGGCAGCTGGGCCGGATGGGTTCCCAATTAAATTTAATAAAAGGTTTAAGGACAGGCTGGCGCTGTTGATGGTGGGACTGTTCGAAGACCCGATGACAGGGGTGTCTTGCCACAAACAATGGGGCAGGCCCCCATCTCGTTGTGGCTTAAGAAGGACAAGAACCTGGTGGAGTGTGGGCCGTAAAGGCCCATATCTCTGCTGAATATGGATACCAATACATTGGTAAAGGTGCTGCCATTAAAGTTGGAGGGATGCCTTCCGAAGGTGATTGGGGAGGGGCAGACTGGGCTCCTAAGGAGCAGACAGTTGTCCTCGAATGGGAGGAAGCTGTTGAATGTGGTGCATTCTCCGGCAGTGTGAAGGGCGAGGGAGGTTGTGGTGGCATTAGATACGGAGAAGGCGTTTGATCGGGTGGAGTGGAGTTATTTGATGACGGTATTGGGAAAATTTAGGATTGGGCTGAAGTTTGTGAGTTGGTACAGCTGTTATAAAAGGAGCTGATGGCAACCGTGCGCACAAATAGTATGAATTCAGGTATTTCGCATTGCACCTGGGTATGAGGCAGGTATGCCCCATGTCCCCCCTTCTGTTTGCATTGGCTATAGAGTCCTTGGCCATTGCGCTGAGGAGTTCGGGGTTGTGGAATGGGGTAGTGAGTGGGGGGGGGGGATGGAGGATAGGATGTCGTGATATGCAGATGACTTGTTGTTGTGGGCAGCAGGGTGCCGCAGTGGTTAGCACTGGGACTGCGGCGCTGAGGACCCGGGTTCAAATCTCGGCCCTGGGTCACTGTCCGTGTGGAATTTGCACATTCTCCCCGTGTCTGCGTGGGTTTAACCCCCACAACCCAAAGATGTGCAGGGGAGGTAGATTGGACGCGCTAAATTGCCCCTTAATTAGAAAAATAATAATTGGGTATTCTAAATTTATGAAAAAAAAGATGACTTGTTCTTGTATATTTCGGAGCCGGGATCTTCAGTGGGGGGCATAATGGGCTTCTTACCTCAGAGTTTACAGGTTACAATTTGAATTTAGGGAAAAGTGAATATTTTATGGTCTCCCCTCCGGGGGGCTGCCATTTCATCTGGCAGCGTCTCACTTTAGGTATTTGAGGGTGCAGGTGTCCCAGGATTGGTCAGGGCTCTGGAAGTTCAGCTTCGCTTGGCTAGAGGGGGGGGGGGGGGGTGAAGGCCAACTTGCTGAGGTGGGACAATCTCCCGTTGGCGGACCGGGTACCGGCAGTAAAGATAAATGTTTCTCAGCGATTCTGGTTCTTGTTTCAGTGCCTGGCGGTTTTTTTCCCCAAAGGTATTCTTTAGGAGGGTGGACAGGCTGATCTCCTCATTTGTTTGGGCGGCGAAGGTGGCTCGGATTAAGAAGTGATACTGCAGAGGGAACGGCAGGTGGGGCGGGGAGGGGGGGGGGGGGGGGGGGCAGGCCTCCCACATTTGATGTATTATTATTGGGCGGCAAATGCAGAGAAGATTCAGAATGCATCACAAGGTGGAATAGGGAGGTGGGGACTCTGTGGATGAGGATGGAGGCGGCTCTTGCAGGGCGTGGGAGTTGCGGACGCTGGCAACGGCGCCACTCCCGATGTTTCCAGGGAAGCACTCGGTGAGTCCAATGGTGGTGACTACGCTGAAGATCTGGAGGCAGTTGAGGCAGCATTTTAGGGTGGGATCAGGGGAGGGGGTGCCCTATTCTGTGCCAATTCATGGAATCAATCTACTTGAATGAGCAAATTGAGGCCATTAAGAAGCTTGGAGGTCAGATCACCAACTTGGAGAGGACCTATTCGACAAACACACCCTGGGGGAGAGCAGTTAACGGGAGGTTAAGGAGTGGACCAACCTGGCATCTGTTAGATCTGCCTTCCTTCATCCTGATTGGCCAGAAGGGGTTCCATTGTTCACCAGGGCTATCAGTTAACACTATTAGAACAAAAATTACCGAAATGCTTAGGAAATCAGAAGCACTAAGGGACTTGGGAATCCTTGTTCAAGATTCTCTTAAGGTTAACATGCAGGTTCTGTCAGGAGTTAGGAAGGTAAATGCAATGTTAGCATTCATGTCGAGAGGGCTGGAATACAACAGCAGGGGTGTACTTCTGAGGTTATATAAGGCTCTGGTCAGACCCCATTTGGGGTATTGTGAGCAGTTTTGGGCCCCACATCTAAGGAAGGATGTGCTGGCCTTGGAAAGGGTCCAGAGGAGGTTCACAAGAATGATTCCTGGAATGAAGAGCTTGTCTTATGAGGAACGGTTGAGGACTCTAGGTCTGTACTCGTTGGAGTTTAGAAGGATGAGGGGGGATCTTATTGAAACTTACAGGATACTGCGAGGCCTGGATAGAGTGGATGTGGAGAGGATGTTTCCACTTGTAGGAGAAACTAGAAGCAGAGGACGATCTCAGACTAAAGGGACGATCCTTCAAAACAGAGATGAGGAGGAATTTCTTCAGCCAGAGGGGGGTGAATCTGTGGAACTCTTTGCCACAGAAGGCTGTGGAGGCCAAATCACTGAGTGTCTTTAAGACAGAGATAGATAGGTTCTTGATTAATAAGGGGATCAGGGGCTATGGGGAGAAGGCAGGAGAATGGGGATGAGAAAAAAAATCAGCCATGATTGAATGGCAGAGCAGACTCGATGGGCCGAGTGGCCTAATTCAGCTCCTATGTCTTATGGTTGTGGCATTAAATTGCCCTTCTTGTGACTATAATCCATTGAACAAGATTCTGGAAAGAACAACTTTAATGTCTGTAAAATAAAAGTTGTTAAACCGTTAAAAAAAAGCAAAGCAGACCGCCGCATAATCACATGCCCAGACTGCACCACCCCCATATTAGAGCAATTCCTTATGATAGTAATGTATCAACTAAGACGAACTTAGAGACAGACTCCTCCATTTGATTGGCAAAGGTTTTTCTGCTTTTGTGTTTTTATTATTTTCATGCTAATGTTCTTCTATGTAATGTCCTGTGTACTTTTTTCTCTGTTGGGAGTAATCTTTCAACACTTTAGTGTTAGCATAAACTTTGGAAATCGACCTAATCCCGATTAACCTTTGATAATGGAGGTCTCACACGTCAGATCAGAAGTGGCTTATGAACCAGCTTGTGTCACACGAAGAAACGAGAGAGAGAGGAACATGTGTAATTCTGAGGCTACTGTGGTTTGCCTGCATGCAAGTCAAGATTGATTCATGAACAGACCTCCGTCTGAACTTGTGGATGGAGTTCTGGAGAAGAGGGCAACAATTTCAGCTTATTGCCACTCAGCTCAGGTTCCCGTCTGGTCAGCAACCGTGTACCCCTGACCCGCTGCACAAATGAACAAGATAGGAAAAGTTTTCACAACTCATACAAAAGTTATTCAACGCAGCCAATGAAGGGTCAAAGCATCATTCTAGAATGTGGACCATCGACGACACACTGCTTTCAGTGCAGCATGGACCTCCCATGTATTCCCTTTGAGTCCAGGTCAATA
Source organism: Scyliorhinus canicula (assembly GCF_902713615.1). Classification (NCBI taxonomy): domain Eukaryota; kingdom Metazoa; phylum Chordata; class Chondrichthyes; order Carcharhiniformes; family Scyliorhinidae; genus Scyliorhinus; species Scyliorhinus canicula. Next base: position 191,611,367 of record NC_052154.1, on the reverse strand, counting down.
CTAGGATCACCGGATTGCTGAATTATGTCACAGAACTAACATATCATAATGTAAGTATGATTTTGCAGTAGAAATTATTGTACAAGCGTGGGTCTGACCGACACAATCCAAAGATGTGCAGGGTAGGTGGATTGGCCACGATATTTGCCCCTTAATTCGGAAAAAAAAATAATTGGGTACTCTAAATATATTTCAAAAAAAGAAATTATTGTACAAATTTGCTGACAATCCCAGAGGCAGAGTTAGCATCAAATGTGAATAGAATCATAGAATGGTTACAACACACGAGGGCATTTCGTCTGTCCATGCTTGTCCTCCCTCTCAGTTAATTCTGCACCCCTACCTTTTCCCTGGAGCCCTGCAAACTTGGTTCTCTTCAGATAGTTACACAATTCCTTTTTGAAAGCCATGTTTGGATGTCCCACCACCACACTTTCAGGAATTGCATTTCAGACCCTACCTCTCACTGTGTAAAAAGGCTTTTCCTCAAGCCCTCTCATTTTCTTTTGCCAAACTTTGGTATCCTCTCAGTATCAACACTCTGTCAAAGGGACAGTTTCTCCCTGGCTGCTCTATCCAGGCCTCTCATGGTTTTGAACACGTCTATTAATTCACTTCTTAACCTTCTCTTCTCTAAAGCAGGGCTGCGCGGTGGCACAGTGGTTAACGCTGCTGCTTCACAGCGCCAGGGACCCGGGTTCAATTCTGCCCTTGGGTGACTGTCTGTGTGGAGTCTGCACATTCTCTGCGGTCTGCGTGGGCTTCCTCTGGGTGCTCTGGTTTCCTCCCAAAATGTCCACAAATGTGCAGGTTAGGTAGGGTTACGGGAATAGGGTTGGGGAGTGGGCCCAGGTAGGGTGCTCTTTCAGAGGGCTGGTGCAGACGCGATGGGACAAATGGCCTCCTTCCGCACTATCGGGATTCTATAATTCTATAAAGTGAGGTGAGAGTGACTGCCTTGGTCGAGTGTGGCATCAAGGAGCCTGAGCAAAGCTGGAGTTAATGGGAATCAGGGAGAAAACTCTCCATTGGTTTGAATCAAACCTGTCACAAAAGAAGGTGGTTGTACTGGTTGGAGGCCAATTATCTCAACTCTAGGACATCACTGAAGAGGTTCCTCAAGATAGTGACCAAATCCAGCAAGACCTAGACAATATCCAGGCATGGGCTGACAAGTGGCAAGTTACATTTGTGTCACGCAAATTACCATCTCTTACAAGAGAAGATCTAACTGACGTCTCTTGACATTCAATAACAGCGTTGAATCCCCACTATCAACATCCTGAAGCTTACCATTGACCAGAAATTGAACTGGACCAGCCATATTAATACTGTGGCTACAAGAGCAGGGCTGAGGCTGGGGATCTTGTAGCGAGTAACTCACCTCCTGATTCCCAAAAGCCTATTCACCATCTACAAGGCACAAGTCAGGAGTGTAATCGAATACTCTCCACTTGCCTGGATGAGTGCAGCTCCAACAACACTCAAGAAGCTCGACACCATCCAGGACAAAGCAGCCAACTTGATTGCTCCCCCTTCCACTCACTCCACCAATGACAAATAGTGTCAGCAGTGGGTACAATCTACAAGATGCACTACAGGAACTCGTCAAGGCTCCTTAGGCAGCACCTTCCAAATCCATGACCACTACCATCTAGAAGGTTAAGGATAGAAACACCTAGGAACAGCACCACCTGGAGGTTCCCCTCCAAGTCACTCACCATCCTGACTTGGAAACATATCACCGTTCCTTCACTGTCACTGAGTCAAAATCCTGGAACTCCCTTCCTAACAGCACTGAGGATGCACCTACAACTCAGGGACTGTGGTGGTTTAACAATGTAGTTCACCACCACTTTAAGATTGCTATGTAAAGTTAAAGTGAAAGGGAATTGTGGGTAATGTATTGAGATGGATAGAAAGCTGGTGAGAAAACCGGAAACAACGAGTTGGAATAAATGGGTCTTTTTCTGATTGGCGGGCAGTTACTAGTGAGGTACCACAGGGATCTGTGCTAGGACCCTAACTGTTCATGTTATATGTTAATGATTTGGGTGAGGGAACTAAATGTAGCGCTGGATTCTCTGATTTGGAGACTATGACCTAACGCCGGCGTGGAAATGGTGGTGTTTTACGACCAAAAAATCGGCACAAAACAGCCACCGATCCTCCGTTTGGTGGGGGGCTAGCAGGCATGCAGCGTATAACACCCGGCTCCAGCTCCGATACAGACGGAGATTTGCCGGGCCCGTGGCCACGCATGCGCACGACGGCGGCTGCAGCGGCCACGCCGTAAAACATGGCACCTGCCGCGCGCGGACCGGGCCTGCCAAATAGTGCCCCCCTTTGGCCAGGCTCGCCACCCCCCCGGACCAACTCCCACCAGTGCCCCCAGCACCTGCCAAAGTCCCCCCTGCCGGCAGATCGGCTCTTGCCTTACTGTGGCGGCGCTGGACTGAGTCTGCAACCGCCATGCCGAGTTCCCGAACAAGACTCTCGCCGTTGGGAACTTGGCTGGTCAGGGGCTGTTGCACGTTTTATTTGAGTGTATTACGCGTTTTATTGGAGTGTATTAACACGCCTCCGTGTAAAGGCCGTGTGCTTAACACTACTACAGCACTGTGTATGTAATTCTGCTCGGAGTCGCCAGGTGCCATATTTAGACACCTCACAAGTATATCAAGGTCAGGTTCAAAGTAATAAACCTGTACACCGATTAGTAAGTTCAAATGATTGAGATTTATTATAACCAATATAATAAATATACATGCATACGCTAAAGACTAATACTTATTTCTACTATTAAATGACTAAATACTTATCTAAGTAGGAACCAGCAAGGTCAGGGGACAAGGCCTTTGTTCCTTTCTGGACTGCACCTTCTGTTCACTAATAGTCGGCAAGAGTATAAGCAATGCCTGGGTCACGTAGCGAGCGTTGTTTTGGCACTTACTGAACGATGGCTGATGCTCAACGGCCGGTGATGAAAGACAGAATCTGGAGGCTGGGGTCGGAGTCAGGATGCAACAGCCTAGGCCGGAGTCTGGAAGCAACAGACCGAATCATGTGCTTGACCTTCTTTTTATAGGTCCTAGAGGTCCGTGCCCCTTGGGGCGGGCTCTTTCACCTGCTAGGTATCGATTGGGCCTTCTCCCAATCGATATTTTCCAAACCCCCCAATCTGAGGGTCGCTTCTCGATGGGTGGGGCGGTCTCTATGGTTCTTTGTGATGGATACTTATGGTGCCGTTTCGTCTGGGCGTCTACTCAATGTATCCATTCAAACCTAAATGTTTCTATTGTGTGGGCCTAGATCTGGATCACCTCATTACTATGCAAATCGTTGTTGCCATTTACACCTTTAGCTGAGATCCTGCACCTGGTCATAAACTGGTTTCTGTACGTGCAGAATGCTAATTATCCTTCTGCAAACTGCTTGTCCTTGCTAAGACTGTTTTCTCCCTGCAGCCTTAGCTGTCCTCCATTTTTGTAGCCCAGTGTCCATCTTAGGTGGCTACAGGGCGGAGCGCATCATGGGGAGGGCCTCAGATAATGCCCTGTGGTCGTCCATATGGTGTCTGGCATACTCCTGGAGGACGCCGTTCTGGAGGGGCCGGAGCATCACAAAAGCGGCACCTCCCCCAATTTCGGCGCCAACGTGATTCTCCGCCCGATCGCCGAACATGATTTCGGAATTGGCGACCGGAGAATCCCGCCTGTAGTATCTCCAAATTTATACAATGTTGGGTGGGAGGGTGAGCTGTGAGGAGGATGCAGAGATGCTTCAGTGGGATTTGGACAGGCTGAGTCAGTGGGCACATGCATGGCAGATGCAATATAATGTGGATAAATGTGAGGTTATCCGCTTCAGTTGCAAAAATAGAAAGGCAGATTATTATTTGAATGGGTGCAAATTGAGAGAAGTGGATACTCAGCGAGATCTTGGTGTCCTCGTGCAGCAGTCGCTGAAAGTAAGCGCGCAGGTACAGCAGGCTGTAGAGAAGGCAATGGTATGTTGATCTTCAGAGCGAGAGGATTTGATTATAGAAATAGAGATGTTTTACTGCAATTGTATAGGGCATTGGTGAGGCCACACCTGGAGCATTCGGTGCAGATTTGGTGTCCTTATCTGAGGAAGGATGTTCTTGCTATGGAGGGAGAGCAGCAAAGGTTTACCAGGCTGATTCCTGGGATGCGGGACCGTCATATGAGGAGAGGCTAAATCGGTTAGGATTATATTCATTGCAGTTTAGAAGACTGAGAGGAGCTCTCATAGAAACTTACACAATTCTAACAGGATTAGACAGGATAGATTCAGAAAGAATGTTCCCGATGGTGGGGAGACCTGACTGAGAGGGTTATAGTTTGAGAATAAGGGGTAGACCTCTTGGGACTGAGGTGAGGAGAAATTTGTTCACCCAGAGAGTGGTGAATCTGTGGAATTCACGACTACAAAAGGTAGTTGAGGTAAAACATGTAATTTCAAAAAGGAATTAGATACAGCTCTTGGAGCTAAAATGATCAAAGGGATTTGGGGAGAAGGCGGGATCAGGGTATTGAACTTTATGATCAGCCATGATCATAATGAATGGGGGAGCAGGCTCGAAGGGCCAAATGGCCTCCTCCTGACTCCATTTTCTATGTTTCTATTTATGTTTCACAAGGGCAAGTAGAGATGGGCAAGAAAAGATGGCCGAGCCAGCGATGCCTACATCCCATAAATTAATTTTTTTTTAAACGGTTTCAGATTTCCGATCTATACACCTATTTGAGTTCACTCATCTCCCAAATCGTTCTCAGATCTTTTCTGCGCCGATTCCAATGCAATCACAAGTTTCCTAATGTTAGGTGCTCCAAAATTGGACTCAATACCCCATTTGGGGAGATGTGTGTGAACGTTGCGGGTGGTGGTGGGGGGGGGGGGGGGGGGGGGGGGGGGGGGGGGGCTAATCACGTTGATATGTTTTGTTTGGTCCTGTCCCAAGCTGGAGGATTACTGGAAGGAGGTGTTTAGGGTAATTTCTAAAGTGGTGCACGTGAAGCTGGACCCGGGCCCCCGGGTGGCCATATTCGGGGTGTCGGTCCAGCCAGGGTTGGAAACAGGTACAGAGGCAGATATCGTAGCCTTCGCCTCGTTGATCGCCCGAAGGCGGAACCTGATGGGTTAGAGAGCAGCCTCTCCACCCTGTGCCCTGGCGTGGCGGGGGGACCTGTTGGAATTCTTGACTCTTGAGAAGGTTACGTTTGAACTGAGGGGAAGGACAGAGGGGTTCTACAATTCATGGACATTATTCATTATGCACTTTCAAGAACTGGATAACATAGAACATTAGTTGGCGGGTGATGGATGGGAGGGTTGGGGGGAGGGGGGCAGTGTGTGTTAATGGCGACTATGGGTGATTCCTGATTCCTTTTTGTCATTTGTTTATGTGAACATGCAGGCTAATGTTTGGGATTTGGTGGGAGGATGGGATCGTTGTTATTGATATGGGGATTGGCATATTTGTTATTGATTATTGTTTATTGTTGGTGGGTGTAAATTTGGGAGAAAATGTGAAAAAGGAGAATAAAAAATATTAAAAATAAAAAATACCCCATTTGGGGCTGCAGCAGTGTTTTATAAATGTTCACCTGAACTTCCTTACTTTTATACTCTCTGCGTCTATTTATAAAGCCCAGGATGGAATCACTCAAGTCATAAAGAACAGGGCACACTTGGTGAAGATAAGGGCCCTATTAATAAGAGGGCTGTGTCACAGCCATAAGATGCTGTCCATGGCTTTGATTGGGAAACTTTCATTACTCTGACATGGACAGAAATCTGATTGGAGAAGTTAAAACATGGAGTTGTAGGAAAGAGGAGCAAAGTTTTAGGAAGTGTTGGCACATTCAAGAACTTTGCAGAGGAAAGGAAGGTTGGGAATGAGGGTCATCACTACATAAGACCATAAGACATAGGGGCCAATTAGCCAATAGAATTAGCCAATCAGCCCATCGAGTCTGCTTCGCAATTCAATCATGGCTGATATTTTCTCATCCCCATTCTCCTGCCTTCTCCCCATAACCCCTGATTCCCTTTTTGATCAAAAACCTATCTATCTCTGTCTTAAAGACACTCAGCGAATTGCCTCCACAGCCTTCTGCGGCCAAGAGTTCCACAGATTCACCACCCTCTGGCTGAAGAAATTCCTCCTCATCTCTGTTTTAAAGGATCATCCCTTTAGTCTCAGTTAGTGTCCTCTGCTTCTAGTTTTTCCTACAAGTGGAAACATCCTCTCCATGTCCACTCTATCCAGGCCTCACAGTATCCTGTAAGTTTCAATAAGATCCCCCCTCATCCTTCTAAATTCCAACGAGTACAGACCCAGAGTCCTCAACTGTTCCTCATACGACAAGCTCTTCATTCCAGGGATCATTCTTGTGAAGCTCCTCTGTACCCTTTCCAAGCCCAGTGCATCTTTCCTTCGATATGGGTCCAACTGCTCACAATACTCCAAATGGGTTCTGACCAGAGCCTTATTCAGCCTCAGAAGTACATACCTGGTCTTGTACACGAGCCCTCTTGACATGAATGCTAACATTACGTTTGCCTTCCTAACTGCTGACTGAACCTGCACGTTAACCTTAAGAGAATCATGAACAAGGACTCCCAAGTCCCTTGGTGCTTCTGATTTCCTCAGCACCTTCCCATTTAGAAATTAGTCTATGCCTCCATTTCTCCTTCCAAAGTGCATAACCTCACACTTTTCCACATTGTATTCCATCTGCCACTTCATTGCCCACTCTCCTAGCTTAGCCAAGTCCTTCTGCAGCCCTCCTGCTTCCTCAATACTACCTGTCCCTCTCCAGATCTTTGTATTATCTGCAAACTTAGCAACAGTGCCTTCAGTTCCTTCTTCCAGATCATGAATATATATTGTGGAAAGTTGTGGTCCCAGCACCGAAAGAGGGATAAAGGATGAATATTCGAAGGAAAGGACAACGATGGCAAATGACAAAGGGAAAGTCAGAGTGACGACCCTGGGATTTCATCCAAGTTGCTGGAGCCCTGTTGCTGATGTGATTGGAGGTAATGTCTCATTCCAAATTTCATACATTGAGCATGAGTGGAAGGTACGCCACCGGTCACCTGCTGAAAGTAGCAGCTCAAATTGTGATGTCCCCTGTTCATGTCTGAAAGTTATGAGTGCCATGAAAACTTGAGAAGCTTTGACTGGTACAAGGAGGCAAGTTCTATCTGATGGCTTTTGCTGCCTTTCATTGTTTAGGAGCTGCAGGGATCAGGCTGTTTGAGGACCAGGAACCTGTGCACATGGTCCTGGGATAATTATTTAATCCCAGGGAGAATTATTTTGGGTGGCCGTTATTATTTGATGAAACCGTTGGCTCTATTCCGCTATGTGCTTTCAGGAAAAATACAGGAGCACACAAAGGCGCTGTGATGCTCCCAGTATTTTATTTATCCCGGTGACATAATAAGCTTGGGAACATGAGTATCCAATGGGATAGAGCACCAGTTAACACTGAGTGCCATTATTGGAGGTTGGAGCAACTAAGGATTTCTTGGACATATTCTAAATCTCTTCTTCAATCATCTAACCACTGATACACAGCACCCCCCCCCCCCCCCCCCACCCCCAGTGATTGACTTCACTGTGACCCAGAGCAATGCACGGTCTGCAGTACAACTAGAATCTGCAAACTGAACATCACACTCCACAGCTATCTGGGAGATTGATAGTAGCCCTATAACTGCACATAAAAAAACTTCACTGAAAACATTTAATCATCCAACTCTAATGAGACCCAACTGTGATGAAAGCAAAATGCTGCAGTGCTAGAGATTTGAAATAGAAGTTAACATTTTGATTTGTTTGTGACTTCTTCAGAACCTCAAAGTGATTCACACTGGGAAGAAGTGACATTAAGGGCAGCACAGTGACGCAGTGGTTAGTACTCCTGTATGCTTCACCCGATGCCTGTGTCTATGTATTTACATTGTATATTTATGTATGCCCGATGTGTTTTTTGATGTATGGAATGATCTGTCTGGACTGTACACAGAACAATACTTTTCACTGTATCTCGGTACACGTGACAATAAACAAATCTAAATCCAACTTAGAGCAATTCCTTATGATAGTAATGTGTTAATTTAATAAGAACTTAAGACACATGAAGGGCAGCACGGTGGCGCACTGGTTAGCACTGCTGCTTCATAGCACTGAGGACCCGGGTTCGATCCTGGCCCAGGGTCACTGTCCGTGTGGAGTTTGCACATTCTCCCCGTGTCTGTGTGGGTCACACCCCCACAACCCAAAGATGTGCAGGGTAGGCGGATTGGCCACGCTAAATTGCCCCTTAATTGGAAAAACAGAATTGGGTACTCTAAATTAACAAAACGAAAACACAAAGAGTCACATTGGACTCGAAAAGTGAACCATGTTTCTTTCGCTCCACGGACACTGTCAGACTTTCTGAGTGTTTCCAACATTGTCCTGTTCTCTTATTATTGTCTGTTATTTTCTTTGGGACCTTTCTCAGAAAGGTGAGAAGATGCACATTCTATGAAGTTAAACAGGGTGTGTTATTTTAATTTTTGCGACTTCTGAAGGCAAAATGGTGTTGGTAACTTTCTCTAAGGAATGTGCATCAGATCACAGAGGGATCTGGGTTTGAATCAGTCTGTGTGGAGTCTGCATGTTCTTTTCGTGTCTGCGTGGGTTTCCTCTGGGTGCTCCGATTTCTTCCCACAGCCCGAAGATGTGCAGATTGGGTGGATTGGCTATGATCAATATCTGGGGTTAGGAGAATAGGGGGAGTGAGCCTAGGTCCATGCAAACTTGATGGGCTGAATGGCCTCCTCTGCACTGTTGGATTCTATGAGTTCTATGGAATGTTTTGGCGATGACAAGTTGTTTTTCCTGAACTAGGTTAAATTGTGGGGCTTCCTGCGGCCGGTTTCTCCCCATTACCCCTGGCTACCTCAGGGCTCTCTTTCGTTTGAGTTTCTCTGGAGCAAAGTAATGAAAATATTTCTGACAGGCACAATTTCCGTCTTTTTAAACCCATCTCATAATGTCTACTTTTTAATTTGATATTATACAAAACGTTTATGATATAAACATTATGCACCTATACACTGCGGAATACAAAATAAAACTTTCTTTATAAGTTATGACCTCAAAAGTCTACATTTTCACGTTAAGTCATTAAAAAGTTTTCAAACTTTGAATTAAAATCTAATCAAACTATATGTATAGTCATTCATAATAATCTTGGTATAAAATATTGATACAACTCGCATAATTTGTACAAAAACTGTGTACAGATTACTGAAGCTGTGCAAAGACAGCGCATAAAGATTCGGATTTCTCCCCCCTTCCTACTTTGCAAACGCTAAAAAAAATGTCCATTCGCAAAATGAGCTGGAGGAGACAAGTTTATGAAACGGTGATTTCTTCCTCATCGCCCTCCTCTTCAGAGGAGAACGTGTGTTGGGCGGTGTGTTGGTGTGACAGGAGGCGGAGGTGTGTGTCCATGCTGTCTGCGCACTTGTACTCGGGCGAGTGGCCTGACGAAGATTTGGGACTGTCTCTGCCTCCCGTCTCCTCCTCGTCCCCCGAGTGCAGTCTGCAAGGCCATTTCTTTCCCACGTCGCTGAGGTCAGGGTGAGGGTTTAACTTTGTGGGTAGGGTCTGTTCCCTGCAGCCCCCGGCCGACAGGAGCTCCCTCTCTTTAGAGTTCCTCCATTTCATCCTTCGATTCTGAAACCAAATCTTCACCTGTCAAAAAAAATAACAATGAAGGTTATTTTTTAAGATACCTTCGGGGATTCACGGTAACTTCATTGCAGTGCTAATGCAAGCCTACTTGTGACAATAAAGATTATTATTATATATATTTGTGAGATGATCAGGCGAGTTTAAAGCGCCTTGAAGGATGGATCGGTAAGAAATCTTACAACACCAGGTTAAAGTCCAACAGGTTTATTTGGAATCACTAGCTTTCGGAGCATAGGTCCTTCATCATTGTCATCTGAGGAATGGTTGTGGACTCTGGGTCTGTACTCATTGGAGTTTAGAAGGATGAGGCGGGATTTTATTGAAACTTACAGGATACTGCGAGGCCTGGGTACAGTGGACGTGGAGAGGATGTTTCCACTTGTAGGAGAAACTAGAACCAGAGGACACAATTTCAGACTAAAGGGACGATCCTTTAAAACAGAGATGAGGAGGAATTTCTTCAGCCAGAGGGTGGTGAATCTGTGGAACTCTTTGCCGCAGAAGGCTGTGTAGACGAAATCACTGAGTATCTTTAAGACAGAGATAGATAGGTTCTTGCTTAATAAGGGGATGAGGGGTTATGGGGAGAAGGCAGGAGAATGGGGATGAGAAAATATCAGCCATGATTGAATGGCAGAGCAGACCCGATGGGCCGAATGGCCTAATTCTGCTCCTATGTCTTATGGTCTAATGAGGGAGGGAGGGGGAGGCAATGGACAGGTTCAGAGGAGGGTGAAGGTTACAAATTACCTGTGAATCCTTCAGCCCCAATTTAGCTGCTAGCTTGCGTCGGTCTGGTTTGCTGATGTACTTCTGCTTCTGGAACATCTTCTCCAATGCTTTCCTTTGGACATCTGAGAAAACAGCCCGACGGAGCATCCCTCTCCTGGGCTTACCCCGGGCGGCGAGCGGCCAAGAGAAGGTCCCCGGGATTGGAACCACAGAGGAAGAGGCTGGGGGAGAAAGATGAGGGGATCATGTTACTTCAGTAGGAAAGATTGGGCAAAACATCAGGCATATGATCACTTGAAAGGCTAGATGCTGCAATGGGCTATAATTAGATTAAATCTTTAGGGCGGCATGTGGCACAGTGGTTAGCACTGGGAATGCGTTGCTGAGGCCCTGGGTTGGAATCCCAGCCCTGGGTCATTGTCCGTGTGGAGTTTGCACATTCTTCCATTCTTTCACCCTCACTAACCCAAAGGTGTGCAGGGTAGGTGGATAGTCCACGCTAAATTGTCCTTAAATGGGGGAAAAAAGAATTGGGTACTCTAAATTTAAAAAAAAGATCAAATGTTTGCATTGTACACTCCAGTGTGATCACATAAACTCGGAACTTAGTCCTGGCAAAAGGCATTAAACTCATTCCAAATTGAGTCCCTTGCATCTTATCCCCAACATCGGCCCTTGAAGGGGACACTGGGAAAGTTTTTTTGGGGGGAAATACATTCACTGGCACGTGTTTTGTGTGAGGGAAAAGCTGATGAACTTATAATGAGCCCATTGGCTGGTTTAAAATGGTGTTGGTGTGGTTTCTCTTTTTAAAAAGGGAGAGTTTCTCCTTTTGGAAGCTAATAGCAGCCAGAAATTCTAATGAGGCGTAAATGGTAATTGTGCAGTAATGAACTAACAGAAAAAGACTCAGCACAGGCCACCAAAGCCATATATTATTGGAACAAAAGACACTTACACATTCACACTCTTTACCGATCTGTATGCCAAGATCAGTGTGCGAATGCTGATTACGGCAGCCTCTTTGCAACCCCACCCCTTGAAAAAAAATCCCATTAAATGGAGATGAAAAGCTATTTATAAAAAGCTTCCAATTTCAGTTTGTGAATAAAGGCGGCGAAAGCCCAACAGTTTGGAGGAGCCTTCGTTTGAGAATGTTAAACTGTGCGGAGACATGTCAATTAAAAGTGGAATCCGTCACGGGGCTGGTGAAAGGGGGAAATGGGATATGGGACTGAGGAAGGAGGGTGCGTGTAATGGGAAAGAGTGATCACAGCAGATATTTCTGAATATTCCCTGCAGGAACTCCAGTTGACTGGGTCATATAAGGAGGGAGGGAGGGAGAGAATTGGGGCGAGGGTGTGCTTTGAAGGCTGTGTGGCGGGGTGCGTTACATCAATTCAAGTTTAACACCGCTGAAACTGACATTCTGAATTTGATTCAATTGGTCGAACTGGGGGAGTTGGAAAACTGCTGCATCTCCTCAGCCTCCTGAATGTCCAGGTTTCTTTTCTGCTGGAAAAGTTATTGCCAATCTGAACAGGAAGATGGTCACTCTAGGTGCATTTACATTTTTCTGGACTGTTTTTTGGGGTCTCTTGCGGGCTCCGAATCCCTGATAACTTGTTAAGGGGGACCTCCCCCCCCCCCTGTCGGCGGAGTAATGAGGCACAGGCAGCCTTTACAGGGGGAGGGGGGGGGGGGGGGGGGAGCTCTGGCCCTGAGACTGCGTGTGGTTGTTCAAGAATGAAGCAGCGATTGGTCATGGCCCTTCAGGCTTTGTTAGGGAGCATTGGTAAAGTGCAGCACCCTGTGGGAAAACTTTAGCCGTGAAGGGAAAGCCGGCAGCCCCTCTGAGAAAGGACCCGCCTCGAACCTAGTGAGTGACAATTCCTGCTAATTTGTAGATCATGGAAGCAGAGCAGAATGTCAACCGTCACTGCGTGTGCTAAATAGAGCATCAAATAACCGCGACTGATTCCGAAGCGTTGTACTTCGGACAACCTCTGAACTCCCTCTCCAACCCCCGGGATGGGTTGGGAAATGTACCATTAAAAAGTATGCGAGAGGCCAGAGGACCCGCGGGGGGAGGGGGGGGGGGGGGGGGGGGGTGGGGGTTGGAGCGGCTAGGTAAGGGTGGGTAGGGGGGGAGGACAGAATCACAGGGCAAGACTCACCTGGCAAGTACGAGGAGCGGAGGAAAGGCTGGAACGACCCTTCGACATAAGGGAAGCAGAAAGCCTTCGGGGAAAGCCCTGGGATTAGCGAGTGGGACGATTCTGCAAGAGATGGAATTTCAAATTCTCACACGTGTGGACTTGGAAACAGCCCCTGCATTTCAGGGGGGTGGGGGAACAACAGTTACACACACTTCCCCAACTGGCAAAGGATAAATAACGACTTTACCCAATTTGTGTGCCTTCTGGGCAACCTCATACATATTTACTTCGAAAAAAGTGTTCATTGAAACACATCACAGTTAGACATCTTGCAGCACATTTAAATAACCACAGATTGCTTCCACCAACGTATATTTTATTTAAACAACAAAATACCGCGCTTGCGTTAGCTTATGTTAGTTATTTAGATATTTTCACGTATTTAGATGGCAATGAACTATTCCATCTCATAATATTGACACAAATTGATTTCAGAAATCAGATGCGTACATTAATTGAAGTTTGTGATATTTTTAAACTTGAAAGTGTCCTTTTTCCTTCCCAAATATTGCAGAGGGAAACGGTCCCCAGGATTGCGAGTTAAAGCTTCATCTGCAGCCACGTAAGCAATATCAGAACATGGTCACATTGCCCCCCCCCCCCCCCCCCCCTACCACCCCTGACTGACACTGGAGATGTGAACACTCACCCGATCTTGGGGCTGACGAGAGGATGGCGTGGACACCGAATTTGAGGTAATTCGAATCGTTGCTGGGAGAATTGGAATGGTGTGGCGAGCAGAGGCTGCCGCTGACCGAGTTGGCGAGGTTGACCTGTTCCGTTGCCACCGCCGGGCTCGGGCTGGTGGCGGAGCCGGAGACGGGCGGGGAGAAGGTGGCCGACACAGATCGGGGAAGGTAGCTGGTGGGCCGGCTGATCCTCAGTAGATCCTCCATCAGGAAGCTGGCCCCCATGGCATGGGAGGAAAAGGCGGATTGCAAAGACTGGGGCAGTGTCAGGGTTGGCGTTGGCCGCAAAAGGCCCGGGTACATTGCAGAAGGAGCAATCACACTTGGGAACATCATGTCTGCAGACGAGCGAGAGGGGGAGGGAGGGAGAGAGGGAGAGAGAGAGAGAGAGAGAGGAAGTTCCAATCAGTCCTGTTCGGCAAAGAGCTTCTTTTTTTTTTTGCAACTTCCCCCCCTCCACTTCCAGTAAGATCCAACTACCAGCTCCAAGACTTATCTACCATCGTCTCTTTCTGCCTGATGTGTTTTATATTGCCCAGGCTGGGTAGGTCTTTTCAAATGTGACAGCTCTCACAATGAATTCCAACAAAGTTCTCCACATGAGTTTCTTTTACCCCGACCTTCCGGCTCGCTGATTGGCCCACTAGAGCAATTTATGATTGGATTAGACTTCATAAGCAAGCAATCACAATGGAGCTCCAACAAAGGAGGTGTAGCCATTAATTCTGGATACTGACCGCCTCTTTTGAAAACACCACTGAAGGATTTGAGCGGGTTTTGTTTGGGTGCGATGCACACAGGCTAATTAAAAGACAATTTTCCAAGTTTCCAATGACATTTTCCTCGTTTGAAAGGAATTATGAAAAGAAAGCACTAAATTTATTTGCTACCCCTGCTGTGCCTACAAAACTGGCCAATAAATATTCATATCTCACACCATAATCTCCTTGTGGAGGCGGGGGGCAAGAGTGAGACGTTTAAACTGCAGACTGCCCTTAACTAGTGGGAGTAAAATATTTGTACATGTGTACAACTCGAGAGAAAATATTATGAGCTAAATTGTAAACAAAAGTGGTGTTAGGATGGTTAACATACAAGCTAAACGGGCATCGTCTTTGTCCACACGTAAATGAACTAGTTAATTATTTAAGAGTCATACAAATCCTCATAGAAGCAAAACTGTGGACACTGAGAATATAGTATTTCCTGCTCACATGTGGAGAAGGTCCAATTTTGATATATCGTTGATATATTTACTCCCCACATATTGCAACTCAAGCTGCAACTTCGGGAAGAAAACATTTCTACGCCAAACAAACCAAAATAGGCACAAAGCACAATATTAGAAAGTGGTCACTTACAACATATGGCGGAGGAGAACAATACTTAATGTGTCCTAGATGTTTAAAGAGAGTTGACTAAACAGTTAATGCGTTATTAAAGAGGGGCTTACAGTCTTTCTGCTGCAGAACAAAACCTGCTAATCCACGATTTCAAAATCGATCACATTGCTCTTCAACAGATGTGTCGAATATTGTATTCTAGAAAAAACGTCGTCTAATCTTTTAATATGCGGAGAAAGTGGGCAACAGCCATATTATCCTATTAACCGCGGCATCAGCTAACTGTCACCATCAGCTGTTTTTTTTATTATTTACTCAACACAATGCTTCAAAAATCGTGTTAGCTGACTTTCAGCAGCTTTATGTCGGTAGAAAATGCGTTTCGAGCCTCTCTCTCTCCCTCTCTGCACAGTGTTCCCAGTCAGCTGTAGATTATCCGCATGTTTCTGTCCCAACAGAGACAACAAAAAACTGCGTGCGTGGGTTTTCAACCCATTGAGGGAGCAAAAATGCGACCCAGCTTCAGCCAGGGGACCCAGTGGAGATATTAATTCGTTTTTAAACTTTGAAAACAGTCCCGCACGGTCACGTTAGCAATCACGCTATCCTGGGCGGACGGGGTTTAAACTTGAATGAGTGGATCGGTGTGTTTCTGCTGCCACATTTGGCATCACACTTGTGCACGGGAAGAGCACGGGTGGGGGTTCGTTGTAAACAAGGTGCTGAGGGTGGAAATGATGCAACCAGAAAGTCTGAGACAACAAGTGCAAAACGAAAAATAAAACAAGTCATCAACTCACTAAGCTTTTTTTCAAATTGAATGTTTTTTTTCTGTCAATGCCAAATTAAATGCCCAACTTAATGGGAAATGTGAGGGGCGAATTTCGTTTCATTTCACTAAAAAAAAGGAGTTCCCTTATCAAATGGTGTTGTTCATTCGCGCGATGGTGTCAGAAGCAAATTCCCTGCTGTGTAACCTGATGTTGGGGAACCACTGTCCACGCTCACTCAGACAGGCATCAAAATCATTTCAGCGAATGCTGCTTCTGGCCAACCTCGAAAGACTTTTTCATTGGCCAAACTTGATGTGTACGATGGAGGATTTGGGAGATTCCTTTGCAGAGTGGCCCTGTCTGAGAGACGCTGCTCTGAGCCCTGCCAGGTATAAACCGCTTCATCCTATTATCAGCACATCAACTAAATTACTCGAGTAAGCTTTCTGTCTCAGAACACCGTCTTTGCCAACAGCGTCAGCCACTTGCTATTTTCGAGTTTGTTGACGAAGTTTAAAAAAAAAGTAATTATATCTAAACATAAATAATTGGGGATGTAGTGGAGTTGGGGACAGATAGATTTAACCCCCCCCCCCCCCATCCTAAATTCATTAAAATGTTTTAACGTGTCCATGTTTGGAAAATGTAAGGCACCTGACACTTGAATCAGTCCCACCAATTCTGGAATAAATTCCCGATAACAGGCGGTGGAGAAAAGGGAAGAAATCTGATCAACGACATTGGCGCTGGCTGATTCTAAAACGCTTCGATAGGCGAACAATTCAGACACCTGGGGACGAGACTGATATTTGATCACCGACCAGAGATGCAGTGAAATAAATTTTCCGTCAACGGAACCATTTCCACAGGTGACTTTCACAGTAGCTTCACCGCAGAGTTAACGCCAGCCTACTTGGGACACTAATGTAAATTATTATTCTTGTCGAATTAGCCAATTCCCTTGAAACGCCAACGGTGGATTGGGCATCGGGATGCTAAAGAAATAACGAGATATGGGAAGAATAGAATCCTTGTCGCGGTGAAATATAATGCGAACGAAGCTGGGAAACCAAAAAAACATTCAAATGTCCGATTGATTGCCTAAAAATAGTCATGGGGGTGGGGGAGAGAGACACTTGCTGCATTCGCCTTGATAATTTTGTTTCTCGGTAATTATTAGGTCCGCCGGGTTGATTTACTCCGCATTATATACCTATAAATTGGGCAGTTGTGCCTGTGAAGAGGACGATTGTTGGCAGTTTGCATTAAATCAGGATAACGACATTGACTGTGGAGGTTGGGTCAAACCCATGCTGGGATACACGTGGATGCCGTCTCCCTGGGTAAGGACTCTGCCACACTCTTGACACAACTTGCAAAACAAAACAGAACAAAACAAAAAAATCCTGAACCACACGAAGGAGAAGAAGTGGGGGGGGGGGGGGGGTGGAAAGAGAGGGGGGGACAAAACAAGCGTTCAAAGCGGAATAAAGCAGAATCCGCAATGAAATTTGACTGAGAGATTTATTTTGGAGGGATTTTTGAAGGTTCTCTTTAGAAGTGCCTGGTCCCTGATAAGATCTGTGACTAATGTTGTTTGACCCATGTTCGTCCTTTTTGTGTTTTCCGCCATTCATATTGACGGCAGTTATCTGCATTTTTTTTAAGTCACTCAGTTTCTTTGTGAATCTGAACAGGGATTTTTTTTTTAAAGAAAGAGAGGAGAGTTTGCGGAAGAAACGTTTTCTTTCGCTCGTGGTTCAAAAAACCCAGTCCAAGGGTTTTAATCCCCGTGAAATTACCTGGCAGGCGTATGGTCGAGGCAGTAAAAACACTGGCACCGTCTATTTGTACACAGACACACACACAACATATACTAAACGTTTTTTAAACATGCACCCTTCACCAAACGGTATCACCAACACTTAATAATAAATCACCTTTGCGTCGAGCCGTGACCAATCTGGGAGATGAAAAGTATATTAGTCCTGACAGGCCCTCTGCGTTTAGCCAGGAAACCACTCTGACAAAGGGCGCTCAAGACTTTGTGTCGAACCTTGTGGCAAAACTCCCCAGAAAACTTGACGTTACCAGACCCCAGTGAACGTGTTGGGTGAGATGCCCCCCCCCCCCCCCCCCCCAAATCACCAAAGATTCAGGCGGGGTGAATTTATTTCCCTTCTGATTAGGGTCCCACATTAATGAGAATCAGACGAAGGTGTGTGCAAAATGGCTCTGATTTCCCCCCTAACCCAGTTTGAAAATTGTCCTCCCTCGAATTCGGTATTGGGACCCTATCTAAAACATTTCAACACAGGCTCCAGACCCCCCTACACTGCTCTCAGTTCCTCTCCTCCAATTATTATGTGTAACCGCTCCACACTTACTCCCTTGCACTCCACCCCAATCCCTCCCTCCACCCACCCCCAAAAAACATTTTCTGGCGAAATGCACTTGATCAATTCGCAATCAGCTCCTAAAGCGATTACTGACGATGAAACTCAATTATAGATCATAAACTAAACCCATTTAAGGCCCCTGAGGGGCTGTTTTACAGCCTGTTGCCAAACGAACGCTTTTCAAGTGTTGCAAATTAAATGTGGCGGCTTCGAGACTGTGTCAGAAAATGATTCTACAGTTCTGGGAATGTGTTTCCCCCCCCTCTGGGACAGGTAAGTTTGTGATCTGGGAGAGTCGGTGAGGTTGGCTATCCTCATGTCCATTTTCTTCGCGTCCTTCTTTCAATAATTGCAAATGACGAAAAATTCCTCCCCCCTCTCCCCCCCCCCCCCAAATAGAACATTCATTGGCAGTTTCTAGCTAGAAATGCCATGCACTCTGTGTATGCTCTGACCAGTGCCCTTTAATAATAATCTTTATTGTCACAAGTCGGCTTACATTGACACTGCAATGAAAATCCTCTCGTCTCCACATTCCGGCGCCTGTTCGGGTACACAGAGGGAGAATTCAAAAAGAACCCCTCCTGCGCCCAAACGCTTGCTTTCTGCAGCGTCTGAAGCTGATTCGCGCTTCCCAAACTGCTGAGAAAATCTTGATGCTTTTAGCCTGGGACTGAGGACCGTCTGCACAAGGCAGGGGCTTGTGCAGACCCACCCACACCAAAGTTCCAAACGACCTCATTCAAAAACAAAAATGTTCTTTGGAGACTCAATTAGCTTCACCTCTCTTAGCCAGAAACGGAGAATTGGAATTTGTCTCATTTTAAGCTTTTTAAGTGATATATAATTGTGTGTGTGTGTGTGTGAATGTGCGAGTGGTAAGGTGAGAATTCTGGGCTGATTTGATGTAGCGAGCAGAGGTGGGCTGTGAGCAAGATTATCAGGAGCTATAGTGTGACCTGTTACCTTGCAGCATTGACCAAATGATCCGCTTCTCAAGATCTCTCTCCCCCCCCCCCCCCCCCCCCCCTCTGTGAGCAAGACTATCAGCAGCTATAGTGTGACCTGTTACCTTGCAGCATTGACCAAATGATCCACTTCTCAAGATCTCTCCCCCCCCCCCCCCCCCCCCCCGTGAGCAAGACTATCAGGACCTACAGTGTGACCTGTTACCTTGCAGCATTAGCCAAATGATCCGCTCCTCAAGATCAGCCCCCCCCCCCCCCACCCCCGTGAGCAAGACTATGAGGAGCTACAGTGTGACCTGTTACCTTGCAGCATTGGCCAAATGATCCGCTCCTCAAGATCTCCCCCCCCCCCCCCCCCCCCCAACTCCTCATTTGTTATTTTTTTTGCCCAGAAACAGTTAACCACCTGTCAGGCTGAGGCACAATACGTGCGGCCAAAGGAGCTTTTCATGCATGTGTAATATATTTGTTCAGCCATTCACTTAATGAAGCTGATAAATGTGAAGCAAACAATCGGCGAGTTAATCTATTTAGTAAAATGTTCTAAGACTTTCAGGCGATGTTAAGAAGGTAGAGTGTTGCCCACATTTTCATTCAAATGATCCATCCCCGTGCTTTACTTCCCAGTGCCAAAGGACAACATTCTTGCGAATATAATTTATTATAAATGTGCTTTTAATGGGTTTAATTCGCACGGCCAGCTGTTTTGCGCTATTTGGTAAGCAGGAAACAAACATAGCTGGGTGGAAAGCTAGTTAAAATTAGTTTCGGTCACAGGGGCTAAGCCATATTTCGTGCAAACCATCTGCCTGATTGACACAATAGAGGGATTTTCAGAGAAAAAAAAATACAAACTGCGAGTCCAACAGTTGGTATTTTGCGCGTGTCTTTGTGAAGGTGAAGGCTGTCCTCGCCTCTATCTTTCCGCCCTTGCTCCTGGCAGGGGAGTTCGAGAATAACAGGACAGTGTTACCGATCATCACCCCCCCCCCCCCCCCCCACCCACCCCAGCACTGGAGGCCTAGATTCCACATTGATTGAGACACAGGCTTAATAAATCTCCCAAAATGTTGGAGGCCCGGAGTCAATGTACTGACCACAGTCACCAGAACTGGCTGCCCCGTTTTCATCACCATGTGATCGAGAGCGTTGCAAAACAAAAATGTTACAGAGCAACTACTGGACAGGTGAACGGCACCTGGCGGAAATCCCTTGGGAGGAGGTTATCCTGCAATGTGATGGTTACCAGAAAAAACAGGACCAAAGTGCGAGAGTGGCAGATTTAATGGGGGCAGGAATGGTGAGCTCGAATGTTTTGTCCATTGTCGGTCATCACAAAGAGAGAAACTTGCATTTATTTAGCGCATCTCACCAGCCCAGGCCGCTGCTGGCCACTGCGTAAGGGTGAGGGGTCCCAAACAGCCCACGACCAGATAGGTCAGTGGTGTGAGGTTGAGGGGGGTAGATACTGGCAAGGCCAGCAGGGAAGGTCTGCGGTATTTAATGTTCTCCAGACGTTTGGAATCTCTCCGAATCTCCCCTGAACCCTCCCTGTAGAGCAGAGCATCCCAAAGAGCAGACAATGCAGCGCGCCTTGCTGCTCCGAGCATTGACCATGGCCTTAGCGCTCTGGGTGGGGGTATCAACCCCAAGGGCATCAAGCTGCCCTGTACTTGAGGCGCTCACATTGCCATAGTGTTATTACAGCCCCTCAGCCTTCAGCATAGACTATTGTACCTGGCACCGTGAGAGTGAAACTGTGAGTAAACAACCACGCACTGAGATCTCGCCCCCAAGGCTCCCGCACGGCCTTTTAAACTCAAAGACGCAGGTTAATCACCGAAAACTAACCCCCCTCCCTCCCTCTGACCAACCTGAGTTCTCCAGGAGGATATTGGGAATGTCCTGCTGAGCTGGCTAGATTTATTTCTTGTTGGGCAAAGGGTATCAAGGGAATCTGGAACTGAATCTACTGAATGAATTTAAGATAGAGAGCAGACAGGAATGGCGGAATGGACTCCGAGGGGCCGAATGGCCAGCTCTATCCCTGACAATTTAGTCCCGCTGCAGACTTGGCGATGGAGCGGAGGTGTTGCCCGGAGGCGCCACAATAGGGTGAAGCACTTGCTATTTTGGGAGTGTGTGTGCAGATAATCTTCTGGGAGATTTGGCAGAAAACGTCCAAATATCAGGCGCTAATGCAGCTCGAATAGGCTTCATCTACCTCCTGGAAACAGGAGAAAAGCAGAATAATGTTCGAGAAACCAGAGAGATGACAAATTAACCAGGGGTAATTGCTCTTAACACCACCGGCTCCCCACTGAACTCCAGCCTCACACAATCCTTCCTCTATCTGTGTGAACACGGCTCCCATTCCCACAGCCAGACTGCCTGACCCGACAGCATTCCACTGCTCTCTCCCTCAGCCACAGTTACTTTCTAACCCAGTTTCCCAACTCCTCCCGGCCTTTCCAGGGAAGCCATGATGTGGAGATGCCGGCGTTGGACTGGGGTGAGCACAGTAAGAAGTCTTACAACACCAGGTTAAAGTCCAACAGGTTTGTTTCAAACACGAGCTTTCGGAGCACGGCTCCTTCTTCAGGTGAATGAAGGAGGAGCCGTTTCCAGGGAAGGGCTGGGGATTTCTGCAGGTTTGGTTAGACCCCGGATAGTCTGGAAATCCCCGCTGCTTTAAATCTACCCTCGCTGCCGTGTTGTAATCATTTAAATGCCAAGTTACCCCTCCTATCGCTTCGTGTGGTTTTATTGCCATTTTTTCTCTTTTGCAGGAGAGTCGAAGGGCGTTGGTGTCGGGGTGAAGTATTGGGGATTGTGCTGAAAGTGCAGCCAGTTCCCGGGACTGTGTCCTGTACCGGCAGGGACCCCGAGGGAGAGGCGGCACATTGCTTCCGTTATCTGTGCCGCCAAACCTCATTCCTACCGAGAGCCATGCCCCTGCAGGGGAGGGAGTGAGAGAGGGAGGGAGAGAGTGAGAGAGGGAGGGAGAGAGTGAGAGAGGGAGGGAGAGAGCGAGAGAGAGGGAGGGAGAGAGAGAGAGAGGGAGGGAGAGAGGGAGGGAGAGAGAGAGTGAGTGAGAGAGGGAGTGTGAGAGAGGGAGGGAGAGAGTGGGTGTGAGAGGGAGGGAGAGAGTGAGGGAGGGAGGGAGTTATTGAGAGTGAGGGAGAGAGAGGAGAGAGAGAGAGGGAGTGAGTGAAAGTAAGGGAGAGAGTGAGGGAGGGAGAGAGAGAGTGTGTGTGTGAGAGAGAGAGAGAGTGAGAGAGGGAGAGAGTGTGAGAGAGGGAGGGAGAGAGTGGGTGAGAGAGGGAAGGAGAGAGTGAGGGAGGGAGGGAGGGAGTTATTGAGAGTGAGGGAGAGAGAGGAGAGAGAGGGAGTGAGTGAAAGTAAGGGAGAGAGTGAGGGAGAGAGTGAGTGAGGGAGGGAGAGAGAGTGTGAGATGATGTGTGAGAAAGAGGGAGTGAGTGAGTGAGTGGGTGAGTGTGAGAAAAAGAGAGGGAGTGAGGGTGGGAGAGAGAGCGCGAGGAAGAGAGGGAGTGAGAGAGGGAGGGAGAGAGTGTATGAGAGTGTGAGAGTGTGTGAGAGGGTGAGTGTGAGAAAGAGGGAGGGAGAGGGTGGGAGAGAGTGGGGGAGAGAGATTGTGAGGAAGAGAGGGAGGGAGAGAGTGTGAGCGAGGGAGAGTGAGTGAGAAAGGGAGCGAGAGAGAGATTGAGGGAGAGAGAGTGAGTGAGAAAGGGAGCGAGGGAGAGATTGAGGGAGAGAGTGAGTGAGAAAGAGAGTGAGGGAGGGAGGGAGAGAGTGAATGAGAAAGAGAGTGAGGGAGAGAGGGAGGGAGTGAATGAGAAAGAGAGTTAGAGTGAGAGTGAGGGAGGGAGAGATAGAGGGAGGGAGAGAGTGAGTAAGAGAGAGAGGGAGAGAGTACCCGCGATAAATCGAAGAAAGCTGCGAAAGTATTTTGAGGATCACGGAAACCTTGATGAAGGATTAGCAGCGAGAACAGGGGAATGGGATTATTATATAATTAAACCCGCAGCTTTTTATCAATTCTATTTTATTTGAATTTAATTGTTTGTTCATCTTGATCACAATAATCAGAGCGCTATCTACACAATTGGCGCCCAATAAGATTTTGGTTAAAGTTTTAACGCCTGATTCGATCCCACTAACTGGCTGGGGGCCCCACCCTTGTTGCTCAGTAAGAAATCTGACAGCACCAGGTTACTTCTGCTCCTGTACTTTTATTCCGTTAATTTGATCCATTTGTGCAAGAAGAGATTGGGGTTGCGATTTAAGAAAGGCGGACAGGCTGGGGGTGTGATGAACATCAGGTAGTGAGGTGACTTATTCCCACTGAGGACGGTTTTCCCGGTGGTGGAAAGACTTCAGCATTTACACTCTGCAGGGTAGGGGGGTGGGGGTGAGGTGAGGGGGTGGGGGTGAGGTGAGGGGGTGGGGGTGAGGTGAGGGGGTGGGGGTGAGGTGAGGGGGTGGGGGTGAGGTGAGGGGGTGGGGGTGAGGGTGAGGGTGGGGGTGGGGAGGGGGGGGATGGGGGGGGGGGCATTTGATTGAATAACTCAGTTGTCAGCGGGTGCAGTGTCAGGTTGAGGTTGTGGAAAACACCAATATATCAGAGCCGGGAGCAGCAAACAGCTTTGGGGGAAGGTTTGAAACTTTCCTGTCTCTTTTCTATGTCACAGTCCAGAGGGACTGTGAAGAGTTTGCACAGTGAAGGAGGAACACTCAGCATCGCCTGAGCCTTTTCCAATCGGCGGAGGGATCGATAAATTGGGCACAATCGCGCGCGGGGCAACGAAGATGGACCTCAGCAGATCCAAAATTTAAAGTAACTTCTCTTTGTAATCAAATTTGTCCTTCCCAAAATCAAACAAGACCCCTTTCCACCTGGTTTTGAGATTCCCGATCGATGAAATATACGAGGAAAACAACAAGAATAAAATTATTGCAGATAATTAGCACAATTAGATAATGGACTATTAACATTTAGAAGGAATGCGTTTTTAACCCAAACTTTTAACAAATTGTTTAGGCTATTCCTGATATCTGTGTGGTTTTGCATTTTAACAACCCCGCAGGATAAACCACCTTCTGCATTTAGGACTTTAAAAAAAAACTTTTTAAAACATTCTCTGTGGGTTTGTTCGCAAATTCCAGCAGTTGCAAACTGCGGCATTCCCAATCCCAATCCCTTCTGCCAAACTCCACGGGAACAAGAGCATCCCTGGGAAAGGGGGGAAGTCCTGGGAATGCACCCGGTGCCAAATCCCCCTGTAAATTCTCCTGCAGGAAATAGGATGGGCGCACTTTGTGGGATTCAAGAAATAACGTTTGATCCTTTTAAAATTGAAAATAATTTGGTTAAATCATTTAAACCCGATGGAACTGTCGGCTGAGGAACGGCTACATATAAACAGGCTCCGCCATTCCTGGTTGTGCTTGACAGGATTTTGGTCCAGTTGAGCAATGGCAAATCAGGGTTAGGTAACCTCACAGTGCACAAGGCTTCTTAGAGCATTATCACTGCAGGAATGACACAATCTCAGGTTATAGCGCGCACCTTGTTTTTAATCAATGGATTGCTGATGGGGTAATCTTACCCCATTCTGATCCAACTCCTGGCTGCGATGTGAAAGTTAATAGGTTCTTATAATAAGAAGGGTTCACAGTTGCCAAATAACTGCAGTAATTTCATCATTTGGTATTGTACAGGATTTCTGAAATAATACAGCCAGCGTTATGACACAAATATGTCACACTTCAGCTAGCGATCTGCCTGTAACTGTATCTGTATCCTCTGATCCCCAATCAAATTCAGCAGAGATATCTGCGCCTGTTTAGGTGCACGGCAGATCTCCATTCCTACCTACTGATGAAAACACTTTGAAAGTGCCACTGGGTACATCCGCATTCTTAGGATATTATAATATAAATGCCTTAAGTTTAGAAATGATCTGGTTAGCCTCTGAGCGATGGAGTGTCAGAACCTGAGTGATGTGAGATAACAGCTCCAATACTGCTGGACCTCTGAATCAGGTCAATGAGTTGACGCTGGAGTTATCAAGCAATTCACTAAGGCACGTTGACTCTAAACCAGCAACGGGAAGGTGGCGACCTCCCGGTAATGTTATTGAGCCAGTACTCCCGAGGCTGTTATGTGGATCCGGGTTCAAATCCTATGGCAGCTGGTGAAATGGAATAAATCTGGAATTGAAAGCCTAGTCCCACTAATAACGCTAAAAGCAAATCCCTACGGGTGCTGGATTCTGATACAAAAACTCCCTTCTCTCTCCACAGATGTTGCCAGATCTGTTCAGATTGTCCAGTGATAATGATCTATGGAGAAGGAAATTTGCCATTCTGATTTGTATTTGATTCGAGGTTGGAATGGTGGTTGAGTGTTAATTGCCCACCATTCACTTATGGACAATTAGGAATGGGCAACAAATGCTAACTTTATCATCAATGGCCGCATTCCATTAAAGGAGTGGAACTGCACCCAAAGGTGCTCACTGTGACTTTGGGGTAACTTGCAATATTTTATGCATCACTCTTGATTTCTATTTCAATTGACCGCACTATCACATAAAATCAAACCTATTGATTTTTATGGAATCCAATTACATCATCTGCAGATTCCTTCATTACTTTTAAGAGTAAACTGGTCTACCGATGAGAGGGAGTTGTTTCTTAAATTCCAATGCACAAATTGCATTTTTCCTTCAGGTCTCATCACCAGCTGCTGCTTATAAAATGGATTGATTTCTGTCCCTCCCCTCAAAAGCATTTTCTGCCCTGCCCTCTGTTTAAACAATCTAAACAACGAACAAACAAAAATGTAATTTCAGGCAATGTTATCATCAAAACAAATGGAAACTTCTGGAAAATTTGACAGGTCAGATTGCATTGGTGAACTGAAAAAAGCAGAAATGGAATCTTATCTTCAACCTCCCCTTGAGTGAATGTTGAAGAAAAAAAAATCAATGGCCTCACCAGTGTTACCTTACCTGTCACCTGAAATAATTTCTCCTCATAGCTGTGCCTGCTGTAGCCTCCTGCCAATGCCATTCACTTACCTGCAATCATGCACTCTGCTATATGCTCTTCCTAGTCATACCTAGCTCCATGATTGCAACCCTAACCTCCCCAGACAGACTTCACATCTGGAACTATTCTCCAAGACAGACACATTCTCAAAATGTCTCACAGGACTGTCAGGAATAAAGTGTCAAGTTGCCGTAGTCCCAGATGACCATAGGCTGCTTTCCCCTTTGAAGGGAGAGCTGACTCGTGGCGATTTAACCTGAGGGTCAACACACCTCAGGCAAGGGGCAAGGTTGAGAAGGCTTCATGAATAATCTCGGCCCTTTAGCGTCCAAAAGGCTAATTGGGGTTACTGGTATAAGGTGGAGGTGAGGGGTTGAATGGGATGCTCTTTCCAAGGACCGGTGCAGACTCGATGGGCCAAATGGCCGACTTCTGCTATTCTATGATTCTGTAAAGGAATTGAACCCGTGCTGCTGGTCTCGCTCTGCATCATGAATCGTCTAGCAAACTGAGCTGAACCATTCCCAAAATATTCTCCAGCCGCTTGACAGGACAATGTCACGCACAAAATGAGGTGGGAGGTTGTGATTGGAGGAGGCAGAGCCCACAGCTACATATTTACCCCATTGGGAATAGACACGCTGGTTACTGCAGGTAGGGAGAGAGTCAGTGCGGTGGTAAGTGAGAGCTCTGTGGACATTGTTTCACATGATTCCTTCAAAATGAATCCTCCATACTCCCAGAACGCTTTGATCCACTGCAATTCGCATACCGCCGCAACTGGTCCGCAGCAGACTCCATCTCCCTGGCCCTACACTCATCCCTACAGCATCTCGACAACAAGGACTCCTACATCAGACTCCTATATATTGACTACAGCTCCGCCTTCAACACCATAATCCCAGCCAAACTCATATCATAGAATCATAGAATTTACAGTGCAGAAGGAGGCCATTCCCGTACCAGCCTCCCCGAACAGGCGCCGGAATGTGGCGACTAGGGGCTTTTCACAGTAACTTCATTGAAGCCTACTTGTGACAATAAGTGATTTTCATTCATTTTTCATTTTCATTCGGCCCATCAAGTCTGCACCGGCTCTTGGGAAGAACACCCTACCCAAGGTCAACACCTCCACCCTATCCCCATAACCCAGTAACCCCACCCAACACTAAGGGCAATTTTGAACACTAAGGGCAATTTATCATGGCCAATCCACCTAACCTGCACATCTTTGGACTGTGGGAGGAAACCGGAGCACCCGGAGGAAACCCACGCACACATGGGGAGGATGTGCAGACTCCGCAGACAGTGACCCAAGCCGGAATTGAACTTGGGACCCTGGAGCTGTGAAGCAATTGTGCTATCCACAATGCTACCGTGCTGCCCCAAAGCTCCAAAACCTAGGATTTGGCTCCTCAGTCTGCAACTGGATCCTTAACTTCCTCACCGACAGACCACAATCAATAAGAATAAACAACAAAACCTCCTCCACAATTGTCCTCAATACTGGGGTCCCGCAAGGCTGCATACTTAGCCCTCTACTATACTCCCTGTACACACACAACTGCTTGGCAAAATTTGGTTCCAACACCATCTCCAAGTTTGCTGATTATACAACAGATCTCGAATAACGACGAGTCAGAATACAGGAGGGAGATCCGGCCCACTATGGTCGTATCGTCAGCAAACTTGTAGATGGAGTTGGAACTCCTAAACGACATTCTTATGGACTGATGTCATTAACACAACACTCCTATATGCTTCACCCGATGCCGGTGCTTGTGTAGTTACATTGTGTACCTTGTGTTGCCCTATTATTATGTATTTTCTTTTATTTCCTTTTCTTTCATGTACTTAATGATCTGTTGAGCTGCTCGCAGAAAAATACTTTTCACTGTACCTCAGAACGTGTGACAATAAACAAAATCCAATAAACAAACTCCAAATACTTTCCCCTTCTTAGTTCAATATGAGCCTAAACACACCACACGGCAACCTATGGTTACTCCCAACAACAGCTCATCTCTCTCTGCTTTCCCTTCACACTAACATCAGCCCTGCCTTTCATTTCGAATGAGGTTCCTGTTACGGTCCCTGGACCTGACCCCAATTATATTTGGGAACCGGACAAGACCCCAATAATTTTTCAATTTATGAACTGTGGGGAAAGAAGACTTTGCTCCAGGAGACATTCCACCGACAACTGAGGATCTTTTAGATTCAAACAAACTTTATTATTAACATAGAATTGAACCCAGTTACATCGAAGGAAGAGGCAGCTTTTAAATTAACAGTTTAACAGTTAAAATAAGGTCTTTGAGCTTGATTTCCCATCTACTTCTAAAAGCAAAATCCACATACAGGTCAAATGCCACTTGTTAATAAAGTTTAAAAAAAAAATTTAGTGTACCCAATTTATTTTTCTCAATTAAGGAACAATTTAGTATGACCAATCCACCTACCCTGCACATCTTTTGGGTTGTGGGGGCAAAACCCATGCAAACACAGGGAGAATGTACAAACTCCACACGGACAGTGACCCAGAGCCGCGATTGAACCTGGGATCTTGGTGCCGTGAGGCAGCAATGTTAATCACTGCACCACTGTGCTGCCTGTTAATAAAGTGAACACTCAGTGGCTTACAGATGTATTCACAAAGCCTTTGGGAAAGAAGCTTTCAGAATTCAGACTGTGAAACATACCTCCTTTACTCAGGAACCAGAGCAGAAGTCTAAAATGAAACTAAAAATAACAGACACAGGGTATGGCTAAAAAGGAAACTATAAACAGGCCCAGCCTCTGTCATGAGTGACATCACAGCCTGCTTAGCTGTTAGCCCCTTAATCACAGGTTTAGCAGACATATAATCCGGATACATTAACCTCAGTTCTTTTAGTAACTTTACTGCAACAGAGGGCAGCACGGTGGCACAGTGGTTAGCACTACTGCCTCACGGTGCCAAGCAGCCAGGTCCGAGCCCGCTCTGGGCCACTGTCTGTGTGGAGTTTGCGTGGGTTTCGCCCCCACAGCCCAAAAATGTGCAGACTAGGTGTATTGGCCATTCTAAAAATACCCCTTAATTGGAAAAAATGAATTGGGTACTCTAAAATTTAAAAAAAAATTACTGCAACAGACAAAGAATACTAAATATATAAAAAATTCAAACATTCATCACACTGCCAAAAATGTCATGCACCACTTCAAGAAGAGTAGGCCAGCTTTCCTGTAGGCGCAGCAACAACTGATCTGACCAAAGCAAACATCAGCACAGAAAATGATACCATCTTTACTTTCCAGGGCAGGTAACTGGAACAGGTTTTCAGATGGCGAGTCAGCAGATATGGAGCACAAGAGGTTGAACATTGATAATGGATGCTACAGGAGCCAGTACCCCAGAGGGGGCAATCACAAATGAAACTCCGCTGTGGTGGTGTGAGGTCTGACTTTGAATGTCTAGCCTGCTTATTTTACTTCTTACATTGCTACACCTTTCACTGTGGCTGTTCCATGTGGGTTCTGAAAATCTTGGTGACAGGAAGTTGGGTTTAACATTGCAGGCCCCACAAAACCTGGTAGGTGAATGCTCCTTCTGTGACTGCATCTCCCCCAACTTCCCCTCGCCAGTACACTGAAGAAGGATGATGGTGCACAGCAGGAAATAGTAGTATTTCCTTCTCAAGGAAGGAGCTGCGCTCCGAAAGCTAGTGATTCAAAACAAACATGTTGGACTTTAACCTGGTGTTGTAAGATTTCTTACTGTGCTCACCACTGTCCAACGCCGGCATCTCCACATGATCATGGAGGATGGTTTTGTTTGTGGAGCCTCCTCATCTTGTAGCTGTTTAACTCATGACCGATTGTGGCATGGCTGCAGAACTGTGATGCGTTCCATTCACCGTGGGATCGCTTAGCTCTGCCTATTGCATGCCGCCTCTGCAATTTAGTCTGTCTGAGACCTTGTGCTGTTGCTGCATCAGGTTGGCATCTCATTTCAGGTCTGCCTGGGGCTGCCCCCGACATGCGGTCCTTACCATTGAACAAGGGCTGACCCTTTGGTTTAATAGTGATGGCAGAGCAAGGGAAATTCTGTCCCCTTCCCCCCAATGAGGTTACCAACCCTGCAGGTCGTGATGGTGCAAGGTTGCTCGAAGGACAGCCCATCTGTTTAAACTTGGTATCCTTGAGTTTTATGTTTTGAATACGCAGAGCTTAACAGGTAAACGGACACTTTTTCTAAATCCTACCTGGCAGTTTAGTGCAAGTTTTGTGAAATGCAAGTCAAGGCTGCTAAATAATATATTTTTCCCAGTGATGCTTGTCCAGTGGCATTTAAACATCTCGAGAAGTGGGTAAGGAACGTTATTATAGTTTCACTGTCTTGGGGCCGTTAAAAAAACATGATTCTATTGAGCTCAGGTTTGCAAAATTGACAGCAGAAAAAAAATGAGACTTTGAAATAGCGGCGATGGATACCCTCAACAGTTAGGGGTTTTGTTTCTCTGTATATTCCAATGCACTTAACTCCATGCAATCGGTAAAATTAGCACCTCAATAGCTTGTATGGTAGGAATATAACAGACTGATGACCTAACTCTGCAGTGTGGAATAATATCACATTCTGGACAGATTCTATTACCAACAGAGGCCAGTTTGCAAAGAGAGGAAGGTCAAAATGATTCAGAACTAAGGCACAAATAATCTTTCTCTTAATTAGCTCAAGATTGGTCACGGGGGCTTTAGTGCATGACAAAGCAGCCACAAATGTATATTCATCTCTCCTCATTTGAAGGGAGTGAGGCCATGATTGTAGTGGAGTTATACCGACCCCGTTCCCCCTTGCACCTGGCAGATTGCTCATCCCAGCTTCTGTAAATGCCACCGATTCACAACGCGCCCGGTAAAACCGGGGGCTTGAGGTGTGATATCTGAAAGGGGCTCTCAAAAGGGGGCACAAAAGGAACCCCCCCCCTCCCTCCCTCAACCCACCCACCAGATCACAACAACATTCAACTGACCAAAATGAAAAGGGAGAGAGAAAGAGAGGCTGTGAGCCGTTTTCCATCAATATAGCCCTTTAAACCCTAACGCTTGTCTGTTTCTAAGGGAACACACTGCTGTATTTGCTAAGCCGTTTCGCAATTTAGGAAAGGGACACAATATTTCCCTTTGTTTGGGGCGGATTTGAGAAGGAGGGGGGAAAAAGAAAAGTGGGAAAGCACCTTGTCAAATAGAGACCATTGAGCGAGGTTGATGGTTCAGCGTGGGTGTACGAGGTGATGGCGTGGGCACTTGTTTACCAGGGAGGAGTTGTCACTTGTTACTCAGACTCCTGAATGAGGGACGCTGACGCCTGCTAGCCGGGCTAGTATTGATGTGACTGTGCTGTGTAATCAAACTGAAAGTGAGTCCAGTATTTCTGTCAGTTCTAATTTAATCAAATGACTATTATAGGTTGCTTGCCCAGCAGGGATGCCTTATCCAACATTGCTTCAGAGCTCTCTCTCTCGGAGAAAGCCAAGCTTCGTCTGATAGGCCTCCCAATAAAAGCGCCCCTCCATTAATCAATGTCCACTCCAGCATTTGAAAATAAAAGGCTTCTTCGCTTCAAAGTTTAAGTAGCTTTCCAAGTGAAAGCATGGGCAGGAGTTGGGGATACTGGGGCAAAGCAACGATCTAGCATTGGACCTTACCGTCGGAAAACAAGATGAAAAGACATTTTAAGAAATGCTCCCCTTTTCCCCAATTGCTAAACATGAATAAATAAATGCCATGTTTGTATCACCAGAGTTCTGGCTAATAATTATCCTCGAACCACATTAGCTGATTGATGTTCTGGTGGGATTTTGCTACATGCAAATGGTCTGCTGCGTTTCCAAAATACAACAGCAGCACCTGGGTTTGGAGAAAAAAACTATTCGCAAAGTTGCTGGAGGCTTGTGAAAGGCGCTATTTAAATGCAAGTTTTAAACCTCTGCGTTTTGTTTTTAGTTCTCTAGCTCAGGCTACATTGAGAGTACAAGGAGGAGAGCAGTTTTTCTGTTTCACGGTGCAATGTTGCTGAAAATAGCCGGTTGCATTTGCACAGTGCCCACACCGATTATGCCTCTGGAGACAGATGAAACTCCGATGTGCAAGGGAGGCAAACAAGAGTTCACGATGAGATGGTTGGGTATTTTTCTGTGATCATATACCTGTGAGGTTGTGCCTCCGTTTTATTTCTCTCTCTCTCTCTCTCTCAATCTCTCCTCCACGTTCCAACAAGATTCTTGTTCCCAATTCCTATTCAGGCTCAGAAGGAGACATTTTGTGATTTTTCTTTGCTCACGGTTTTTTTCTGATTCATCGAAATACCTGCAAAATCGACTCTCTAATTTGCAATCCCCCGGCAAAGGTGGGAAAGTGACACCTCTCTCATCCCCTCTGGACAGGCCGAATGAAGTTCTGCACTGCAGGAACGATGGTTCTCAGTAGCAGCGCACGCCCTTCTCCTGCCTTACTAACCAGCTCCTTAACCCTGTTTAAACAGGAATCTGTCCATTTTCCCCCCAAATGTTTCAAACACATGAATATTCATTGCACAGGTGGCAGTCAATATCACAAATTGTTTAATTTCTCGTTGATAAATTTACGATTGAAACCATTGCTATGATTGGGGAGGCCGAGATAAGATTCACAACAAACTTACCAGTGTGATTTCATATGTCATGGAGTACGTTTCGCACGCTGAACGTGTGTTGTGTTAGTTTCGAGTTTCATGTGCTCTAGTCTGAAACAGCTGCAGAATAGTTTTAAGCAAACACGTTTCTGTTGTCCATTTTACAAGATTTTCGGATGGAACAGCATTAGATGGGCTGGTCTGAGTTATCCTAATTGTTTCACTTCATTTGCCATTGGTTTGAAGACTTTATTTGGAATTATGAGACCTGGGAGTTAATCATTATTGACAGGAGCTGTCACTCTGTCAGTTCACTTCATTCGCTGGGCCCTCTTTCTGTTCCATAAACATTCTTTTCAGTTTCCTGCACCATCCTATGTTTTTCCAGTTCTGTTTCCAAAGGTGGCCCACTCATCACAACAAGCAGCAGGTGCATCAGACAGTAAAACAGCACTGTGAGAGAATCTCTAAACTCAGAGCATGGCAATAAACTACCGCCTGGCACAATCTGCTGCAGTGAATTCCTGAAGTGTTAGCCATGCCTCAGGGGTAGCAGTCCTCTTCTTATCATAGAATTGACAGTGCAGAAGGAGGCCATTCAGCCCATCGAGTCTGCACCGGCCACTGGAAAGAGTACCCCACCCAAGCCCACATCTCCACCCTATCCCTGTAACCCAGTAACCCCACCCAACCTATTTGGACACTAAGGGCAATTTAACATGACCAATCCACCTAACCCGCACGTCTCTGGACTGTTGGAGGAAACCGGAGCACCCGGAGGAAACCCACACAGACATGGGGAGAACATGCAGACTCCGCACAGACAGTGACCCAAGCCGGGGATCGAACCTGGAACCCTGGAGCTGTGAAGCAACAGTGCTAACCACTGTGCTACCCTGCCGCCTTGACTCAGAAGTTTTTGGGTTCAGGGCCCACTGTAGAGCCTTGAGCTCATAGTCTCGGCTGACATTCCGGCACAGTGCTGACTGAGTTCTGCTGTGTCAGAGGAGCTGGGCGGGATTCTCTGCTGGCGGGATTCTCCGTTTTGCCGGAGCCCGAGGATTTCCCGACGACGTGGGGGCTGCCCCACAACGGGAAACCCCATTGACCGGCCAGCGTAACGGAGAATCCCACTGGCGGGTCACGGCAGAAATGTGGCGCGGTGGGGCGGAGAATCCAGCCCGCTATCTTTCAGATGAGGCAATTCAAAACCGGGCAGCTGACCAATGTGGTTTCCCATTGTGGGCACCCCCACACCATTGGGAAATCCGTGGGCGTGTGTACGCTGCCGGCGAAATGGTGGATCCTGCCGACGGAGAATCCGGCTACCTGCCTGTCTGAACAAGAACACAAGAAACAGAAGCAGGATTGTCCACCAGGCTCTTCATGCCCTTCACGCTTGCCCTGCCATCCAATACGATCATGGCTGATCTATGCCGGCCTCAACTCCTTTCCTGTGCCATTTCCCTATCACCCCCTATTCCTCGATCCATCAAATATTTATCCACCTCCACGCTAATTACTTTAAATACTGGGGGAGGCAGTAGCTGAGTGGTATTGTCGCTGGACGAGTAATTCAGAGACCCAGGTTAATCTGGGGACCCGGGCTCAAATTTAAACTCAATAAAATTTTAACTTGGTAAAATATTTGGAATTAAAAGTTTAAGGATGATCATGAAACGATTGGCGTTTGTCGTAGAAACTCTTCTGATTTACTAATGTCCTTTAGGGAAGGAAATCTGCCGTCCTTACCTTGTCTGGCCTACATGTGACTCCAGACCCACAGCAATGTGGTTGACTCTGAAATGGCCGGGTGAGACACTCAGTTGTATTCATCCGCTACAAAAACAAGAAAAAAGAATGAAACCGGACGGAACACCCAGCATCGAACCAGGCACCGGAATCGACAATGGTAAAGCCAGCCCTATTGACCCTGCAAAGTCCTTCCTAAAATCTGGGTCCTTGTGCCAAAGGTGGGAGAGCTGTCCCACAGACTAGTTAAGCAACAGTCTGACATTGTCATACTCATAAAATCATTCCTTACAGACACCACTATCACCATTCCTGGGTATGTCCTGTCTCACCGGCAGGACAGACCCAGCAGAGGTGGCAGCACAGTGGTATACAGTCGGGAGGTAGTTGCTCTGGGAGTCTTCAACATCGACTCTGTACCCCATGAAGTCTCATGTCTTCAGTTTAAACATGGGCAAGGAACCACCTGCTGATTACCACGTACCAGCCGCCATCAGCGGATCAATCAGTACTCCTCCATGTTGAACACCACTTGGAGGAAGCACTGAGGGTGGCAAGGGTGCAGAATATGCTCTGGGTGGGGGATTTTAATGTCCATCATCGAGTGGCTCGATAGTACCACCATAGACCGAGCTGGCCGGCACTGCTAGACTGGGACTGCAGCAAGTGGTGAGGGAACCAACAAGAGGGAAACACATACTTGACTTCATCCTCACCAATCTGCCTGCTGCAGATGCGTCTGTCCATTACAGTATTGGTAGAAGTGACCACCACACAGTCCTTGTGGAGGCAAAGTCCTGACTTCATATTGAGGATACCGTCCATCTTGTGTGGCACTACCCCCGTGCTACATGGGATAGACTTTGAACAGATCCAGCAACTCAAGATTGGGCATCCATGAGGTGCTGTAGGCCATCAGCAGCAGCAGAATTGTCCTCAACCACAATCTGTAACCTCATGGCCCGGCGCATCCCCCACGCTACCAATACCACCAAGCCAGGGGATTAACCGTGGTTCAATGAAGAGCGCCGGAGAGCATGCCAGGAGCAACATCAGGCATACCAAAAAACAAGGTGTCAACCTGATGAAGCTACAACACAGGACTACTTGTGTGCCAACAGCATAAACAGCAAGTAATAGACAGAGCTAAGCAATTCCACAACAAATGCATCAGTTCTAAGCTCTGTGGTCCTGCCAATCCAGCCGTGAATGGTGGTGGACAATTAAACAACTCACTGAAGGAGGAGGCTACACAAATATCCCTATCCTCAATGGTGAAGGAGTCCAGCACATATGTGCAAAACACAAGGCTGAAGCATTACTAATAATCTTCAGCCAGAAGTGCCGCGTGGATGATCCATCTCTGTCTCCTCCGGTGGTTCCCAGCATCACAGATGTCAGTCTTCAGCCAATACAATTCACTGCACGTGATATCAAGAAATGGCTGAAGGCAATGGATACAGCAAAGGCTATGGGCCCTGATAATGTTCCGGCAATAGTACTGAAGACTTGTGCTCCAGAACTTGCCACACCCCTAGCCAAGCTGTTCCAGTACAGGTACAACACTGATATCTACCTGGAAATGTGAAAAATTGTCTGGGTGTGTCCTGTACACAAGAAATGGTACAAATCCAACCCAGCCAATTACCACCCAATCAGTCTACTCTCCATCATCAGCAAAGTGATGGAAGGAGTCATCAACTGTTATCAAGAGGTACTTACTCAGCAATAACATGCTCATGGATGCTCAGTTTTGGTTCTGCCAGGGTCACACAGCTCTTGACCTCATTAAAGCTTTGGTTCAAACATGGAAAAAAGAGCTGAATGCCAGAGGTGAGGTGAGAGTGACTGCCCTTGATATCAAGGCAGCATTGGAACGAATATGACATCAAGAAGCCCGAGAAAAACTGGAAGCAATGGGAATCAGCTCTCCGCTGGTTGGAGTCATACCTGGCACAAAGGAAGATAGTTGTGGTGGTTAGAGGTCAATCAGCTCCAGGACATCACTGCAGGAGTTCCTCAGGATAGTGTCCTAGGCTCAACCAGCTTCAGCTGCTTCATCTGTGACCTACATTCCATCATAAGGTGGGGATGTTCACTGATGACTCACAATGTTCAGCACAATTTGCGACTCCCCAGATAATGAAACAGTCCATGTCCAAATGCAGCAAGACCTGGACAATATCCAGGCTTGGGCTGACAAGTTACATTCGCACTACACAAGTGCCAGGCAATGACCATCTCCTACAAGAGAGGATCTAACCATCGTCCCTCAGAATTCAATGGTATTACCATTGCTGTATCCCCCACAACCAAAAATGCTGGTGGTTACCATTGATCAGAAACTGAACTGGACTAACCGTATTAATATTGTAGCAACCAGAACAGGTCAAAGATTAGGAATCCTACTGCGAGTAACTCATCTCCTGAGACCCTCAAAGCCTGTCCACCATCTACAAGGCACAAGTCAGGAGTGTAATGGAATAGTCGCCACTTGCCTGGATGAGTGCAGCTCCAACAACACCCAAGTAGTTCGAAACCATCCAGGACAAAGCAGCCCACTTGATTGCTCCCCTTCCACAAGCATTCAAACGCACCACCACCGACGGACATTGGCAGCCGTGTGTACCATCTACAAGATGCACTGCAGGAACTTGCCAAGGTTCCTTAGGCAGCACCTTCCAAATCCACGGCTATTATCATCCAGAAGGACAAGAGCAGCAGATGCCTGGGATCCCCACCACCTGGAGATTCCCCCCCAAGTCACACACCCCCCTGACTGTCGCTAGGGCAACATCCTGGATGCCCTTCGCGAACAGTACTCTAGGTGTACCTACACCTCAGGGACTGCAGCGGTTCAGGAAGGCAGCTCACCACCACCACCTTCTGAAGGGCAACTAGGGATGGGCAATAAATACTGTCTTAACCAGCGGTACCCACATCTCGTAAATTAATTTAAAAAAACATTCAAAGAAGAGCAGGAGAATTTTCTCTCTGGTTTTCTGGCCAATAGTTAGCTGACCAATTCACTGAAAGAAATGAAATGGTCATTATCTCATAGCTGTTTGTGAAATCATGCAGTGTGAAATTTGACAGCCAAGCTTCCTGCATTACAGCAGCGGCTACGCTTCACAAGTGCTACATTGGTTGTAAACCTCCTTAAGGTGGCCTGAAGACTTGAAAGGCACTTCACGAATTCAAGTCTTCCAAGTATTTCTGTAAAACCCAGGACGCTATTGATTGTACTCATGTTGCCCTGTGTGCCCCTGTAGATGACATCACCCAAGTGTCTTTTTGACTGAGAGGGGCTTCCTTACAGAAATGATATAAAAACAGGGTGTCATGTAGTTCTGTGTCTGCTTTCCTGGCAGCTGCTGTGACACTTTTGGACAGAGCAGCAAAGTAAAGAGTGAGAGAGAAGCCTTCATTAACAGTGTGGGGACCACCAGCAGTGACAGAACAACATTGCTCGGGGGTGCGAGGAGGGAGGCGGGTGTGGGGGTGGGGGGGGGGGGGGGGGGGGGCGGTGACGAGAATTAAAAGAAAAACATTTTATGAAGGCATTTATGATTTAGTAACAATAAACAAAACAAATACAAATGTACACATAGTTTACTGCGTAACACATCCCTCCACCTCCCCTTGTTCCCGCCTACTCTAAACACAAAACAGCCTAACTCCCCCCTAACCCCCCTTATTGTAATGGCTGACAGTTTATTTTTCTCCGAAGAAGTCAATAAACGGCTGCCACCTCCGGACGAACCCTAACGTTGATCCTCTCAGGGCGAATTTAATTTTCTCCAGTCTGAGAAAACCCAGCCATGTTGCTAACCCACACCCCTGATTTTGGGGGCTTCGAATCCCATCCACGCTAATAAGATCCGTCTCCGGGCTACCAAGGAGGCAAAGGCCAAACTGTCAGCCTCTCTCGCCCCCTGGACTCCCGGATCTACCCACACTCCATAAATCGCCACCTCTGGACTCGTCGCCACCCTTGTTTCTAGTACCGTGGACATGACATCCGCAAATT
Organism: Scyliorhinus canicula; assembly: GCF_902713615.1. Lineage (NCBI taxonomy): Eukaryota > Metazoa > Chordata > Chondrichthyes > Carcharhiniformes > Scyliorhinidae > Scyliorhinus > Scyliorhinus canicula. The sequence goes on along the minus strand of NC_052154.1, from coordinate 191,572,946 downwards.
CATAGAATTATTCATAGAATTTACAGTGCAGACGGAGGCCATTCGACCCATCGTGTTTGCACTGGCTTTTGGAAAGAGCACCCCACCCAAGCCCACACCTCCACCCTATCCCCATGACCCAGTAACCTCACTCAACACGAAGGGCAATTTTGGACACTAAAGGCAATTTATCATGAGCAATCCACCTAACCTGCACATCTTTGGACTGTAGTAGGAAACTGGAGCACCCGGAGGAAACCCACGCACACACGAGGAGAGCGTGCAGACTCCGCATAGACAGTGACCCAAGTCGGGAATCGAACCTGGGACCCTGGAGCTGTGAAGCAATTGTGCTAACCACTATGCAACCGTGCTGCCCAATCCCTGCCAGTATCCCCTAAGCTTCAGGCATGCCCAAAACATATGGGAATGGTTTGCTGGCCCTCCTGCACACCTCACACACTTGTCCTGTCCCAGAAAACCTGCTCATCCGGGCCACCACCGTGTGCCCGGTGAACCACCTTGAATTGAATCAGGCTGAGCCTGGCCCATGATGAGGACCTGCCTCTAGCAGTGACGAGAAACGAGGATTTATTATAAAGTAGTGTCACAGGACAAGGAGTCATGTGGGGTGGGTACACTGCTGAGCTTTTAACCAGCACTAAATTAAGTCCCGATCAATTGATTAAAATGAAACTAATTTGCTCATTTATTACATAATTACAACCAACGTTTAAGTTTTTAATGAAATCTAGGGTTGGGCATCACGGTAGCACAAGTGGATAGCACTGTGGCGTCACAGCGCCAGGTCCCAGGTTCGATTCCCCGTTGGCTCACTGTGCGGAGTCTCCACGTTCTCCCCGTGTCTGCCTGGGTTTCCTCCCACAGTCCAAAGACGTGCAGGTTAGGTGGATTGGCCATGATAAATTGCTCTTAGTGACCAAAAAGGTTAGGAGTGGTTATTGGGTACGGGGATAGGGTGCAAGTGAGGGCATAAGTGGGTTGGTGCAGACTCGATGGGCCAAATGGCCCCCTTCTGCACTGTATGTTCTATGTTCTATGATAAAGTTCAAATTAAATAGAAAATGGGATGAATATATGAGCGGTTAAAATCATAGAAATTTAGATGTAAGACTGAAGTAGAGCATTTATTACAACTCCCGATCAAATCAAAGTCAAGTCGGATCAGGGAAATTAGTTTAATAAATTGTTTGAATTTCAGAGGGGGGCATGAGAGTGACTGCCCATGATATCACGAAATGTGGCATTGAATAGCCAGGGTGACATTGAAGTTTAATGGAAATCAAGGGGAAAGTCTCCATTGATTGGCGTCAAACCCCAGCACAATGGAAGATACTTGTGGTGTTTTGAGGCTAATGGTCTCAGCTCAGGGCCCCATCCAACCAGCTCCAGCTGTTGCAACAATGACCATCGGTCCATCATAAGTCAGGAGTGCAGATATCCGCGAATGTTGCAGTGTTCAGTACCATTCACAACTCCTCAGATAGTGAAGCAATCCATGCCAATGAGACCTGAACAATATTCAGGCTTGGGCTGATGAGTGCCAAGTGACGTTAACACCACACCAGTGGTATGCAGTGATTATATTATCAACAAGAGATCGACATTCAATGGCGTTCTGATCACTGAATCCCCCACATCATCATCCTACGATGTATCATTAATCAGAATTCTAACTGAACTGGCTGTATAAACATTGCTGCTACAAGAACAGGTCAGTGGCTGGGAATTCTGCAGTGAATAACTCCCCTCCTGACTCCCTAAAACCTGTTCACCATCTGCAGACATGACAGATTCCAAAGGCCACATGGCTCAGATTGAGCTTCTTTGAGAAACACGACAACTGATGCCCGGTGGAACTGATGGAACTGACAACTGGTGGCAGCCAGGAGCCCTGTGGTGACTGCACATTCTGCGCTTTACTGTATTGTGAGAACATCATGCGTCTGTGCCTCATACGAGCCGGCGGGGTGGACCTCTCTATACCGTCTGCTGTTTGCAGGACCTCCCTGGTGGGATGTCCAATGCACAGAGCAATTGCTGGCACTGAATAAGCATAGAAATTAACCCCAAATCATCATCAATTGCCTCACTGGAAAATATTTGGGATGTCCAGAGTAATGGCGAGGCAGTGAGAGGCAGACAAGAAAGTGGAGTTGAGGTCACGACCTTGTGAATGGTGGCGCAGGCTCGAGGGGCCGAATGGTCCACTCCTGCTCCACCAAAGCTTCCCATCCCCAGATTGTCAGCGACCAGACATATGACTGAAACTTTTCCCTGTGGAAGTCCTGATGCGTGGGCACCATGGGAATCACCTGGCAAGTTTCAACCTCCCAATGCTCCCCAGGACCATCCTCGAATGCTGCTGGCGCTGAGCTGGAATCGGAGACTTCAGAATGTTCTGTGGTAATTACCAGGACAGTTACACAGGAAACATTAGACACATTAAAACATAGTCTAACATCTGCGTAACTATGCAACTGACTCCCCAATCAGCACAGCCCACCCACCCCTCCTCCCCCCACCTTATGGCCTGACTACCCCACCCCCTGGACTGCACTTTGCAGGCGCCTCATTGGTTGCCATGCATTTTGATACGTTCTGACGCCAAAGAGACTCAACGTTCTAAGTTATTCCTAAGGAATGTTGCTGGAAAGGGAGACATGCTGTGGAATTTTTTCCTCTGGCACTCATCGGGAAAACGCAAGAACGCCAAATTTCAAACAACCACAACAGGTTATGCCACAGGGTGCTGATTGGTTGGCAGGCCGACTCTGATTGGCTGAGGTGTTGCCATGGAGAAAGCAGTGGGGAACTATAGGCTCCCGAAGTTCTTTTGAAAATAGTTTGGGCGTTCCTCTGTTGCGGCATAGTCACTCCACTGATTTTAGTGCGGATGAAAATCCTTCAACTCCCTCCTCCACCGCCCCTCACCCTCACTTAACTACTGTACTCAGCTCCAAACTATTGTCCAAATTTTGTGGACAGCACAATCGCTTCACAGCTCCAGGGTCCCAGGTTCGATTCCGGCTTGGGTCACTGTCTGTGCGGAGTCTGCACATCCTCCCCGTGTGTGCGTGGGTTTCCTCCGGGTACTCCGGTTTCCACCCACAGTCCAAAGATGTGCAGGTTAGGTGGATTGGCCATGATAAATTGCCCTTAGTGTCCAAAATTGCCCTTAGTGTTGGGTGGGGTTACTGGGTTATGGGGATAGGGTGGAGGTGTTGACCTTGGGTAGGGTGCTCTTTCCAAGAGCCGGTGCAGACTCGATGGGCCGAATGGCCTCCTTCTGCACTGTAAATTCTATGAAAGCTGTATATCAAGAGGCGGCTGGATATAGCACTTGGGGAGAATGGGATCAAAGGCTCTGGGGAGAAATGATCAGCCATGACCGTGAAGAATGGCGGAGCAGGCTCGAAGGGCCAAGAGGCCTCCTCCTGCTCGTATCTTCTATGTATCTATGTATCAAAGAACAAAGAAAAACTACAGCACAGGAACAGGCCCTTTGGCCCTCCAAGCCTGCGCCGATCCAGATCCTCTATCTAAAACTGTCACCTATTTTCTAAGGATCTGTATCCCTCTGCTCCCTGCCCATTCATGTATCTGTCTAGATACATCTTAAATGACGCTATCGTGCCCGCCTCTACCACCTCCGCCGGCAATGCGTTCTAGGCACCCATCACCCTCTGCATAAAGAACCTTCCACACATATCTCCCTTAAACTTTTCCCCTCTCACCTTGAACTCGTGACCCTAGTAATTGAGTCCCACACTTTGGGAAAAAGCTTCTTGCTATCCACCCTGTCTATACCTTTCATGATTTTGTAGACCTCAATGAGGTCCCCCCTCAACCTCCGTCTTTCTAATAAAAATAATCCTAATCTACTTAACCTCTCTTCATAGCTAGCGCCCTCCATACCAGGCAACATCCTGGTGAACCTCCTCTGCACCTTCTCCAAAGCATCCACATTCTTTTGGTAATGTGGCGACCTGAACCGTAAGCAGTATTCCAAATGTGGCCGATCCAAAGTCTTATACAACTGGACCATGACCTGCCAACTCTTGTACTCAATACCCCCTCCGATGAAGGAAAGCATGCCATAAGCCTTCTTGACCACTCTATCGACCTGCGCAGCCATCTTCAGGGTACAATGGACCTGAACACCCAGATCTCTCTGTACATCAATTTTCCCCAGGGCTTTTTCATTTACCGTATAGTTCGCTCTTGAATTGGACCTTCCAAAATGCATCACCTCGCATTTGCCCAGATTGAACTCCATCCTCGCTGCCAGAGGAGGTGGTGGAAGCAGGGACGATAGTGGCATTTAAGGGGCATCCTGACAAATACATGAATAGGATGGGAATAGAGGGATACGGACCCAGGAAGTGTAGAAGATTTTAGTTTAGACGGGCAGCATGGTCGGCACAGGCTTGGAGGGCCGAAGGGCCTGTTCCTGTGCTGTACTTTTCTTTGTTCTTTGTTCAAAGCCAATAGGTGAGCAGTGTACAATTGTGCGCCAAAATGTACCTTGTGCTCGTGCAAACTGGACTAACTGTTCGAAAGCAAAGGCAGCATTCATAATTTTGTAGCCCTCTCTCAATGTGTTCCTCGAAGCATAGTTTCTGATGGTACACGTGAGATTTATTTCTGACAGAGTTCCTATTCTTCTGTTACACAAAAGAAACTTGTTGAATAGAAAACTGAAGACCCCCAAAGGATTAGAAGGATGCCTTTTCCTTTCCAGCTCTAATAATTGCTCCGTAGCGGTTAGGGCAATCCAAATGTCAGAAGTTTGTAACTTCTATTGGATAAAAAAAAAGGCAATGACTTGAAATTTTTGGCTTAATTTCGATACATTCCTCCAGGAGGGCCATGCCTCCGATCAATACCAGCAATTAAAACTCCATCTGTTAAACTATATGCATTCATACCTGGACATTACAATCCTTTTCAGCTCATTGATTTTTGCGCAAGAGGTATTTGATCTTTCCGGCGAGCGAACAGTCCCTCTTTTCCATTTCCAAGCTTCAGGTATAAATATCTACTATTCTGACCTCAGTCATCCGTTTTCTGGATTATTTTGGATGTTTTTGATTATCTTTCATTTTAACACGTTGCTTTGGATGCCTCGCTGATACTGGGCTGGAGGAAGCGTTAACAGAAATATTCCGTTAGGCAGCACGGTAGCATTGTGGATAGCACAATTGCTTCACAGGTCCAGGGTCTCAGGTTCGATTCCGGCTTGGGTCACTGTCTGCGCGGAGTCTGCACATCCTCCCCCATGTGTGCGTGGGTTTCCTCCGGGTGCTCCGGTTTCCTCCCACAGTCCAAAGATGTGCAGGTTAGGTGGATTGGCCATGCTAAATTGTCCTTAGTATCCAAAATTGCCCTTGGTGTTGGGTGGGGTTACTGGGTTATGGGGATAGGGTGGAGGTGTTGACCTCGGGTAGGGTGCTCTTTGCAAGAGCCGGTGCAGACTCGATGGACCGAGTGGCCTCCTTCTGCACTGTAAATTCTATGATAATCAATGGTGTAGAGTAATCAGGAGAGGATGTCAGAATTATGGCAGTAAAAGCAGCTGTATTTATCACATATGACACACAGTAACACAATCGCAAGCTAAAAGCTTAAAACAATTGCAGTGACACAACACAACTTTGGATATTATCTATTTCTTCGTATGCTAATTTTCATAGCTTGATTCTGAATTCAGTGGGTTGAGTTACTGAACTGAGATAGGGTTGCTTATCCCTGCCATGCCAATCACAAATCTATAATTTGATCAACTGATCAAGCTGAAAATATATTCAGTCGCCTGACGGTGAACAGGCAAAAATTATGCTTCAAATTTCGTATGAATTCATTCAAGTGGATTCACGGGTGGCAATGGCAGCACACTGGTTAGCCCATGTTGCTTCACAGCGTCAGGATCCAGGGTTCGATTCCTGGCTTGGGTCACTGTCTGTGCGGAATCTGCACGTTCTCCCCGTGTCTGCGTGGGTTTCCTCCGGGTGCTCCGGTTTCCTCCCACAAGTCCCGAAAGGTGAATTGGACATTCTGAATTCTCCCTCAGTGTACCCGAACAGGCGCCGGAATGTGGCGACTAGGGGCTTTTCACAGTAACTTCATTGCAGCGTTAATTAAGCCCACTTGTGACACTGATAAAGATGATTAATTATTAATTATCATGAAATAATTCAATCAAATCAACTTTGGATTGTACACCTCACATTGCCGTGAAGATGTGGACTATAAAACACTCATTAACAAGTATGCAGTTGTCAGAAACGAGAATTCTGTTTGTGCCAGATGAAGCAGAATGCTATTGCTGAAAACTCGAAGGAATTCTTTAGGCTCTGTTTGTGTGCGGCTGACTCTCGATTTACTCCTGAATCAAACCACCAGCAGGAGAGGTGGGGAAGTCCAAGCTTGGAAACATTGGTCATGCTAATATGGAACCTTTCCCTTTAGTGTTGGATTTGTTCCAGAGCGAGAAATCTCCATGCAAACAGGGCTTAAGATTTATGATCCGAGTCCGAATGGAGCTGGCTACTGAGGGAGCCAAATCGGGCTAGTGTGGAAGAACTGACAAACGCTGGGTTGGGGGAAATCAGCTGGAATGAGACAGCTGTTGGAAAAGAGATGCAAAAAATAATCTCTAAGCAAGTAGTCAGTGGAAAACTTTGATCCACCCTTAATGCCAAACCAACAGAAACCAGCTCTTTCATAGATGACACATGATACCATACTCTTTTTTTAGACAGATTGTTCACATTTTGTATGAAGGTCAACATGAATTAGTCAAAGGCAAAGACTGCAGTCTGTGCTTTCATGATATGTGAACTTTTGGCACTCCAAACATATATTTCATTGTGTCTGGCAATAAAAAGAGGACAAGGGGAGATAATACGCAGGAAGCAATGGCGGTGGTGGCGAGGGGGTTCTGATACTGTGACAAAGTGAAAATTAGGACAAAAATAACGCACGGCAACTGAGGGATTTAAATCTCTGGTCAGGCAGACCCGTTTACTTTGAAGTGTGACGATTACGTCATATCAGCCAGTCTGGTCAAATAGACACACATTTAAGGCAAGGCACAACGTTCAACTCAATCCACATTAATAATAACGAACACGACAGACAGGGCTAATAATACCATTCCCAAATCCATACAGAGGGCCAAAGCTCCATTTTGTTGGGTGATCCTGAAATCTACTCGGTGCCAAATGCTGGCAGCTAGCATATTCGGGTACGAAGAGCCTGCATTCCCAATGTTTCCAGTCTGTTGCTCGTGATACCTTGACAGAGTGCCAAGGTCGTAAAGCATGAAAGTTCCTGAGGAATGTTGTGCCTCACAAGAGTGTCAACAACTGTCCGCCAATGCACAGGGTTGGCGAGCCTTCGCTGGTGTTGGACGTGCCACCCTCCAAGGTCCCAGAGCACGACCAGTGCTCCCAATGAGAGTGACATGTAGGATTGTCCTGCATTATTGTGTAAAACCGGCTAATTTATTCATCTCAGAGAATAAAGAACAAAGAACAATACAGCACAGGAACAGGCCCTTTGGCCTTCCAGAACATGCTTGCTTGATTACCATTACCCATCACTTCATCCCCCTAATTCAACTCCTCCTAGGCCTTGCCTTTCCCCATCTCTGTAACCTCCTGAAAACTCTACTTTTCTCGACTGCAACCTCAATTTCCTTCACGCACCATTGGTGGGTGTGATTTCAGCTCTCTTTTCCCTCTCAATAAGTTTTAAAAACCTATCTCTAATACCGTCACTTGCCCTAATGTGTTCCAATTTGTGCCTGATAATGCATCTGCGAAGTGCCTGCGAAAGTTTTACAATGTAAAAGGAGTTATCACAATGCAAGCTGTTGTTGTCAATCGTGACTGAAGAAATAAAGCAGAAATCAACGTGGCCATTTTACGATCAAGACGGTGAACCAAGAGAAAAGTGTTATTTGAAACATCTTTGAACTATAAAATCTACCGTTGCAATTTTCTTGATTCTAATGGCATAATTTAACTTTATTTTCTCAAGCGCATTTCACGCGTTAGCTGAAAAGCCACAGCTCTGATGCTCTCACACCTGCAACGGTGGCACAGTGGTTAGCACTGTTGCTTCACAGCGCCAGGTCCCAGGTTCAATTCCCGGCTTGGATCACTGTCTGTGCGGAGTCAGCATGTTCTCCCCGTGTCTGCAGGTTTCCTCCGGGTGCTGCGGTTTCCTCCCAAAGATCCCGAAAGACGTGCTGTTAGGTGAATTGGACATTCTGAATTCTCCCTCAGTGTACCCGAACAGGCGCCGGAATGTGGCGACTGGGGGCTTTTCACAGTAACTTCATTGCGGTGTTAATGTAAGCCCACTTGTGACGATAAAGATGTTAAAAAAAACATGCATTCAAATAACGGCTTCAGTTCAACCTGGGAACGTCAAGTCAAAGTACTTTTTTTTAATATTATGTCCTCTAGAAGATCATGAGAAGTTGCACATGCCGTAAGACGTCCAATTTCCACAGTGCTTTACCAACACAAAAGGTCTCGTAAGTGGATTATTTTTGCACTATGTTGCTTTACAGATAAACATGGCTAATGCCATATTAATGTTAAGTTTGAACCGATCGGCACACGCTCTGTTACTGCAAGCTGTTTAGCTACCAAACTGCTTACATTGGCATCATAAGCTCTTCAAAGTGACAAGTATTCTGCATGATAATGTACAAAACTTTAGAGTCTAACAATGAAAGAAAACATTGCAAGTAAAGGCATATTACATGGTATTTTCCTTTCAATATTTATACTGATAGGAGAATAATATGCAATCTGGGACTGATCACAAGCTGATGGCCTCTCTGAGGACAGAATCCCAAATATGGAGATTATGTTGTTCACTATCTTCCGAACCGTCAGATAAGATTTATATACTGCGCCCTCCCCCTACACGTTAATTATATTATATGTTATTATCAAATTGCTTTCTTCGTGTTTTTAACATGAAAGATATCACGAGGCACATCATGGAGAGGCTTAAGGAAGGGAGAGTGTCGGGCAGGTGACCAGAGACTTGGTTGAAGACGTGAGTTTTGAAGAGTTTTCTTTTAAAGGGGAGACTGAGGGCTGGGTGACAGGGGAGGTTTAGAGGGCGAAATTGCAGAGCGTAACACCCAGGCTGCTGAAGGCTCTTCTGCCATTCGGCGGACAAAAGCAGGGAGGATTAAGCTTGATCTGCTTTGTGCTTTGTTCACTGCAGCAGAATTTATTTCCCCTTCGCAGGATTTCATGGTGAACAACTGGATCACACATTTATTGTACGCACAGCATTGACGTTAAGGAGTTACATTTCTGCCACAGTCCACGAGAAAATCACACATGCCTATATAGTGTTATTTTCTCAAGGTTTCCCGCATGTGAACATCCAATAGTGTTCACATCCGATGGTAAATTTGATGATATGATGTATTCTAACAGAAGGAACATTATATCGTAAAAGAGACAATGCATTATTCCGCTGTTAACGTGCAGCTGTACTTCATTGGGACTGTCTCTTTAAGACCACAAAGACTCATGTGCAAATCAAACATCTCTTGGTTGATAAAGGGTTGTTTGCTGGCTTAGAGGCAAATCTGCAGATCAGGAAGTGCTGGTAAATTTGTGGTTACAACATAAATGAACATCTCTCTCTCTCTCTCACAATCTCCCTAACTCTCTCTCTCACTCTCTTTTAATATACTTTTCAACATTTTTGAGGTGCCATGTCTGAGGTATCATGTCCTCAATTTTTCCAATAGACCAAAAGGTATTCAGGGCTAAACATTGGCTGACCCCTTTTTTCCCCGGGCGTGGATTCTGTGATTTGTGACCTGCCTGCTTTGCCTTCACTGATGCTCACTGCAATGTAGAGATTTTTCAGGATTCATGCCTTTTGACGTAGAATACCAGAAACAGCAAGTTGTGTTGCTCGTTGTGTTCTCTCTTTAATTGGCTCTGTTTATGGTGGTTTATATGGCCGCCTTCCTTAATTCTAATTACGTTTGCTCAAGAGTCGCCAGGCATCTTTCGATACCGCCGCAAGGTTCAAAACCGAATACTGATCAAAGACTCGATACACCATTTAGTAAGTTCGAAATCAATGCTCATTTATTTACACACACAGTCAATTATACTATGCACAAACTCTACCACCTAAACTATCACTACTACTAAAGCCTATACTTAGCTTCAGGCGCCCACTCAGTCAGAGGAACAATGGCCGTTGTCCGGTTCTGAGGCTGCTGGGGTGGAGCTGGTACGGAATAGTAGCTACGAGTGTCTATCTCGTAGCGTGCATTGACTTTGGACTTACTTGTTCTGGTGCAGCTGCTAGGCAGGCCTCTCGTCGGCGAGAGCCAAGACCAAGAGAGCGATTCTCTCTTGGGGGCTTCTTCTTATACCCAAAGGGGCTTCGCGTGCTTTTGGGTGGTCTTTGAACTTGGTCCCAATTAATTGGACCATATCCTGATCATTGGTATTGATTCCCTCCAATAAAGGGGTGGCTGCCCTGATTGCTGGGCGGGCCCTAGGTGGCCGTTGGCCGGCTTTGTTCTAGGCTCCTCTGGCGCCGGGGTGTCTGCTTTAGTATGGTTCCCTAAATGTTTCTCCTTCGTCCCCGGAGATGGCTCATTAGTATGTTAATGGTTTTGCCGTATCGGTCTTGTCTGGGAGCTACAGCTCCAATCAACAGACAAACCTTGCACCTGCTTGCTTTCTCAGCATTGTCCATTTTCCCTTCATTCTCTGCAAGTGTCCATTTTGTAATCGGGACGTGGCCGCCCCAGATGGCTACAGTTGCATGCTGGTTCTGGTGGAGGGAGGGGGCACCATAGATTTGGTGCTGTCACCTCACTCTCGTGCTGGTAGCATAGGGCCATGGACCTGCCGCACTGGCACCTGCGTCTGCTCTCTGCAGGATAATACATGATACAGCCAATTTGCTCTTCTTAAAGGCGGTCTGTCACTCTTAAAGGGCAGTTGCACTGAACGATATTGCTGCAATTTGAAGCAGAGTAAAAGGAACATCGGGGTGGAGAGAGGCTTCATGGCATTTCCAAATCTAGTTAATTACATTGATAGTAGCAGCCTGGCCTACCTGATGATGAACACCTATCTGAGGCTATTTGATTGGCTTGGTAGTACACTTGGAAACAAAGAATGATATACCATCAAAGGAGATAATTTGGCCCATAATTGTGCCACGACTTTGAACGAGCTATCTCCAATGAGTCCTGCTCGCCGCCTTTTTTCCCAGTAGCTGTGCAAATTCCTCTCCTTCAAATACGTATAAGGGCAGCGCGGTAGCATTGTGGATAGCACAATAGCTTCACAGCTCCATGGTCCCAGGTTCGATTCCAGCTTGGGCCACTGACTGTGCGGAGTCTGCATATCCTCCCCGTGTGTGCGTGGGTTTCCTCCGGGTGCTCCGGTTTCCTCCCACAGTCCAAAGATGTGCAGGTTAGGTGGATTGGCCATGATAAATTGCCTTTAGTGTCCAAAATTGCCCTACGTGTTGGGTGGGGTTACTGGGTTATGGGGATAGGGTGGAGGTGTTGACCTTGGGTAGGGTGCTCTTTCCAAGAGCCGGTGCAGACTCGATGGGCCGAATGGCCTCCTTCTGCACTGTAAATTCTATGATAATTCTATGATACTCTACTCTTTGTAAGGTTATTGAATTTGCTTCGGCACCCACTTTAGCCATTATGCTCAGATCATGCCAACTCACGAAAACCATGTAACCTGTTTTTGCCAATCATTTAAAATCTGTCTGCTCTGATTGCTGACAATTTTCCACAGGGACAATTTTCCCTCATTTACTCAAACCCACTCATGATTCAGAACACCTCCATTAAATCACTCCTTAATCTTTGGTCTGAGTAGAAAAATACCAGCTTCTCTAGTTGCTCCTAGGTCCTAGATCCTATGTCCTAAGGCTTGCATCACTGGTACCATTCTAGTAAATCTTCCCCAGGCCCTTTCTCTAGGTCTTGCCATCCTTAACATGCAGTGCTTCAGTCCAGGCCTAATCTGGGATTTGTAAATGTTCAGTGTAACACCCTTGCTTTTGTGGTCTGTGGACAGAATTTTCCCTGCTGTTGGGGATGGATCCGGGAATGGAAATTGGCACCTGGTCGGGATCCCAACGCGATACTGACTGTCTCTTGTATGGGATTGAAGGAGAGAGGGGAACACCCTTGGATCTGCTGGGCAAGTAATTATGTAGTTGTTGAGAAGCTAATTATGAGCTCCATTAGCCCTGAATTCATCCTGCCATGGACCATGTTTCCTGGCATGTCAGTAAGGTTCACTGTGGTGAGTGCACAGTGGGGAGATCTTCTCAGCGAGACTGACAAGCTGGGGAGCCTTTGATTAGTTACACTGAAAAGATCAAGCCATGGCCACTGAGAGACTGCAGTTCAAAGTGTTTGGTCTCTCAGAGAATGCATTCACCATTTGCCAGGTGATAGACAATGGCTTGGAAAGCAATCTACCTGTTATGCGCTTCACTCACCTTCAGCTGCACCTCCTGGCTGCCAATCTTGACCAGAAAAGCAGCACATGGATTTCCACTTTTCACCTGTGCTGAAGGTCAGGAGCAGAGGCCACATCACTGCCTCATCAGCTGCAGCAATGACCCCAGCAGCAGCACTAACTGCTTTCTCCTTAGTTGCATACGCCCAACACGGAGCAGAGGGGATGGGCAAGAAGGTCCAGCTGTTTGAGCACCGATGCCTCGGGAAGTGATGTGTTATATTGCCAGGCAATCGACCAGGCAGTGTTGAAAGGCAGAAGAAGTTTATTCAACTAAGGCAAACTATATACACTGGACAGCCTCAGACTGAAGGGATGAAACTTTGAAACAGAGATGAGGAGGAATTTCTTCAGCTAGAGGGTGGTGAATCTGTGGAACTCTTTGCCGCAGAAGACTCTGGAGGCCAAGTCACTGAGTTTTTTTAACACAGAGATAGATCGGTTCTTGATTAATAAGGGGATCAGGGGTTATGGGGAGAAGGCAGGAGAATGGGGATGAGAAAAATATCAGCCATTTTGTTTTTAAATTCAGAGTGGCCGTTTATTTTTTTCCAATTAAGGGGCATTTTAGTGTGGCCAATCCACCTATCCTGCACATCTTTGGGTTGTGGGCGTGAAACCCACGCAGACACGGGGAGAATGTGCAAACTCCACACGGACAGTGATCCGGGGCTGGGATTGAACCTGGGTCCTCAGCACCTTAGGCAGCAGTGCTAACCACTGCGCCACCATGCTGCCCTTCAGCCATGATTTAATGGCGGAGCAGACTCGATGGGCTGAATGGTCTAAGTCGGCTCCTATCTCTTATGGTCTTAAGGCCTCCAGCCAACCTGGCATATTAATCTTCTAGCTTAGCTATTGGGTATTTATCTACATATACTGCCCTGTTCACTGTCATCTCATAATCGTCACGGAACGGCACAGACGCGCAGTGGTTAGCACTGCTGCCTCACATCCCGGTTCGATCCCGGCCCCGGGTCACCGTCCATGTGGAGTTTGCACATCCCCCCCCCCCCGTGTCTGTGTGGGTCTCACCCCCACAATTCAAATACATGCAGGGTAGGTGGATTGGCCACAAAAAATTACCCCTTAATTGGAAAAAACAATTGGCTACTCTAAGTTTAAAAATTTTTTAAAAATCTTATTAATATAATCCAAGACCAGAACTAGACAGTGGGTAGGATACAGGACAGAAACCTTGATATTGTATTTTAACTTTATAATGCTGTGACAAAAGAATACTTTGATCCAGGAGTGATTACACACAGAATAGGGACATGGTATATTAAAATAAACTTTATTAATAACACGGTATTACAATATCTTTAACATCACACAAGAAAATAGTTTACAATTATCCCCTAAACAATGCTAATCAATACAGTCACACAATAACCCTTAACTGCTATCTTTATTCCCACACCAACAACAAAACCATCTCAGCTCCCAATCCACTTTTAAATACTCTTAGCATTCAGGAATACTTGCTGTACAGAGATGCCTTTTGAGACTGTTTGAAAAGATAGACCTGACCCCTATCAGAACAATGCAGAAATTCTGGCTGTATTTCTTCAGAAAATTCTCAACTTGCTTTCCAGTCATAAAATGAAAAGTTTGAAAACCTCCAACTGACTGCTACAACCCCTGGCTCCTCCCATTAACGCCATAATCTCACTGAACTGTATACAATGTCCCTAATTAACAACTCCACAGGGAACTCTGCATAATATAATCAAAAATATTTTACAATGCTTTAATTGCACCACTGGCTCCTAAAAGACTAGTTGTTTTGCAAACCAGGATGTTTAAAAACACGACTGCAGCATTCATACACACACCTTATTATTATTACTAACCCAAGCTTTTACTGCATCAAATATATAGTATAATATATCTGATATTCCCATATTCATCACAGACCGTGCGGTTTGGCTTCATCACTGGTACGGTGGGTGTGGCCCATTCTGAAAACTGTACTGGAGTAATTACCCCCAGGTTCTCCAGATATTTCAATGACGCCTCTATGTTCATAAGGCACCGATCTGGAAAGTTATGAAATAACTTTGGTGTTGCTTCCGGCTCTACATAGATCTTTGCCTTCGCACCTTTGATGCATCCTAACTTTCTCTGGAAGGCCTTGTGGTATTTCTGGAGCAGTCCTTGGAAAACCCCATCAGTGGTACTGAATATTTCTAACCAATTCGATTTGATTATCTTTAGCCAATCATGCTCTATGAGCCGTGGCCTCTTTCCCTCCGTTACTGGTTCACCTCAGTCTGCTTGCTTTTTAATTCAAAAGCACTTTGCTTAACGTTTTCAGTCACTAGAGTCAATTCAACCACTTTGTCCAAGGATATCGTGGTTCCTGCCAACAACCTTTTCTGAGTATTTAAGTTGTTGATCCCGCAGACCAACCAGTCACGCAGCATGTCACTGCATGTCTCCTTTATAAAGTACCAAAGCCTTTTGACGTATTGTCAGCATCTTTCATTGTATCCATAGAATTGTTACAGCGCAGAAGGAGGCCATTTGGCCCATTGGGTCTGTACCCACATCCAAAAGAGCCTCTCACCTAAGCCCACTTCCCCACCCTATCCCTGTAAACCCACCTAACCTTTTGGACACTAAAGGACAATTTAGCATGGCCAATCCACCCCCGTCAATCCCGCCCCCGCCGTGTCCCGAATTCTCCGACCGGCAAAAAGTCGGCGAAGCATCAATCCCGCCGCCCGCCCCGGAGAATGGCGGGGGTCAGCAGGAGGCACCATGTCCCGGTGCTGCCCGTATTCTCCCGGCCGGATGGGCCGATGTCCCGCCGACGTGACCCATGTAAATCACAACAACTATTTAACGGCGTCAACCAGTGCTGATGGTTGACGGCGTTCAGCGCGGAGGTAGGTCACTGGCGTGGGGGTTGGCCGCAGGAGAAGAGACGGCGTGGCCGCAGTCTGTGGGTGGGGGGAGAGGGGGCAGGGGGGTGGGGGGGTTGGGGGTGGTGGTGAGAGTGAGACCGAGTGCCGGGGGGGGGGGGGGGGGGGGGGGGGGGGGAGGGGAGGGGTTGGGAGGGGTGGTGAGAGCGAGTGCCGGGGGGGGGGGGGGGGGGGGAGGAGTTGGGAGGGGTGGTGAGAGCGAGTGCCAGGGATGGGGGGAGGGAGGTCGTCCGCCTGGCCAGGTGCCATCCTCCCACAGTCGCGCCCATGCAGCCCATGGCACCTGGCTGCCCGGGGAAGGGGGGGGGTACGGGCAATGATGACATGTTGTCGTTCCCCCCCTCTCCCCGCATGGCCGCCATGTTTTCTGATCAGTCAGTGAAGTTGGCCACCGTGGCGGCAGCCGCTATTCTACATGTTGCCCTGGAGGAGGAGGAGCATGGCAGAGAGGCGGCGCAGGCTGCCGCAGAGGGGCATGCCGCAGGGGGCAGGTGGCAGGCGCTAAGGATGGAGGGCCACCCACCCGACAGGATGAGGAGGAGGAGGAGGGGGAGCACGAAGAGGAGGAGCATGGGGAGAGGGTGGAGGACATCGTGGCGCCACAGCGACGGAGACGGCCGAGGAGGCCCCGTGTATACCGGCCCCGTTCGTCATACCAGGACCTCACGGACCGGGCATGCAGGAGGAGACTCCGGATGAGCCGTGAAACTGTGGCACACATCTGCCACCTGCTGGCACACCTGGCACCGTGTGGCACTGGGGGAGGACACCCTCTCCCCCTGTCCGACAAAGTTACTGTGGCCCTGAACTTTTATGCCGCGGGGTCATTCCAGTCACCGAGTGGGGACCTGTCCGGCATCTCGCAGACATCGGTGCACCGGTGCATTCGGGCAGTGACAGACGCCCTTTATGCAATTACGGAACATCCGGTTCCCTGTGGACCGGGCAAGCCAGGATGGCCGGGCAGTGGGCTTCGCTGCCGTGGCCGGTTTTCCCATGGTCCAGGGGGCGATCGATGGGATGCCCGTCGCCGTGCGACCACCTGCAGATAACAGGGCTATGTTCACCAATAGGAAGGGCAAGTATTCCGTGAACATACAAGTGGTCTGCGACCACCGCATGATGATCCTGACGTCTGCGCCCGGTACCCGGGCAGTGTTCACGACTAATACGCGTTGTCGCGGTCTTACATCCCCGGCATGTTCAAGGGACGCCACCCCCGGCTGAGGGGCTGGTTGCTGGGCGATGACGCCTATACGGAGGCCACAGAGTGACGCGGAGAATCGCTACAACGATGCCCATGCAGCGACCAGGGGTACAATTGAGAGGTACTTTGGGCTGCTGAAGATGCGTTTCAGGTGCCTGGACATCTCTGGGGGCCCCTCCAGTACCCGTCAGATAGGGTCGGCTGCATCGTTGTGGTCTGCTGTGTTCTGCACAACATCGCCCAGCAGAGGGGCGATGTGCCGCAGGCAGAGGAGGGGGGAGTGGAGGAGGAAGAGGCGCAGACCTCCTCAAATGAGGGAGATGGGGGCAATGGTCAGGGGAGATGGGCTGGACATGGGCGGGTGGCTGCCCACCGTTACCGTCTGGGCCAGCGGGCACGGGACAGGCTGATAGCCGCCCGGTTCACTGACTAGGGGGCATGAGAATCGGTGAGTATGGCCACATGCAGCACACCATGGCAACATCCGACCACCCTCACCCCCCTCACCCACCCAGCACCGACACCCAAACCCCCCCCCCCCAACCACCACCAACCACCCCACCCGCATGCACACCACCCCTCATTGCACATCCACCTGCGGCACGACGGGCTGGGCTCACACGGATGCCAGTGGAAGCGGGTCTATTGCAGGCCATGGAGGATGATGACGACCCGCTCTGCGATGAGCTCCTGGCTCCACATCATTGGACAATGTCTGACGCATGGCCACGGTGCCACCATCTACCCGGACCAGCCCTGCATGTGGCCGTGAGACTGCAGCGCACGGTCCCATCCTCTGCCCGGGGGGATGGAGAGGACGGCCCAGGTTAAGGGGGGGCACACTCACCTGGCGCCGACGTCAGACCCACCCTCACACCCACACACTGGCGCTCAACGTACATGACACCCCCGCACGCTTCGGACAGGACACAAAGGCAGCTTCTGGAGGTGTGAAAGTGATTTTAATTACAAACTGTCCATACACGTGCCACAGCCCCTAAAACTCGTCTGTGCCCTTCACCCGTGCCAACTTACTCAGTGCCCAATTGTTTGGCCTTACGGTCCCTTTGACTACCCCAGACAGTACAGCAGAACTGGAGGTGGACTCCTGTGGTTCCTACCCTGTGACTCGGGATCCCTATGGCGGCCGTTTCCTGGGGCGGCCCGGCCTAGATGGGCCAGGCTGCGGCTCGGGTGACTGGGATGGCGAGCTGCCAGCCTGTCCTGCCCGCTGCCCACCAGATGCACCTGGGATGGAAGGAGGGGGGAGACCGAGCTGCCGCGGTGTTCCGGGACCTCCCCTACAGGGGGACCCGACACGGGCCCCAGCACCTCCTCCTCCCTTGGGGTGCCCGATGGACCCCGGGCCTCGAAATGGGTCGGGGGTGCGAACGGACCAGCCATCCGACGCACCCCCGACGCCTGGTGCTGCCAGTCCTGGAGGCCCGTGCTGGTATCGACAAGGGTCTGTAGGTTTGCAGCCATGGAGCTGAGGGAGTTGGCCAACCCTGCCTATGTCTGGGTGACGCCGGCCAGCACCTGGCCAATGGTGCCAATGCCCTCAGTCATGGCGTGCTGGGACTGGGCCATTGCCTGCTGGGACTGGGCCACGGCCTGCTGAGACTGGGCCATGGCCTGCTGAGACTGGGCCATGGCCTGCTGGGACTGCGCCATGGCCTACTGAGACTGGGCCATTGCCTACTGAGACTGGGCCATGGCCTACTGAGACTGGGCCATTGCCTACTGAGACTGGGCCATGGCCTACTGAGACTGGGCCATGGCCTGCTGAGACTGGGCCATGGCCTGCTGGGACTGGGCCATGGCCTACTGAGACTGGGCCATTGCCTGCTGGGACTGCGCCATGGCCTACTGAGACTGGGCCATTGCCTGCAGAGACTGGGCCATTGCCTGCTGGGACTGCGCCATTGCCTGCTGAGACTGGGCCATAGCCTGCTGAGACTGGGCCATTGCCTGCTGGGACTGCGCCATTGCCTGCTGAGACTGGGCCATTGCCTGCTGGGACTGCGCCATCGCCTGCAGACACTGGGCCATTGCCTGCAGACACTGGGCCATTGCCTGCTGGGACCGCGCCACTGTCTGCTGAGACTGGGCCATTGTCTGCTGAGACTGGGCCATTGCCTGCTGAGACTGGGCCATTGCCTGCTGGGACTGCGCCATGGCCTGCAGAGACTAGGCCACTGCCTGCAGAGACTGCGCCATGGCCTGCTGGGACTGGGCTTACCCTGCTGGGACCGCGCCATTGTCTGCTGAGACTGGGCCATGGCCTGCTGAGACTGGGCCATTGCCTGCTGGGACTGCGCCATGGCCTGCAGGGACTAGGCCACTGCCTGCAGAGACTGGGCCATTGCCTGCTGGGACCGCACCATTGTCTGCTGGGACCACGCCATTGTCTGCTGAGACTGGGCCATGGCCTGCTGAGACTGGGCCATTGCCTGCTGGGACTGCGCCATGGCCTGCTGAGACTGGGCCATGGCCTGCTGGGACTGCGCCATGGCCTGCTGGGACTGTGCCATGGCCTGCTGGGACTGCGCCATGGCCTGCTGAGACTGGGCCATGGCCTGCTGAGACTGGGCCATTGCCTGCTGGGACTGCGCCATTGCCTGCTGGGACCGCGCCATTGCCTGCTGAGACTGGGCCATGGCGTTGAGCACCTTTGCCATCTGCCGCTGGCTCTGGCTCATGGCTTTCTGTGCCAGGGAAGCCAAGTCCTGGGCCACGGACGCCGCCTGCACGGAAATCCCCAGGCCTCGCAGCCTGCTCCCCACGTCTGACACAGTCGCACCCACTGCCTCCACCGCAGACGCCACCCGTGCGGTTTCAGCCTGGGTGGCTCGCATGGCCGGCACCACTCCCAGCTCCTGGACGCGGGTGGACCACTCCTGCAGCTGCCGCATGCCAGCCATCATCCTCTTCCTTCGTCCCAGGTTTGGTGACTGCATCGGGTCTATGGGTGGGTGTGATAACTCCAGGAACCCAGGACCCGTCTAGACGGCAGATGTTCGCTTGCGCTAGGATGCCCTCCGACCTCCCGGCCCCTCAGCTGCTCCTACCTCCACCTGCTGTTCTGGTACGACAGTGTTGTGCGCACCAGTGAGTGTACCAGAAGCCTCATCACTAAAGTAACCAAGGTGAGTGTCTCTGTGATGGGGAGGGGGGATATGGGGGATATGGGGAGGGGGGATATGGGGGATATGGGGGATATGGGGAGGGGGGATATGGTGATATGGGGGATATGGGAGATGGGGATATGGGGGATATGGGGAGGGGGATATGGGGGATATGGGGAGGGGGATATGTGGGATATGGGGAGGGGATATGGGGGATATGGGGGAGGGGATATGGGGAATATGGGGAGGGGGATATGTGGGATATGGGGAGGGGGATATGGGGGATATGGGGAAGGGGGATATGGGGATATGGGGGAGGGGGATACGGGGAATATGGGGAGGGGGATATGGGGGATATGGGGAGGGGGGATGGGGGGATATGGGGAGGGGTGATATGGGGGATATGGGGATGGGGATATGGTGGATACGGGGGATATGGGGGATATGGGGAGTGGGGATATGGGGATATGGGGAGGGGGGATATGGGGATGGGGATATGGGGGATACGGGGGATATGAGGGATATGGGGAGGGGGATATGGGGAGGGGATATGGGGGATATGGGGGATATGGGGATGGGGATATGGGGGATACGGGGGATATGGGGGATATGGGGAGGGGGATATGGGGGAGGGGATATGGGGGATATGGGGAGGGGGATATGGGGAGGGGGATATGGGGGATATGGGGGATGTGGGGGAGGGTGATATGGGGAGGGGGATATGGGGAGTGGGATATGGGGGATATGGGGGGTATGGGGGAGGGGGATATGGGGGATATGGGGAGGGGGGATATGGGGAGGGGGATATGAGGGATATGGGGGATGTGGGGGAGGGCGATATGGGGAGGGGGATATGGGGGATATGGGGAGTGGGGATATGGGAAATATGGGGGGTATGGGGGAGGGGGATATGGGGGATATGGGATATTGGGAGGGGGGATATGGGAGATATTTGGCTGCGGATATGGGGGATATGGGGAGGGGGGATATGGGGATATGGGGAGTGGGGATATGGGGGATATGGGGTATATGGGGAGAGGGGATATGGGGGATATGGGGGAGGGGGGATATGGGAAGAGGTGATATGGGGAGAGGGGATATGGGGATATGTGGAGGGGGATATGGGGAGGGGGATATGGGGGATATGGGGGAGGGGTAGGGGCCGTGGCTGGCTCAAGTTCCGGCGGGCCCCCGACCTCTGCATCGACAACTTCCCGGTCCTCAGGTCCGTCTGCCAGTTCCAGGGCCCTTTCCTCATGGACGGAGAGTGGTCTCTCATCAGCTGTACCCCCTCCAGTCCTCTGACGTACCCTGTTGTTGTGTGCACAATTCTCCTCTGGGGGGGGAGGGCGGGTGGGTGGCAGGGGTAAAGGGCAACAGCGTTAGACAGGTATATGACTGCACGACAGCGGTTGCGCGTATATTGGCAGAGGTCGCAACACATTAGGGTTAGGGTTAAGGTAGGGTCACGGTCAAGGTCAGGGGTAGGGTTAGGGTTAGGGTTAGGGTTAGGGTTAGGGTTAAGGTCAGGGTCAGGGTCAGGGTCAGGGGTAGGGTTAGGGTTAGGGTTAGGGTTAAGGTTAGGGTTAGTGTAGGGTCAGGGTCAGGGGTCGGATTAGGGTTAGGGTTAGGGTTCGGGTAGGGTCAGGGTCAGGTTCAAGGTCAGGATCAGGGTCAGGGGTAGGGTCAGGGGAAGGGTTAGGGTTAGTTGCACGTGGGGTGTACCACTCATCGGGGAGGGGGGGGGATCTCACCCTGGCTGCCCTGACGAGGCCATTCACCCTCTTGTGGCACTGGGTGTCTGTCCTCAGTTTCACAGCCACAGCGCTGACGGCCTCTGCCACCTCCCTCCACAGGCGCCGGCTGAGGCATGGGGCGGCCCTGCGGCCACGTCCGGGGTATAGGGTCTCCC
This sequence comes from Scyliorhinus canicula, assembly GCF_902713615.1. NCBI lineage: Eukaryota > Metazoa > Chordata > Chondrichthyes > Carcharhiniformes > Scyliorhinidae > Scyliorhinus > Scyliorhinus canicula. The sequence goes on along the minus strand of NC_052154.1, from coordinate 191,551,203 downwards.
TCCTCTCCTGTACTGCGTCCAGGAGCACCTCAATGTCGCGCTCCGGGAACCTCGGGGCTGCACGGCGGCCGGCCATGTTTGGAGAGCTTCCGGAGCGGGGGAGGCCGTCTTTTTGCTGTGACGCCGGGCGGCGTAATCAATGCCGCGTCGAGTCCACAGCGGGTGATGCCGTCGCGAATGGCGTCACGCCGCTGCTAGCCCATTCAGGCCCGGAGACTTCGCGACGTTTGGAGGGGTCCGACGCCGGAGTGCTCCGCGCTGATTTTGCCGCCGGGTGCCGGCCATCGTGCCGATTATCGGACAATCCCGCCCCAGGTCTCTACTTTCCTGCACTTCCTTGAAAAATTGTAACATTTTGACTCAAGTCTCAGTTTTTGATGATAAACCAGCAATCACAGACTGGGAAAAGACTTGCTCCCCTTCCTGATTGGCTGATTTCACAGTGTCTCTGTGACTCTCTCTCTCTATCTTTCTCTCTGTCTCTGTGTCTTGCTCTCTCTCTCTGTCACTCGAGTCTGTCTCTCTCTCTCTCTCTCTCTCTCTCTCTGTCTATCTCTCTGCCAGTGAATCTCTGTGTCCCCCTTCCCATTGAGTCTGCATCGCCCCTCTGAAAGAGCAATCTACCTCGGCTAATCCCCCCCGCCCTATCCCCGTAACCCCACACCTTTGGACACTAAGGGGCAATTTTAGCGTGTCCAATCCACCTAACCTGCGCATCTTTTGGACTGTGAGAGGAAACCTGCACAGACATGGGCAGAATGTGCAAACTCCACACAGACAGTCACCCAAGGCCACAATTGCACCTGTTTCCCTGGCATTGAGGATCAGCAGTGCTAACCACTGTGCCACTGTACCACTGTGCCACTGTACCACTGTGCCACCGTACCACTGTGCCCCGTACCACTGGGCCACTGTGCCCCATACCACTGGGCCACTGTGTCCTGTACCACTGTGTCACTGTGCCACCCTGGTCCGGTACACTGTGCCCTGAACCACTGTGTCCCCGTACCACTGTGCCACTGTGCCACTGTACCACTGTGCCCCGTACCACTGTGCCCCGTACCACTGTACGGCCATACCACTGTGCCCCGTACCACTGTGCCCCCGTACCACTGTGCCCCCTACCACTGTGCCACTGTGCCACTGTGCCCCGTACCACTGTACCTCCATACCACTGTGCCCCCGTACCACTGTGCCACTGTGCCCTGTACCACTGTGCCACTGTGCCCTGTACCACTGTGCACCTGTACCACTGTACCTCCGTACCACTGTGCCACTGTAACCCGTACCACTGTGCCACTGTATCACTGTGCCCCGTACCACTGTTCCCCCTACCGTTGTGCACTGTTCTACTGCACCACAGTGCCCTGTACCGCTGTGACCCTACCACTGTGCCACTGTGCCCCGTATCACTTTGCCCCGTACCACTGTGCCCCCGCACCACTGTAGCACTCTGCCCCGTACCACTGTGCCACTGTACCCCGTACCACTGTGCCACTGTGCCCCGTACCACTGTGCCCCGTACCACTGTGCCCTGTACCACTGTACCACTGTGCGCTGTACCACTGTACCACTGTGCCCCTGTACCACTGTACCACTGTGCCCCATACCACTGTGCCACTGTGCCCCGTACCACTGTACCACTCTGCCCCATACCACTGTGCCCCGTACCACTGTGCCCCGTACCACTATGCCCCGTACCACTGTGCCCCATACCACTGTGCCCCATACCACTGTGCCCCATACCAATGTGCCCCGTACCACTGTGCCCCATACCACTGTGCCCCGTACCACTGTGCCCGTACCACTGTGCCCCCGTACCACTGTTCCCCGTACCACTGTGCCCCGTGCCACTGTGCCCCATACCACTGTGCCCCATACCACTGTGCCCCATACCACCACTGTGCCCCATACCACTGTGCCCCGTACCACTGTGCCCCCGTACCACTGTGCCCTGTACCACTGTGCCCCGTACCACTGTGCCCCATACCACTGTGCCCCATACCACTGTCTCACTGTGCCCCCTACCACTATGCCCCGTACCACTGTGCCCCGTACCACTGTGCCTGTACCACTGTGCCCCGAACCATTGTGCCCCGTACCACTGTACAACTGTGCCCCGTATCACTGTACCACTGTGCACCTGTACCACTGTGCCCCGTACCACTGTGCCCCGTACCACTGTGCCACTGTGCCCTCTACCACTGTGCACATGTACCACTGTGCCCCATACCACTGTGCCCCATACCACTGTGCCACTCTGTCCTGTACCACTGTGCACCTGTACCACTGTGCCCCGTACCACTGTGCCCCATACCACTGTGCACCTGTACCACTGTGCCCCATACCACTGTGCCCCCGTACCACTGTGCCCCATACCACTGTGCCCCGTACCACTGTGCCCCTGTACCACTGTACCCCGTACCACCATGCCCCGTACCACTGTGCCCCGTACCACTGTGCCCCTTACCACTCTGCCCCCGTACCACTGTGCCCTGTGCCACTGTGCCACTGTGCCCCGTACCACTGTGCCCCGTACCACTGTGCCCCGTACCACTGTGCCCCGTACCACTGTGCCCCGTACCACTGTGCCCCCGTACCACTGTGGCCCCATACTACTGTGCCCCGTACCACTGTACCCCGTACCACCATGCCCCATACCACTGTGCCCCGTACCACTGTGCCCCTTACCACTCTGCCCCCGTACCACTGTGCCCCGTACCACTGTGCCCTGTACCACTGTGCCCCGTACCACTGTGCCCCGTACCACTGTGCCCCGTACCACTCTGCCCCTGTACCACTGTGCCCCGTACCACTGTACCCCATACCACTGTGCCCATACCACTGTGCCTGTACCACTGTGCCCTGTACCACTGTGCCCCGTACCACTGTGCCCCTTACCACTGTGCCCCATACCACTGTACCACTCTGCCCCATACCACTGTGTCACTGTGCCCCATACCACTGTGCCCCATACCACTGTACCACTGTGCCCTGTACCACTGTGCACCTGTGTCACTGTGCCCCCGTACCACTGTGCCCCCGTACCACTGTGCCCTGTACCACTGTGCCACTATGCCCCGTACCACTGTGCACCTGTGTCACTGTGCCCCCGTACCACTGTGCCTCCGTACCACTGTGCCCCGTACCACTGTGCCCCATACCACTGTGCCACTGTGCCCCGTACCACTGTGCCCCTGTACCACTGTGCCCCGTACCACTGTGCCACTGTGCCCCCATACCACTGTGCCACTGTGCCCCGTGCCACTGTGCCACTGTGCCCCGTACCACTGTGCCCCCGTACACTATGCCCCATACCACTGTACCACTGTGACCCCGTACACTATGCCCCGTACCACTGTCCCCCGTACTCCGTATCACTGTGCCCCTGTATCACTGAGCCCCGTTTTACTGTGCCCCGTACCACTGTGCCTCGTATCACTGTGCCCCGTACCACTGTGCCCCCGTACACTGTGCCCCGTAACACTGTGCCCCCGTACACTGTGCCCCCGTACCACTGTGCCCCATACCACTGTGCCCGTACCACTGTGCCCCCGTACACTGTGCCCCCGTACCACTGTGCCCCGTACCACTGTGCCCCCGTACACTGTGCCCCCGTACCACTGTGCCCCATTTCACTGTGCCCCCGTACACTGTGCCCCCGTACCACTGTGCCCGTACCACTGTGCCCCCGTACACTGTGCCCCCGTACCACTGTGCCCCGTACCACTGTGCCCCCGTACACTGTGCCCCCGTACCACTGTGCCCCGTTTCACTGTGCCCCCGTACACTGTGCCCCCGTACCACTGTGCCCCGTTTCACTGTGCCCCGTACCACTGTGCCCCCGTACCACTGTGCCCCGTTTCACTGTGCCCCGTACCATTGTGCCCCGTACACTGTGCCCTGTACCACTGTGCCCCGTTTCACTGTGCCCCGTACCATTGTGCCCCGTACACTGTGCCCCGTACCACTGTGTCCCCGTACACTGTGCCCCCGTACACTGTGCCCCCGTGCACTTTGCCCCGTACACTGTACCTCAGTACCACTGTGCCCTGTACCACTGTACCACTGTGCCCCTTACCACTGTGCCCCTTAGGGCAGCGCGGTAGCATTGTGGATAGTACAATTGCATCACAGCTCCAGGGTCCCAGATTCGATTCCGGCTTTGGTCACTGTCTGTGCGGAGTCTGCACATCCTCCCCGTGTGTGCGTGGGTTTCCTCCGGGTGCTCCGGTTTCCACCCACAGTCCAAAGATATGCAGGTTAGGTGGATTGGCCATGATAAATTGCCCTTGGTGTCCAAAATTGCCCTTAGTGTTGGGTGGGGTTACTGGGTTGTGGGGATAGGGTGGAGGTGTTGACCCTGGGTAGGGTGCACTTTCCAAGAGCCGGTGCAGACTCGATGAACTGAATGGCCTCCTTCTGCACTGTAAACTCCATGATTACCACTGTGCCCCATACCACTGTACAACTGTATCCCCTTACCAATGTGCCCAGTATCACTGTGCCCCGTGCACTGTGCCACTGATCTACCATACCACTGTGCCCCGTACCCCCTTACCATTGTTCCCTGTACCACTGTGCCACTGTGCCCCCTTACCATTGTGCCCCGTACCACTGTGCTCCCATACCACTGTGCCACTGTACCCCCTTACCACTGTGCTCCATACCATTGTGCTCCCTACACTGTGCCCCCATACCACTGTGCCCTGTACCACAGTGCCCGTACCACTGTACCACCTTATCACTGTGCTCCTGTACCACTGTTCCACTGTGCTTCCATACACTGTGCCACTGTGCCCCCTTACCATTGTGCCCCGTACCACTGTGCCACTGTGCCCCCTTACCACTGTGCCCCGTACCACTGTGCTCCCACACCACTGTGCCACTGTGCCCCCTTACCACTGTGCCCTGTACCACTGTGCGCCCTACACTGTGCCACTGTGCCCCATACCACTGTGCCCTGTACCACAGTGCCCGTACCACTGTATCACCTTATCACTGTGCTCCCGTATCACTGTGCTCCCGCATCACTGTGCTCCCGTACCACTGTGCCACTGTGCTTCCATACACTGTGCCACTGTGCCTCCATACCACTGTGCCCACGTACCACTGTGCCACTGTGCCGCCATAACACTGTGCCCTGTACCACTGGGCCCCTTACCACTGTGCCCCCGTACTCTGTGCCACTGTGCTCCCATACACTGTGCCACTGTGCCTCCGTACCACTATGCCCCCTTACCACTGTGCCCCCATATAACTGTGCCCAATTCCACTGTGCCACTGTGCCCCCATACCATTGTGCCACTCTGCTCCGTACCACTGTGCGCCCGTACCACTGTGCCCCTGTACCACTGTGTCTCTGTGCCCCCGTACCACTGTGCCCCTGTACCACTGTGTCACTGTGCACCTGTGCCACCGTGGCCCTGTAACACTGTGCCATTGTGTATCCATAGCGCTGTGCCCCCGGACTGCTGTGCCGCCCTCCCTCGTACCACTGTACCACTATGCCCCGTACCACTGCGGGGCTGGTTTACAGAGGGGCTGGTTTAGCTCACTGGGCTATATCGCTGGTTTTTAAAGCAGACCAAGGTAGGCCAGCAGCACGGTTCGATTCCCGTACCAGCCTCCCCGGACAGGCGCCGGAGTGTGGCGACTAGGGGCTTTTCACAGTAACTTCATTGAAGCCTACTCGTGACAATAAGCTATTTTCATTTCATACTACTGTACCACTGTGCCCCTGGAGCACTGTGTCACTGTGCTCCCGTGCCACTATGCCCCATACCACTGTGCCACTGTGCTCTCATACCACTGGGCCCCGTACCACTGTGTACCCGTACCACTGTGCCACTGTACCACTGTGTTACTGTGCTCCTGTGCCACTGTGCCACCGTGGCCCTGTACCACTGTACCATTGTGCCTCCATAACACTGTGCCCTGTACCACTGTGCAGCCCTGCCACCGTACCACTGTGCCCACCACTGTGCCCCATGCCACTGTGCCCCCATAACACTGTGCCCCTGCACCACTGTACCTCTGTACCACTGTGCCACTGTGCCCCATACCACTGTGCCACGGGGCCCCGTACCACTGTGCGCCCGTACCACTGTACCACTGTTCCTCCGTACCACTGTGCCCCTGTACTACAATGTCACTGTGCCCCCGTACCACTGTGCCACCGTGGCCCTGTAACACTGTGCCATTGTGTCTCTATAGCCCTGTGCCACTGTGCCGCCCTGCCCCCGTACCACTGCAATGAAGTTACTGTAAAAGTTCCCTCGTCGCCACACTCTGTCGCCTGTTCGGGTAAACAGAGGGAGAATTCAGAATGTCCAATTCACCTAACAGCACGTCTTTCGGGACCTGTGGGAGGAAACCGGAGCCCCCGGAGGAAACCCAGGCAGACACGGGGAGAACGTGCAGACTCCGCACAGACAGTGACCCAAGCCGGGAATCGAACCTGGGACCCTGGCGCTGTGCAATAACAATGCTAACCACTGTGCTACTTCCTGAAAAAATAGTGAATCTGATTCCTGTGATGTGCATGGGCTGCCTATTATGAAAGGCATTAAGGTTCTGTGTTCTACCGTGTGGTAACGGAAAGAGTCTGAGGACTTGGGCTAACAAGTTCGATTTTACTGTTCTTCTCCGGGTGCTCTGATGGAACTGAGTGGATTGTTCGGCCTGCACACTGCAACCAAGAGGCAAACACATTGGTTGGACTGGTGCAGCCTATGGTGTAAGGCGTCAGTGACCAGTTGTTTATTTTGAATAGCACTCTGACCGCTGATCGGTTACTTCTTGCTGATACCAGCATTTTATTTTCCATTTTCTTATTTTGTTTAGCTGGAATCAATTTCTCAACCTGTCACGGTGGGATTCGAACTCCTGCCCTCTGGGCTATTAGCCCTGGCCTATTCCATTGACATATCCAATACACTAGCAAGTGGACAGTAATTGTTGTGCAGGCGAGATAATTTTGAATCCTTCAAATTTTATTTACATCCCTAATCCCGATAAAATGGTTCGACTGACTTGTGTAACCCACCAGAGATCAAAACAACTGGCCCAGACCGAGAATTCTAAGTATTACTATTAACATGTTTGGTTTGAGATCAAACCAGTAATCTCCTTTCATCTTTTTTTCCCCCCTCTTGTTTTCTGCACAGAAGCCGCACCAGCAAGACGCAGTTTGTGGTTCTCCTCCATGTGCCTGCTTGACATTAAGTATTATTTGGGCCGAGATGCCTGCTGACTTCTGGTGATGTGAAAAGCAGTGTGGACTCTTTGGGTTTTTTTTTTAGTTGTTTGTCTAGGAACAATCACCAAAGTTAATCCCACTTTCTGATCGCATTCAGGGCACTACATATCTTGATGAGGTGGGAAAAGCTTTAGTCAGGTTGGTTTCCAGCTGTCTCAGTTTCAAACCAAGGCAAAAGTTGATCTTTCTTGTATAGAATTAAAGCGGAATAGGTCATTATGTTTTACCTCCATAATACGGCCATTCTCTGTGTGCCGCATTTGATATTTTTAAGATCATTGTGAAAACGTTGTCACAGTCCCCTAGGTTTTGTTCATTTTAAGCTCAATGTCTATATTAAACCTTTGTTGATTTGCTGCAAACGTTCATCTTCCTTTGAAGCTTTCGAAACGTTGCGGCGACATTTGATTCGCAGCGTCAACCAATTTGACCTCAGTGAATGAAAATGGCTAATAATTTCATATTGATTTAATACCATAGGTTTAAAATTGAATTCAAGGAGATTGGATGCACTTCTAGAGGAAGTTGCCAGAGGAAACTTTGTATCTGGGTTGGTTAATGGCGTTGCACTGTTCCTGTCGATGTGGCGTGGCCTGATTCCACACAAACCCCGAGGCTTTCTGATGGGATCTTATTAGGCTGTAGGATCAAGTCAATGGGAATAAATCCCAGGCCCCAATTCCCTCCAAAATGTTTCCGCTCCTCTGCATTGAAGTTGCCACAAAGGCGTTGAGGTTACGATATCGCAGTGCGAGCAACTCGGTGCAGTAACACCTACATTGAATGCAAGAAGACAGAGAGCATTCTGTCTTCCTGCTCGTCAAATGTTACAGGCCAGAAGGAAGCCATTCAGACCAGCATGCCAATGCCAACCCTTGAAAGAGCTACCCATTCGGTTCCCTGTCTCAAAATGAGAGTGGAAACCAGAGTAAAGGAGGAAAAAGAGAGCTGGTTACGGTAGAAAATAAATAATTTGTTCCTTCACAAGTGTAGATTTTAATACTTAGAGGAATAAATTGTTATATCTCATTTTGTTACCCGATTGCTACTGGGTCCAGTCTAGTCTTTTCATCATATTTGTACCATGACTGATAACTGATAAATGCACTTTAAAATTAATATGTGCTTTATTGAAATATTTTGGAAACTGTTTGGCCTTCTGTGAACACACACAGTTCAAAATCAACTTCCCAAGGAAATCATTATTTGTAAACATCTCATGTTAATCGTCTCTCTGATTTACCTGATACATGTATGCATTTGAGATTAAATATGGTTAAAATAGTTCTGATTAGCATCTGGCCGCACTGTCCATCCAATGCCTTATCGTCAGAAAATGCAAATTAAAATGGAAATTAGGAAGACTGGCAATGGCACAATGTCACTCTTTGACAAAGAGTCATCGGACTCGAAACGTTAGCTCTTTTCTCTCCCTACAGATGCTGCCAGACTTGCTGAGATTTTCCAGCATTTTCTCTTTCGTCATGGCACAATGTAGATGGGGCTCAGTTTCCCCAGAGGACTCAGCGTTCTTTTTCTCAGGAGACAGGGCAGCACGGTGGCGCAGTGGTTAGCACTGCTGCCTACGGCGCCGAGGACCCGGATTCGATCCCGGCCACCGGTCACTGTTTGTGTGGAGTTTGCACATTCTCACCGTGTCTGCGTGGGTCTCACTCCCACAACCCAAAGATGTGCAGGGTAGATGGATTGGCCATGCTAAATTGTCCGTTGATTGGAAAAAAATAATTGGGTAATCTAAATTTATTTAAAAAAAAACATTTTTCTTTGGAGCCAAAGGCATTTCACATCATGCTCAAGTTAAACACAAATGCACGTTTCAGTCGGTACTAATGGGTGAATTTTCTATCATTTTGCCCGTGAAGGTTTCAAAAGACACTTCAAGTAGTGTTATGGAAAGTTAGGCATTTTCAAATGTTTCGACTCATGGCCTTTTTTGCAAACAGGGCGGTTAAAAATTACAGCTTTGAAAATAAACGTTTAGAAAATGTACTTTATGAACAAGGATGGACGGAAATCCTTTTCAATTACACAATGTAAGTTTGTGAATATTACAGTTCAGATGAAAATAGCTAGCGGCACTTCTTAATAGTCTGGCAAAAGGAACTCGAATATTTGAAACTGTTTCATCTGGTTTAGAGTTTACTCTTGTGCTTGATTCACGTGTCGAAAACACTGGCCCATTTAAAAAGCGGAAGAATTAAAGTGAAATTATATTTGACTGAAAAGAAAGGCATGTGGTTAATTAAAAAAAAATTCATACTGTGAATAAGAAACCCCCTACAAAAGGGCCTCTTAAGATAATTTACTGAACAGTAATCATTGGTAAATAAAGGGAACAATAGCGAGGAAGGTGTAGGTATAACAGGGTGTAAGGAAAGATAGATGAGGTTAAAGGTTTCAGATCATCTTTTTAGACTTCATGAAGGGAGCAGCCACAGTCCTTCTGTGGCATTTGCTCCTGCTCTCAATTGGTCAAGTCCGGGGGGCAGAAAGGTCCCAAACATTCAGTCAGGACCTTTTGAACTCTGACCACTCTATAAAGATCTCCTTTGAATGGGGCAGTTCATTCACCAGTCCTTAGACAGGACTGATACTAAATTAAGGCTGTAAAACCAATTGGCTACTTGTCTTTGTCCATCGCCCTCCGTTGTCTCATTCTAACTAAGAGGCCCAATGGCACCTTCCTCCCGTTTCAAATGGCAATAAAATGGAGTGCAGACCAGATAAAATATCTGCTTGTTTTTATTTCCAGTGAACTTAGCGGGTACACTTTCTCTGTGTCAGATTGCGCGGAGGGAGAGCCTTCAGGCATGGCTTTGCACAAAACCCATCCATGGGTGAAGGGGGAGCTGAACACACGGCCTCTCCAGCTGTCTGTCAATGAATGGCTTTTCCGAAGCACAGAATGGTCTCTGTCTTCTTGCATACAATGTAGGTGTTACTGCATCGAGTGGAAATAACAGAGATACTCACTTGAAGGGGTAGAGCTCAATCTTTTAAGTGTTTTTCATTTTCAGTCAGTCATGAAATCTTGCCTCAATAAGATAAAAAGGGAGAAACTATATTGGGGGAAAAAAAATCCCAAAAGAGCTCATAAAACATCAGGGGGGTGGGGGGTAATTTTCGGATTGGAAGGGGGGGTTCTTTTAACTCTGGAGATTTTGATTTCGAATCTTGTTTGGAATTAAAAATTGCATTTTCAATCCCTTCTTGTAACACTTAGTGGCCGCTTCATTTGAGAACTCGAACGCACTGCTTGCCTCAGATAAAAAAAGAAGGAATGCACTGAACAGCCAAGAGAGTTTACCTCCTGGCAGCTAGAGGCAAAGGAGGCCGCACCGCTTCTCACTGGGGTAATTAAGCAGATTGGAGCAAGGTTTGGTGAGTTTACTCAGCGTTATAATATTCTGCTGGCGATTTTGATCATTGGCTTTGAGACCCTATTTGCATAACTTACTTGTGGCTTGGGGCGGGGGGGGGGGGGGGGCTTTTAGGTGGCTGGAGGACAAAGGGGTTTAGTTGCGAAACCTTCTGTGGCAATAAACCCTTGCTGGGTCGCAGCAGAATCTGAGCTTTATAGGACCAGAGCCACACAAAAGGTTTGTGGGGGAAATTGTAAAAAGGAAGCCCTTTTTTTTTCTCTGGGCTGAATGCAACTTACAGATTAAAAGTTTCATTTGAGATTTTGCTATATTCATAATACCGTGGCTCTGAATGGGCTCAAGTGAAAGCCCACAGTGGTGGTGTGCCCTTTCATTCTTTGGCACATTTCCAGACACAGGTTGCTTTGCACTTGAAAGCGATGAATGAGGCAAACGTGGGATTTTGACAGTTGATATTGGCCTCCAGGCTCTCGATGGGGATTTTCTAATTAACCCTGTGGGCCCATCAGGTGGCCAGATTTCAGCGATTTCGGCCTAAAAGGCCAAGAAGTTGGATCTTGTTTTCTGTTTCAGCTGTTATTAAACCCCAAACGAGAAAGGAAGTGCGGAGGTGTAGCAGAGAGAGAAAAAAAAGTATTTTCAGTGAGTGTGTGTGTGTGTTTTCCAGTTGGGTTGTGTGTGTCTGCGAGCTTGTCTGTGAAGATAAATCAGCCTCGAGACTGTTCCACAGCCAGAAATTGAGTGCCTCAGGGTCCAATATGACAGGAGGTATGTACGTGTTCATTCAGTGCCAGTCATGCACCACCCACCACATTGGTAAAGGTTTCTCCATGGCCTGTGTCTAAGACAAGCATTCACATTATTGTAGATGGAGGGGGGCAGATTGCCTGAATGAAGCCCTCTGTTCAAAAATTCGATTGCTCATGACCAAAAGAGATACCTCCCCCCCCCCCCCCCCCCCCTCCCACACCACCCAATGCTGTGGTCAGTTTCTTAAAGTTGGCTGGCCCTCAATGGAGCTTCTTGAGATGGGCTTGAAAAGGTACATTTGAGCATCACTGCACCATGTTCCAACCTCAGGCGCTACCGACCGCCATTACCCATCCTCACAGACTCTCCTAGGAGCACCGTAAGAAGTCTCACCACACCAGGTTAAAGTCCAACAGGCTTATTTGGAATCACTAGCCTTGGGAGCGCACCTCCTTCATCAGGTGAGTGCGTTGACTCACCCGAGGAAGGAGCTGCACGCCGAAAGCTAGCGATTCCAAATATGCCTGTTGGACTTTAGCCTGGTGTTGTAAGACTTCTTACTGTGCCCACCCCAGTCCAACGCCGGCACCTCCACAACTCCTGGGAGCCTCACTGACCCATCTTGATCCTGCTCACCACCACCACTCCACTCCCTCCTCCGCCACCAACCCCCAACAGGCACCCATGCTTCAGCAGTCACGACTGACACCCAGGGCTTGCTAGTAATATGAGGCCAGCTGACCAATTTGCTGTGGTGGTGTTTCCAGGCCCTGTTCCAACAGGCGCGTGATCAATTTCCACAGCAAGAATGGACTTCATAAAATTCCTACAGTGCAGAAGGAGGCAATTCGGCCCATCGAGTCTGCACTAACCCTCTGAAAGAGCTCCTTACCTAGGCCCAGGCCTCCACCCTACCCGTAATGCCACCTAACCTTTGGTCACCAAGGGGCAATCATGTTCCTATTCCACGATTTTTAAACGCCATCAAATGACATGGTGAGCATCAATTTATAAGAAGCAGATCTGAGATGGATATCTTGTTCAAATAGTCATTTCTTTCTGATTATAACACCTCGTTAACTTTTAAAATATTCATTTTATTATTCAATACAGGTTCCCAAAAACGTGGATAATAGCATTTTTATTTATTAGATACAATTTATTTCCCAACTACTGGGTTTAAATTAAATTGGTTTGTTTGAACATTAGTCAAGAAGTTGGGATTTTTAAAAAAAGGTTGAGCCTTGAAAGCCAAAAAATTTAAATTCAGCAGAAAACAAACTCCAAATAATTAAATGTCATTCATAATTTTTAAAAGGTCAGTAAGTTGTCTCACCAAAAATTTGAAAGCATGCCACATAAATACTGCTTTACAATGTCGAGCAGTTGGCTACTGACAATAGTAGAGCAACATTGACTCCACTCATTGAAATTCTCTCTGGGGTCACCATGCTTTATTCAACATGCCAGTCCTCCAGTGAAGAATTTCACCTGTTGAAAACTGCCACCAGAATGCTTACAGATGCAGACTAAAAACCAATTTGTTTTGTTTCCCCCTCTTTGCTCCATGAACAGACTGTAATTTTATCAATTTTTCATGCCTTTGGTTTTCATGAATGCTTGACATTTCCACATCTAAGCATTGACAATAAGAAATTTCATGGCTGAAAGTTTCATGAATAATGCCCCCTGGTTGAAAAAGGGAAACATATTGGTCGGGCGATAAGCTGCGGGTTTTACAGTACTAGTCATATCGGAAATGGCAAGTGCGATGGGAAAGTTTGAACGGGAATTGCTTATGGTAACCTTGTGATCTAATTGAACAATTTTACTGTTTCTCATCGGAAAGAATTAAGAGCCAAGATACAATTTGTAGCATTTAAAACTGCACGTCATCATTTGAGCAAAGTTAAAATAAAATAAACTTAGAGCACCCAATTCTTTTTTTCCAATTAAGGGGCAATTTAGCGTGACCAATCCACCTACCCTGCACATCTTTTTGCTTTGTGGGGGTGAGACCCACGCAGACACGGGGAGAATAATCATTTATGCAAAGTTGATTAATGACAAAAACTATTCCATGTACCTCTTAATTCTAATTTGGCCCCGTTAGGTCGCACATTGTAATTATTTTGTAATTGCGTTTTTAAAAAGTTGTTCCATAAACATTAAATCGCTTCTTTTGGAATCGCAAAAGTATTTTTATTCTGTGCTCAAATTTTGAGAGTAACAAATATCATAAAATTATTCTGCTGGTTTTTATTTCCATGTATTGCGCTGGCAGTGATACTTAATAATAATGTTTATTGTCACAAGTAGGCTTACATTGCAATGAAGTTACTGTGAAAATCTCCTAGTTGCCACACTCCGGCGCCTGTTCGAGTACACAAAGGGAGATTTCAGATGTCCAAATGACCTAACAGCACGTCTTTCGGGGCTCGTGGGAAGAAACCGGAGCACCCGGAGGAAAACCACGCAGACACAGGGAGAACGTGCAGACTCTGCACAGACGGTGACCCAAGCCGGGAATCGAACCTAGGACCCCAGCGCTGTGAAGCCACAGTGCTAACCACTGTGCTACCTGGAACAAAAAAGAACATTGAGAGTGTTTTTTGCGTGACAGTTAAACATGTTTTGGTTCCACTTTCAAGCCTCCACGTTTTGCTGGGGCTGTCTAGGATCACTGTATTTGTTGAGGAGAGAGTGGGTGCAGATATTCGAGTAGCCATTCTCCCTTCGCAGTCTCAGTGTTAATTGTGATGTGGAGGTGCCGGCGTTGGACTGGGGTGAGCACAGTAAGAAGCCTTCACCTGAGGAAGGAGCAGTGCTCCGAAAGCTCGTGTTTGAAACAAACCTGTTGGACTTTAACCTGGTGTTGTAAGACTGCTCAGTGTTAGTTGATAAGAGAAAGCAAATTTGTTGAATATGACCCAGTTTCGTAACTTCCTCCTTTTAGGTTTCAGAGACCTTTGGGCTTTGTAGCTTGATTTTCCACATAACCGACGGCACATAGAATGTCTCCTTATCATCATTCTAGGCCTGAGAACTGTTTGCCGCGTGAAAATGTAAAAGTTATGTAGCATGGCGAGTAAAGGGAATTGGAGATTGAAAGCAAAACTGGAAACCACTTGTGGGAAAATCAAAAATAAATCACAAATATCAGGGTGAATCTTTCGGTCTCGTCAACTGGGGGAATCGTCGCCTGCGGAAAAACAATTTGATGGACTATTTAAAGGTCCGTTGAACTCAGGCAGGAATTTCTGGTCTCCGGGTGGGCGCGACTGGAAAATGCCACCCACAGTTACCAATACATCAAATAGATGTGATGACCCTTGACCCAGAATCAGTAACTATGGGGGTGATTTTGAGCCCGCGTCAGTGGTCGATCTCTGATGTAGGCGGAAAAACCGGAGAGAATCGGGAAACTGATTCTCGCTGGAGAGATTGCGTTTCCCGATTTTTTTCATGCCCCTCGCCAGTGACGTCATGAGGCTCAGACCCACAAAGGGAGGGAATGTACTTCCCCGGCATCCCCTGTCACATGATCCCCGCCCACCATCCCCCCCACCCCCGTGACTGAGTATGCAAACCTCACCAACGTGAGTTCACATCGGCGAGGTTGGCATCCATGGAAGTGCCAGCCCGACTGTTCAAACCTGGCAGTGCCAACCTGGCAATGCTGACCTTTGCCGGGGGCAGTGTTGGGAGTGAGCCCTCTGGGGGAGCCACATGGGGGTTTACCCCTTATGTATTGTCGGGGGGAGGGGGGGAAAATGCTGAGGACATTGAGGGATGAACTTGCAGCGATGTAGTTTGGGGGGTAAGTGGGCAGTGGTTGGGGGGGGGAATGCCAGCAATACATCCACGGTGGGGGTTGGAGATGGGAGAGATGATTGTGTTGGAGGGGGTGGGGGGGGGGGGGGGGGGGTGGGGGGACACTGGCGATACCTCTGTGGGAGCTGGGGGAAGTCCAGTTCTGAATGCGTTGCCATCTTTAAAGGTCTCTGTGGATCTTTTTGGAAACCATGATGTGGAGATGCCGACATTGGACTGGGGTGGGCACAGTAAGAAGTCTGACAACGCCAGGTTAAAGTCCAACAGGTTTATTTGGAATCAGTAGCTTTTGGACTCACCTGATGAAGGAGCTACGCTCCGAAAGCTAGTGATTCCAAACAAACCAGTTGGACTTTAACCTGGTGTTGTAAGGCTTCTTACTGTACCGATCTCTATCAGGCCTCACCCCACCAGACTGATGACGGAAAACTCTGCCCACTGATTTTTTTAACTCGGAAAGGCTGAAAGATCGGGATTGAAAACTGGGCTGTGAAACTGGGAGGCTGTACCCCGGTGTTCAGTTAGAGCCGGACACTTTGGAAAGATACGGTAAGATACTGCCCAGTCTGAAAAACATCGTAATCACTTTAAAATGTTTGGGGAGTATGTAATTGGTTTTACAAATGTTTGAAATGAACTTTAAAACTTTGCATCAATTATAAAGGGATTCATTAGAATATTCTTGGAAAGTCAGAATTACTGATCCAGGTTGCCCAGTGACCTCTTGACATGGAAACAGCGCCAACAGGGAGGAAGGTAACATACCAAAGCTGTGCGGCCCAGATAAGAGAGACAAAGAGGAAAGATTGGAGCAGGAGAGAGGAGGCCATCAGTAAGCCGGGTTACAGGGCCTGATTCCTCAATGGTTGGAAAACAAAGTTAGGACGGCTGTCACTGTTTCTCATTAAATACCCAGAATTGGCTGTCCATATGATCCTGCAGATCCATGACTGATGGGAGCTAAAGGCTCAGAAGGTTCCAGAAGGAAATGGTGCCATTGTGTGGAAGATTGCATGCCTGTTTGCATGGGAGTTGCCGCCTGCAGAGAATTGGCCAAACCCTTGAAGGAAAATGACTGGAATTCTGCGTGATCCAAGCTTCTGGCTGTAATTGGTGCCATACATGAAGAGTGGTTCCGGCGGCAATTCTGAGCTCTCTCTCTCTGTCTGTGAGAAACTCGGCTTGGGATTAAAATCCGAAGAGATTCGATCTCTCTGCCATGAGAGAGATGAATCTTTTGAATCTTTCCTTCTTCACCGGTGGGTTAGTACAAATGGCAGCGTATGAGTGCGGGAACCTAATTTTAATACATTAAGTGACATTGCATGTCATAAGCGAACACTTTCTCCAGACCTACACCCCCCCCCCCCCCCCCCCCCCATGGAAAATACATCAGGCACCGATGTGACGTCACGCTGGTGTCATTTACAACAGGTCTATAAAAGGGTGAACCTGGCGGCCTCACCTTGTGGGTGATATTGGTTTTTGAGCGCTCAGACAGTCATGGGGACCTCCGCCACCGGACGACAATAAGGCACGCCAAGGCTTGTCCGGGCGAAGGGCAAGGGACTGAAAGGTGTGCAGCAGCAACCCTTCCGTGCCGTGTGAAGGGGCACGGCGAGGCATTTCCACAGGCCACTCGGGCTGTGGGGCTTCTGTTCCCAAGGCGGGGTCCGGGGTCCGGGGTTTGGCGCTAATGTGAAATTCTGTCCGAGCAGGGATACACGCAGATGGGAATCCGCCTCACACCCTGTGCCTCCTGAAGACCACGAGTGGCATCAGGTCGGAGCACAGCCGTTTTGAGATCATGGATGACATTGACTGCAAGCTGGACATCCATCGCTGCGCCGTGTGCAAACTCGTGCGTTCATAGAATTTACAGTGCAGAAGGAGGCCACTCGGCCCATTGAGTCTGCACCGGCTCTTGGAAAGAGCACCCAACCCCGAGGTCAACACCTCCACCCTACCCCCAAAACCCAGTAACCCCACCCAACACTGACTGCAATTTTGGACACTAAGGGCAATTTATCATGGCCAATCCACCTAACCTGCACATCTTTGGACTGTGGGAGGAAACCGGAGCACCCAGAGGAAACCCACGCACACACGGGGAGGATGTGCAGACTCCGCACAGGCAGTGACCCAAGGCGGAATCGAACCTGGGACCCTGGAGCTGTGAAGCAATTATGCTATCCACAATGCTACCGTGCTGCGCTTAAGTGGACTGTTCTCATCCAGTCCACTTCTCCGCCAACCGGAATGACCCTGATCCTGGTCACCCCAGCAGCCACAGCCCCATCTCGCCGTCAGCCACCCAAAATAGTATTGGTGGAGGAGTGGATTCCGAGTGCAGTCTAAAGCGACTTATATACACCTAGTCCATGAACTCCACAAGGCCGCAAAGGAGGCAGGAATTTGGGAGTATTTGAGCTGATGCACCCTACAGTTGCATGGGAATGCTGTACACAGCACCCTCCAGCCTCCATCCATCCCTGATGTTAAGGGACAGGCCTCCCCCTTAGAGGGACGTCCACTGGGGCCTCTCCGACGGACTTCATGGGCACAACGTTAAATACCTACCCCCTTCACCCACCGCACCAAGGCCACGCTCAGAAATACTGACACCAATCCACGCCCGCGTGAATCGCAGCCGGGATTGCTGGAGCATCATGGAGGCATTTAGAATCGGGTGTCCAGTCCATTTATCAGATGTAAAAGGGTTCAAATGACCCATTTGCATCCTCCCACCAGTGTGGGGGTATAGCCCGCTGCAGCCCCAGGCAGGGGGCTCGGAACATCGGAACAGGATTGGCGCCTCATTTTTTACCCTCGTAGGAAACGCCACTGCCAGCGAGGGGCGGCAGAGAGTCCACCCCAATGACTTTGCTAAGTACCATGCCCAAGCCTTGTGTCTCCACACTCAAGTTATATTTCGGGTGTCAAATTGACCCTATTCTTTCCCTGGGCATCCTCTTGCACTTTCTGTTTTTTTTTGTAAAACATCTTTGGATTTTCCTTGATACCACAAGATTACAACTCTCTTTAATTTATTCAGAATCTAAACTGAGACCAGTGGAGTGCAAATGGGATTTGATTTGTCCATGAAATTGATTCATTCTGCCACCATTTTTCTTCTGCATGTTTTGCACAATTGCCTTCTTCAGTACAGAATGCCAGTTGAAGCGGCTAGCTTCACATTGCTTCACATAACCAGTTTTGTGTTCGAGCATGTGCAGAATACCCGCACAGGCCCTCATAGTTCTCAAATGTTTCAGTTGTTGAGGCTGTATGTGAACATTTAAATAGAAAATAAACTTTTATTTTGCTGTATATTGTCAGGATCTGAGTATCAGTTAACAGTGCTCCCAAACGGCCTTAAGACAGCAATAACCTGCTCATCAGTGGCTTTGCTACTCGGCTTGGTCAAAATCCAGGGAATCTGAATTGAAATCCCACCATATGGCAGTCTGAGAATTCGATTTGTCAGTGTTTAAAAATCTGGAAATGAAAAGCTGGCCTCGTGAACAAAAAGCATGAACTGGTTGTAAAATAACATTTGGTGCATTAAAGTTATCTTTAGGGCAGAGAATCTCGCCACCCTTACTTATTCAGGCTTGTATGTGACTTCTGTCCCACACCAATATGCTTGCACCTTAACTATCCATTGAAGTGACCAAGCAAACCTCTTAATTGTACTGAGGTGGCAGCACCAGAGGTTCAAGGAAAGGGCCCACCCTCTCTGAAATAACAACTAGATGATAGCGATAAATGCCAGTAATAGCCACATCCCAAGAACGGAAAACATTTAACTTCAAGATCAAGTCGACGAGCCATGTACATTTTTCCTTCAGATACAAAAGTCCCTGTTCGCCTATCTCTCTTGCTCCCTGTCACAATTTTTGTTTCAGTCGTAGGGGGTGAGTGAAGATGGCAAGGCCATTTTGTTGTCCTTTGCTAATCACCCTGAAAATGTGGTAGTGAGCTTCCCTCTTGAACTGCTTCAGTCCAAGTGGTGTAGGTATACCTACCGTGCTGTTAGAGAGGGAGTGTCAGGATTCTTACCCACCGACTGATATGGTATCTGAGAAGTTCTGAATATTGACCTTCTGATCTTATAGAACATTACAGCGCAGTACAGGTCCTTCGGCCCACGATGTTGTGCCGTCTTGTGAAACCCCTCTAAAGTCCCTCTACACTATTCCCTTATCGTCCATATGCCTATCCAATGACCATTTGAATGCGTTTAATGTTGGCGAGTCCACTACTGTTGCAGGCAGGGCATTCCACGCCCTTACTACTCTCTGAGTAAAGAACCTACCTCTGACATCTGTTCTATATCTATCTCCCCTCAATTTAAAGCTATGTCCCCTCGTTTGGACATCACCATCTGAGGAAAAAGGCTCTCACTGTCCACCCTATCTAATCCTCGGATCATCTTGTATGCCTCAATTAAGTCACCTCTTAACCTTCTTCTCTCTAACGAAAACAGCCTCAAGTCCTTCAGCCTTTCCTCATATGATCTTCCCTCCATACCAGGCAACATTCTTGTAAATCTCCTCTGTACCCTTTCCAATGCTTCCACACCCTTCCTATAATGTGGCGACCAGAACTGCACACAATACTCCAAATGCGGCCGCACCAGAGTTTTGTACAACTGCAACATGACCTCATGGCTCCGAAACTCAATTCCTCTACCAATAAAAGCTAACACACCGTACGCCTTCTTAACAACCCTCTCAACCTGGGTGGCAACTTTCAGGGATCTATGGACATGGACACCGAGATCTCTCTGCTCGCCACACTACCAAGAATCTTACCATTATGATGGAGGGAAGGTCATTGAGTTAGCTGAAGGTGGTTGATTCAGGATCTGAAGAACTCCTGTAACGATGTCCCAGGACTGAGACGATTCATCTCCAATGACCACAACCATCTCCTTTTTGTTAGATGTGATTTCAGAAAGTGGAGAATTGTCCTCCTGATTCCCATTGACTTCAATTTTGCCAGGATTTCTTGATGATACACTTGGTCATATGCATTGCTTTGATGCCAAGGGCAGTCTCGCTCCCCTCACCTATGGAATTCAACTTTTTTGTCCACCTTTGGACGAAGCTATAATGAGGTCAGCGGCTGAGTGGCTCTGGTGGAACCCAGACTGAGCTTTGCTGAGCTGCTCGCTGCTGTTTGAGAGCCACTTCATAGCACTGTCGACGACACCGTTCAAAACTTTGCTGATGATCGAGAGGAGGCAGATGTGACAGTAATTGGCTGGATTGGATTTGTCCTGCTTTATGTGGACAAGAGATACCTGGACAACCTCCCTCCTTGCTGGGAAGGTGCCGGTGTTGTAGCTGTGTTGGAACAGCTTGGATAGGGGCGCAGCTAATTTTGGAACACAAGTCTTCAGCACTACAGCTGAGATGTTGTCAGGGTCCTTAATCTTTGCTGTATCCAGCCCCGTCAGTCAACTCTTGACATCAGTTAACATAATTGGCTGCAGATTGGCATCTGCCATGCTGGGGGCCTCAGGAGCAGGCCGTGATGGATCATCCATTTGACACTTCTGGCTGAAGGTGGTTGCAAATGCTTCAGTTCTGTGTTTTGCGCTGATGTGCTGAGCTCCCTCGCCATTGAGCATTTAGATATTGTTGGAATCTCCTCTGTCCCATTTAGCATGGTGGTAGTGCCACATAATACCATGGAGGGTGTCCTCAGTGTGAAGCCCATATGTCATCTCCACAAGGACTCTGCAGTGGCCATTCCTGCTAATATTGTCATCAACGGGGCATCTGCGGCAGGTAGATTATTGAGGGTGAAGTCAAGAAGGTTTTTTAAAACCTTGTTGGTTCTCTCACTAGTTGCCGCAGATACATTCTTCAGGACTTGACATGCAGTGTCTCTACCGAACCATTCTTAGTGATGGCCATTAAAGTTCCCCACTCAGAGTATATTCTTCACCCTTGCTCCAATCAGTGCTTCTTCCAAATATGGTTCAACGTTGAGGACCCCCCGATTCATCAGCTGAGGGAGGCTGGTAGGTGATAATCAGCAGGTTTCCTTGCCTACCTTTGACCAGATAATATGCGATTTTATTGGATCCAGACGCAATGTTGAGGACTCCCCAATCACTTTAGCCTAACTGCATACAGCTCAGGTGCCACCTCTGGTGGTTCTTTCCTATTGGTGGGGCAGGACATACCCAGGGATGCTGGTATGCTGGAGGATTCTGGGCTATGGGCTGTATGATCTGTTGAGTATGACTATGTCACATTATTGCTTGACCTGCATGTGAGACAGCTCTCCCCATATTCCTGCAAGTCCCCAGATGTCAATGAGGAGGACTTTACAGGGATGACTGCACCACGTGTGGGGTGGCTGCTTCTAGTCTCTAGGGTGATGCTGGGTGGTCTGTCTGGTTTTATTTTTTTAACTTTTCTCACGTGGCACAATCAAACCGGTTTCCTCGGCTATTTCAGAGGGCAGTTAGGAGTCAAATACATTGCTCTGAGTCTTGTAGGTCAGGCTGGGTCAGGTCCTTTCCTGATCGACATCAGTGAACCAGGTGGGTTTTCACAACTGTCATGAAAATTGGCTGCAGCTTCCCCAGGAACCTATGAGCATATTGAACGTTTTAAGGAAGACCAGTGGCATACTGCGACTGCCATGTTTCCCATATTACAATAGTGACCCCTCTTTGAAAAAGTGCTTCATTGGCTGCAAAGTGGTTTGGTTCCGTCATTGTAAAAGGTGCCAAATTAAAGCAAGTCGTTTCTGTTTTTCAGTGGAACCAAATCGTTTAAACCAGCAGTGTGTTTTCTGTGCTGGTAGCCCTTCTCTGCTCACACGATACAGAAGGACATTTGAGAAGTGGTCACACGAAGCTGACGTTTCTCTCTGCAAGCGATGACGGGTTCTTGTGTGTGTTTCCAGCACTTACTGTTTCTATTTCACATTTCCAGGGTTTCAACTTTTTCTATTTATTTCTATTTTGATCGGACCAAGGATCTTGTTTACAGTAATTTTTCCCTTTTGTCTCCTTCCCCTTTGTCAACGATTTTCCATTTGCGGCTCAAACTTCTTCACTTATTAGCAACAAGATACAGTAACTGTGTGAACTTTATCAATGTTATCAGTCGCAGTTTTATTAAAGCTTAGTACACAGCCGAACACATTGCCCGTGACATTTGGATTAATCCATGAAAATGATTGTAACAAGGACAGCAGATAGTTGGGAACACCACCCAAGTCACTCAGCATCCTGACTTGGAAAAATATCGTCATTCCTTCACTGTCACTGGGTTTTTCCAACCATCGACAATGGTTTCATGGTCATCATTAGACTTCTAATTCCAGATTTCTATTGAGTTCAAATTTCACCATCTGTCACGGTGGGACTCGAACCTGGGCCCCCCGATCTTCCTCTGGGTCTCTGGAACACTAGTAGAGTGACAATTAGTGATCACAAGTCCTGCAACCCTGCCTCCCCTAAAGAAGATAGCTCACCACCACCTCTTAAGGGCAACTATCAGGGAAGAAATGCTGGCCCAATCAGCGATGCCCACATCCCATTAATGAATTTTAAAAGGACAATACGGCGGCGCAGTGGTTAGCACTCCTGCCTCACGGCGCCGAGTTCCCAGGTTCGATCACGGCTCTGGATCACTGTTCGTGTGGAGTTTGCACATTCTCCCCGCGTTTGCGTGGGTTTCGTCCCCACAACCCAAAAGATGTGCAGGGTAGGTGGGTTGGCCATTCTAAATTGCCCCTTAATTGGAAAAAAATTAATTGGGTACTTAAATTTATTTTAAAAAACGTATTTAAAAAAGGATTTTTTAGGGGTCTGGATACCATATTGTGGATGTGGAGGACTGACAGCACTTCAAGTGAAATTGAAATTTCGGCGTAAAGTCTTCCTATCTTGTGGAAAACAGGAGCAAGTTTATAGTCAGCTGCTTAAATCCCCCTTCAGAAGTTTACAAAATAATACTGAAGAGGTTTAAGTGGAAAATAGAATGAATGTGATTGAAACAGTTAGGAAAGTAACTCCAAACTGACGTTTTCTCTCTTACAAATATTTAATAAGTGCTTCCATATTTAACGGTTGATAGTTCCATAGCTTGATCTACTACTGAAGAACCAACATCAACACTTAGCTCCATTTGCAGTTCCAACCTCTTTATTTATTAGCAACAAGATGCAGTAAACAATGTGAACTTTATCTATGTCATCAATCGCAGTTTTATTAAAGCTTGGTACACAGCCGAACACATTGCCCGTGACATTTGGATTAATCCATGAAAACTAGTGGAGCAAACTATATAATATAGTTTTAAATCCATCACAGCACTTTTAACAACATAAAATTGCAATTGTAGTGGAATTATATGGATAAGTGTTTTCCTCAATGTTTACGTTACCTTTAATCAGAAGCATGTCATTGACACTATAATTCAGAAAATTAAATGGCTCTGTTTACTGCGGAACCGACTGACTAGAGAACCTGTGTATCGGCGGGTGTTTTACGGTGCTTACGCTTTTTTGAGCCAATCAATCCCACTGTGGCAGCTCAAAGTAACGCTTTAGTAAAAGTGGCTGCATTGCACGATTCACATTTGATGGAAAGACAAAGGAATTGAGTATTATGTTGACTTTGCGTGTATGAAAAAAAAGAATTCACCGTTCAATGCAGCATGTGGTTTTGTCAGGCCAGCCTTCAAGTTAATTTTGTACATATTGGCATCAAAGAGAAGGCCTGCTAAATCTCAACATAATGCACCACTGTTTTGGGCGTGTTTCCTTTTGCAGTTTCGGGCATTGGGTGGATTTTACCCCAAAAATGGCAAAGTGTCAGATCTGGTGAGCAAAACGGTGTGAATCCCATTGACGCTGTTGGTGCGATTTCTCACGGAATTTTGAGCTGGCTAAAGAAAAGCCCACTTGAAATCACATCGCGCTCCTGGCGGCCTCCCATTAATTTGCTCGCCCCGGGGAAACTTAATCACTGCAATCACTGGGGAACTCCATTTAAAAGCCTCCCCAGCACCGTCCAGTACTTGTTCCAGGGCCATGAGAGAGCGTGGCAGTACGCAAGCCAGTGCCGTGTTTGATGGAGGGAGACCTGACCAGACTCCTGCATGGTGTGCAGTGGAGGTGGGATGTCCTGTACCCACATTCCAGGAAACATTCACCGGCAAGGTGACAACCCCCACCTGGCGGACAATAGCTGCCTTGGTCAGTGCCACCACCTGCAGAAGAGGACAGGGCAGCAGTGCAGGAAGAAGCTGAATGGCCTTCTTCACACGGCCAGGGTACGTCTGTCACCCCCAGTCTCTCACTGCAACCACACCTCGCGCTTCCAAGGTGATCTCTCAGCCAGCCACCTCGCGGGTTGCCACAGGTACGGATGTCCTCTTTCTCTCCTCCCCCCCCCCCCCCCCGCCATGTTGATCCCCAGTCTTCACTCGGCTCCTCACATCCTTGCTCCCTCTCCAATCCAGTCCCACACTTGCACCTCCTCAACCATCTGAACTGGCAGGACTCCCGCCTTCACTCTTCCCATCTGTCCCCCTGCAGGCCAAACGCGAGTGCAACCAGCGTGAGAGGGCACGGCCACCCAGTGTCATGAGGGAACTCCGCAGCCGGCCTCCGCATAAGGAAGAAGCCCTTGGCTATCCCTAAGGATGAGTATTCATGAGAAAGCCCTGTCCTTCAGCCCTCTACTCCTCTGGGACCTCCACTAGGTGCTTCCTCCTTAGTGAGTGCCTCTCCACTCCCCTCCCCTCTCACACCCTCCCCTCTCACACGAGCGTATCTTCATACCTGTCTCTCTCAACTCCACCAGGGCTGCACGCCTGGATAGCTTGAGAGTATCATTGGCACATTTCTCCCAGCCATTTCCCAACCCCCTGCCCAACCCATTACATTAGCTAACAGGGCTATTGAGAAGATGCATGGGACCCCCGTCTGCGTCTTCACGAGGTACCTCAAAGAAGCTCCCCCGTCATAAACTGTAACGGGATGAGTGATGATAGACTTCACCATGAAGACTTGCTTTGGGGTTCATATCAATGTATCCTGTGTGATGTAAACTCTTGTATAAGAATTGGGGTTCAATTGGTGTCTCAAAGCAGTAGCTGTGACCTTTACCTCTGCAGATTTAATTGACACAATTGAGTTGTCAATGAAGGGTGAAACTGCATTTGAATGCCTCTTGTGACAGACAAGGCGGGGAGAGGGTGGTTTTGTGGCTTAGTCAGTCAGAGATCCAGGCTAACGCTTTGAGGACACAAGTTCAAATCTCACCACTGCAGCTGGTGCAATTTAAATTCAACTAATTAAACTGCAAATTAAAGCTACAAAGCCTGAAACCGTTGTAAGAAATAACATCTGGTTCATCAATGTCCTTTAGGGAAGGAAATATGTTGTCCTTACCTGCTCTGGCCTACATGTGACTCCAGACAATAATGTGACGGACAAGGCACAGCTGATTAGAGTGAAGCCTGCAATTGGTATGACAAGCACACATCTAGAGGGCACCCTCATTCTCCCATTTCACAGCCCTACACCCTTATTCCTGAGAGACAAACTTCCTAGACAGGTTGAATTGATATTCAATAGAGCTAAACCCCTTGATCCTCAGAGTTGTGCCTGAGTGTGGGGTTCTACTCACAGTTCAGGGCTCTTAATTCCTCCTGAGGCAGGGAAGCAAGCCATTCCTGAGTCACCCACTCTGGCCTTGCAATCTGGCCTCATGGGACCCCACCCAGGAACCTCACAGTCGTCCCGAGTGCTGACCGCCTGTATCTACCTCCTCCCACCCACTTACCAGCTCCCACTCAGGACGGGAATTCCCTCAGCGGTGATTTGATCACAAGCCCAGCAAGGAGGACACAGGAAGTGATGATGGCATTCCAGCCTCCGGAACCTCCTTAAAGCAAGGAGCACCTCAAAGTGAATGGAAGCTAAGGCCTGCTTGTGACTCCTCCCTCCCCCCCCCCCCCCACCCAAGAATGAGTGACTGAACCCAGCCCGAACCCCGGCACTGGGTTGACCTTATCTGTGTCCCCCATGTACTCTCTGATGCACCCTGAGCAGTGAAGAACCTGGAGACTCATTGCAGCTTGAGCGCTCACGTCCGGTAACCCCTTAGGAGGTGGGGCCACCAGGTTCACGCTTCGGTGGACCTGTTGTAAATGACATTGGCGTGATGTCATGCCGGTACCAGGTGAATAGTCCATGAGGGTGAAGGTCTGGGGAAAGTGCTTGCTAATAACATCTTAATATAGCCATGATGTGGAGATGCCGGCGTTGGACTGGGGTGAGCACAGTAAGAAGTCTTACAACACCAGGTTAATGTCCAACAGGTTTGTTTCAAACACTAGCTGTCGGAGCACTGCTCCTTCCTCAAGGATTTCTTACCGATCTTAATGTAGTAAAGTGAGATTCCTGGGCTCCTGTGACACGACGTGCACTATTCCATTCGTCCACTGGGGAGGGGGGGGGGGGGGGGGGGGGTTAAAATTCCAAATTCCAATCGCGCCAGAGAGAATCGAGTTTTTCGATCCTCTGCAGTCTTTGAGGCCACGCCAGGTTTCTCACGGATGGAGAATTTGGGGTCAATTTCACCCCCATTGTTCCCTCTTCACCTGAAACAGCATTCGCTGAGTTAAGTCTGGGGATTCAGCCCTCCATTACCCAGTCCCAAGTGGTAATTCTTCAAGGTTAATCGCATTTCAACTGTGCAAGGCATCAAAATCAAAGCCCACCTATGCTGTAATCATGTCTTACCAGAATTTAGAAATATTATTCTGTGCTTCATCAGGATGATTTAACTATAGAATGTCCTTTGCTTTGAGTTTAATATTCTCATCCCTTGCTTTCAAATCCCTCCACGCTCCCTACCTCTGTAATCTCTTTCAGCCCGCCAAACGCATTGAAGGTGTTTGGGCTTGGGGAGGATAAATTGCCGACTCCCGCTCCTAGGTCATGTGTTCCAGGGAGGAGATGCTCTGGCTGATTTTGCCAATCCAGCTCTTGGTCTGTAACGTTCTAGGTAGCAGATGGGGAATATATCAACCATGATAGAATGGCGGAGCAGACCCAATGGGCTGAATGGCCTAATTCTGCTCCTATATCCTATGATCTTATGAAAGCTCGGAGATCTCTGCCCCCCTCCAATTCTTGCCTCTTGTACCACCCTGGTTTTAATTGCCCCAACCTTGGTGGTCATGCCCTCAGCTACCTGGATCGCGAACTCTAGAAATTCCTCACTAAATCTCTCTTTCTTTCTACCTGGCCACCCTCCAACAGACGCATCTCAAAACCTACTTCTTTGACCACCCTTTTGATTACCCGTTCTAATATTTATTTATTTTTTCTTTATTTCATGTGAGGGTGATGCGGTAGCACAGTGGTTAGCACTGTTGCTTCACGGCACCAGGGTCCCTGGTCCAATTCTCGGCTTGGGTCACGGTCTGTGTGGAGTCTACACGTTCTCCCCAATTCTGCGTGGGTTTCCTCCGGCTGCTCCAGTTTCCTCCCACAAGTCCCGAAAGACGTGCTTGTTCGGTGAATCGGACATTCTGAATTATCCCTCAGTGTACCCGAACAGGCGCCGGAATGTGGTGACTAGGGGCTTTCACAGTAACTTCATTGCAGTGTAAATGTCAGCCTACTTACATAGGATGAGTCCACAAAAGATCAGCCATGATCTCATTGAATGGCGGAGCAGGCTCGAAGGGCCACATGGCCTACTCCTGCTCCTAGTTCTTATGTTCTTATGCACTTGTGACAATAAAGATTATTATTATAGGTGGGCGTCACTGGCAAGACCAGTATTTGTTACCCATAATATCTCCTTATTGGCTTGGTGTCAAATTCTGTTTGATAATGCTCCTGCGAAGCATCTGGGGACATTTTACTCCATTGTAGGTGCTATGTAAGTGCAAGTTGTTGTTGCTTGGAGCATTCTGTCATTGAGAGGCAGTTTCAACAGAGTTTCAACCAGGTTTGAAAGGAAGGGAATTTAAACATAATGCTGCTTGAACTGTGGCTATGGTCTGAGAACTAGTGTGAGGAATTTTATCGTATAGATGATCACATTTAATTCCTCTCTCCACTGTTTCAATGGGAGCATTAGTCTGCTAGTTTTAAATACGTTAACATTTTGTTAAAAGAGTAGAGAAGAATTGAGTCAAAATGTGTTAAGCCTTTGTATGATATCAACACTCAAATTTAACTTGCAAAGTTAAAAATGAACCAGGTTGAATTCTCAACCTTATCTTCGATTTGATCATTGTCTCCTCAGTTTAACACGACAATGTCCTGGTTTCGTACTTGTTTGAAACTTTTAAACTTACCTTCTCTGAAAAACTCTGGAGGAGTCATGTTGCCTTTCATCTCTCTTTCTCAGCCCTGCAAACTCTGGAAGGTTCACAGTCATCTAAAAAGGAATGTTGTACCCAGCCAGACGCCATGAATCTCAAGAGGTACTCCACCAAAATGACAGCGGTCTAATTATTCCAGCGAGTCGGTGAGTTTATAAATCACACCGAGGGTAAACTAGACAACAGAAAATGGGAATGAAAACCAAAGAGTGAAGAAAACCTACCAAATCATTTTTGCGTTTGGATTCCCTTTAACAATGTGATAGGAGCGTTGCCTTTTCATGCAGTGTGTTTTCCTTCACCAACTTGTGCAGACAATCTACTGTTTTAAATTTTAGTTCCTTTTTAACATTGATACATCAAGGGCTTCCTTTAGATACTCTGGAAAAAAAATACTATATTAGTCGCTAAAGAGACTTAAATAATGACATGAATTATGAAGACCAGGATAAACAAAGGAACTGTTGTGTCGATTTTGTTGCTGAATGGCTTGAGATAATTAATACACCCAACAAATGGGAAACTGTTTCTTTAATGTTCTTCTGATGTGCAGTAAATTGGTCAAGATGCACCTACTTCAAAGATGTCCCATAATTGTAGTTCTATAGTATGCTCGCTATATTGTATGTGGAGAGCATGGCAGGGATTGATATGTGTTTTTAATGACTTGCGTTGAGTGCGGCAGTCAGTAGAGGGGCTTATCAATTCTATGAGGCAGGCATATCTGTTGTAATTATTTTTACACCAGTAGAGACACATTTCATCTATACAGCAAGCTTTTGTTTGGTGCTTTACATTTGGAAACAGATTTAGGTATTAAGTGTCTAATGTCTGGGCCAGGGAATCCTTTTCAGAATTAGTAATACTGACCAGAACAGACTGCATTACACTCTCCAAATGGTGCAGTTTTGCATTTGAATGTCCGAATTATCGTGGTTTCTTGGAGACAGGCACAACACCAACATCTTAAATCCTCAAAATATTGTCAGCTTCATTGAATGCTTGTGATCTAAGCATATGTGTAATTATTCTGTAATTCTCCCCAAAATGTGATTTCTTGGATTTGCCAATAGATTTTCCTCATTGTAGCACGGATGATTGCTTCTTTGTGACTGTTCTTTAAAAGGTAACAATTGAGACTGTGTCCACCACGTACATATTGACAATTTACATATTGACAATTTTTACCCCCCACCCCCCACCCTCAACAGCCTCCCCCCACCCCCCCCCTCCTCTCCCAACCCTTCTTCTGAAAGTGCTTGATTTGTTTGAGGGGGCACATCGCGGTCATGAAAGACAACTTAAGATAGGATGCATTGAACAGCAACTCTCACAAAATAGACCTAATGTCACGTATAATAGACTTCTAGCAAGTCATGTATAAGTAATTAGAATCTGCAGTTGTTGTGGGGCCTGTTATTGGCACGGATGCATAGAACTGGTTGCGACAAAGAACTCAGTGTGGTCAAACAGAGCTGGTTCCAACCCCAGTAGTGGGTTGACATGGCACTAGTATTAAGTTATTATTATCGTGCCTTTTTACAGACGAAATTACTCCATCACCTCTGCAGTACTTGTTCCCACAGCGCTTGTAATTCAACAGGTTATGAATGATGAATGAACTGACCATGAGAGTAATTGGCGGTGTCATAGAAAATGCGGATTTTTGTAATGATTATGATTTCTAGTGCACTGTAAAGAAATATGGGAAGGAGACAGATTTTCTATTCTTTTGTTATTGACCTTGACCCAAGAGTCCTCAGGCCTCGGTGAGAACTCAAGCCAGCTTAGATCAAGGAAGGATTTTAAAATTGAATTTATTCGGTTCAACAAAACCTTCCATGAGAGGATTTACTCTGAACAAGCTGTTGCCAGGTTGGAACCTTCTTAACTCCTTCAGGACCGGTGGCGTTGGATACGTTTCATACTTGTTGACTAACTTGCTGTGTTCTGAACAAACACTTTGTTCCGAGGGGGTCTGCCGATTTTAATTCAACAAGTGTGCTGTCGCAGATATTCCAAACCGAATCTTCTGTAAATGTGGAACAACGAATGGGAGTTGTTTAACTGAAATTTGCTAAACAGAAGGGCAAATCCCAACCCTTGAGGGGTTAACGGAGAGCTGCACCTCTTTGATTTGTGATGGTGGTTCTGCAAATTCCTGTAACTCTCGCAAACAAATCCTACTTATTTTTAAAGCAGAAATTGCCCTACACATGTGAGAATTTTGAAACCATGGTATTTTTTGGAAGCTGGATTAAAGTGGTAATACTTCCATATGTAAACACCCGTCATAATTTTTGAACCAGTTAAGCTGGACTATACCTGTCTGCATTTGTACGGTGCACTACGTTACTCAAACACATCATGATTAGTGCTGAGCTGAAATCAAATGATATGACTCATATGCTTCAATTTTGCAAGTGTGCCTTTGATCATCGGTGAGCATTTACAATTGACATTGATACAGAACATCGCTGTAGAGTAAGATTTACACACTGTGCTGCTGGTGAAATATGGCCACCAGGCTCTTTACGCCCCTGGATGTTGGTTTGCGTTGTGTCCCGCCCTTACAATATTAGCCATTCCAAAAACCAAAATGTTTTGGGATGGAATTTCCCACTGATGCTAGCTGGGGGAATTGTCGACGGGAGACAAGAAAAATCTGTTTTCCGACGATGGGATTTTAAACCTTTGGAATTTTGTTCTCTCAACTTTCGAGGCGGGTTAAAGGCGGGTCGAGATTCCCGGTGAACAATGTCATGAACTCCATTTGCATGCGTTAGCATCTCATGCATCTTCATTCACAGGACACCCCTTACTGGAGTCAAGCTCCCCACCGGTGAAGGATTTAGAATGTTCAGTTTTGCGATTGTATCTAAGTGGGGGCATTGCATAACTTCATTCCCAGCGCCTTCCATCAGCAAACACTCGGTCCAGGCTGAATAAGGGAGGCAGGTGAAGGCTAGAAGGTGGGGGGGGGGTTAGGGTGGAGAGAAGGGTGTGCGCCGGAGGCAGGCTTATGGGTCAGGGGGGAGTGGGATGCATCAGGATGGAAGGCCCAGGGTGAGGGTCTGGTAGATGAGGGTCTTAGCGGGTGGGTCATGGAGTGGGACAGGTGGATTGGAAACCGGGAGGAGGCAGGGTCAGGCTGGATGAACAGGAAGAACATCCATCCCTGATTCTCCAGAATGTCCTTTACCTGGAAAGGGTGGGGTGGAGATGCCATGTCGAGATGGAAGCCAGGTGAAGGGCTTAGCACTTGCCTGCTGGTTTTGAGATGGAGCGAAACCTGTACAGGACGTGCCCCCTAAATTTACCACTTTAATTCATTCCCACATCCACTGAGACACTGATGACATTGATGATGCAGGTGGCAGACACCCCTGCCTTGCTGCTGGCTCTCACCACAGGAGGAGAAGGAGTGCCCATCGCAGATTGGCCCAGGACCAGGGGGAGCAAAGGTCTAAGCAGCAAGAGGCAGTAGGTTCTCGAGAAGGTCAAGAGGCTGGCGTACATGGAACACTGCAACGGTGAACATTGGCATGACCATGGGCGTATTGTCGGCAGTGCTCTTATGAAGAGATGAGCAAAAAGCAATGCTGGAGGCATCCTCGTATATCCGGGGATGTTTTTACTCATATCTGCCAGCTTCAGCAGAGGGCAGCAGAGCAAAGCTACTGATCAGTTGTTCTGGGGGAATTTGCATACGTGCAGTGCGGTCAGCCTAAGTTGAAGGTGGTTTGTGGAAGGGCTGTTGGCAAGTGACAGTTAAACCCGAAACACTTCGTGAGTGTTTCCCACCCTACCTCCTCCTCTAACCAACCCCCCCACCCCACGGTGGTTGGGAAGCGGGAGCAGGGGCCTGTCGTGAAGGTGAGTGACTGCCTTTAAATTTGCTTAACTTTTAGCGGGAGCAGGGTTTGAGGTAATATCAGGTAAGCTCTTCCTTTCTTTTTCTTGTTTTTTTTTTTAAATCTAGAGGTGATGTCAGGGAAGGCAGTACAATGCTCCTCCTGCAGAATGTTTGAGGTGAGGGACGCCGTCAGTGTCCCTGCTGATTTAATCTGTGGGAAGTGCACCCAACTCCAGCTCCTCAAAAACCGTGTTAGGGACCTGGAGCTTGAGCTGGATGAACTTCGGATCATTCGGGAGGCAGAGGGGGTCATAGATAGGAGCTTCAGGGAAGTAGTTACACCAAAGACTGGAGATAGATGGGTAACTGTAAGAGGGACTGGGAAGAAGCAGTCAGTGCAGGGACCCCCTGCGGTCGTTCCCCTGAGTAACAAGTATACCGTTTTGGATACTTGTGGGGGGGAACGACTTACCAGGGGTAAGCTATGGGGTACGGGCCTCTGGCACGGAGTCTGTCCCTGTTGCTCAGAAGGGAAGGGGGCAAAGGAGGAGAACATTAGTAATTGGGGACTCAATAGTCAGGGGCACAGATAGGAGATTTTGTGGGAGCGAGAGAGACTCGCGTTTGGTATGTTGCCTCCCAGGTGCAAGGGTAAGTGATGTCTCGGATCGTGTTTTCCGGGTCCTTAAGGGGGAGGGGGAGCAGCCCCAAGTCGTAGTCCACATTGGCACTAACGACATAGGTAGGAAAGGGGACAAGGATGTCAGGCAGGCCTTTAGGGAGCTAGGATGGAAGCTCAGAGCGAGAACAAACAGAGTTGTTATCTCTGGGTTGTTGCCCATGCCACGTGATAGTGAGATGAGGAATAGGGAGAGAGAGCAATTAAACACGTGGCTACAGGGATGGTAAAGGCGGGAGGGATTCAGATTTATGGATAACTGGGGCTCTTTCTGGGGAAGGTGGGACCTCTATAGACAGGATGGTCTACATCTGAACCTGAGGGGCATCAATATCCTGGGGGGAAGATTTGTTAGTGCTCTTTGGGGGGGGGTTTAAACTAATTCAGCAGGGGCATGGGAACCTGGATTGTAGTTTTGGGGTACGGGAGATTGAGAGTATAGAGGTCAGGAGCACAGATTTGACTTCGCAGGAGGGTGCCAGTGTTCAGGTAGGTGGTTTGAAGTGTGTCTACTTCAATGCCAGGAGTATACGAAATAAGGTAGGGGAACTGGCAGCATGGGTGGGTACCTGGGACTTCGACGTTGTGGCCATTTCAGAGACATGGATAGAGCAGGGACAGGAATGGTTGTTGCAGGTTCCGGGGTTTAGGTGTTTTAGTAAGCTCAGAGAAGGGGGCAAAAGAGGGGAAGGTGTGGCGCTGCTAGTCAAGGACAGTATTACGGTGGCGGAAAGGATGCTAGATGGGGACTCTTCTTCTGAGGTAGTATGGGCTGAGGTTAGAAACAGGAAAGGAGAGGTCACCCTGTTGGGAGTTTTCTATAGGCCACCTAATTGTTCTAGGGATGTAGAGGAAAGGATGGCGAAGATGATTCTGGAAAAGAGCAAAAGTAACAGGGTAGTTGTTATGGGAGACTTTAACTTTCCAAATATTGACTGGAAAAGATATAGTTCGAGTACATTAGATGGGTCGTTCTTTGTACAATGTGTGCAGGAGGGTTTCCTGACACAATATGTTGACAGGCCAACAAGAGGCGAGGCCACATTGGATTTGGTTTTGGGTAATGAACCAGGCCAGGTGTTAGATCTGGAGGTAGGTGAGCACTTTGGAAACAGTGACCACAATTCGGTGACCTTTACGTTAGTGATGGAAAGGGATAAGTATACCCCGTAGGGCAAGAGTTATAGCTGGGGGAAGGGCAATTATGATGCCATTAGACATGACTTAGGATGTGTTGGTTGGAGAAGTAGGCTGCAAGGGTTGGGCACACTGGATATGTGGAGCTTGTTCAAGGAACAGCTATTGCATGTTCTTGATAAGTACGTACCAGTCAGGCAGGGAGGAAGGGGTCGAGCGAGGGAACCGTGGTTTACCAAAGAAGTGGAATCTCTTGTTAAGAGGAAGAAGGAGGCCTATGTGAAGATGAGGCATGAAGTTTCAGTTGGGGCGCTTGATAGTTACAAGGAAGCGAGGAAGGATCTAAAGAGAGAGCTGAGACGAGCAAGGAGGGGACATGAGAAGTCTTTGGCAGGTAGGATCAAGGAAAACCCAAAAGCTTTCTATAGGTATGTCAGGAATAAAAGAATGACTAGGGTAAGAGTAGGGCCAGTCAAGGACAGTGGTGGGAAGTTGTGTGTGGAGGCTGAGGAGATAAGCGAGATACTAAATGAATACTTTTCGTCAGTATTCACTCAAGAAAAAGATAATATTGTGGAGGAGAATGCTGAGACCCAGGCTATTAAAATAGATGGCATTGAGGTGCGTAGGGAAGAACTGTTGGCAATTCTGGACAAGGTGAAGATAGATAAGTCCCCGGGTCGGATGGGATTTATCCTAGGATTCTCTGGGAAGCCAGGGAAGAGATTGCTGAGCCTTTGGCTTTGATTTTTAGGTCATCATTGGCTACAGGAATAGTGCCAGAGGACTGGAGGATAGCAAATGTGGTCCCTTTGTTCAAGAAGGGGAGTAGAGATAACCCCGGTAACTATAGGCCGGTGAGCCTAACGTCTGTGGTGGGTAAGGTCTTGGAGAGGATTATAAAAGATATGATTTATAATCATCTAGATAGGAATAATATGATTAGGGATAGTCAGCATGGTTTTGTGAAGGGTAGGTCATGCCTCACAAACCTTATCGAGTTCTTTGAGAAGGTGACTGAACAGGTAGACGAGGGTAGAGCAGTTGATGTGGTGTATATGGATTTCAGTAAAGCGTTTGATAAGGTTCCCCACGGTCGGCTATTGCAGAAAATACGGAGGCTGGGGATTGAGGATGATTTAGAGATGTGGATCAGAAATTGGCTAGTTGAAAGAAGACAGAGAGTGGTAGTTGATGGGAAATGTTCAGAATGGAGTTCAGTTACGAGTGGCGTACCACAAGGATCTGTTCTGGGGCCGTTGCTGTTTGTCATTTTTATAAATGACCTAGAGGAGGGCGCAGAAGGATGGGTGAGTAAATTTGCAGACGACACTAAAGTCGGTGGAGTTGTAGACAGAGCGGAAGGCTGTTGCAGGTTACAGAGGGACATAGATAAGCTGCAGAGCTGGGCTGAGAGGTGGCAAATGGAGTTTAATGTGGAGAAGTGTGAGGTGATTCACTTTGGAAAGAATAACAGGAATGCGGAATATTTGGCTAATGGTAAAATTCTTGGTAGTGTGGATGAGCAGAGGGATCTCGGTGTCCATGTACATAGATCCCTGAAAGTTGCCACCCAGGTTGATAGGGTTGTGAAGAAAGCCTATGGTGTGTTGGCCTTTATTGGTAGAGGGATTGAGTTCCGGAGCCATGAGGTCATGTTGCAGTTGTACAAAACTCTAGTACGGCCGCATGTGGAGTATTGCGTACAGTTCTGGTCGCCTCATTATAGGAAGGACGTGGAAGCTTTGGAACGGGTGCAGAGGAGATTTACCGGGATGTTGCCTGGTATGGAGGGAAAATCTTATGAGGAAAGGCTGATGGACTTGAGGTTATTTTCGTTAGAGAGAAGAAGGTTAAGAGGTGACTTAATAGAGGCATACAAAATGATCAGAGGGTTAGATAGGGTGGACAGCGAGAGCCTTCTCCCGCGGATGGGGGTGGCTAGCACAAGGGGACATAGCCTTAAATTGAGGGGTAATAGATATAGGACAGAGGTCAGAGGTGGGTTTTTTACGCAAAGAGTGGTGAGGCCGTGGAATGCCCTACCTGCAACAGTAGTGAACTCGCCAACATTGAGGGCATTTAAAAGTTTATTGGATAAGCATATGGATGATAAGGGCATAGTGTAGGTTAGATGGCCTTTAGTTTTTTTTTCCATGTCGGTGCAACATCGAGGGCCGAAGGGCCTGTACTGCGCTGTATCGTTCTATGTTCTATGTTCTATGTTCTTCAGTATGAGCTGGTAGCCGAACAGGCACCGGAATGTGGCGACTAGGGGCTTTTCACAGTAGCTTCATACTTGTGACAAGAAAATATTATTATTATTATATTATTATTATTAGCTGCAAGGACTCCTGGACAGCAATTAGTGGATATCTGTCCAGATGTCTTTTACCCCATGGTAACCCGCCATGCGATACTCCAGGCTCCTCACGTACACATAGCTAATGATCTGAAAAGGGGAAGATCGCACGTGTTCAGCCTCCCCATTACCCAATAGGAATCATGCCACATTTACCGCCTGCCACCGAGCTATTGTAGTCAATGAAGAGTCCCGAAAAGGAGAGACAAAAATAGATTATTTCCTACTCACGCTCGGAAGTACAATAACAAAGCAACAGTCCAAGTCCCAGCCGGGACCACCCGAAGATTCCGGCTCCTTCCTGGGCCAACCTTTATCTCGGGGAATTAATGATCCCACTATTGGGCCTCCGCCCCCTCAATGGGGGAGGTCTCACTCCACAAGCCCCACCGGGAGATCGATTGGGTCGTCCCCACGAGTCTTGTGTGCTTATAACATCGCTCCACACCAAAGTTCCTCATACCCTTCTTGAAATTCTGAACTGCTCGCTCAGCCAGACCATTTGTGGAAGGGTGGTGTGGGCCATCTGGATGTGCTTCACCCTGTTTGTCGAACTCTCCACTGGTGAATGGGATACCATTGTCCGTGATCAGTACCTCTTTGGAGTTATGGGTGCTGAAAGAGTCGTAGCTTCCTGAAGGTGACCTTTGAAGTGGTGGATGACATTCGATAGATGTCTAGCCATTTGGAATGGGTGTCCACTATCAGCAAGAACATTGATCCTTGGAAGGGTCCGGAAAAACCTGCGTGTAGGCGTTCCCAAGGCCGGCCCGACCATTCCCAGGGGGGAGTGGTGTGGCTGGCAGAGCTTGTGATATTCCTGGTACATAATGCATTCTTAGGCCAGTCGCTCAATCTTGCGATCCAGTCCTGGCCACTACATGGAGCTCATCTTCGACACCCCCAGTGTCCCTTGTGTAGATCTTGAAGTACGGCCTGTCTGCCCTGGCTTGGGATTACGACGCGAGCTCCCCACAGGAGGATCCGTCCTCCACACTGAACTCTTGCTGCTTGATCTCAAAAGCCCGCAGCTCCTCGGGCAGTTTCCCTTGCTGGCCCCCCCGTAAGATGTCACGGCGTAACTTTGCCAATACTGGGTCATTCTATGTCCAATCACGTATCTGAGCGGCGATGACCGGCAGTGATCAGCAAAGTATCCATAAAGTGTGTTGAACGAATGCTTCACATCTGTCTTGACCCAAGCAAATGAGGATGTAGGTATGGACCTCGGGGAGAAAGACTGTGAGGTTCTTGAGCAAATTGACATTGGGAGTGACAAGGTATTGGAGGTGTTGGCAGGCTGAAAAGTGGATAAATCTCCAGGTACAGATGAATTGTGTCCCAGGATGTTGTGGGAAGCACGGGAGGAGATTGCAGGGGCTCTGACCCAAATTTTTAATTCCTCTCTGGCCACGGCGGAGGTGCCAGAGGGACTGGAGAGCAGCTAACGTGGTTCCACTATTGAAGAAAAGTTGTAGAGATAAGCCAGGGAACTACAGACCAGTGAGTCTCTCACCAGTGGGAGGGAAACTATTCGAGAAAATTCTGAAGGAGAGGTAAGGTTTGATCAGAGATAGTCAGCATGGCTTTGTCAGAGGGAGGTCATGTCGAACAAATTTGATTGTATTTTTTGTGGGGGTGACCAGGGTGAGGGTAATGCAGTTGACGTAGTTTATATGGATTTCAGCAAATCCTTTGACAAGGTCCTACATGGGAGACGTCTAAAGAAGGCAAATCAACATGGGATACAGGATAACTTGATAAGGTGGATTCAAAATTAATTTAGTTGCAGGAGACAGAGATGGTTGCATAAGTGACTGGAAGCCAGTGTCTAGTGGAGTCCCACAGGGATTCATGTTGGGCCCCCTATTATTCTTCATTTATGTAAACAACATGGATGACTATGTGGGGGGTAGGATCAGTAAGTTTGTGGATGACACAAAGATTGGTCTGGTGGTTAACAGTGTGTTTGAGTGTTTATGGTTACAGGAAGGTATAGGTGGGATGGTCAAATGGGGGGGGGGGGGGGGG
Organism: Scyliorhinus canicula; assembly: GCF_902713615.1. Taxonomy (NCBI): domain Eukaryota; kingdom Metazoa; phylum Chordata; class Chondrichthyes; order Carcharhiniformes; family Scyliorhinidae; genus Scyliorhinus; species Scyliorhinus canicula. Next base: position 191,512,504 of record NC_052154.1, on the reverse strand, counting down.
GGGTGTAAGTGGCAGATGTAATTTAACCCTGAAATGTGTGAGGTGGTATACTTTGGAAGGAGAAATTTGACAAAGAAATATTCAATCAACGCATGACACTGGGAAGTTCCGAGGAACAAAGGGACCTTGGTCTGCTTGTCCACTGATCTCTGAAGGCGGGAGGGCAGGTTAATAGGTGGTGTGTCATGGGAGAGTACCTTTAAGAAAGGGGTGTTTAAGAAATGTACTTTTAAGAAATGGGTGTTTATCAGTGATGTCATAGTGTGGGTGGAGCTGGTCTGTCTGTCAGCTTTTAACTTTCATTTTAGGCTGTTTGCTACAGGGTGTGTTTTAGTTTCGTTTTCAGTATTGGAGCTGAAGCCAGACAAAGCAGGTGTACTGTTGATCTCTCTGCCATGAAAAGACTATCTCTTGATCATTTGGTGAATTCAGAATTATAAAAGTTTCCAGTAGTGAATGTAGACCTGATGTGTTAAAAGGTGTTTCTTTTGTCTTCTGGATGTTGTTTGGCAAGTTATTAAGGATTACTTAGTGTTGTATTCTTTGGGGGTTGTATTTGAATTAATGGTTGCTAAGGTGTTCACTGTATGTTTTACATAGAACATACAGTGCAGAAGGAGGCCATTCGGCCCATTGAGTCTGCACCGACCCACTTAAGCCCTCACTTCCACCCTACCCCCGTAACCCAGTAACCCCACCTAATCTTTTTTGGTCACTAGGGGCAATTTAGCATGGCCAATCCACCTAACCTGCATGTCTTTGGACTGTGGGAGGAAACCGGAGCACCCGGAGGAAACCCACGCACACACGGGGAGAACGTGCAGACTCCGCACAGACAGTGGCCCAGCAGGGAATCAAAGCTGGGACCCTGGCGCTGTGAAGACACAGTTCTAATCACTTGTGCTACCGTGCTGCCTAAAAGGTTAACTTGAGTTCAAAGAAGAAACATTTGTTTTGCTTTAAAAAATACTTTTCCATTTCTGCTGTACCACACCTGTAGAGTGGGCCGTGTGCTCCCCATTCCCAATCTAGTAAAAGTTGTGGGTCAGGTGAACTCCATGATACACTTTGGGGTTCTCTAAACCCTGGCCCATAACAGGTGAAAAGGGCATATGGGACACTTGCCTCAATCGAGGCATAGATCACAAAAGCAGGGAGGCCATGTTGGAGTTGTATAGAACTTTAGTGAGGCCACAGATGGAGTATTGTGCGCAATTCTGGTTGTCACATTATAGCAAGGACATGATTGCACTGGAGGGGGTCCAGAGGCGATTCACCAGGATGTTTCCTGGGATGGAACATTGAAGTTATGAAGAGAGGTTGGATAGGCTTGGGTTGTTTTTATTGGAGCAGAAGAGACTGAGGGGGGCGATCTGATCGAGGTGTACAAGATTATGAGGGGCATGGACAGGGTGGATAAGGAACAGCTGTTCCCCTTAGATGAAGGGTCAATTTCGAAGGGACACAAGATCAAGGTGAGGGGCAGGAGGTTTAGGGAGGATTTGAGGAAAAACGTTTTTACCCAGAGGGTGGTGACGATCTGGAACGCACTGCCTGGGAGGGTGGTAGAGGCGGGTTGCCTCACATCCTTTAAAACGTGCCTGGATGAGGGCTTGGTACGTCGTAACATTCAAGGCTATGGGCCAAGTGCAGGCAAATGGGATTAGGTAGGCAGGACAGATGTTTTTCATGTGCCGGGCTTAGTTGGGGTGCTCTTCACAAGGGCTGGTGCAGACTCGATGGGCCGAATGGCCGCCTTCTGAACTGTAAATTTTATTATTCTATGATTCCTCAGCATTGCGGTTCCCCTCGATACTCAATTGCCAAGCAAAAACATAATGCTGACAGTGTCGGAATTATCTGTACCACTCACCGACACTGACACACTTGGGTCAGAGAAAGAGTTGACGAACCTTTGACAGTCTAGGTTTTGGAAGCAGTCTCTCTGTGTTAGAAATCAGTTTAAATTATGTTGAGCTACTTATGTTTTTCTTATTTTTTCTTTTTCTCCTCTACGGAATCCCATTTGCAGGTGGCTAAATGAGGTGGGAAAGATTCGGGGGTCATTTGAACCTAAACCGATGCAGTCACTGACCATCTCCTATTTATTTTCCACTGACTTAAAAGACACGTAAAGGGAGCGGTCGATTTTTATCAGGTTCCCACTGGGTGGATAATGTCAAAATTGCCCCTTGTTAGTGTCGAGCCTCAGTGGCGCCACTGGGAGTGGTGGACACTGCAGGGACTGCACCAGGATGACAAGCACATTGCTCACTGCACGTGGACACTCGCAACCAGGTAAGTGAGGTCTCAGGGGCTCCAGGGGCAGTCAGGCAGGTGGGAGAGATGGTACAGTTGCTGCAGGGGTGTCTATTGCTCCTGTGGAGCCCCCCCATGAGCCAAAGGGTTGCTGAGTAGATGGCCTCCCCCGGAGGCCATCAGGTTTTGATTGGCACCAGCAGAGGTGGGAAGAGGTCCTTAATCCAATTGGGCTCAGGATGAGAAGGTCACCCACAACCGAGATGGCAAGCTGGCTATCTCGTGCCCGAACCACTGCTTCTCTTGTCATTTTTCCCGACCTCATACCCATCCCCAGCAGTGATAAAATCCAGCCCTTCAAATTTCTGTATGCTAGTTTTATAAATGCTAAAATAATGGTACATTTAGACATGAAACAGCTGACCTCTAAATAAAAGCAGCTGTCCACAGAAACGATGAGGAACAGAAAGTTTTGAGACGGCTTGAGTTGTTCGGAAGCCTATTAGTGGCATCATTGAGAATGAGAAATGTTCTCTTACTTCCCTCATGATTCACAATGTTCATTATGGTGCGATAATTTTCATAGAAATATAGGAACAGGAGTGGGCCATTCAGCCCCTCAAACTCCTCCTGTCAATAATTTGCCCTCAACTCCGTGAGCTTCCACCTTAGTTTTTTTTTATAAATTTAGATTACCCAATTATTTTTTCCAATTAAGGGGCAATTTAGCGTGGCCAATCCACCTACTCTGCACATTTTTGGGTTGTGGGGGCGAAACCCACGCAGACACGGGGAGAATGTGCAAACTCCACACGGACAGTGACCCAGAGCCGGGATCGAACCTGGGACCTCAGCGCCGTGAGGCGGTTGTGCTAACCACTAGGCCACCATGCTACCCTTCTTCCACCTTAGTTAACAGTCTCTTATGTGCCTTCTGGAAGTCCATATACATTACATGGACAGACATTCCCCTGTCCACTACTTTAGTCATCTCTTCAAAATTAAATATGAAAGGGCCAAACAAAATTCAGTTCCGCCATTTAATGAGACCTTTGTTTTTTGTTTTTTTATTTATTTTTTTAAATTTAGAGTACCCCCTCCAGTGCAATTTTTCCAATTAAGGGGCAATTTAGCGTGGCCAATCCACCTATCCTGCACATCTTTTGGGTTGTGGGGGCGAAAACCACACAGACACAAGGAGAATGTGCAAACTCCACACGGACAGTGACCCAGGGCCGGGATTCGAACCCGGGTCCTCAGCGCCATAGGCAGCAATGCAAACCACTGTGCCACCGTGCTGCCCTCATTTAATGAGATCTTGAATGATCTGTGACTTCACTCCACGTCCCTTAATATCTTTTCTGAACAAGAATCTTTTTCAGATTTAAAATTAACACCTGTTGTAGCTTCAGCTGCCGTGTGTGGGAGAGTGGCCGGGATTCTCCCCTACTCGGCGGGGCGGGGGGTCCCGGCGTGTTGGAGTGGCGTGAACCACTCTGGCATCAGGCCGCCCCAAAGGAAGTTCCGCACCTTTAGGGGCCAAGCCCTCACATTGAGGGCATAGGCCCGTGCCAGAGTGGTTCCCACTCCGCCGGCTGGCGTGAACGGCCTTTGGTGCCACGCCAGTCGGGGCCGAAAGGACTTCGCCGGCCGGCGTAAGTCAGCGCTTGTGCCGGAGCGTCAGCGGCTGCTGATGTCATACTGGCGCATGCGCAGGGGAGGGGGTCTCTTCCGCCTCCGTCATGGTGAAGACCATGGCGAAGGCGGAAGAAAAGAGTGCCCCCACGGCACAGGCCCGCCCGCCGATCGGTGGGCTCCGATCGTGGGCCAAGCCACCGTGGGGGCACCCCCTGGGGTCAGATCGCCCCGCGCCCCCCCCCTCAGGACCCCGACGCCCACTTGCACCGCCTGCTCCCGCTGGTATGGTAGGTGGTTTAATCCACGGTGGCGGGAGAGGCTTGTCAGCGGCGGGACTTCGGCCCATCGCCGGCCGGAGAATCGCCGCGGGGGGCTCGCCGACTGGCGTGGCGCCATTCCCGCCCCCGCCGAATCTCGGGTGGCGGAGAATTCGGGACACGCCGGGGGCGGGATTGACGCCAGCCCCGGGCGATTCTCCGACCCGGATGGGGGTCGGAGAATCCCGCCCAGGGTTCCAAACCTCTCCTACCCTTTGAGTGAAGAAGTTCTTCCCAACATCTCACCTGAACGGTCTGGCCCTAACTTTTAAACGATGCCTCCAAGTTTTAGAATCTCCAACCAATGGAAATAATCTATCTTTATCTACCCTGTCTTTCCCTGTTAATATCTTGAATACATTGATCAGATAACACCGTAACTTTCTAAATTCGAGTGAAAACATGTCTAATTTGTGTAATCTCTCCTCGTAACTTAACCCCTGTAATCGAGGTATCAGTTTGTAAACCTATGTTGCACTCCCTCCAAGGCCAAAGTGTCCTTCCGAAGGACAGGGTGCTCAGCATTTAAACAGCTCCACAACACTGACAGTCAAGCCAGGAGGATGGCAGCTACTCTCCGGATGGGACCCTCACTCAGATTGCTGAATGCCATGGAGGAGGGACAGGCTACAATTTACCCTGGGTTGGCAGGAGACCCTCCAACAATGTCCAGTCTGAGAGAGGGTGGCAGCACCAGTCAGCACCAGCAGCCTGACCAAGAGGACGGAGGTTCAATCTAGGAAAACATAGAATGACCTACTCTGACATGCAAAGGTCAGTGCCCCCGTCTCCACTTGGCACTCCCGCCAACCTCCGGAGTGTCACCACATGTCGCCACCTCACAGACTCCCAGCACCCAACCTCATCCTCAATCCCCAACCTCGACACTCATCAGAACCCCTCCGTGTTTCAGCGCAGTGCCCACGCATGCCAGCTGTCCTTGACCTCTGACTTGCCAAGCGTCCAGTTTACAATATCCCTTTTGTGTCCCTGCAGGAGAAGATTGTCCACAGTCGGAGTGAGAGAGAGAGAGAGAGAGGGAAGACGGGCGGTGGAATGCCCAAGCTAAGGATTTTGACTCCCTTTGAGGAGTGGGTTCATGGAGCTCACAGGGAAGGGCCAGGGGTGGGCAAGTACAGAGAGAAAGGTTGGCCTGCGACAGAAAAGTGAGGCGCCACAGCACCTTCATCCAGGTGACAGTCTCAAGTCAGTTTTGTTCAATCCAAACCCTTGACAAGGCCATGTATTAAATCCATGTCCCTTGCCTTGTAGGAACATCAACCGATGAGCCTCGGCCGTCACCCAGCAGTGCCCCCCCCCCCCCCCCCCCCCCCCCCCCACTTCCCCGCCACCCTCCTCCGATAGCTAAACCCCACACCACCATCATGACAAGCACCTGAGGGGTGAACCTAGCAGACAGGCTTCTGGGTCACTCTCTGGTGAGCGCGGCTCTGCTTCTGATGCAAAGCAGGAGGGGTCAGGAGCGTCTCCGGGACAGTCTGGTGTCTGCTTGGTCCCAGGTCTCAGTTTTGCCCCAGCCAGGTGCCGTGCCCGTGGACACGTTCATCCCACAACTGCTGGAGATGTGGAGGCTTTGTTGCGAATACCAGGAGGACTTGCCAGTGACTGCAAGGCTGAATGGAGGAGTCCTAAAGTCTTCTGTCGCAGAAGATGTTGCCGGTGATGTGTGGCACCCAGGCCAACACTGCAAAAGTTGCACCCGCAGTGGAAAGCCAGGGGCTTGAGGTCCGACCCATGGCAGGAAAACTCCGAAGCATGGCTCAGACCCTGAGGACCATGGCTGAGGGGTTCGACACCATGATGCAGACGTTGGCCAGCCTCCAGGATTGGTTGCACGCCATGATGTTGAGGCTTCTGGAACTCACTCCAGCTGTCCCATGGAGTAACGCAGGGTCCCAGGAATCACCGGAGGGAGGCGAAAGAGCTGGAGCACAGCCTGAGGCCTTCCACCCGGGAGAACCTGGGAGTGGCAAGCCCTTCTAATGGCCCCTTCCTGATAATGGCACATCTCAGGGACAGCGGGCATAAAAGGGTGGCACGGCAACATCAGTGCCACTCGAAAGCAGGCTAGGGCAGTCCAGGTCCCGGCCCTCAACCGTATCTCAGGCCTCCGGATTTTCGGCGGGAGCAGGGGCCTGTTCGGGAAGGTGAGTGTGTGCCTTTAAATTTGCTTGCCTTTCAGCGGGAGCGGCCTCCGGATTTTCGGCAGGAGCAGGGGCCTGTCAGGAAGGTGAGTACCTGTATATAAGTCGGGCTGTTGCTAAACCCGAGACACTACACTTGTAGTGCCCCCCACCCTTCCACCTCCTCTAACCTAAGGGGTTGAGGGAATCTCAGGTAAGCTCTTCCTTTCTTTTTCTTGTTTTTCTATCTATAGGGGATGGCAGGGAAGGCAGTACAATGTTCCTCCTGCAGAATGTTTGAGGTGAGGGGCACCGTCAGTGTCCCTGCTGATTTCATCTGTGGGAAGTGCACCCAACTCCAGCTCCTCAAAAATTGTGTTAGGAAACTGGAGCTGGAGCCGGATGAACTTCGGATCATTCGGGAGGCAGAGGTGGTCATAGATAGAAGCTTCAGGGAGGTAGTTACGCCAAAGAATAAAGATAGATGGGTGATGGTGAGAGGGGCTGGGGGTAAGCAGTCAGTACAGGGATCCCCTGTGGTCGTTCCCCTGAGTAACAGGTATACCGCTTTGGATACTGTTGGGGGGGGGGGGGGGACTTACCAGGGGTCAGCCATGGGGTACAAGTCTCTGGCACAGAGTCTGTCCCTGTTGCTCAGAAGGGAAGGGGAGAGAGGAGAAAAACATTAGTCATTGGAGACTCCATAGTTAGGGGGATAGATAGGAGATTCTGTGGGAACAAGAGAGACTCGCGGTTGGTGTGTTGCCTCCCAAGTGCCAGGGTCCGCGATGTCTCAGATAATGTTTTCGGGATCCTTAAGGGGGAGGAGGAGCAGCCCCAAGTCGTGTTCCACATAGGTACCAACGACATAGGTAGGAAAAGGGACAGGGATGTAAGGCAGGAATTCAGAGAGCTAGGGTGGAAACTTAGATCCAGGACAAACAGAGTTATTATCTCTGGTTGTTACCCGTGCCACGTGCTAGCGAGTCGAGGAATAGGGAGAGAGAGCAGTTGAACATGTGGCTGCAGGGATGGTGCAGGAGGGAGGGTTTCAGATTCCTGGACTATTGGGGCTCACTCTGGGGTAGGTGGGACCTCTACCAATGGGATGGTCTACACCTGGACCAGAGGGGTACTAAAATCCTGGGGAAGAGGTGTGCTAATGCTCTTCGGGAGGGTTTAAACTAGTTCAGCAGGGGATTGGGAACCTGAATTGTAGCTCCAGTACACAAGAAGTTGAGAGTGGTGAGGTCATGAGTAAGGTTTCAAAGTTGCAGGAGTGTACCGACAGGAAGGAAGATGGTTTAAAGTGCGTCTACTTCAATGCCAGGAGCATCCGGAATAAGGTGGGTGAGCTTGCGGCATGGGTTAGTACCTGGGACTTCGATGTTGTGGCCATTTCGGAGACATGGATCGAGCAGGGCGAGGAATGGTTGTTGCAGGTGCCGGGGTTTAGATATTTCAGTAAGTTCAAGGAAGGTGGTAAGAGAGGGGGAGGGGTGACATTGTTAGTCAAGGACAGTATTACGGTGGCTGAGAGGACATTTGATGAGGACTCGAATACTGAGGTAGTATGGGCTGAGTTAAGAAACAGGAAAGGAGAGGTCACCCTGTTAGGGGTTTTCTATAGGCCTCCGAAAAGTTCCAGAGATGTAGAGAAAGGATTGCAAAGGTGATTCTGGATAGGAGCGAAAGTAACAGGGTAGTTGTTTATATGTAATATTGACTGGAAACACTATAGTTCGAGTACTTTAGATGGGTCCGTTTTTGTCCAATGTGTGCAGGAGGGTTTCCTGATGCAGTATGTAGATGGGCCAATGAGAGGCGAGGCCATATTGGATTTGGTACTGGGTAATGAACCAGGACAGGTGTCAGATTTGGAGGTAGGTGAGCACTTTGGTGATAGTGACCACAATTCAATTACGTTTACTTTAGCGATGGAAAGGGATAGGTATATACCGCAAGGCAAGAGTCATATCTGGGGGAAAGGCAATTATGATGCGATGAGGCAAGACTTAGGATACATCGGCTGGAGAAGAAAACTGCAGGGGATGGGCACAATGGAAATGTGGAGCATGTTCAAGGAACAGATACTGCGTGTCCTTGACACGTATGTACCTGTTAGGTAGGGATGAAGTGGTCGAGCGAGGGAACCATGGTTTACTAAAGCAGTTGAAACACTTGTCAAGAGGAAGAAGGCGGCTTATGTAAAGATGAGACGTGATGGTTCAGTTAGGGCGCTTGAGAGTTACAAGTTAGCTAGGAAGGCTCTAAAGAGAGAGCTAAGAAGAGCCAGGAGAGGACATGAGAAGTCTTTGGCAGGTAGGATCAAGGATAACCCTCAAGCTTTCTACAGATATGTCAGGAATAAAAGAATGACTAGGGTAAGAGTAGGGCCAGTCAAGGACAGTAGTGGGAAGTTGTGCGTGGAGTCCGAGGAGATAGGCGAGGTGCTAAATGAGTATTTTTCGTCTGTATTCACACAGGAAAAAGACAATGTCGAGGAGAATACTGAGATACAGGCTACTAAACTAGAAGGGCTTGAGGTTCATAAGGAGGAGGTGTTAGCGATTCTGGAAAGTGTGAAAATAGATAAGTCCCCTGGGCCGGATGGGATTTATCCTAGGATTCTCTGGGAAGCTAGGAAGGAGATTGCTGAGCCTTTGACTATGATCTTTAAGTCATCTTTGTCTACAGGAATAGTGCCAGAAGATTGGAGGATAGCAAATGTTGTCCCCTTGTTCAAGAAGGGGTGTAGAGATAACCCGGTAACTATAGACCAGTGAGCCTTACTTCTGTTGTGGGAAAAGTCTTGGAAAGGTTTATAAGAGATAGGATGTATAATCATCTGGAAAGGAATAATTTGATTAGAGATAGTCAACATGGTTTTGTGAAGGGTAGGTCGTGCCTCACAAACCTCATTGAGTTCTTCGAGAAGGTGACCAAACAGGTGGATGAGGGTAAAACAGTTGATGTGGTGTATATGGATTTCAGTAAAGCGTTTGATAAGGTTCCCCACGGTAGGCTATTGCAGAAAATACAGAGGCATGGGATTCAGGGTGATTTAGCAGTTTGGATCAGAAATTGGCTAGCTGATAGAAGACAAAGAGTGGTGGTTGATGGGAAATGTTCAGACTGGTGTCCAGTTACTAGTGGTGTACTACAAGGATCTATTTTGGGGCCGCTGCTGTTTGTCATTTTTATAAATGACCTGGAGGAGGGCGTAGAAGGATGGGTGAGTAAATTTGCAGATGACACTAAAGTCGGTGAAGTTATGGACAGTGCAGAAGGATGTTACAAGTTACAGAGGGACATAGATAAGCTGCAGAGCTGGGCTGACAGGTGGCAAATTGAGTTTAATGCGGAAAAGTGTGAGGTGATTCATTTTGGAAGGAATAATAGGAAGACAGAGTACTGGGCTAATGGTAAGATTCTTGGTAGTGTGGATGAGCAGAGAGATCTCGCTGTCCATGTCCATAGATCCCTGAAAGTTGCCACCCAGGTTGAGAGGGTTGTTAAGAAGGCGTATGGTGTGTTAGCTTTTATTGGTAGAGGAATTGAGTTTCGGAGCCATGAGGTCATGTTGCAGTTGTACAAAACTCTGGTGCGGCCGCATTTGGAGTATTGCGTGCAGTTCTGGTTGCCGCATTATAGGAAGGATGTGGAAGCATTGGAAAGGGTACAGAGGAGATTTACAAGGATGTTTCCTGGTATGGAGGGAAGATCTTACGAGGAAAGGCTGAAGGACTTGAGGCTGTTTTTGTTAGAGAGAAGGAGGTTAAGAGGTGACTTAATTGAGGCATACAAGATGATCAGAGGATTAGATAGGGTGGACAGTGAGAGCCTTTTTCCTTGGATGGCGATGTCCAGCACGAGGGGACATAGCTTTAAATTGAGGGGAGATAAATATAGGACAGATGTCAGAGGTAGATTCTTTACTCAGCGAGTAGTAAGGGCGTGGAATGCCCAGCCTGCAACAGTAGTGGACTCGCCAACACTAAACGCATTCAAATGGTCATTGGATAGGCATATGGACGATAAGGGAAGAGTGTAGATGGGCTTTAGAGTGGTTTTACAGGTCGGTGCAACATCGAGGGCCGAAGGGCCTGTACTGCGCTGTAATGTTCTATGTTCTATGTTCTAATAAGGCATGGGAGGTAGCAGGCTTCCTCCACTTGGGTTCATCCTGGGGACACACCGAGATGTAGTGGGAGTGTTCACAAGAGTAACAGGGCACAGATTGGGCACAGGTGAAGTTCTGCACAGATAGATGGAGTCATAATGAAATGTCACAATTTCACCTGACACCTCATTATAATCTCCTCTTGTTCACAGCCTTCAGGCCCCATTCTTTGTGAACTTCCTCCCACTGGGATAGGTCTTCCCCCCATCTGGATACCGCTTTTCCCATAGGCCCTCAATATAAGGGAAACGGCTGGGCTCAATCAAACGGAGAGTAACATACATTGAACCCTAGACCCTTGCCCATAATCCCCCTCTAGTGCTACGTGCCAAGGTGATGTAGGCCCGAACCTCACTCGCACATGAGCCGGGGTGTCAGCGTGTTGGCAGCAGATAGACAGGAGTCAGACATAAGCAATAGCTGAGGAGCATCAGAGCTTTCCTCATTCGAGTCGTCATCAGCCTCCTGCATTGACAGGATAAACAAGCACAAGAATTGCCCTGGCCTACCACCCTGAAGTCCTGGTTATCATGCAGACCTCCTCCCTTGCGGATGGGTCACAAGGCCATTGGGGGGTGTTTTGTGGTGCAGTCGGACAGCACCATGCTGCTGTTGTGTGAAGCGGGAAGCGATGAGGGCATCCTTGGAACTCCTGCCCATGCGAACCCTCGCCCCGCCTGGACTCCAACCTTTGGCTCCTCTTAGGCCTCTCCCTGCACTCCCTCATCAGAGGAGATGTTCCACTCCTCCTGGTCATCATCATCAAGGACATCGCCTCACTGCTGCACCACGTTATATTGGGCACAGCAGACCATGACGATGTGGAAGACCCTCTGCAAACTGTGCTGCAGGGCCCCACCGAACCTGTCGAGACTGCGGAAGCGCATCTTAAGCAGCCCAATGCACCACTCAACCACAGACTGGGCTGCACTGAGTTTCATTGTAATGGGCCTCTGCATTGGTCTCCGGTCTCCACTCTGGCATCATCAGCCAAGACCTCAACGGGTATCCCTCACCTCAACGAGCCACCCCTGCAGCCTGGGGTGACCCTCGAATATCCCAGGGATTTAAGATTGCCCAAAGATGAAGCTATCATGCACGGTCCCTGGAAAAAGTGACACAGTGGTTAGCACTGCGGTCTCACAGCGTCGGAGACCTGGATTCAATTTCAACCTTGGGTGACTGTTGGTGTGGAGTTTTCACCTTCTCCCCGTGTCTGCGTGGGTTTCCTCCGGGTGCTCCGGTTTCCTCCCACAGTTCAAAGACGTGCGGGTTAGGTGGATTAGATATGCTAAATTGCCCCTTTGTGTCTAAAATATAAGGTGGGATTACTGGTTTATGGTGATAGGAGGGGGGCATGGGTCTAGGTCGGATACTCTTTCAGAGGGTCAGTGTAGAATGGCCTCCTTCTGCACTACTGTGATTCTGTTTTACTTGAAATCAATGTCATTAGAATGCCTGGATAGACCTCAGTTACTCATTTCTTTAATAATAATTAATAATATTTATTGTCACAAGTCGGTTTACATTAACAGTGCAATGACGTTACTGTGAAAATCCCCTAGTCGCCACGTTCCGGTGCCTGTTCGGCTACACAGAGGGAGAATTCAGAATGCCCAATTCACCTATCAACATGTCTTTCAGGACTAGTGGGAGGAAACGGGAGCACTCGGAGGAAACCCACGCAGACACAGGGAGAACGAGCAGACTCTGCACAGACAGTGACCCAAGCTGGGAATCGAACCTGGGACCCTGAAGCTGTGGAGCAACAGTGCTAACCACTGTGCTACCATGCTGCCCTGAGTCCATAGAATTCAACTATGAAAGTGCAGGAAATATATTTTAAAACAGACTAGTTTTATCTCGACCTTGTGAAGATTGATACTCAGCTGATGAAATAGTTTGTGAGCAATATTTTGAAATACACTCAGGATACAACTCGAATGAATATTTTCAAATCAATTCAAAGTCTGAAAACGGATGATGAATGTTTCAGTTCTGATTGGGATCAGTTTCTCAGGTTTGCAAGGCTGGAAACACATTTTCACCTCATTGCAGAATTACTTTTGAAATCTGTTGGTGACGGGACACTGCGACACTGGATTGGATTAAATCTCTGTCACAGTGTACCTGCTATCTGCTCAGTCCGTGGCAGCATTGGCAACCCAGGCCAGACATACAGAAAGAAGCAACTCGTAGTCGTTTGAATTTTCAAAAATTTGGCTTTACTAATTTACCAATTGGACACCCTTATGAGTCGCTTGCCATTAACTTGGGGATTTGCTTTAACAATAAAGGACAAATGTCAGAAGTCTATGAATATGTAAAATGTTAAGTGTTCAGCACTGCTCATATCTTTGTATTTTGTAATGTCTTGCCAAATCCCGAGTTAATAATAATAATCTTTATTGTCACAAGTAGGCTTAGATTAACACTGCAGTGAAGGTACTGTGAAAAGCCCCTAGTCGCTCCATTCCAGCGCCTGTTCAGGTACACGGAGGGAGAATTCAGAATATCGAATTCACCTAACAGCACGTCTTTCGGGACTTGTGGGAGGAAACCGGAGCGCCCGGAGAAAACCCACGCAGACACGGGGAGAACGTGCAGACTCCGCACAGAAAGTGACCCAAGCCGGGAATCGAACCGGGGACCCTGGCACTGTGAAGCAACAGTGCTAATCACTGTGCTACCGTGCCGTCTTTTCTCTTCCTGTTCTAAGCTCAATTTGTTTCTGATGTTACTTGTGCAATAAAGAGTGCTGCAGAAAATCAATTCTGCTTTATTGGAGGCATGTACAGGTGCATTGAGAAATAATTCAAAGCCAAGTTTGTTCCTTCAGGTTTTCAAATAGGAATGCCCCGGTAGGCCCGAACACTCCTTTGGGAAGCATGCAATTATTAAGCTGTTCGCAAAACGCTGCCGACAGCATTTTGCATGTTTTGTTTGCGTTCAAATTAGTCGTAGAATAGTGCTGCACAGCTCCAGAAGACATTGTATATTGGAGTGTGATAAAGAGCAGTTACAGTAACATGGTCATTCATATTGTTGCGGAAAGTCTTGATTTGTAGGATGTAAAATAAAGCACGATATTTATGCTAATGCATGCTTTTCCAACAAAGCTGTTTATACAGCTAGTAACCTAGATAGATGTGAGCTTTGTTAACAGCTTGGGCAGGAAACCTTTATTACCATAATGTATGTACAGGAGGCACAATGGGTACCAGTGGAATAGTGAGCATTGACCACAAGGGAAGAGGACCTCATAATGAATAACCTGATGCATTATAAATTATTCAACGTGAGCAGAATAATTTTAGCTCGTCCACATACTTATCCTTTTAATGTCATATGGTGCGCCACATGAGGAGTTTAGACCCAAAGTAGTTTTAGATATGGGCTTAAAAGTAAATTTTCTATTTGAGGTTGTACCTGGGACAAATGTTGGTCAATGACGTTCAAAAAGAATGCACTTCTGATCTTAGCCAGAACCCATGAGGAAAAGACACCGGATAAAATGTTTCCTGAAGAAAGGAAAAAGGACTATTATTTTCAGTTCAAAATAGCCAATTCAGGGCAATAGTAGCAACTGCACAGATCGGTAACCGGGTGGCTTGATGGGAAATTTGCTTGCCATGAGATTGGGGATAGCAGCCTTAATGAAGAAGAGCCTCTGAGACCATGGCGATAATTGTAACATTCTCCAGGATTGTTGCTTTCATGTTGGACATGACAAGTTGCATGATTGGAATTTTGTTCATGACTCTGGGAGGTGGTGGTGTAGTGGTATTGTCACTAGACCGGTAATCCAGAGACCCAGAGTACTGCGCTGGGGTCCCAGGTTCAAATTCCGCCATTGCAGACGGTGAAATTTGAATTCAATAAAAATCTGGTGGCAACTGTGCAACACTTGTTGATTGTCGTAAAAACCCATCTGGTTCACTAAGGTCCTTTACCTGGTCTGGCCGACATGTGACTCCAGACCCACAGCAATGTGGCTGACTCTTAACTGCCCCTCAAGAGCAATTAAGAATGGGCACAGCAATCTCTGTCCTGGGAAAACATGCCGTGAGGGATGTAAAATCCTGGCCTCTGTCCACCATGATCATAATCCAATAATTTAGAGAAAATAAGCAAATCGCTACAAAACTGCTACTGCCCTTAAAAGTCATTCATTGGGTGATAACTTGGTTGAGTTGCTGGCATTCAAGTCATTTAATTTACAGTACAGAAGGGGGCTATTCAGCCCATTGAGTCTGCACCGTCCCTTGGAAAGAGCAACCTACCTAAGCCCACACCTCCACCCGATCCCCATAACCCAGCAACCCCACCCAACCTTATTGGACACTAAGGGCAATTTAGCATGGCCAATCCACCTAACCGGCACATCTTGTGGGCTGTGGGAGGAAACCGGAGCACCCGGAGGAAACCCACACACACACGGGGAGAACGTGCAAACTCTGCACAGACAGTGACCCAAGCCGGGAATTGAACCTGGGACCCTGGCGCTGTGAAGCAACAGTGTTAACCACTGTGCTGCCCACTTATTTATGACTAATAACTTATTTATGAAGGTGTTTGAATCTCTACTCCTTTTTGAGTTCTCTTTTTAACAAAATGTTCCTGTGATTCTCGGAATAATCGATTTCATTTCATAGAATCATAGAATCCCTATCGTGCAGAAGGAGGCCAATCGGCCCATCATGTCTGCACTGACTCTCTGAAAGAGTGTGCTACATAGGCTCACTCCCCCGCCCTATCCCCGTAACCAGATCTAACCTTTATCAAAGTTATTTTCGTTTTCTGGTCAAGTCCCAACAGATTCATTGTGTGTTGTTTTACAATCAGTTTTATGATTGATCTTTTCCAAATGTTCCAGCCAGAGCATTGAGATCAGAAATGATGCGAGATAGTCCTGTTGAAAAGTCATAGACTTGGAACGCCAACACGGTTTCTCCCTCTGTGAGTCCCAGGTTGCCTGCATTTTTCCAGCTATTTCTGTTTTCATCAAAAGAGTTGCGGGAACAGGTCCAGCTGAGCATTAAATGAGTATCTTGCATCAGTGCGTTGGACCAATGTGCTCGGATTGTAAGGAATAGAAACCCAACTGTAAAACTGACGAATTACTATTTTCGCAAAGCAGGTAATTTAATTTGAAGAGCTCAGATGTGTGACAGTCGGACTAGTTTTGTGAGGTGGACCCAATGCTGAGGTGGGGCAGGTTAGTGATTATCTCAAGTTCTCACATGAGAACCTGGCTGCCAGTAGTGATTATCTCTCACTTTCTCTCAATCCACTGATGCTGAAGAGAGAGGTGGGTATTGATAAGCTGTTTCAAGTTTTCTTTCCAAACAATCACGGTATGAAGTTTGCTTGTACAGGATACTCAGTGTGAAATAAGAATGTAATATTGCTTTTCATGAATAAAAATGGCTTAATATAATAATAATCTTTATTGTCACAAGTAGGCTTACATTAACACTGCAAAGATGTTACTGTGAAAATCCCCTAGTCGTCACACTCTGGTGCCTGTTCGAGTACATGGCAGGAGAATTCAGAATGTCCAAATTACCGAACAGCACATCTTTCGGGACTTGTAGGAGGAAACCGGAGCACCCAGTGGGAACCCACACAGAGACGGGGAGAACGTGCAGACTCCGCACAGACAGTGACCCAAGCCAGGAATCAAACCTGGGACCCTGATGCTGTAGTAACAACTGTAATGCATAAGATAAGATAAAAAAGATTAAAATCGCTTATTGTCACAAATTGGCTTCAAATGAGGTTACTGTGAAACGCCCCTAGTCACCACATTCTGCCACCTGTTCGTGGAGGCATGGAACCTGTGATGAGTTATTGAAGCCTTATTCTGGACTTTGCTTCACACTTATATATTTGCCAGTAGCGTGTGTGCCTTAAATACTAGCAGGTAAACAATTAGATCTTTCAGAATGGGGATAACGTGTGGTGACATCTCAGTTCCAGACCGTACTGTAGCAACGATCCCTGTGGCTAGGGTTTTAGCACCACAACGCTGTGTAAAGACAGAGAGATTTCAATACCTTTTCTTTTGAAAATAGAGCCCACTGCCCTGGAGGGAACTTGATGCTTATGGAATTTGAAAAGTACTAATTCTGCATCGTGGATGATACTGCAATTTTCAATAACTTCTCCGAGAATGCAGCTTCTATTTGTGGATAATTGAAATATGATTTTAAAGTTGCTGCGCTTTAGTTTTCTCAATGTGGAGTGAAAGAGGTTTCAGTCCAATTCTTTTACTTGAGATTAATTGCAGTTTTGTTCATGGCTATATCTCTTTCACGTAGCATGGTGGTTAGCATAAATGCTTCACAGCTCCAAGGTCCCAGGTTCGATTCCCGGCTGGGTCACTGTCTGTGTGGAGTCTGCACGTCCTCCCCCTGTGTGCGTGGGTTTCCTCCGGGTGCTCCGGTTTCCTCCCACAGTCCAAAGATGTGCGGGTTAGGTGGATTGGCCATGCTAAATTGCCCGTAGTGTCCTAATAAAAGTAAGGTTAAGGGGGATGTTGTTGGGTTACGGGTATAGGGTGGATACGTGGGTTTGAGTAGGGTGATCATGGCTCGGCACAACATTGAGGGCCGAAGGGCCTGTTCTGTGCTGTACTGTTCTATGTTCTATGTTCTATGTATCAATAAATGTAAAAAAAGAACTACCGACTCATTTATCCTCTGGATGTGTTCTACTGTAACGTTATTTAAATTCATCAGTTAAATTGTAGCTGATTTGACAATTTGTAAGTGAAGTAGAGACTGAAAGAAAATCCTATCAAAACAATGAAGGAGAAAGGTCTTTTTTTTACTCAGTATCATGGGATATTTTTTGGTCTTATATTCACAAAGAAAATTAGACATTGGTAGAAATGACCAGTTTCCCTGTCGCCTGACAGTTTGGCGTACCCAAACCTGGATTAACATGAGGAATGCATTTTCTACTTAAACTACCAAAAGTATGTCTCATTTTTTTTTTGAGAAGTGAGCTCCTACTAAAGAAGTTTGTAATTGTATTTAATGAGCCCAGGAAAGATAGATTAACATTTTGCTTCAGCTTTCAAACTTTTCCAGATTGTAAAAAGTCTTTTGTTTCAACACATTTACGACTGAAGTCCATTGCTTGAAATACGACAACTGTTTTGCTTCAGAACAAAACTAGGCTTTGCCTTCTCCTGGTTTTAAAATAATGTTTGCAACTTTTATCAAAGAAAGTTGAAAACTGTTTTAAAACAGGCGATGCTGTCTCAAGCAGCTTTTTGCATTTTCCTTCAACAATGTTGAAATTGTTGACAGACTGGTATCTTTACATACAAGTGTTAATGGGGAGTGCATTGGGTCCAGGATGAATGAGGAAGCAAGGCCAAAATGACTTTCAGATTAGCTGTAACAGATGGAGGGGTCACAGTTGAGCAACTTTACACAGCAGCATAAAGAGGATTTTCATGTGGAGTTCATTGCCTGTAACAGATAGTGTCAATCAACTGTAGTTTAGTCCCTCAGTTAACAGTCAGCCAGGCCTCAGACATGGTGTCATTCAAAGATTTAATAAATGCATTATGAGACAAAGTCTGAAGTCTATCTGGTCTCTGTCAAGCATAAATTAAACAAACAGCTTCAGTGAGTATCAAAGAGCATCGAGGCTTGTGACCATTGCTGATAAACGACAACAGAATCTATCGTTCAAATTTTCTAACAGATTACCTGGTCATTTATCTCATTTTTTGTTTCAGAGGCCATTCAAATTAGTAGCTATATTTGCCTGCATAACCACAGTGGCTGCACTTCAAGGAAGTAACACGTTGCCTGTCAGGCACTTTGGGATAGTCCCAGTTCATGAAAGGAACGGTGTGAATGTCAATTCTTTCATTCTTGTATGCAACATAAGTTTTGAATCACTTTTTAAAAATTGATTTATCTAACTATTGTCTTGACCATTTTCAAACGTTTATTCATGGGATGTAGGTGTCGCTGTTTTTTTCCCATCCTTAATTGCCCTTCAGGAGGTGGTGGTAAGCTGCCTTCTTGAACTGCTGCAGTTGCTGAGGTGTAGATACACCCACAGTGCTGTTAGGAAGGGAGTTCAAGGATTTTGACCCAGCGACAGTGAAGGAACAGCCAATATATTTCCAAGTTGGAGTGGTGAGTGGCTCGGAGGTGGTGGTGTTCCCATGTGCCTGCTTACCTTGACCTTCTAGATGGTAGCATTTGTGGGTTTGGAAGGTGCTGTCTAAGGAGCCGAGGTGAGTTACTGCAGTGTATCTTGTAGGTGACGCACATGGCTGCTACTGTGCGTCGGTGGTGGAGGGAGTGAATGTTGGTGGATGGGGCGCCGATCAAGCTGGCTGCTTTATCCTGGATGGTGTCGAGCTTCTTGAGTGTTGTTGGAACTGCACTCATCCAGACAAGTGGGGTGTATTCCAAATCACTCCTGACCTCTGTCAAATAAATGTGAAGTGCCTTTGGTCCCCTGATGTCCCAGTGAATTCCGGAGATGGCTGAATCACACTACCAAGATGGTCCCTGAATGGAACTCAGTTACTAACCTGAGCTGATAGCGTCAATGTCCATAAGCTACAGAAGGGGTAATCCGAATCTCCGCTCTTATTGTCCAGTGATGACTTGTTGCAAAGGAATGTGGATTGGCACAGGGCTGAGTTTGACTGTGTTATTTTATATGATAAAATTACCACTTTTGAAGTTCACATGACGATAGAAGACCAATCATCTCCTTGCGCTCATTGCATTCCCGACCTCTTAAGTGACCCTCCATCTTGACCCATTGACACCATCCCTTCACTCTTCCCCTTTGTGATATATTTGGGGAGGCGGTGGCCTAGTGGTGATGTCACTGGGCTAGTAAACCAGAGACGGGAGTAATGCTCTGGGCACCCAGGTTCAAATCCCACCACTGCAGATGTTGAAATTTGTATTCAATGAAATAATATGGAATTAAATGTCTAATGATGATCATAAAATCACTGCTGATTGTCGTAAAAACCCATCTGGATCCCAAATGTCCTTGAGGAAAGGAAATCTGCTGTCATTACCCTGTCTGGCCTACTTGTGAATCCAGACACACCGCAATGTGGTTGACTCTTAACTGCCCCCTCAATGGCAATTAGGGATCGGCTGGCACAGCCTGCAAAGCCCATGAATAAATAAATAATCTACCTCATTGTTCTGTTAACCCCTAGCCATACGGTGACACAATGGTCAGCACAGCTTCCTCACAGCGCCAGGATCCCAGGTTCGGTTCCCCGCTGGGTCACTGTCTGTGCCGAGTCTGCACATCCTCCCCGTGTCTGTGTGGGTTTCCTCCGGGTGCTCCGGTTTCCTCCCACAGTCCAAAGATGTGCAGGTTAGGTGGGTTGGCCATGCAAAATCTCCCCTGGATTTGGAGGTTAGGTGGGGATAGGGTGGGTGAATAGGTCTAGGTGGAGTAGCTCTTTCCGAGGGCTAATGCAGATTTGATAGTCTAACTGACCTCCTTCTGCACTTTAGGGAATCTATGATTCAATGATCATTTCCACTCCGATTTTCCAGGGCAAATGACGAGCCAGCCAAACCACTTCCTTCCAATTTCATCTTTGTTTCTCTTAGAGACTTTGTTTGCTTTCAAAATTACATATGCTTGTGTTTCATTTAAATGAATCAAGTTAGAATAAGGAATGAAACTGTCTATGTCATTTCTCATTCTCAAAGTCAAGGGTATTAGTAATTGGGATGTCAGCCTCACGGGTATAAGGGATCAGTAATGACTCTTTCTTAGTATTAGTATTAGTTATATCCTCTTAGGTCGCTTTAACATTTAGTGGTACTATATCATAGAATCATATTCTACAGTGCAGAAGGAGGCCATTTGGCCCATCGAGTCTGCACCAACCCTTCAGAATGAGCACTCCACCTATGTGCCCCCCCCCCCCCCCCCCCATCCTTGGAACCCCATAATCTAACCTGCCCATCCCTGGACACTAAGGAGCAATTTATCATGGCCTATCCACCTACCCTACACATCTTTGGACTGTGGGAGGAAACCCTGTGGTTAGCCCTGCTGCCTCACGGCGCCGAGGTCCCAGGTTCGATCCCGGCCCCGGGTCACTGTCGGTGTGGAGTTTGCACATTCTCCCCGTGCCTGTGCGGGTCGCAACCCAAAGATGTGCTGGGTGGGTGGATTGGCCACGCTAAATTGCTCCTTCATTGGAAAAATTGAAAAAAAATACAACTTGCCTGTGCATAATGATAGAAAATGTAGAGAATCCTCTGCCTCACCACCTTTAGAGGTTTGCTTCGCTCAGGCGATAGAAAATGATTCCTAACAAACTTGCTGTGGGCTCCCTCGAGCAGCTTTCTGTTGGATTGAACTGGGAACTTGATTATGCCAAAGCAAGGGCATCTGTGCCCAGTACGGGAAGTGGTGTGTGTCTGCTATTCCTTACCCAGCCTGCGCGGCCAACCATGTTGGATTGTGATCCTCCTCCGGGTCCAGTGTGCAGGCTGAAATTATTCAGAAAGCTCATTATAATATTTAAATAATACTTCTGCGCTGGTGTGGGAACGTAGGGCAAGATTAATCTACCCGAGTGCCTAACTCGCCGTGTGATAAACTTAATGATGCAACTCACGCCAGTGACAATCAGATGAACGTGGCAGGAATGCTCCTTAAAGGGATTATCCATCCATACAAGCCTTAGCCTGCTGGTTGAACTCACTTTTTTATTCAATCGCTGGTTTCTGCTGGATGTGAAATGTCTCTTCAACACAAGCGGACGGGGTGAACAAACATTGCCGCGACAGGCCAACACATTCCTTATTATCTACTGTATATGGTCTGCTGTAGCAAAGTGGAGCTCGTTAGCATTTCAACCACTTATTATCACAGGCTCTTTTTTTATTAACATTTACACATAACGGGGCCATCTCACCAAAATTTGGCAAAGTGTCGGTTCCGGTGAGAAAGGTGGTGTGAATCCCACCAGCACCGTCGGTGGGAAACCTTGCGGAATATTGAGCCTCCATAACAATTTTGTTTTCAAGTGAATCATGCTGTGCTCATGGTGGCCTCCATATAGACGCCTCCCCGGCGCTCGCTCCACATCCACTTGAGGGGTTGGCTGCCGGGAATCCAGCAGCGGGTTTTTCAAAGGGAGCCCTGACCAGACTTCTGGATTGAGTGCTGCAGAGATGGGATGTCCTCTATCCACAGGCCTGCAGACGCCCATCCAGCAAGGTGACCACCCTCGCCTGGGAGGCAGTGGGCAGCGCTGGCCTGTGCCAATGCACTGCCAAACAGGACAGGGTAGCAAAGCTGCAATCGGGTGAATGAGCTTCTTCGTGCGCCCAGGGTGGGTCTGCCACCCCCAGTCACTCGCTGCACCCCCTCACCCACATCCCCCCCCCCCCCCCACCTCCAGGGTAATCTCTTTCCCAGTCACCTCGAGGATTGCCAACACCTGTCACGAGGCCCTCTTTCCCCCTTCACCCCCCCTACCAATCCCCATGGTCTCTCCCAGTATCAACTCTGCTCCTCACACCCCTGCTCCCCCTCAAGTCCCATGCATACCACTCCTCATCACCATCTGAACTGGCAGGAGTCCTGCCCGCACTCTCCCTGTCCATCTCGCTACAGGATAAACTCCAGCATAACGGGCAGGAGCGGTCACAGCCAGCCAGAGTCATACATGAGATCAGATGCCTCATGCCCTTGAGTTGCCTCGGGAGGAGCAAGACTGTGCCTGTGCCGAGGGGGAAGTGGGGGCTGCAGACAAATGTGAGATCCTTGAGGACACACAGTTATTCTTCAAGCCTCCCGTGAGTAAACATCATTTGGCCCTCGTGATCTACCAATACCATCTTCCTTCCCTTGCAGGGCAATCATTTGACCAGCGTGGACCGTCCTCACGGCTCTTGGAGACACAAGCACCTCCGAGGAAGAAAGAATTCTTGGACACCACCATTGAAGAGGCATCTCATCTGTCACCCTCCAACAGCACCGATTCTCACAACTCGGTGGGACTAAGGAGGAGGCAGCTTCTGGGTCACTCCCTGGTGAGCACCTCACAATCAAAGATCCACAGCAGAAAGGAACATCCCAGGGACCCGGCACTCGGAGGGATGCAGGAGGCCAGGACATTGCTGAGCCCCAGGCCGATGACGTGCCCCTGGAGCTGCTGGAACTGCAAAGGCAGAGTCGCGAGCATCAGTTGACAGCATCTCTGCCCCAGATGGGAAGGCTGACTGGATGAATCCCTTTGCCTTCTGTCTGGGAAATGGTGTTATCGCTGCTATGCAACAATGCCAACACCGTGAGCGTGGTATTCGAAGTGGAGATCTTGGTGCTGGAGGTGCACTCCATGGCAGGGGATGTCCCCCCCCATGGCTCAGCTCATGACCTCCATGGCTAATGGTATCAGCTCCACGGTGCAGAGTTCCAGTTGCATGGTGCAGATATTGGTGCGAATCCACAAGTGCCAGTGCCAGATGATGGCTGGGCTATTGGATCTCAATCCAGCTGCTCCTCTGTACCACGGGGGAGGACAGGGCCTGTGGACACTCAAAGGTAAGAGAATCAGCAGGGGATCCAGGAGATCTTGGGGGTATCCAGCCATTTGATACCCCTCTCCCTCTGAGTGACACACCTCCAGCCCTGCACACCAAGGAAGGCAACACTGCAACACCTGTGCTGCCTGAAAGTAGGCCCGGACCCTCAAGATCCAGGTCCCCCAGGGGAAACCCGCCAAGGTCATCTCGGGCAATAGGGTGTGGAAGTCAACAGGCCACCTCCACCTCCGCTGTAGATCCTGAGGAGACACCGAGACCTAGCAGAAGGGTGAGGAAGAGTAAGAAATGATAGGTACCCAGTGGGCACGGGTGAACCAGGGGACTAGTTGAGATAAGTCACCATTGTAATCGCACACGTATTAAAAATCACCTTGTTCACCAGCAGAGCCTCCACACTGGCATTTCATGGCACCATGTTCCGTAAACCCCGCGCACACTCGCTGCTTCATCCCGTGAAGTAAGAGTGGCAGTGCCATGCCTCGGCTACCTCCCACGTCGGTGAATCAGTGAAGACACGCTGAAGTCGGCATGATCCATCCGCACCCCCCCCGCATCAACACTTTGGCCCCTCATTGCAGCCAGTCTCCTCCAATGATGAGGAGGCCATGGGCTGACAAAGTGTGGAGGGGCTGACCCACCTTGGATGTAAAGTGGAAGAAAACATCAGGACCCCTGACCTCGGAAGGGCTGCAGCGCCTCTGAACTCCATGATAAACCCATTCATTGGCAGGACACGTTCAGCTCTCTGTCAGGCAGGAGTCAGACGTATCCCTGAGGATGAGAAGAGCATCGCTCTGTCCTCAATGCAACTCGTCATCACTCTCCCACAGTGTGTGGCCAATGGCTATAGCGCCCTTCCCGTGAACCTGGGCTTCATCACAAGGACCCACCTGATCACCAGTGCTACCCGGGCACGAGCTGCTCACAAAGACGTTCAGAGCGGCGGTGACTTTAAGTTCCATGGGCAGTGGGTGATCTCCCATTCCATGTAGTGCCATCTCTTGTAGGACCTGGCAAATGTGATCCACCGTCCCCCGAGTCAGATGCTGTCTACTCCAGCACTGAAGTTCCCACATCTCATAGAACCCCGACAGTGCAGAAGGAGGCCATTCGGCCCGTTGAGTCCGCACTAACCCTCCGAATGGACACCCCGCCCAGGCCCACTCCCCGCACCATCCCACCAACCTCGTAACCTAACCCACACATCTTTGGGCACTAAGGGGCAATTGATCATGGCCAATCCACCTAACCTGCACGTCTTTGGACTGTGGGAGGAAACCGGAGCACCCGGAGGAAACCTACGCAGACATGGGGAGAACGGGAAGACTCCGCACAGATAGTGACCCAAGCCGGGATGTGGCAGTTGTTTGTTGGGCTGCTGGCCTTGGCTGCTGGTCCTGGCTGCTGGTCCTGGCTGCTGGTCCTGGCTGCTGGCCTTGGCTGCTGGTCCTGGCTGCTGGTCCTGGCTGCTGGTCCTGGCTGCTGGCCTTGGCTGCTGGTCTTGGCTGCTGGTCCTGGCTGCTGGCCTTGGCTGCTGGTCTTGGCTGCTGGTCCTGGCTGCTGGTCCTGGCTGCTGGTCCTGGCTGCTGGTCCTGGCTGCTGGCCTTGGCTGCTGGTCCTGGCTGCTGGTCCTGGCTGCTGGCCTTGGCTGCTGGCCTTGGCTGCTGGTTCTGGCTGCTGGCCCTGGCTGCTGGTCTTGGCTGCTGGTCCTGGCTGCTGGTCCTGCCTGCTGGTCCTTGCTGCTGGTCCTGGCTGCTGGTCCTGACTGCTGATCCTGGCTGCTGGCCTTGGCTGCTGGCCTTGGCTGCTGGTCCTGGCTGCTGGCCCTGGCTGCTGGTCTTGGCTGCTGGTCCTGGCTGCTGGTCCTGGCTGCTGGTCCTTGCTGCTGGTCCTTGCTGCTGGTCCTGGCTGATGGTCCTGGCTGATGGTCCTGGCTGCTGGCCTTGGCTGCTGGCCTTGGCTGCTGGTCTTGGCTGCTGGTCCTGGCTGCTGGTCCTGGCTGCTGGTCCTGGCTGCTGGCCTTGGCTGCTGGTCTTGGCTGCTGGTCCTGGCTGCTGGCCTTGGCTGCTGGTCTTGGCTGCTGGCCCTGGCTGCTGGTCTTGGCTGCTGGTCCTGGCTGCTGGTCCTGGCTGCTGGTCCTTGCTGCTGGCCCTGGCTGCTGGTCCTGGCTGCTGGTCCTGGCTGCTGGTCCTGGTTGCTGGTCTTGGCTGCTGGTCCTTGCTGCTGGCCCTGGCTGCTGGTCCTGACTGCTGGTCCTGGCTGCTGGTCCTGGCTGCTGGTCCTGGCTGCTGGTCCTGGCTGCTGGTCCTGGCTGCTGGTCCTGGCTGCTGGCCTTGGCTGCTGGTCCTGGCTGCTGGTCCTGGCTGCTGGTCCTGGCTGCTGGCCTTGGCTGCTGGCCCTGGCTGCTGGCCCTGGCTGCTGGTCCTGGCTGCTGGTCCTGGCTGTTGGTCCTGGCTGCTGGTCCTGGCTGCTGGTCTTGGCTGCTGGTCCTGGCTGCTGGTCCTGGCTGCTGGCCTTGGCTGCTGGTCCTGGCTGCTGGCCCTGGCTGCTGGTCTTGGCTGCTGGCCCTGGCTGCTGGTCCTGGCTGCTGGTCCTGGCTGCTGGTCCTGGCTGCTGGTCCTGGCTGCTGGTCCTGGCTGCTGGCCTTGGCCATATGCAGCGGCACATCTATGTCTCTGCTGCTGTTCGGTCGCTATGAGTAGAAATCCCAACTCAACTGGCTCGAAGATTCTCCAGAATCATAAACTGAAAAGAGTTGAATAACAAAGCGGGTGATGAAGCTTTCTAACAGAGCCCTGACCCTCAGCCCTCCATGTATAGGTTTCCTAAACCCCAGAAGGGTCACGTGGAGCATGGGTTTGTAATGGTATGTGTGTTTTTGTAGTATAATGTGAGGAACAATTGATAAAGAATATTTATTAACTTAAAAGAAAGACAAAAACACACATGACAATAAGGATTATAATACACTATGGCACTTAAGTAGACTGGTGATTGTACACATACTTTCTATTGTATGTTTGTATTGGGGATAAAGGGATCAAGAGATGTGGGGGGGGGAGGAGGCGGGATCAGGGTATTGAATTTGACAATAGCCACGATCATAATGAATGGTGGAACAGGTTCGAAGGGCCGAATGGCCTCCTCCTGCTTCTATTATCTATGTATGTCTACATGAAACTATCCCTTGATGCCCAGCCACCTACGTTACCTACGAAACTCTGAGCTACCCCTTTTCCCAAACAACATCCAATATTAAGTAACTAAATCCAGCAATAATTACCATGCTCAGGTTAAGGTAGCCACACCTGGGAAATAGTCTTCAGGTCCAGTGGGACGTGGCTGCTTCTTTTGGGAGACTATCTACCACTGCTGTTCTGATGTTAGTGCTCTACAGTTATACTATTTCTTTCCATTCAACGTTATTTATTCTGTGGAGTCGGCTATTGGAGTGTACATGTCAATTTCCTTGCATATTGAAGTTATCACCTCCACAAGCCCCATTGTTTTCTCTCGTCATATGTGTAAGATACTTGTTTTCCACTGATAGGAGAATTTGCATCTCACCATTTCCCTGCACATCTGCCTCTAATCTTAGTTTTTCCTCATTTGTAACACATCGCAGAATAGCAAGTCATATCCTCCATAGCCATACTGGGTGTTTCCTCTCAGTGCTGTCCATTCTTAACAAGACATAAAATATTCCTCAAATCAGCTCTGTTTTTAAGTTCTATTATCTGTAGCCCTGCTCATACAGTAACATTTTTTTAAATTTAAGGAAATGCCCATCGCTTGGAATCTTTTGTCCTATGAGCAAGAGGTGCTTTCCAGGAAATGAGTCATTAGAAATGGATTTATTTTGCTGCCACAATGCAGCTTCTGATACTTCCTAAAATTCATAACAGTGACTTCAAGGAAATGAAAAGTACTGCTTGCCACTGTGAACCATAATGTTGACCGGTATCCCATCTGGGCAGCTATGCAAGGCTTGGGAAGATGCAGATTGTGTGAAGGAGTATCAAGTGGCACCTGATGTGACTTCCAAATCCAGAGACATGTCACTTTGATAATTTAGTGTCTGTCAAAACCCATCAAGCTAATGAGCTGCGACTGTCACACAGCAATTTGGCAAATTAAGTCAAATAAAACAGCAAACAAGAATCAAGTGCCCGTTAATCCAGAGACCCAGGGTTAAGCTCTGAGGACCCGAGTTCGAATCCCACCACGGCAGATGGTGCAATTCGAAATCAATAAAGCAAATCTGGAATTAAAAGTCTAATAATGACCGTGAATCCATTGTCGATTGTTATAAAAACCCGTCTGGCTCGCTCATGTCCTGTAAGGAAGGAAATTCTTGGATGTCCGCCCTTATCTGGCCTGACCTGCATGTGAAAAAAAGACCATACATGTAGGAGCAGAAGTAGGCCATTTGGCCCATCAAGTCTGCTCCGCAATTCAATGAGACCAAATTGACCTGATATAATCCTCACCTGCCACATTCTTTTTCTGAATATAAATTTAGAGTACCCAATTATTTTTTTTTCCAATTAAGGGGCAATTTAGTGTGACCAATCCACCTAACCTGCACATCTTTGGGTTGTGGGGGTGAAACCCATGTAGACATGGGGAGAATGTGCAAACACCACACGGACAGTGACCCAGGGCTGGGATTCGAACCCGCGTCCTCAGCGCCGCAGTCCCAGTGCTAACCATTGCGTCTCATGCCGCCCTCTGAACTCCACTTTCCCGCCTTAGTCACATAACCTTTGATTTCCTCACTGATTAAAAATCCGTCTATCTCAGCCTTGAACCTACTTAGTGACCCAGCCTCTACAGATCTCTGCGGTACAGATTCACTATCCTCTGAGAGAAGAAATCCCTCCTCATCTCTGTCTTAAATGTGTAACCCCTTACTCTGAGATTATGATCTCTGGTCCTAAACTCTCCCACAAGGAAGGATTCAAGATCCATCGTAATGTGGTTGACCCTTAAATGCCCCAGCAAGTCACTCAGTTCAAGGGGCAATTAGGGATGGGCAATAAGTACTGGCTCAGCCAATGATGCCCACAGCCCATAAGTGAATAAGAAAATCTTTCCCTACTATCAGCCTTCATCAGGGCGTGGGAGCAGCTTGTACATTGCTGCTGCTGCTGAGTGCAAAAGCTGAGGCCTCATCACTGCCAGCAGTTTCAGCTGCAACAACTGCTTTCTCCTCAACTGCGTGTGCCTCCCCAAGACCGATGGGATGGACACTGAGATCCAGCAGTAACCTCAAACACAGGGCGCCTGATCGAACAGCCTCGTGGTGCCCGAATTGGGCCTCTCGCCAGAGTTGCACGAGATTTGCGCTGCTCAGAAATGCCCATTGAATAAATGCCCATCACTTGGGATCTTTTGGCCTTTCAGCAAACGTGATCTGGATCTCGCCCTCACAAGCAGGATCCAGATTTGCATCACTTAAATAAGTCGACGCTGGATTCTCCTAAGGTCCGGAATGAAGTTCTGCGCC
The DNA here is from genome assembly GCF_902713615.1 of Scyliorhinus canicula. Lineage (NCBI taxonomy): Eukaryota > Metazoa > Chordata > Chondrichthyes > Carcharhiniformes > Scyliorhinidae > Scyliorhinus > Scyliorhinus canicula. Next base: position 191,483,870 of record NC_052154.1, on the reverse strand, counting down.
TGGGAGACAGCACCATGACAACGTTTTGCACTGGTCCACTAGGCGCAACGGAACCTGGAGGGGTCCCTGGCCATTGGAGGGTCTCACTTGGCCAGGCTGTGGGAAGGGTGGCACCCTGACACTCTCGCTTCCACCAGGGCAGCCTGGCACTGCCACCTGGGTACCTTGCCAGTACCATCATGGTACTGCCAGGTTGCCCAGCTCACACGACACGGCTGGGAGGGGAACTGCCAGCTTGGCAGTGCCAAGGTGCCTGGGTGCTAGGTTGGCGCTGCAAGGATTGGACCCAGCGCACCCTGCCCTTATGAGGTGTGGTGAGGGGGGCTTGAGGACCCCCCAACAGGTAAGTTGGGGCATTGGGGTGATCCAGAGGGTGCGCTGGGGGTGGTCTGGAGATCGAGGAGATCGGGGCAACATTTAAAAATGCAGGAGATGAGTGTGGTTCGGCGGGGCGTTCCTCACAGAAGCAAAGGAAATCCGAGTGCGGTTTCCTAGCCGTGTTGTTCTTGGCGCTGCAGGCACTGAGAAACTCCTCGTTAAACGCACCCATTTGGAATAGTTTTTGTCCCGTTAAATTGCACCAGGCTCTGCACTCAGAGAATCGTCTCGCTCAACGTGAATGGATGTGCCACCCAGCTCACCTGCTTCAATTGGACAGGGAACCCTCAATCAGAAAGCTAAGCCCACCCATTTCAAAACCAAGTTCCTGACTGAAAATGCTCCTGCTGTTCTCGCTGGGACTAAATGGACAAGATTCTGTCGTCTGTGACTTTAATGAGCGGTTTTGGTACCGTGCCAGAGGCAGCTACCTGACTGGAGGAATTCAAACATGGAGTTCTGGGAAAGATCTGGGGACAAATGTGTTCGAGGACTTTGGAGAGGAACGCAAGGTTAGGGATCATAGAATCACACAATCATAGAATTTACAGTGCCGAAGGAGGCCATTCGGCCCACCGAATCCGCACCGGCCCTTGGAAAGAGCACCCTACCCAAGCCCACACCTCTACCTTATTCCCGTAACCCAGCAACGCCTCCAAACCGAAGGGCAATTTTACCATGGCCAATTCACCTAACTCGCACTGTGAGAGGAAACCGGAGCACCCGGAGTAAACCCACACAGACACGGGGAGAACATGCATCCGTACAGATAGTGACCCAAGCCGGTATGTGGCAGTTGTTTGTTGGGCTCAAGAACAGTTTCTTTGAGGAAAGGAGTGATATTGGCAGATTTATCAGATATATGGGAGAGAGACAATATTTGAAGTGAATATGAACTAACATGGGCACAAGGAGGGTAAGCTTAGTGGGAATAGGGTCAAAGAACCAAGGGGAGGATGAATATTTGTGTCAGTGGTTCAAATGACTGTTAAAGGTCACATGGAACATTTTGGGAAGAACAAAATAATGCCAGGGTGTTGGACAACACTCGTTCCTCAATCAATTGTGCCCTAAAACATTTAGGAGTAATCTCACGCCAGTTTGGTGATCTTAGTGGCTGTTATGGGCCAGGGTTTAGAGAACCCCAAAGTGTATCATGGAGTTCACCTGACCCACAACTTTTAATAGATTGTGGTATGGGGAGCACACGGCCCACTCTACAGGTGTGGTACAGTAGAAATGGAAAAGTATTTTTTAAAGCAAAACAATGTTTATTCTATAAACTCAAGTTAACAATTTTAAAACTTACAGTGACCATCTTAGCAACCATCAATTCAAATACAACCCCCAAAGAATACAACACTAAGTAATCCTTAATAACTTCCCAAACAACATCCAGAAGACAAAAGAAACATATTTTAACAGAAGCACACCAGGTTTACATTCACTACTGAGAACATTTATAATTCTGAATTCACCAAATGATCAAGAGATAGTCTTTTCATGGCAGAGAGAACAGCAGTACACCTGCTCTGTCTGGCTTCAGCTCCAACACTGAAAACGAAACTAAAACACACCCTGCAGCAAACAGCCTAAAACAAAAGTAAAAAGCTGACAGACAGCCCAGCTCCACCCACACTCTGACATCACTGCAGTAATATGAGCAACCAAACATTTCTTAAAGCGACATTCTCATGACAGTGGCACAGGTAATCAGTGTATTTCTCCAATACCGTTGCACTTCCAGCAGTTCCTCTTCACATGTGAAGATATTTTGTTTTCAAAGGTATGCAATTTAAAGTGTTATCTATTGGTTATAAGCCCCTGGCTCAGAGTTATGTTAGAAAAGGGGACACAATTGATTTTTCATCTTTATAAAACGGCGGTCAAATACAGTAAGAAGTCTTACAACACCAGGTTAAAGCCCAGCAGGTTTGTTTCAAACACGAGCTTTCGGAGCACTGCTCCTTCCTCAGGTGAGGAATTCATTCATTCATCTGAGGAAGGAGCAGTGCTCCGAAAGCTCGTGTTTGAAACAAACCTGTTGAACTTTAACCTGGTGTTGTAAGACTTCTTACTGTGCTCACCCCAGTCCAACGCCAGCATCTCCACATCATTGCGGTCAAATGGGCAACAATGTAATCAATAGTTGCCATTATTACTCAAGGCATTGCATAAAATGTCAATCAATCGGTAAGGTAGCAACGGGCAGAATTTAGCCCGGACGATGGTGGGTTTCACCAGCTGGTTAGAGAGTCAGCGAGAGCTCCACATTTCTGTCACTGGCGATTGCCCACCACGTTAACTGCCAGTCGGGTGGTTAGGGGGCTGGAGGCAGGTCTTCCTCGGGATCAAGGACCCCTGCCAATCAGAGGCCGACAGCTCCTCATTGCTGTCAGCGCCACCAGGGGAGCTGTTGGCAGTGCACCTTCCAGAACTCCATTTCCAGGGAGGGAGCCAGGCCACAGACGGGTGAGGGCAGCATTGGGGGTTGCAAGGAAACACAGCAAGATTTGCTTTCCGGGGACCCGCGTTGGCAAATCCCCCCACCTGCCACTGGCTGAATACCACTGGGGGTGGGATGAGGCTTTTAATTGAGCATTAATTGCCCACCAAAGGGCCTCAATTGGAATAGGAAGGTCTTCCTGCCCTGGATGTAATTGGGGCAGGAAGTTGCAGGGTCCCCCACCCAGCACCCTCCCACCCAAAATGTCCCCTCCGCCTCAAGACGCACCTCAGGGAAGGGCATTAAATTCTGCCCAATGTTTTCTTTAACTCATTCTTTTCATGGGCACCACTGGCAAGGTCAGCACCTGTTGCCCACACCTAATTGCCCTTGAACTGAGTGACTCTCAGGAGGTAGCTGAGTCTGCAGTCAGGTGTAGGCTGGCAGATGAGGAAAGGATGGCAGGCTTCCTTCGCTAAAGGGCATTAGGAAATCCATCTTTATGACACTTTTATGGGTTTTTATGACGATCGATAATACTTTCATGGTCACCATTACTGAGTTTAGCATTTTTAATTCCAGAATTATTAAAGAACTCAAATTCCAGAAGCTGCCACGATGAGGTTTGACCCACACCCCCATTTTCCTGGGCCTCTGGGTTATTCATCCAGCGATATTACCACAATGCAACTGCCTCCCCCCAATGAGTTTGAGAGCCCTGCTCTAAGATGATTATACTGGGGCTGGTTTAGCACAGTGGGCTAAACAGCTGGCTTGTAGAGCAGAACAAGGCCAGCAGTGCGCGTTCAATTCCCGTACCGGCCTCCCCGGACAGGTGCTGGAATGTGGTGACTAGGGGCTTTTCACAGTAACTTCATTGAAGCCTACTTGTCACAATAAGCGATTATTTATTGAATCTTGAAGTCAGGTTTGTTTTGTTACAAGAGTCTGTAAATCATGCATGGTTCAGTGATGACCTTCAGGGAAGGAAATCTGCTGTCCTTACTCGGTCTGACCTACATGTGACTCCAGACCCACACTGAAATGGTCGGGCCATTCTGTTCAAGGGCAATTAAGGATGGGCAACAAATGCTGTCCCAGCCAGCGATGCCCACATCCCAAGAACAAGTAAAAAAAAGGACAAAACCAAGAATAATCCAATTGTAGTAGTTTAATGCCTCGCACAGCTTTGTGTTTAATCAGCAGTGTGGAGCTTACCTGTGCGTTAATGCCCCTTGTTTTATTGACAATAATGAACTGATGATTTAAGCAGCTTTTAAGAAAAATGTGCAGCATACGACTGAAAATTATTTCTCTCTGCTAATCATGTTGAAAACAGCACATGACATGCTTTAGCTGACACGTCTTTGATTAACTTCTAAGAATTAACATTTTTGAAGGTGTTGGTCTTATTGAACATCATTCTACTCCACTAAGACTCGGAAAAACTAGTGTTGGACTGTGATTAATGAGGTTAGAATTGAGTAGCTCATGCAGCTATGTAGCATAAATAAAAAGGAACAAAATATATAACTGAACGAATTAATACCCTTGCTTCACAAAATATACGTCTTGTTTAATCTGTTTTTCACAGGTGGATCAATGTGAGCAGGTTCCCCCCTCTGGGGTGAGAATTAATTCACTTCTCTGACAAGGAATTGTACATGTTCCTCAAATGAAAATATATTGCCTCACAAATTGGATTTGTTTATTGTCACGTGTACCAAGATACAGTGAGAAGTATTCTTCTGCGAGCAGCTCAAACAAATCATTTAGTACATGAAAATAAAATAAAATAAAAAGAAAATACATAATAGGGCAACACAAGTTACACAATGTAAATACATAGACACCGACATCGGGTGAAGCATACAGGAGTGTAGTATTAATCAGGTCAGTCCATAAGAGGGTCGTTTAGGAATCTGGTAACAGCGGGGAAGAAGCTGCTTTTGAATCTGTTTGTGCGTGTTCTCAGACTTTCGTATCTCCTGCTCGATGGAAGAAGTTGGAAGAGTGAGTAAGCCGGGTGGGAGTGGTCTTTGATTATGCTGCCCGCTTTCCCCAGGCAGTGGGAGGTGTAGATAGAGTCAATGGATGGGAGGCAGGTTCATGTGATGGATTGGGTTGTGTTCACGACTCTCTGAAGTTTCTTGCGGTCCTGGGCCGAGCAGTTGCCATACCAGGCTGTGATGCAGCCCGATAGGATGCTTTCTATGGTGCATCTGTAAAAGCTGATAAGAGTCAGTGTGGACATGCCGGATATCCTTAGTTTCCTGACGAAGTATAGGCGCTGTTGTGCTTTCTTGGTGGTAACGTCGACGTGGGTGGACCAGGACAGATTTTTGGTGATGTGCACACTTCGGAATTTGAAACTGCTAACCATCTCCACCTCGGCACCGTTGATGCTGACAGGGGTGTGTACGATACTTTGCTTCCTGAAGTCAATGACCAGCTCTTTAGTTTTGCTGGCATTGAGGGAGCGATTGTGGGAAAGATAGAAGAATGCCCTGAATAGAACATTGTGAACAGTGTGGAACTGCGGAAAAAGATTAATGCTGGGGTCATCGGTAAAGTACAGAATTGGACTTATTTCAAATCTGCACAACATCTGAATTTTTCAATCTGTGCTCTAATAAACTTATATATCGAGCAGTCCTCATCTTATTTCCATCTTTTTTCTACAAACAAAAATGAGGCTGGTTGTTACAATAATGTGTGCTGTTTGAATGTGACACTGGTCCTTCATCACTTGATGCAGGCCTGCTTTGGCAGCTGTGTACTTTTCCATTTTCACATTTTACATTTATTGGTGAACATAGACCTACGCAGCCCAGTGTGCACGTAGTGACACTGCTTCACTTATTGACGTGACGAAGTGTGGTTTTATCACCTAAGAGGGGCAGGAAGTTCCTAACCAGCAGCATAATGTTATACCCCCACCTCTGTTTGGCATATCTCACTGGGGTGCAATTACATATGAGGGAGGTGATAGAGGGTTCCAGAAGGTTGGCTGATCGAGATTATTATGTGTCTATGACTATGTAATGATAATAATCGCTACTTGTCACAAGTAGGCTTCAATGAAGTTACTGTGAAAAGCCCCTAGTCGCCACATTCCAGCACCTGTTTGGAGAGGCCGATACAGGAATTGAACCTGTGCCTTGTTCTGCATAACAAGCCAGCTGTTTAGCCCACTGTGCTAAACCAGCCCCTATCAGCCCATATCAGACTGTTGCTGGGAACAGGTGCCCCAGCTAACTTCCCTGCCAATAGTCTACTTGGTACAGAACTCAGCACCATCATACGTAAGATCTGATAATGTAGGACAGGGCGGTGCGACCTTTTTGATCGCACAGCTCGGCTTACAGACCAGACCTTGGCATTTATTCCAGAAGCTAGTCAGTAATCTTGATTAATATATTGATTAGGGTATTGTCCTTGGAACGATCAGTAACAACACTTTGAGAACCTAGCATAACAAAATGACATCATGACTGAGATTTCACACAAATCCATTTTATGTGAAATAAGCATTTAAATCTTTACTGTCACAAGTAGGCTTACAGTAACACTGCAATGAAGTTTCTATGAAAATCCCCTAGTCTCCACATTCTGGCGCCTGCTCGGGTACACAGAGGGAGAATTCAGAATGTCCAATTCACTTAACATGGTTTCCTTGTGGGGGGAAAACCGGAGCACCCGGAGGAATCTCATGCAGACACGGGGAGAAGAAAGAAAAGTACAGCCCACAGGAACAGGCCCTTCGGCCCTCCAAGCCTGCACCGACCACGCTGCCTGTCTAAACTAAAATTTTCTATACTTCCTGGGTCCGTATCCCTCTATTCCCATCCTATTCATGTATTTGTCAAGATGCCCCTTAAATGTCACTATCGTCCCTGCTTCCACCACCTCCTCCAGCAGCGAGTTCCAGGTTCCCACTACCCTCTGTATAAAGAACGTGCAGACTCCGCACAGACAGTGACCCAAGCCAGGAATTGAACCTGGGACCCTGGAGCTGTGAAGCAACAGTGCTAACCACTGTGCTACCATGCCGCCCGCAGTCATCTGCCGTTTGTGTCTTCGCTCCCCTGATGCAGGCCAATCAGAGGACCAGCAGATTCCCATTCCCAAAAGCGCTACTTAGAGCGGTGACCACTGCCGGGATTGCAGCAGTTCCCAGATCTGCGACCCATGGAAGGCCCAGACTTCAGGCATTTGTGGTTGGGGATCACGGAGAGAGGGAGGGCTTCACTTGTGAGGTGGTGGGGAGGTGTGGAGGGTTTCCCAAGAATCGTACCGTAGTCCCTCCTGTTTCTTATCCATATTATTTCTGACCTATATGCTGCCCCTTGGCGGTACGGTGGTTACCACTGTTGCCCCACAGTGCCAGGGACCTGGGTTCGATTCCGGCCTTGGGTCACTGTCTGTGCGGAGTCTGCACGTTCTCCCCGTGTCTGCGTGGGTTTCCTCCGGGTGCTCCGGTTTCCTCCCACAGTCCAAAGATTTGCAGGTTAGGTGAATTGGCCATGCTGAATATTGTCCAAAGATTAGGTGGAGTTGTGGGCATAGGGGCAGGGGGTTGGGCCGAGGTAGAGTGCTCTATCAGAGCAAGGGTTGGTGCAGACTCGATGGGCTGAATGGCCTCCTTCTGCACTCTAGGAATTCTATGATTCTATGGTGACACCATTTAAAGACACAATGTGAGTTTCTATGTAAACGTTGAAAACACCCAGCTCTACCTCGCCATCAACTCTCTCAATTGCTCCATTGCTGCTAAATGATCAGACTGCTTGGGTGCGACTCTCCGACCCCCCCCACCCCCCACCCCCCCCCACCCCCCACCCCCCCCCCCCACCCCCCACCCCCCCCCCACCCCCCGGGTCGGAGAATTGCCGGAGGATGGCGTGAACCCATCCTGCCGCTCCGACGCCGGCTGCCGAATTCTCCGGCGCGGAATTTTGGTCGGGGGCGGAAATCAATTCTCTGTGCCCTGATGGGCCGAGCGGACGCGCGTTCCTGGCCAGTCCCGCCGGCGTGAAATGGACATGGTCTATCCCGGCGGGACCTGGCTTGGAGGGCGGCTAGCGGAGTCCTCGGCGGGGGAGGGGGGGGGGGGATGCGGGGAGGCCCGGCCCTGGGGCAGGGGGTCCACTGTGGCCTGGCCTGCGATCGGGGCCCACCGATCTGAGGGCGGGTCTGTGCCGTGGGGGCACTCTTTCCCTCGGCACTGGCCCTTGTAAGGCTCCACTATGGTCGGCGCAGGGACGGAACCCCCTGCGCATGCGCCAGAACACTCTGGCGGTTCTGCGCAGGTGCCAACTCGCGCCAGCCCACGGCGGCCCTTCGGCGCCGGTTGGCGGGGTGCCAACCCCTCCGGCGCCAGCCTAGCCCCCGGATGTGCGGAGGATTCTGCAGCTTCTGGGGTGGCACGATGCCCGAGTGGTTCGGGCCGTTCTTGGAGCCGGCGTTGGGCCATCCCGCCAATTGAGGGAGAACCTCGGCCCTTATCTGACACCTAGCACTGGATGAGCAGAAATTCCCTTCAGTTAAAAATTGGGCAGACTAAGGATGATTTTCGGAGATGGGACGCGTTTCCGTTGTCACAGGCTGTGGGGGGTGCAAACAGTGAAGATGACGGTCGTCCCGAGATTCCTGTTTGTATTTCAGTGTCTCCCCATCTTTACTCCGCGGTCCTTTTTTTAAACGGGCCAACAAAGTGATCTCTGGCTTTGTTTGGGCGGGCAAGACCCCGTGGGTAAGGAAGGTAATGCATGAGCGGAGTCGGGGAGAGGGCGGCCTGGGCTGCCAAATTTTAGTAACCATTACTGGGCAGCGAATATAGCCATGATCAGGAAGTGGGGGGAGGGTCGGCATGGGAGTGTATGGAGGCTGCTTCATGCAAGGGCACCAGTCTGGGGGCGTTGGTAACTGCACCTCTGCCGTTCTCGCCAGCACGGTACTACACCAGCCCCGTGGTGGTGGCGGCCCTGAGAGTCTGGGGGCAATGGAGGAGACATGTGGGAGCAGAGGGAGCATCAGTCTGGTGCCCAATCTGTAATAATCACCGGTTTGCCCCGGGGAATATGGATGGGGGGTTCCAGATATGGGGGAGAGCGGGGATTGAGAGGTTGGGGGATATGTTTATAGAGGGGAGCTTTCCGAGTACGAGGGCGCTGGAGGAGAAGTTTGGGTTGGCGAGGGGAAACAAATTCAGGTATCTGCAGGTGCGGGACTTCCTACGTAAACAGGTGTCAACCTTCCCGCTCCTACCGCTAAGGGGGATTCAGGATAGGGTAGTTTCCAGAGGGTGGGTAGGGGAAGGGAGCATGTCTGACATCTACAAGGAACTTATGGGGTCGGAGGAGACGCAGACCGAGGAGCTGAAGCGCAAGTGGGAGGAGGAGCTGGGAGGAGAGATAGAGGATGGTCTATGAGTAGAGTCAACGCGTCCGTAACATGTGCCAGGCTCAGCCTGATACAATTCAAGGTCATTCACCGGGCTCACATGACAGTGGCCCGGATGAGCAGATTCTTTGGGGTGGAAGACAAAATGTGTGGGAGGACCAGCGAACCATGTCCACATGTTCTGGGCATGTCCGATGTTTAGGGGATTTTGGCAGGGGTTTGCTGATGTCATGTCCACAGTCTTAAAAACAAGGGTGGCACCGAGTCCAGAGGTGGCGATTTTCGGGGTGTCCGAAGATCTGGGAATCCAGGAGGAGAAAGAGGGAGACGTTCTGGCCTTTGCTTCCCTGGTAGCCCGGAGACGGATACTATTAGCTTGGAGGGACTCAAAGCCCCCGAAGTCGGAGACCTGGCTATCGGACATGGCTAGCTTTCTCTGTTTGGAGAAAATCAAGTTCGCCTTGAGAGGGCCACTGTTAGGGTTCACCAGGAGGTGGCAACCATTCGTCGACTTCTTCGCGGAAAATTAATCGTCAGCAGAAGTGGGGGGGGGGGGGGGGGGGGGGGGGGGGTTAGTTTAGCTTAGAGTAGGGGGTTAATAAAGGTGGGATCTGTAAGGAAGGGAGACGGCTTTTGCGCTATGTTTATAGTTTCCTGTACATTGTTTATTTTGTTGTTGTTACAATACCAAAAATACCTCAATAAAATGTTTATTCAAAAAAAAATTGGGCAGACTGCAGCTATGTTTTCAGTCCCCCTTCCAAACTCTGCTCCTTCAGTAAAATCTGAGAGTAAACCAGTCTGTTTGGAAAATTGGTGTCATATGTGACACCAATCGTTTGTTTTATTATGTTAAAGGCGCTGTATAATTTCAAGTCCTCATTGTTAACATGTCATCCAGGGGACTTGTCTATCGCTTCATTGCTGTTGTGGTTTTCAGCATTGCAACCGGCCAGTGAATCTTTCCTGTGTCACACATCATACTTAACTGAAAATGTTGCTGAACCACTAATTCACCGTGAGAAGTGTTTTGAGATGTTTTGACGCATATTATACTAATATTTATTGCCATCATTATCATGGAAATCTCCAAAGTGATTAACAGGGCTCGCATCATATGGTTCGAAACAAGTCTGCATCATATCATGCCTTGTGAATGTCCCCTCAGATCACCTGTCACTGTGAAATTGCCAACGTATGGATAGTGTGTGGCAGCAACATCCACAGAGAGGTTTCTGCATTTGTTGCCAGGTTGGCTTTAACTAGTTAATTTCAATTGGGATGACTTTGGGGGATGGTGTAGCCATCTGGGATGGCCACTTCCAGAATACAAAATGGATGATCGCGATGACTGTAGGGAAATATGGACAATATTAATAAAGCAAGCAGGCACAGAGCCTGTATGCATATTCGAGAAGGCAGCTCCCAAACGAGACTGAAACTATAGGTCAATTAACATATTGATGGCTGTGGTGAAGGACTTGATTTTTTTACAGGGGGTGAATGTGGTGAATTATACTGCATTATAATTCACACTGTATTGCATTGCATTGTATTATGTCCTTGCGGGCTCTGTATGTGAGCCGTTGCGCGGCTCTGCCCATAGGGGGAGATGAGGAGCTTGCACAGGGCTCCATCTGTGGCTCCGCCCATGGCTCCGCCCATGGCCCCTCCCACTACCGGAAGTATAAAGTGCTGCAGCCGTAATCCCTGCTCTCAGTTCCTCTGGTCGCAGGCTGGCTCAGTTGTAAGACTATTAAAACCACAGTTTACTTCCAATCATGTCTCTAGTGAATTGATGGTCACATCAATGGCCCATCTCCGGGAACAAAGGAAAGACACTCAAGCAACCGATACAGCTCCAGACATCCCGGCGCCAGTTCCCCAAACCGAAAGCGTAAACAAAGCAAGGCCAACGGTCACCAAGGACACGCCCAGCCATCAGGGCACCCATCCTTTTATTGGTCAAGATCAATACCAGTGATCAAGATGTGGCCCAATTAATTGGGCCCAAGTTAAAGGCCCGCCCAAAAGTGCGCGAAGCCCCTTCGGGTATAGGAAGAAGCCCCCGAGAGAGAATCGCTCTCTTGGACTCGGCTCTCAAGCGGAGAGACTCGTCCACCAGCTGCATCAGAAGCAATTAAGTCCAAGGTCAACTCTCGCTACCAGACAGACGACCTTAGCTGTTCTTCTGTTACCTCCTCGAACCCAACAGCCTCAGATCCGAACAACGGCCATTGTTCCTCTGACTGAGTGGGCACCCGAAGCTAAGTATAGGCGTTAGCGTTACAGATAATTTAGTTTGTAGTATTTTGTGCATGAGTAAATCTTACTGGGTGTGTAAATAAATAGTATTGACTTTGAACTAACTAACTGGTGTATTGGCTCTTTGATCGGTATTTGAGTTTGAACCTTGTGGCGGTATCGAGAGATACCTGGCGACTCTAAGTGTAAACATAATTAGGATCAAGGAAGGCGACCATATTGACTGCCATATTTATAACCAAATAAATATAGCAACAATGGACAGTTCAGCCTTGATTCCCAGAGTCACAGATGTGAATCTGTCAATTGTTTCCTGCTCCGGGTTGTTAGAGCAGCGCGGTAGCACAGTGGTTAGCACGGTGGCTTCACAGCCCCTGGCTGGTTGCCAGGTTCGATTCCTGGCTTGGGTCACTGTCTGTGCGGAGTCTGCACATTCTCCCTGTATCTGCGTGGGTTTGCTCCGGTTTGCTCCCACAAGTCCCGAAGGATGTGCTGTTTGGTGAATTGGACATTCTGAATGCTCCCTCTGTGTACCCGAACAGGCGCCGGAATGTGGCGACGAGGGGTTTTTCACAGTAACTTCACTGCAGTGTTAATGTAAGCCTATCTGTGACACTAATAAAGATTATTGTTATTATTATATTCAGTGACATTGCTGTATGTGTGGATGGCTGGTGGTGAGAGCCAGCTTGCCCTCAGGTTAATAGATAGGATAAAGCACTGGAGGTAGGATTGGCGTATCACAAAATGCTGAGTAACACGCAAAGGCTGGGAGTCGTGCCTTTAACAATTCCTTTAATCGTGTCGATGGTGCTTAGTTTGTCTGCGTATCAAGATCGCAGATTTGAATTCTGCCCAGAGGTTAGCAACTTAAACCCATCCATGCACAGGTTTTAAAAGCAAAATTATACAGCTACCATAAGAGCAGTGACAAGATTCATATACTTGCCTGACATTCTCCACAAGTTTCAACTTTCCTTAGGATTTTATTTGCCGTTAGTGTTTCATTTTAAAGCATCTCTAATTAAACTGGAATCTTAGTAGCTTTTGGATTGCAGAAATTTGGATCAGCTAAGTCACAGAAATATAAATTGTTACGCTGGGGAGTGTTTGGGACAGTTTCTGATTCTTTCACTCTCAGGGACCCGGATTAAGTCCACGGCGGGCTAATCCAACGAAAATTGACTCTCTCAGAATGGTATTCCCTTTTATAGATGGCCCATTCATCCAGCAGGCAACTTGATGCCTCAGACAAAATAGCCCCCTTAACCATCGGGAAGTCCTAAAGGCCTTATCCTTATTCAGCACAGTGGGCTGAACAGCTGGCTTGCAATGCAGAACAATGTCAGCAGTGCGGGTTCAATTCCCGTACCAGCCTCCCCGAACAGGAGCCGGAATGTGGCGACTAGGGGCTTTTCACAGTAACTTCATTGAAGCCTACTCGTGACAATAAGCCATTATTATCATTATTATATAAAGTCCATTTGGTTCATCGAAAGAAAAACCAAAACAGCTCAGTAAAATTGCCCATTCATTGGGCAACTTGACTACATAGCCACCAGGAATTTGAATATGACAGACATACAAGCACCCGGAGGAAATCCACGCAGACATGGGGAGAACGTGCAAACTCTAGACAGACAGTCAGCAGAGGTCAGAATTGAACCCGGGTCCCTGGGGCAGCAGTGCCAACCCACCCTGCCACCATAGCATCATAGTATCATTGCTTTTCAAAAAAATTGCACTTTTATTTTTCTGTCGGTTAACTCAGATTGTCCGATGAATTGAGCTGAAAATTATCCCTCAGTGCACTGGCTGGAAAAGCTACGACAAAATGTCTGGTGGGAGAGTAACAGACAAGAGCAACCTGTGAAACCTATCCAGAGTAGAATGTTGAAATGAAGCTTAAATACGGGTTACCTCTCTGCTGAATGGTGTGTCTGGGATGCTTCACGATGCATATGCATGGGTGATGTCATCATGGGCTGCACTGTCCATACGTCTGTCACTGAGGGGGAAAGTAAAAGCAGTTTCTATACACGACCTGTGTAAACAAGGTGCCGAATGAAATAAAGTAAATTAATTAGGGTCACGCCGATTTGATTCATAATTCGATTGCCATTGTGATTTTTGCTAAAGAACAGGGGAAGGCTGATATAAGCTTGGGTACGGCCTTTGCACATGACACTGTGCCATCTTTGTGATTCTGAAGAGACCATTATTTTCACCTGAAAGAAAGGAGTGGGCGCAGCGGGGAGGCCTGGGCGCACACAGCGCATTTTCCAAAAGATTCACGGCTCGGTCAAAAAATAAAACGCTGAAGCCGTGTCGTTCGCTTCACCTGCTGAAGAAAGTGCGCTGATGTCAGGATGGGCCTTTTTTTCTTCTCTCTCCCTCCCTCTCTGTCTCTGGTTTTGTCTATGTGTTGTCAGGAGGGGTGGGGTTGTCCGTCTTTGATTCAGAACAGGGATGCATTCAACAGCATCCTCTCGCCCGGCTGGGAGCTGTTCACATCCCCGGAAAATTCAGTGGGAGAAAAAGTTTATGGAAGCGAGTAGGAGTTTATTCACGAGTGTCTGCTGCTTTTGAGAGTCATGACTGAGTGTCTATAAGGGGGCAATGAAGCATAGGGTGGGAATTATCTCTACTGGTTGCTTACCTGTGACAGCTCTTCAAGTGCAGCTAAGAGGTTCATTCACAGCGGCAGGACAATAGCTGAAGGGGACAAACAATTCTGAGGAGTCTATCATTCTGCATGGTGTTATCTTTAGCACTGAATAAACCGGAGTTCCCCCTTTCTGCCTCATAGTCAGCAGCATTTTCAGAGCCAGTGGCACTTTCAACTTTCTTTCATCACTTTTTAACAGGTTCACAAGGGCAAGAAGTGCAGTATATAAAAAAAGGATAATAACATTAGCTGACTGTGGGCAACAGCCCAAAGGAAGTGAGCAGCCAGGCTTGCGAAGGAATAAATAAACTAAGGATTTTTCTTTGTTGAAGAAAGCTGCGCGCAAAAAAAAAAACCTTTATTTCAAATACTCAGAACGACTAAAAAAAAAAGCCAAGATATCAGAGCAATCTTCTTGGCCTGAAATATAGTGAATGTGCTAAGAGTCAGAAACTGGAGGAGGTAGATGATCGTGGGATTCCTCAATCTTTTTCGAGTGCGAGACATGGGTGGCAAAAGTGGAAATTTAAGTATTTTCCTTCTTTTCTCTCTCTGTCTCTCTCTCTCTCTCGTACCGAGACAACTTTGACAGGCTTCCTTCCCCCTTGTGTGAAACGCGCAGTCGAACCGTACGGTCACAAACTTTCCTATTGTCGCCCATGCTGGTAAACGCTGCCCACGCAGAGTTCGATGGCAAGATCGGGCGAGCCGCTCGAGGAGCTGAAATATCAATGAGGTGAAGAAGCACTGCGACGACGGCTGTGCAAGAGATTCCATTTCTGCCGCTGGACGCAGTGACAAAAAAAAATGTGCCGCATTAATGTCATTTTCTCACCGCAGATGAAATAGAAACAGCGTCGCTTTATCGCTGGGAAGATTATTCACCATCCTAGCTTTTTAAATTAAATGCTCTCACATTCGAAATGTTTGCATATCAGATGGGTGGCAGTGCGACTCTAAACAATCATTGCAAGTGATCTGAAGTGGCTGCTAATTTGCGGCGTTGTCCATCGTAACTTGAATTGCCTCTTATTTTCTATCTAATTAAATATTAGTGCTGTGCGGAATTATCTATGTCATCTTTCCAGCCTATAAAAATGTTCACCAATACTGACGAATTCAGTGGTGTGGGTGTCCAATGAATCAAATGGCAGTTTAAACAGTTCCTGCACTCTCTCTTGGCCACCAGAGTTTACCTCACAGATGCAGGGCCCTCTCGGCCTGTGGGAAAGAGGAAACCATGACTTATGTGAACATATGGTTTCTTAATTCAAGTTAAAATGTCTGAACCCTGTTGCATCTGGTGCTGTTTCAGTTTGTTAAAAATGCCACACAAGGCTGTGACTAAAGGAGAAGAAACCGAGAAAAAAATACAGTTATTACACACTCTGGAGCAGTTTTGCGGCTCATTAAGCAGTGGCCTCCGTGACTAATTAGGGTTTTGTCACCAACGCTGGGTCATTATACCTTAATTTTTTTGCATAGCTATTCAACCGTCACAGAGGAAAAATGAAGGAGAGGAATAACTCCCGGAATCAGTCAGGCTAAAACACCAGGCAACCCCGCACCCCCCCACCCCCCCAAAAAAAGTGAGCACCCTAAACTGATGAAATGATCATTTTCTACAAAAGGACAACAGAGTGTTAATGGATTAAAGTGATGCTCCTTTTATACGTGAGCTAAAGAGCTTTATTGACCGGTGGAAAGGCACAATTCTGGATGGAAGATAATTAACTTTGAAGCCAGCCATCCAAAGATAATGTTGTTCCTTGCCTATTGTTCGTAGTCTGGCCTCTTCAACCCTGCTTTAACTCATCCTTGGAAACGGCAGGGAAATGTGTCATATATTTAAAAAGAAAACGGCCTGGGCCCTGCCTTCTGCTTTTGCGACCCTCAGGCCCTCAGCCTTGGGTTAATTTTCCCAAAAAAAAAAGAGACAGAAAATCGGGAACAACATGTAGAACCATAGCCCTAACTCAGTGGTTCCTGTGTAACTAAATGGACCCATGGGGTGAGGGAAACACTGGTGTCAATCACAGGCACGGCCTCCACAAAGGCCGGTAATTGGCGTTGGTCCACCTTTCACTTCTGTCCCGCTGAGACTGTAGCCCAAGGCCCAATCTTTAGCTCCGTCTCTAACAAGTAAACAATTTATCAGGGGAAGAACTCCTGCAGGTTCCGCCATCGTGGACTCCATTCAAGGCCTTCCTACCACCCCCCCCCCCCTCCACTCCCCTCCTCCCCTACCAGCGCCACCACACACAAAATGTACGTATACCGTGCAATTTGTGGCAGACGCACCATGTAACAACACATTTACAACAGGGAAACCATGAAAATGGCTGTGTCAATATAACGACAAACTGCGGCAGCACAGCAGTTGACACGACTGCAGGAAACCCATCAGAAGGTCATTCCCCCTTTCCTCCTATACCAATTCAGCCATCGCTGATCACCGTGATTTGTTCAAAAGCCTCTTTTAAAATTCGAAACAACCTCTTTGTTCTCAGACTCTCTGCGTACGCCGATTTATTTTCGCCGGCAGACTACTTTGTTCAATGGTTGTTGTCGGCGTGCCGCTTATTGTTGACATTATCGGCTTTCCTTTGCGCAGTGCGGAGTCTCATTGCAAACCTTTGGTGACAGAAAATATTGGCGGAACTCTGTTGTTACAATGTGGGCATCGGGAACACTGGCTCGTTTCAGCAAAGAAAGACAAATACAACTTGTCCTTTTCTCACAGTAGCTTGGCAAATAATATCTAACTAACTGTTTAACGGCAGCCAGCCTTCTGTCTCATCGATTGTCAATTTTATTGGGTGATAATTAAATCCTGTCAGATGGTGAGCCACCAAGCTGATTAACCAATAACGGTTATTAAATAATAACTACATACAGAGAGTGAGGTAAAAGGCTACCATGTTCCAAGACTCCGAACAACCAACTAACTGGGCAAACCACGCTCCGCCCCCAGGGTTCACGCGCTCTGGCTCCATTGGCCGATCAGGTCACATGACACTCCCCCCCCCCCACTTAAAGAGGCACTCTGCCGCATCCCTCCCCCTTTAAGTCCTGATTACATTCTTCAATGAACAAAGGAACTATTTACAAAAATATGCTACAAATGTCTCTCAAAACAGTCTCTTACAAGGTAAGTTGGGCAGGGGAATTCCTGAACCTTTGAGAGAGCTGCAATTTAGTAACGGGTGCTTCAGCAGTAGAGGTAACTTCGGTTTGAACCTCAATGGGTTGACTCTCGCTTTGCGAAGGCGTATCCGTGCAGATAGTTCCCCCGGAACATTACAAGGTCCACGGGGTGGTTTGTTGCAGCATCAGTTTCATGTGTAGCCATATCACTGACAAGCCCACCTGGACCAGTTTGTCCCATAGGGTCTGTGGGATGTCCTCTCCTCCTCAGATGGTCCAGCTGCTTTTTTTTAACCATCTCCCTAGAACGTCCACCTCATAGGACACTGGACCTGTCATTGTCACGACCGCTCCCGGGATCCAATTTGGGACACCACCAAAATTAGAACATAGAACATTACAGCGCAGTACGGGCCCTTCGGCCCTCGAAGTTGCTCCGACCTGTGAAACTATCTGAAGCCTATCTGACCTACACTATTCCATTTTCATCCATATGTCTATCCAGTGACCACTTAAATGCCCTTAAATTTGGCGAGTCTACTACTGTTGCAGGCAGGGCTTTCCACACCCCTACTACTCTCTGAGTAAAGAAACTGACTCTGACATCTGTCCTATATCTACCACCCCTCAATTTAAAGCTATGTCCCCTCGTGTTGGCCATCACCATCCGATGATAAAGACTCTCACTGTCCACCCTATCTAACCCTCTGACTATCTTATATGTCTCTATTAAGTCACCTCTCAGCCTTCTCCTCTCTAACGAAAACAACCTCAAGCCCCTGAGCCTTTCCTCGTAAGACCTTCCCTCCATACCAGGCAACATCCTAGTAAATCTCCTCTGAACCCTTTCCAAAGCTTCCACATCCTTCCTATAATGTGGTGACCAGAACTGCACGCAGTACTCCAGGTTCGGCCGCACCAGAGTTTTGTACAGCTGCAGCATGACCTCGTGGCTCCGAAACTCAATCCCCCTACTGATAAAGGCTAGCACACCATATGCCTTCTTAACAGCCCTATTAACCTGGGTGGCAACTTTCAGGGATTTATGTACCTGGATGCCGAGATCTCTCTGTTCATCTACACTACCAAGAATCTTGCCATTAGCCCAGTACTCTGCATTCCTGTTACTCCTTCCAAAGTCAACCACCTCACACTTTTCCGCATTAAACTCCATCTGCCACCTCTCAGCCCAGCTCTGCAGCTCCCATTATCTCAGGCCAGAACCTTGGGCGATCTGTGGCTGGCGAACATCTGTTGCAATTTCTCTGCCATCGTTGGCGAGGTCACGGACTTCATTTCATGTCCAACCATTTGGAGCGAGCATCTACATTGAGCAAAAGCATGAAGCCCATAAATGGGCCGGCAAAATCAACGTGTAGTTACACCCAAAGTCGACCTGGCCACTCCCAAGGGTGCATTAGGACCACGGACAATAAGGTACTGCACAAAAGGTTTATACACAAGGTCAGATATCATGGGATTAGGGGTAATTTATGAGCTTGGATAGAAGGCTGGCTAACTGACAGAAGCCAGGATTAAATGGATCTTTTTTCTGGATGGCAAGATGTAACTAGTGGGGTGCCACAGGGTTTGGTGCTTGGGCCCTAGCTATTTACAATCGATATTAACAACTTGGATACAGGGATAGAAGGTTCGATAGCCAAATTTGCAGTTGATACTAAAATAGGTGGGACAGTAAGTTTCAATGAGGGAAATAAGAAATGGATATACATAGCTTAGGTGAGTGGGCTAAAATGTGGCAGATGGAGTTTAACGTGGACAAGAAATGAAATGAAAATCGCTTATTGTCACGAGTAGGCTTCAAATGAAGTTACTGTGAAAAGCCCCTAGTCGCCACATTCCGGCGCCTGTTCGGGGAGGCTGGTACGGGAAGGCCACATTTTAGCCCACTCACCTAAGCTATGTATATCCATTTCTTATTTCCCTCATTGAAACTTACTGTCCCACCTATTTTAGTATCAACTGCAAATTTGGCTATCGAACCTTCTATCCCTGTATCCAAGTTGTTAATATCAATTGTAAATAGCTAGGTCCCAAGCACCAAACCCTGTGGCACCCCACTAGTTACATCTTGCCATCCAGAACCAAGTGTGAGGTTATCCACTTTGGTCGGAAAAATTGAAAGACAACTTATTATCTAAATGGGGAAAGACGTTGGGGTGCTCTGATGCAGAGGGACCTGAGTGTCCTCATGCTTGAGTCGCAGAAAACAAGCATGCAGGTGCAGCAGGTAATGAGGAAAGCAAATGGAATGTTGCCATTTATTTATTTAAATATAAATTTAGAGTACCCAATTATTTTTTTATCCAATTAAGGGGCAATTTAGCGTGGCCAATCCGCCTAACCTGGATATCTTTGGGTTGCGAGGGCGAAACCCACGCGGACACGGGGAGAATGTGCAAACTCCAGGCGGACAGTGAGCCAGGGCCAGTATTCGAACCCGGGTCCTCAGTGCTGCAGTCCCAGTGCTAACCACTGCGCCACATGCCACCCTAGGAATGTTGGCATTTGTCAAGCTAAAGGATGAGAATATAAAGGTAAGGAAGTGTTGCAAATGTACAAGGAACTGGTCAGACTGCACCTGGAGTATTGTGAACAGTTTTGTTCTCCTTATTCGAGGAAAGATGTAGTGACATTGGAGGCAGTTCAGAAGAGGTTCGTGAGGTTGATTCCAGAGATGAGGGGTCTGTTGTATGAAGAGAGATTGAGCAGTTTAGGCCAATGCTGTAGAGTTTAGAAGAATGAGGGGAAATCTAATTGAGGTGGACAAGATGCTAGAAGGTCAGGATAAAGCAGACATGGAGTGGATGCTTCCTATTGTGGGGCATGCTGAAACGAGAGATCATAATCTTAGAATAAGAGGTAGAATATTTAAAACAGAGATGAGGAGAAACTACATCTTCCAAAAAGTTGTGAATCTGTGAAATTCGCTACATCAGAGTGCAATGGATGCTGGGACAGTGAGTAAATTTAAGGAGTTAGACAGATTTCTAACTGGTAATGGGTTGAAGGGCTACAGGAAATGGGCAGGATGGTGGAGTTGAGGCCGTGATGAGATCAGCCATGATCGTATTAAACAGTGGGGCAGACTCGAGCGGCTAAACTGCCTGCTCCTGCTCCTAGTTCTTATGTTCTAAGGAATGGCTATTCTGTCTAATTCCACCTTCCAGCTCTTGGTCGGTAGCCCTGTAAGTAACAGCACATGAAGCACAGATCTGGTGTTCTTTTAAAAAAAATAAATTTAGAGTACCCAATTATTTTTTTTCCAATTAAGGGGCAATTTAGCGTGGCCAATCCGCCTACCCTGCACATCTTTGGGTTGTGGGGGTGAAACCCACACAAACACAGGGAGAATGTGCAAACTCCACACGGACAGTGACCCAGGGCCGGGATTCGAACCCGGGTCCTCAGCGCCGTAGGCAGCAATGCTAACCGCTGCGCCACCGTGCTGCCCCAGATCTGGTGTTCTTGATTAACAAGATGATTTTTTGATCATTCAGGGGATCAGTGGTTATGGGGAGAAGGTAGGAGAATGGGGATGAGGAACGTATCAGCCATGATTGAATGGCGGAGCAGACTCGATGGGCCGAGTGGCCTAATCCTGCTCCTATATCTTATGGTCTTATGGATGGCAGGTTCTGTTGCATTTGACATTGGTCACGTTGATTGACCAGATTCTCTATGTCAATATCTATCCCGGGCCACCACACATAACTGTGCACGAGCATCCCAGGGACATTGTGTAGCTTCGGTAATGATAGATTCCTGGGGAAATGGGAATATCAAACCTTGTCCCCTCATAACAATAAGCCATCTTCGCACCTTCACTCATCTTTTCTTTCCTGAAGGGTCGCAAGTGCTCAAACCTGTTAGCATAATGAAATCCTTGAAGGACCGCCTACTTGATTTGGAGGCCGTTTTGGGTCCACAATTTGACCTGACACACAACACTGAAGGCGTGAATTAACGGAGAAGTTTCTAAATGTCATTTGTGACGGGTTTTGCTGAGAGTTTCTCCCCTGGTCTGTCAGCGAGCTCCTCACCGCTATCTAACTAAATTTAGGGTGTGATTTAATTAAAATGTTTCTCGGTGTGGTAGTGAGCAGGAACTGCCGTGAGCTTCCCGATGCTTGACCCGCTGAGGCCAGCACCAGTATCCAGTGTTCTTTGGTCCACTTAACGAGGTGCCGCCAGCTTCACAGCGCAAACGATGGTCCCGTGGGGCGGGTTCACCGGGACCGTGCCCGCCATCACCCCTCCATTATCCCGCCAACAAGGGGGAGCAGCATTTAAACCAATGCTGCAGAGCAAACCCCCCACACAGCTGTCATCCCCACCCTCCACCAGCACAGAGACACACACCGAGGTGGGCGACAGTAGTGATCTGGCTTCTGGGGCACATTCTGGTGAGCACCACACAGTTGCTGATGCACATCAGGTGGAGGCAGGAAACCCCAGGCAAGACAGCAGTTGAAGGTCTTCTGGATTAACGCCATGCGAATACCCTCACCAATATCGCATCTGGCACAACTCATCCCAAAGATGCGCACATGCACTCCTAGGGTACTCGAGCACCAAAAGAACTATCCCAATTTCACACCTACGGAATCTTACAGCATGGGAGGCCATTCAGCCCATATGAATATGCTGGTTCGTTAGAAAAGAAAAAGAAAGACTTGCAGTTATATGGGGCGCGATTGTCCAAAATGGACTCAGAGTGTTCTCACCGTCGTGAACGCCGTCGCGTTTCTCAACAGCGTGAAACAGGCGCGGGCACTACCGATTCTGGCCCCACAGGGGGCCAGCAAAGCGCTGGAGTGGTTCACGCCGCTCCAGCCTCCCTTCCCGGCGCTGCGCCAACCCGCGCATGCGCAGTTGGGCCACGCCAACCCGCAAATGTACGGGGGACTTCCTCAGTGCGTCAGCCCTGATCCGATATGGCGTGGGGGTTCAGGGGCTGGCCGCGTAATAAAATAAGGCCGGGGCTGGAGAGGCCGGCCTGCCGATCGGTGGGCCCCGATCGCGGGCCAGACCCCATCGAAGGCCCCCCCCCCCCCGGTGAAGGAGCTCTTTTCCCCGCCCCACAGGCAGCCTGGTGTGAATGGCGCCGGCGGGACTCTGCTGTTTCCGCGCGGCCGCTTGGCCCATCAAGGCCGGAGAATTGGCAGCCCGGCTGCGGACAGTGGCCCGAGACCGAGAATGGTGCCGATTCTCCGCTCCTCGGAGTATCGCCTGTCGGCGTTGGAGCGGCACCGCGGGAAAGAATGGCGCGAACGGCGATTCTCCCATACAGTGCGGCATGGGAGAATCGCGCCCATGGAGTCTTTCATGATCTCAGAACATCCTAGTTGATGTAGGAAACACAGCAGGAAATTTGCACCGTGGAAACTCTCACAGACAGCAATGTGATAATCTCCAGATGATCTGTTTTTATGATGTCGATTGAGGGATAAATATTGGCCGGGTCAGTAACGCCCCTGCTCGACTCTGAAATAGTGCCACGCGATCTTTTACATCACCTGAGGGGGTTTACAGGGTGTGACTAACGATCCTGCATTTTGACGTATTGTAACTGTAATTCAGATTTCCGCCCTGAGTTACACTTTCCCGGAATGTATTTTGCCCCAGGTTTCCTCCGTCTCTGCAGGATTTGTTTCTGCACATGCATTGCCTGCGGATAGGTTAGTGGTTTATGCTCGGGGCTGTCCAGTGAGCATCCCTCTCTGTTCCCACAGTCACACCAGCACCCCCTGCATCCATAGCCTCGCCAGCACCCCCCAGCGCTTCCCCACACCCATGGTCTCGCCAACACCCCCACGGTGAACTGTCCCTCATTTTCGCACCCAGATTGTTCACCCTGGCTAAAGGTGCCATGGTTTCATGTGAAAGACGGCACTTATGTCAGTGCGGCAATCCCTCAGTCCTACACAGGAGCGTCGGCCTAGAATATTGTGCTCATGTCTGACTCAGATCTGAGCATTGACCAACATATAAAGCAAACTGCCGACAATTAGTCCCACTCCCCTGCTCCTGCCCTCAGTCCTGTACTGTTTTGTCCTTTAACTATTTTGAAATTCCCTTCTGAGAGTTACACATGGCATTAATTGGAAATCCACAAATTTTTCCAATGTGATGCATCTGTAAATTTTGTTTCAAAAGTAGTTAATAGTTAACACAATTAGTGATTAAACTGTGTTCTTCCTTTTAGGGTTCCTAAGTAGGGGCAGCACGGTGGCACAGTGGTTAGCACTGGGCCTATGGTCATGAGGACCGGGGTGCGAATCCTGACTCTGGGTCACTGTCCATGTGAAGCTTGCACATACGCCCCGTGTCTGCGTGGGTTTCACCCCCACAACCCAACGTGGATTGGCCACGTTAAATTGCCACTTAATTGGAAAATAAATAATTGGTTATTCTAAATGTATTAAAAAAAAGGATTTCCAAGAAATACATTTTGAAATTGAAACTGGGATTGGTGACCGCCATAACAACAGGCTGGATTTTACAGTCTGCACTGATGTGGTGACACGGTGGCACAGTGGTTAGCACTGTGGCTTCACAGCTCGGGGACACTAAGGGGCAATTTAGCATGGCCAATCCACCAATCCTGACCTCACCTAACAGCATGTCTTTCGGGACTTGTGGGAGGAAACCGGAGCACCCGGAGGAAACCCACGCAGACACGGGGAGAACGTGCAGACTCCGCACAGACAGTGACCCAAGCCAGGAATCCAACCTGGAACCCTGGCGTTGTGAAGCAACAGTGCTAACCACGGCGCTATCGTGTCGCCCACCTCGTGTCCATGATGCCAATTATACATATTATTATAATTCAACCCAATCAAAATATAACTACATCTTGCGATGCAGATGTAGTCTGTTGCAGGCAAATACTTTTTTTAATTAAAAAAAAGAATTCTAATAAATTTCCACCTACTCTGGGGGCAGCATGGTAACAGTGGTGAGCACAGTTGCTTCACAGCTCCAGGGTCCCAGGTTCAATTCCCGGCTTGGGTCACTGCGTGTGTGGAGTCTGCACGTTCTCCCCGTGTCTGCGTGGGTTTCCTCCGGGTGCTCCGGTTTCCTCCCACAGTCCAAAAATGTGTGGGTTAGGTGGATTGGCTATGCTAAAGTGCCCTTAGTGTCCAAAAAGGTTCATTGGGGTTACTGGGTTAAGGCGATGGGGTGGAGGAGGTGTGTGCTTGAGTGGGGTGCTCTTTCCAAGGGCCGGTGCAGACTCGATCGGCCGAATGGCCTCCTTCTGCTCTGTAAATTCTATAATTCTATGATTCTGCATATCTTTGAGTTGTGGGGATGAAACCCACGCAGACACGGGGAGAATGTGTAAACTTCACACGGACAGTGACCCAGAGCTGGGACCGAACCCGGGTCCTCGGCACCGTCAGGCAGCAGTGCTAACCACTGCGCCACCGTGCCCCCCCCGTTGCAGGCAAATACACGTCAAGAATTAACGCTAAATTGTCCCACTGTAGCAATGGGAAGTGAAAGAACACTTTTATGGAGCGGTGGTGGTTATTACAGCACTTTGTATTGGGCAAGCTGGTGCAAATAAAGGATTACCTTTGGAAAACTAAAATTTCTTAAACGGGCAATGAATGCTACTGCACTTGTTATTCTGAACAAGAATAATAATATTCGTCTGTACTTCTCGTGGTGTTTTGCGACGCCTGGAAGCAGGTTTCTGGTAAAGAAGATGTGAATGAATAAATGCTTAAAACATTCACGTGGCATTTAATCGGCCTTTTTTTGTGTCGCTCTCTGTGGTTTTTAATGGGGTCTGACACTAATAGGGTTAATGTAAAATATGCCATTCTGCTGACATAAAAAGATATTTGCATTGGCTTTAATCTCATTTGCTAAGCTGAAAGACTGACAGTCAAAAGTCAGCGATCTTTTAACAATCTGCTGTGTACTAGAGAATTTATGCTGCAATCAATATTCTCAATAAGTTTAAATAAAGCAGATCATTATCCACGGCAACATAATGACAGAAAGTAGCAGCATAAAAGTGATCGGCCATATCAATGAAAGAATAGCGAGCAGCTTTATTAACAAATGATTTATCAAAATGAAAAGATCTGTTTAACACCCCCAACCCCAAAAAAACACAATGAATAGGCTAGCGAGAATAAAGGAAAGATTCATTCCGCAAAGGGAATTTCTGCGACTTTGTGACTTTACAAAACATTGAGTAAATTGGAAGACAGATCAAAGGTCAGCTGTCTTGAAGTAGAACAGTTGTGAGGGAGGGGAACAGTGGCAGGTTGGGACAGGGCAGAGCATTGGTGCCCCTTTCTCTAACAGGGCCCTGCTTAGAGACACCACCTGCTCCTCCATTCTTCCAGGACCAACCGATCATGACAGTGTGTGCAGACAGCCATTAACTTCAATACTCCTGACACATGGCACCAGACGGTGCTGGATGAGTTAAGAAAAGAGAAATTAAGTGGTCAATAATGAGGAAGGTCAAGAGGAGCTCTTTACCAGTAAATGATGGCAATAGACCAGAAAATTCTATCAAAGCTGGCGAATTAGACTCTTTCGTGCTCTGAGCCGGAAAATCTGAGATAGGAACAAATTAGTACCGATCCTGACGAAACAAAAAGGTTGTCGCCCTACTATTTGCAAAAGTTGCCGTAGTTTTTACAGGAGTTGTTACTGATATACAGTTAAACCATAAGTAATTGCAGCATTATTGCTGGTGATGGGAACACTCAATATCTTAACGAGGTCCAACATTTTTTTTTAGCCAAAGCTCAATCTTTTTACCAATAATATTGTTTGAAAATGATTTGACGGGGGGTGGGGGGGGGCCTGGGGTTGCACAGTGGTTAGCACTGCTGCCTCACACCGCTGCGGAGCCGGTTTCGATCCCGGGTCACTGTCCGTGTGGAGTTTGCACATTCTCCCCGTGTCTGCGTGGGTCTCAGCCCCACAACCCAAATACGTGCAGGGTAGGTGGATTGGTCACGCTAAATTAATTTAAAAACAGAAAAGAAAAAAAATCATAAAAAATTATTTGACAAGGTTCCTTCCAGGCACACGATGCAATGACACCTTGTTATCATGTAGTTTACATGTGGAAGCATTTTGGTAAATAGCGAGAAGCCAATCTCCTTCCCTAAAATACAAATTGCGAAGGATCTTCTACAAAAATGAAACAGCCTTTGGGGTAAAAATTTCCGCAACAATGCAATGAAGATGGCAAACCCCAAATTACACCTGTTCATGTGTCAGCTTTGCTAATATTAATTTACGCTGAAATTTCCTGTGTATCTAATTAGACTACATCGGAGCATCAAAAACAGCATCATTTTAAACATAACAAAGACTTGCCTCTGCTTCCGTGATTCATTCGATGGTTCAACTCTTATTGAAATTCAATCTTGAAGTGATCAACTCATATTACCTGTGTTACAAAAAGCTGTTCCTTTATAAATTTAGAAAATTGTTAATCCAAGTATAGGGGTATTAAAGATGCTAGCATCGCTGTCAAAGTTAAGAGCAAGCCAGGGCACTGGAGCACCTGAACACTAATTCTTCATTTTCAAATTAGCAATTGTAGATCTTCCATCTGAAGCCTATGTCCACACGGAATGAAAAGTGTGCACTAATATAATTTAATATACACGTGACAAAGAAAATATGCTCTGTCAATTTGCTTCTGGATCAAGTGACAATGGGTGCTTGTGTGCCTGAAGATCTGGGCATACTTTTACGCTTGTTATGAAGCACTTTGCATTTCTTTAACCTACAGAATGAGTCACTGTAATCTGTCCAAACACAGGGCTTGGTGACCAGACATAAAAGATTGAGATATAGTGTATAATGTGCGTGACACACTTACGCAGAAATCTGCTCAATCTGTTAAACCATGCAGCAGTTATATGCATGTCTGGGTGCAAGGTCACTGTCACCCCATCTAGCACCTTAAGCATTCACTCCCTCTGCCGGCAGCGCACAGTAGCAGCAACGTGTACCATCTACCAGGTGCACTGCAGCAACTCACCAAGGCTCCTTCGACACTCCCTCCCAAACCTGGGTCCACTGCCACCTCGAAGAACAAAGGTGGCTGACCTGTGAGAACACCACCCACCGCAGGTTCTCCTCCAAGTCACACATCATCCTCACTTCAAACTATATTACCATTCCTTCATCATCGGTGGGTCAAAATCGGGAACTCTCTCCCAAACAGCGCTGTGCGTGTACCTGGGCCACACAGACTGCAGAAATTGAAGAAGGTGAGTCAGCACCACCTTCCAAAGAGCAATTATGAAGTTCCAGTTAGTAGGACTTGTGTGTTGGACTAGTAGAAGAAGGGATTCTCTTCTGTGTTCTGTGCACCAGAATCTCAGGCATGTTTCTCAGAAACTTTTTATGATTTTGCTACGATTGGTGCCGAAGGATATCGTGCATCCCATGGAGACCAATCAGACATTTGGGTGATTTCAAATTATTGATGAGTGCCGCAAAAAACCCATTCATCCAGGGTCCTAGGTTCGGTTCCCGGCTGGGTCACTGTCTGTGCGGAGTCTGCACGTCCTCCCCGTGTGTGCGTGGGTTTCCTCCGGGTGCTCCGGTTTCCTCCCACAGTCCAAAGATGTGCGGGTTAGGTGGATTGGCCATGCTACATTGCCCGTAGTGTCCTAAAAAGTAAGGTTAAGGGGGAGTTGTTGGGTTACGGTTATAGGGTGGATACGTGAGTTTGAGTGGGGTGATCATTGCTCGGCACAACATCGAGGGCCGAAGGGCCTGTTCTGTGCTGTACTGTTCTAAATCTAAATCTAAATTGTGGAATCAAAATTGGTAGATGGAGTACGATCTGTGAAGGTGTGAGGTTGCCCACTTTGTCAGGGTAAATGGAAAAGCAGGGTTTTAGTTAAATGGAGAGAGGGTGCAGGTTATGTGGTAGAAAGGGATTTGGGTCTCTTTGTACATGAATCACAAAAAGTCAGTGTACAGGTACAGTAAGTAATTAGGAAGGCAGGCAGAATGTTGGTCATTACTTTCAGGAGGAAAGGTTGAGCAAGTTGGGCCAATACTCATTGGAGTTTAAAAGAATGAGAGGGGGTTTGATCGGGTAGATGCAAAAAGGATGTTTGGCCTTGAGGGGGAGTTTAGAACCAGGGGGAACAATTTCACAATAAGGTGTCTCCCATTTAAGGTGGGGTGAGGAGGAATTTCTTCTCTCGGAGGGTCGTTAATGGTTAGAAGTCTCTCCCGAGCGAGCAGTGGGGGTTGGGCCATTGAATGTATTCAAGGTTCAGTTAGACAGGTTTTTGATTGACAAGGGAGTTAAAGGTTGGAGGAGTCATGCAGGAAAGTGGAGTTTGGGACACATCAGATCAGTCAAGATCTTATCAAATGGTGGAATAGGCTCGAGGGGCTGAATGGCCTACTCCTGCTCCTATTTCTTATGGTCTTATCAATTGTTCTGTGTGGAGATGAGAAACTATTGATCCTGATGATGGGATGGATACACTGATTTTGAGCCTCCTGTAAGGTATTGTTGTCCCATCTTCACTGTGTTCGGCATGGTGCCTCCTCTTAGCTAGTACCTAATATAATATAATCTTTATTGTTACAAGTAGGCTTACATTAACACTGCAATGAAGTTACTGTGAAAATCCCCTAGTCGTCAAACTCCGGCGCCTGTTCGGGTACACAGAGGGAGAATTCAGAACGTCCAATTCACCTAACAAGCACGTCTTTCGGGACTTGTGGGAGGAAACCGGAGCACCCGGAGGAAACCCACGCAAACTCCGCACAGACAGTGACCCAAGCCGGGAATCAAATCTGGGACCCTGG
This sequence comes from Scyliorhinus canicula, assembly GCF_902713615.1. Taxonomy (NCBI): domain Eukaryota; kingdom Metazoa; phylum Chordata; class Chondrichthyes; order Carcharhiniformes; family Scyliorhinidae; genus Scyliorhinus; species Scyliorhinus canicula. The sequence continues at coordinate 191,454,711 of NC_052154.1, read as the reverse complement.
CGCTGTGAAGCAACAGTGTTAGCCACTGTTACCCTGCTACACTGGCCCCCTGAAAATAAAAAAAATAAAAAATTTAGAGCGCCCAATTCATTTTTTCCAATTAAGGGGCAATTTAGCGTGGCCAATCCACCTAACCTCCGCATCTTTGGGTTGTGGGGGCAAAACCCACGCAAACACGGGGAGAATGTGCAAACTCCACATGGACAGTGACCCAGGGCTGGGATTGAACGTGGGACCTGGCGCCGTGAGGCAGCAGTGCTAACCACTGCACCACCGTGCTGCCCTGCCGCCCTGAAAAGTTAGTGTGAAGCTCAAAGGCTGCAAGTGAGTTCATGGCAATGGATATTAAAATGCCGCCTTTGCTCCAACACATAGGACTCTCTCTCTCCCACTCAATCCCCTTACACTGTTACCTTATGCTGATGGGATCAAGCAGGTGGAGGGAAATTTGAAAGGAAAATTAGCCCAGTGGTGGTGAGTGAGGAGCTGCTCCAGGCTCCAGCTGCCATCTGAATCCTAGCCTCCTGCACACTGGGATTGCCATGGGCCAACATTAATGCTGAATTAAAGGACTGCACACCCCAATCTGCTATGTGCTGAGTTTCCAGAGTTGGTTCAGAGAACTTAGAACATGCAGTGCAGAAGGAGGCCATTCTGCCCACCGAGTCTGCACTGACCCATTTAAGCCCTCACTTCCACCCTATCCCCATAACCTAATAACCCTTCCTAACCTTTTTGGTCACTAAGGGCAATGTATCATGGCGAATCCACCTAACCTGCACATCTTGAACCATGGGAGGAAACTGGAGCACCCGGAGGAAACCCACGCAGACAGGGGGAGAACGTGCAGACTCTGCACAGACAGTGACCGAGCGGGGAATCGAACCTGGGACCCTGGCTCTGTGAAGCCACAGTGCTAGCCACTTGTGCTACCATGCCGCCCTGCCCAGTCAGTGCGGGATCTGCTGCGATCCCCTACAGGAAGTGCTCCCTCTAGAGTTGGGGTTTCAATAAATTTAGCCCCGTGAATATAGACGTCCACTGTGACTCAGTGGTAGAGCTCTCCACTCTGCATCGCAGGGTTGTGGTTACCTGGTTCATTACCGTGTCCTGTCCTCCCAATTAGACATAAAAGATTCAATGGTATTTATTGTCCTGGCCAACACATCACTCAGTGAAGGTCACTAAAAAGACCGATTATAAGTGCGAACTTGCTGAATGCAATTTGTCTGCTCTGTTTCCCCCATTACAACAGAAACTATACTTTAAAAAAAAGTAAAAGATCTGTGAAGTGGTTTGGGGAATTACAATTCAAAAGCACTGTGTTTGTTAGTTTTTAAATCAATTTTGAGTACCCAATATATTGTTTCCAATTCAGGGGCAATTTAGCGTGGCCAATTCATCTACCCACGCAAACACAGGGAGAGTGTGCAAACTCCACACAGACAGTGACCCAGAGCCGGGATCGAACCTGGGATCGGTGCCGTGAGACAACAGTGCTAACCACTGCGCCACCGTGCTGTCCTACACTTTGTTTGTTATAAAGTACTTTGTGATCCTGAGGATAGGTAAGCTGCCATACAAAAATATGCTGGTCACTCCTTACGCCAATTGAAAGTCTTCATTGTGTAATATAAATGCAAATCCTTCTTTCTTTAGAAAATACACTGCAGAAGGAGGCCATTCGGCCCATCGAGTCTGCACCAACCCACTTAAGCCCTCACTTCCACCCTATCCCCGTAACCCAATAACCCCGCCCAACTTTTTTTGACACTAAGGGCAATTTAGCATGGCCAATCCACCTAACCTGCACGTCCTTGGTCTGTGGGAGGAAACCGGAGCACTTGGAGGAAACCCACGCAGACACGGGGAGAACGTGCAGACTCTGCACAGACAGTGACCCAGCGGGGAATCGAACCTGGGACCCTGGCGCTGTGAAGCCACAGTGCTAGCCACTCGTGCTACCGTGCTGCCCTTTAAGTTAGTGTGTTAAATAACTATCTTTTTCTTAAAAGACAAAGATTCAAGGAATTGTATCTATATTTGTCCGCATCAAAATTCATTGGTGTAAAAACCAACAGTCTTATCATTTGGCCACCTATCACTGAAATAATTTGCTTCAAACTGGTGTAAAGATCTGACAATAAATTAAAGTCATGCAACATCAATAATAGGATTCTAGAAAATGCCCAGTATGATGCCAGAAAGCAGCGATATTGCACCAATAACTCAATACATCTGCGAATTTCTTTGCACCCACTGTTGTGTGTGGAAATAATGTTATGGTTTAATGGGATTAGTGCCAAATGGAGTGATACTTTCCTTTCCAAGACTTCTTTCTACCTGGCATTGAAATAGCATTCCAGAATTCCTACAACCTTGTCACAATAACTGCACACCTGCAGTTTGGCTCCCTTTTCAGTAAACATTCTTGCATTTCTTCAGCTCTGCTGACTGTTGAATCCTTCCAGCATTTAGATGCCGCTGTGCTATCACATTAAGCACACATGCCAACAAAACCCTTTGCTGTGGGGAGCTCAGGGTCCACTAAAAGTCTTTTTGTAAGGAGCCATGATTTTGTGCAAAGAGATGCAAATACAGTATTGTCCTTGGTTGATTTGGTAATCAACTGGATGTAGATTGCCGTACCGGGGAGGAAATTAATTCTGTTTGCTATGTGTGGTGAAAGTATAAAGCTTTGCTGAGAAAATCATCGGCCTTTTTATTCAACGAAATACATAGGATGACAGCATGGAAGCAGATTAAATCGAACCAGTTCTTGTCAGCATTTACTCTTTGCTCAAACTAATCATTCTGAACATATTTATCTACTATGATCTCATATCGTTTCATCTCCTCTACCTTCATCCACCTATCCAATCTAATTTTGAATGATAAGATCATTTTTGCTTCAAACATTAATTTCGGAAGTGAATTCCACAGCGTCACATCGGTCTGTGTGATGAATTTTCTCTGGAGTACCTGTACCAAATCAATTATGTTTAATTCTGTACTTGTAGCCCTTTCATAGAATTTATGGGCAAAAGGTGGCCATTCAGCCCATCGAGTCTGCACCAGCCCTTGGAAAGAGCACAGTACCCAAGCCCACACCTCCAGCCTGCCCCCGTAACCCAGTAACACCACCCCACCATAAATAAACCAGCAACGGTTGCTTAGCAATTGGGGCCTGGTAAGGAAGTGAAGTTTTTACATTTTAGTTTCACTAATTTGAGCAGTTGGAGATAGATAGTGAGAGAAAAGGCAACTCTCACTGCTCTGATAGAAGGAGTTGGTTTCCCGAAAGCTAAAGTGGAAACAACTCTCTCAGCCTTGCAAGAAGAAAAGAATGGAGCATGGTTAGGAAAACAGATGCCAGAAATCTAAAGTCCAGCTCGTTAAGGAAATGAAAGAAATGAAGAGAAGTTTTCAAGAAGTCTGGAGTTAACGGAACAGAAGAAACTGGGATCCAGGACAGATTACTGTTCAGTAAAGTCACAGAGAGTTGAAAAGACATTGGGCACGATTTAACTAAAAAGTCCCATAGCATAGCGCAGAGAAACGTAAGGCTATAAAATGCGACTCATGTTTGCTGAGGGGCCTCAGCAGACAACGCGGGGCCAAGGCCGCACATAGCCGCATTTTGTAGCCCCGCTTGCCAGAACTCCTCAGTGTAGTGAGAGATCGGCGCCATCCCTGAGATCCCCGATGCGACCCCCGACCCTCCCAGCCCCAATGCACTATGGGAGGCTCTCCGGTCCCCTCCCCCGCACCACCCCAACAACTGCACTGGGCACGCCTGGCCCGACCACACCGGCGCAAAACATGTCAGCTTGGCATCTTGGCAGTGCCAACCTGGCACCCTGGGAGTGGCCCTGCCAGCTGGCAGTGCCACCTGGGCACCTTGGCAGTGCCAGACTAGCACCCAGGTGGTTGTGTCAGGCTGTCACTAGATGTGCAGGGTACCACCCTGCCCAAAGAGCATACGCCAAGGGGCCTCTGATCCCCTGGGAGACCCCCACGTGTTCCGTTCTGTCTGGTCCCCGTTTGTGGAGACCTGTACTGAAAAGCGATTACCTGAAGTCGGCGAGGCAAAGGGGATAGATCCCAACACCTTGGTTACCTCGGAAATCTGCACATGGAAGTGAGACTAGCTGTCTTAGTTTAATGTGCAGATTTGCTAAAAAGTGATCCTGCTCACAATGGGTGGGATTTACATTGAGACCTCTCGCGAGATCGTGTTAGATCCCGTGAGGCATTGCGAGCCGTGTAGCTCCCGGGAGTGTGGCCTTCTGGCTTCTATTGGCAATGCTACGCCACGGAGAGCTGCTTTTTGGGCGCAGCATGGCCATTAAATCAAGCTTGTTGGATCGTGGGAGGTCTGCAGTAGTTTTTTCAGAAATTACTAAAGTTTGGACGCCATTATTTGAAATAATTGTGGAAATCGGTGGCTGGAGCTCGGAGTTTGTGTAAAAGCCTTTTAGACAAAGGAAACCTGAAAGGAGAAGTGTAAAACCTGGAAGTGAAACTTTGACGGAAGCAGCAGAAGGAAGGCATCATTTAAAAGAAGATTTGAAAGTGTTACTTTTGAACACGGAATTTGAAATCACTCGTGTGGAAGGCAGAGTTCAGTGATACATGGTGGCTCACGGTATAAGAATCATCTGGGGGTCTGTTGAGAAGAAATTCATCGAAATTCACCTGGGTTCAGAGAAATGAAATGAAATGAAAATGAAAATCGCTTACTGTCACGAGTAGGCTTCAAATGAAGTTACTGTGAAGAGCCCCTAGTCGCCACATTCCGGCGCCTGTTCAGGGAGGCTGTTACGGGAATCGAACCGTGCTGCTGGCCTGCTTAGTCTGCTTTCAAAGCCAGTGATTTAGCACTGTGCTAAACGAGTGGATTGTGTCTGACCACAGTTATCTTGTGTGCTTAGAAGGGACTTTGTGTGCTCATGAGACCACTGTAACTTAAGATGTACTTTGTAATCCGTGTTAATTTTAATATCTGTGTCTAATTGTTAAACTAATGATTGAGTAAAGGAATATTGTACCATGTTCCAATTTTTCATGTTTAATAAATGTTTTTCTTCTTGTTGTTAAAACTAATTTGCGGTCTTGTGACTCTGTTCCTCCATGTTTTAAGGACTTTTGAGCTAGGGTTCCATTCTGAGATCCTCCCGCCCAGTTATAGCATCAACTGGGATTGTAACAATGCTCTGCTGCTGTCTTTGGGCCATGATGTGGAGATGCCGGCGTTGGACTGGGGTGAGCACAGTAAGAAGTCTTACAACACCAGGTTAAAGTCCAACAGGTTTGTTTCAAACACGAGCTTTCGGAGCACGGCTCCTTCTTCAGGTGAATGAAGAAGGAGCCGTGCTCCGAAAGCTCGTGTTTGAAACAAACCTGTTGGACTTTAACCTGGTGTTGTAAGACTTCTTGCTGTCTTTGGGAGTAGAGGTCATGTGTTTGAAAGGTGCTGTAGAAGGAGGCTTGGTGAGTTGCTGCAACATATGTTGGATATGGGGTGGCATGGTAGCACAGTGGATAGCAGTGCAGTGTTGCTTCACAGCGACAGGGTCCCAGGTTCGATTCCCGGCTTGGGTCACTGTCTATGCGGAGTCTGCACGTTCTCCCTGTGTCTGCGTGGGTTTCCTCCGGGTGCTCCGGTTTCCTCCCACAAGTCCCGAAAGATGTGCAGCCAAAAGCCCCTAGTCGCCACATTCCGGCGCCTGTTCGGGTACACCGAGGGAGAATTCAGAATGTCCAAATTACCTAACAAGCATGTCTTTCAGGACTTGTGGGAGGAAACCGGAGGAAACCCACGTGGACACAGGGAGAACGTGCAGACTCTGCACAGACAGTGATCCAAGCCGGGAATCGAACCTGGGACCCTGGAGCTGTGAAGCAACAGTGCTAACTACCGTGCTGCCCACAATACCACTGCCCCACGTTCCCCTCTGCATAAACCCTGCAGCTTAAGGTCAAGGCAGCTGAAAACATCGCCACGTGGTGGTGGAGTGATTCAAATCAGGTTGCTCAAGAGGCCAGGCTTGGAGCAATGCAGCGATCTCGGAGGAGGTTACAAAGGTAGGGAGGGCTTAGACAATGGAGGGAAGACAATAGAGTCCTCGGCACTGCATCAGTCCTGCCATCTCGGATGAGGGTGAGCTGAGAGTTGTGCACAACAGCTGATTGGCACTAGCAGCCTTGCAGCCCAGCTCCACTTCATTTGCAACATGTGCGGCTGTGACGGATTGCAGCCTCAGCTTTCATTGCCTGAAGCTAAATCATATTGTACTTGATCATTCTGGGGTGGCTTTGGCGAAAGTGGCAAACACTTTAAGAAATTGGTTGTCCCGTTGAAGCAAAATAATCTATTAATGTGGCAAGTTAAACAACGTTTGAGAGAGAGATTTACTTAATACGCAGGGAAATAAATGGGAGGAGGGGAGGAGGGGGGGGGGGGGGGGCAAGGATTAACAATATTCTGAACAATGGAATTGGTTTTTTGAAACAGGTGTTCCAATAAATGGGCTTCATGGCTCAATTAGTGAGGGTTCTCCAACCAGCTGCAACTTGGTTTGATGCTTTATCGGAATGGGATAAAGATACCAAGTTTAAAGCCAAGAAAGGGTTTGAAGGACAAAGTGGAAATGACTTAACTTTTGCAACTGATATGCTTAACATATGGTATCGCTTTGCCCAACGGGCAGTGTGTAACAACTACACACTTTCCCACATCATGTGGATTTTCAAATCGCTCTCATTTTTATTTTGGCAAGAACTCAGAATTGTCTCATTGATGTGCAATTTGTTTGAAAACTTAACCGTAACTGTGAAGCCCACTGCTGGCTGGATACATCTCACTGACCTTGGTTATCTGCACATCTGCGGCAATTTGTCTTTTTATGAAGTGTTTTGGAAGGGGTGAGGATGACAAGATAGGCACTGCGTCCAGTCAGAAAACACCGACCAGTTAGAGAAACCTCAACACACTGAGGCCCATCTGCTTGTGATTGGCCGTCATTCAGGCAGCCAATTCCATCTCACACCCTGGAATGCATTTTTGTAAAAACGTGTTCATTGGATGTGGGCGTTGCTGGCAAAACCAGCATTTATCGCCCTTCTCTAATTGCCCTTGAGAAGGCGGTGGTGGACACCTTGAAACGCCTCAGAGTATGTGGCCTAAGTGCATCCAAAGTTTGGAATTCCAAAGTCTTGATTGTAACACCGGAGGAACGGCGATATATTTCCAAGTCAGGATGGTTTGTGACTTGGAGAGGAACTTTCAAGTGTTGGGGTTCCTTTTATGTTAGGCTTGTCCAACCTTGTCGTATGGGGGTGGGGCAGGGGGAGGGGGTGGGGGGGGGGGGGGCAGTGGGAGGTGGGTGCACATTCCCATCCTTTTCTCTCTCTCAAGGGGCTGACGAGCACATTTCAACACGTTCCATGCATTTCAAAAATAGGGGAGTCCTTGTCCTTCTACATGGTAGTGTCCATGGGTTTTGAAAGTTCTGTCAAGGGAGTCTTGGTGAGTTCCTGCAGTGCATCCTGTAGATGGTCCACAAGGCTGCTATTGTGGGGGGGTTGAATGTTTGTGGATGGGGTGCCAATCAAGCGGGCTACTTTGCCTTGGATGATGTTGAGCTTCTTGAGTGCTGTTGGAGCTGCACCCATCCAGGCAAGTGGAGAGTATTCCATCACCCTCCTGACTTGTGTCTTGTAGATGGTGGACTGGCTTTGGGGAGTCAGGAGGCGAGTTACTCGTCGTGGGATACCTGGACTCTGAGCTGCTCTGGTAGCCACAGTATTTATATGTCTAGTCCAGTTGAGTTTCTGCAGTATGACTATGGGGCCTCAGCATTTCATGTTGAGAAGTCCCTTATGCATGAGCAACACTGATAGTAGCCAGTCCACTAAGGCCCATTGCTCAGTTTCCACTCGGACGTACGTTGGAGCAGTAGAGGGTTCACTTACCCTGGTGGCGTGGATTAGGCCATTCACCATTTTCCTGCACCCAGGGTGTGCTGTTCATACTCACCACTTGGCCTCCCATGCAGGATTGGTGACTCAGATGAACCCCCTCCTTCCATACCTGGAGTTCAGAATGTGCTCCTCTCCTCTACTGCATTCAGCTGGACCTCCAGGGATGCATCACTAAATCTGGGTCGTGGTGCAGCTTCCGGTCTTCGGAACCTTTCCCAGACAGCTGTTCAGATTCAGTGAGATCAGAAACTGTACCGTCACCTCTTCAATATGGTACCTAAATAGGTCGGCAGGGCGTGTGACATCCAGCCCACTCCTCCAAACCTGGCCTCTTGAGCATCCTCAATTTTAATTGCTCCACCACTGGGGAACGTGCTTTTAGTGTTGTAGGCCTCAAAGAATTCACTTTGACCCCCTTGTTTGTGAACTTGCCTTGCAGGTTTTTCGGGATCCAGTTTCCCTCCCCTCGGTCTTCCCTTTGCCTTCCATTATTCATCTTCTTCATCCACCTCTTTGCCCCTCTGTCTGCCATTGTGGGTCCCCACCCTTGCCCCCTTTCCTTGCACAGTCCTCCTTCTGACTGGTCCTTCTTATCTTTGTCACGTTGCCCCACTGACGATCCCCGCCCTTCCTGCCCTCACCCCCCCACCCCCACCCGGCCTCACCTTGCACTCCACCCCCAGTCAAACTTCGGGCCTTTGTTGCGATGACTGCATGGGTCCCACAGCACAGCGCGGTCCAGATAGACACCACTGTGAGGCACCAGGGGAAGGAGATCCTTGTACTGACCAACCCCACGTGCAGTACTGAGCCGGCTCTGTGACACAAGAGGGTCCATGGGTACGGCAGCATTGTACTGTCCATCTGCACGGTAGCACAAGTGGATAGCACTGGCTTCACAGCGCCAGGGTCCCAGGTTCGATTCCCCGCTGGGTCACTGTCTGTGCGGAGTCTGCACATTCTCCCCGTGTCTGCGTAGGTTTCCTCCGGGTGCTCCGGTTTCCTCCCACAGTCCAAAGATGTGCAGGTTAGGTGGATTGGCCATGCTAAATTGACCTTAGTGAGCAAAAAGGTTAGGAGGGGTTATTGGGTTATAAGGATAGGGTGGAAGTGAGGGTTTAAGTGGGTCGGTGCAGACTCGATGGGTCGAATGGCCTCCTTCTGCACTGTATGTTCTATGTTCTAAGACCAAAGATACAGGTTCAAAACCACATTTACAATCTTGACCACGATTTCAGGGACAGGTTTAAGCATTTAATATGCAAGTCCGCCAAAATATTTCCAAAACTCTTACAGTCCAGTTGTGGAGTGGCTTCTTATTTCAATTGCTTGAAGTGAGACCTCAGTTAAATATAGGGTGAGATCTACCTGCCGTGTTACGCCTGAAAGGTAGTGCGGTGCAACGGGACGGGTAGATGCCGGGGATCCCTCTTCCGGGATCTACCCAGCTTGCCACACCTCACAAGGTCTAATGTGATCTCGCGAGACCTCCCAATGTGAATCCTGCTCATTGTGGGCGAGATCACCTTTTTAGCAAATCTGCACTTTGGACCGCTAATATCCATTCCCACGACCTACCCAAGATGATGGGATCTAACCCCCTCACCTTGGAGCCCTTAGGCCAGATGGAATGGCACTCGTGAGGGTCCCGCAGGGGATCAGAGGCCCCCCCCAGGAGCTTTCCCGCTGGGCATGATGGCACCCAGCACTGCTGGTGCCACCCTGGTACAGCCACACTGGCACCCTGGCAGTGACACCTGGGGGCCAGCCTGGCACTGCCAAGGTGCCCAGGCATTTCCCCCACGCTGTGCTCTGTGTGGGTGTGGGGGGTGCCTGAGGATCCCCTTATCAATGGGCTGGGGCTTGGGGGGTTTCGGAGGGCGCTTTGGAGGGGAGGTCGAGATTTTTAAATGCCGTCCCTATCTCCTCCTGCACTGAGTAGTTTCTGAATCTTCCTGCTGCTATATGCTTATTCATTACCCTCAGTTCAAATCCATGTCCTCAGAACAGCTCCAGTGAATAGAACATAGAACATAGAACAGTACAGCACAGAACAGGCCCTTCGGCCCTCGATGTTGTGCCGGGCAATGATCACCCTACTCAAACCCACGTATCCACCCTATACCCGTAACCGAACAACCATCCCCCCCCAACCTTACTTTTTAGGACACTAAGGGCAATTTATCATGGCCAATCCACCTAACCCGCACATCTTTGCACTGTGGGAGGAAACCGGAGCACCCCGGAGGAAACCCATGCACACACGGGGAGGACGTGCAGACCCCGCACAGACAGTGACCCAGCCGGGAATCGAACCTGGGACCCTGGAGCTGTGAAGCATTTATGCTAACCACCATGCTACCGTGCTGCCACAAATCTCAGCATAAACTGGAGAAACCTCCGATTAGGCACGTTACAGCCTTCCGGACCTAACAGTCGAGATCAACAACTTCAGACTGTGAACTCTCTCCTCCACCTTCACCCCATTTTTATTTCTATCAATTTATTTCATTTCTTCCATTGATCTGTTTTTCCCTCACCACTGTCCCCCCCTCCCCCCCCCCCCCGCCCCCCCCCCCCCCCCACCCCCCCCACCCCACCCCACTTGGACCATCTGTTCCAAGTTGCCCTTTGACTCACTGCTCACCTTTGCTTTGCCGTTCACACATTCTAATCTCGTTATGTGCCACGATCAGCCCCCTTCTTAGCCTTAAACACCTCCACTTTCTGCCCCCAATATCTGTAAATCTCCACCGATCGCCGGCCCTCCATCCAGCCCAAATGCTCCCCCCCACCCACCACAGCAGTATCAATCTGACCCCTTGCCCCTTCTCTCCAGCACTGACAAAGAGTTATTCAGACTCAAAATGTTAGCTCCCTTCTCTCTCCACAGATGCTGTCAGACCCGCTGAGATTGTCCACTTTTCTGTCTTGTTTCAGATTCCAGCATCCGCAGTAATTTGCTGTTATCCTCTGGATTACTAGTCCAATTACCACTGCAACACTTTCTGCACTTTATCTGTGACTACCTTTGAGTATTTGTTGAGCTCCCTAAATCTTTGTATTCTCTCAGCGCAACAAGCATGATGTATCAGAAAAACCTCAAAGCCAAACAGCAACAATAGATCCCCAAACTCTCCTCTTAAAAAGTAATTTTCTTTTATTCGTGCATGGGAGTCGCAGGCTGTGCCAGCATTTATTGTCCATCCCTAATTGCCCTTGAGGGGACGCAGTTTAGAGTCACCCACATTGCTGTGGGTCCGGAGACACATGTAGACCAGACCAGGTAAGGATGGCAGATTTCCTTCCCCGAAGGACATTAGTGAACCAGTTGTGTTTTTACGACAATTGATAATGGTTTCATGGTCATCATTTCAGACTTTTAATTTCAGATATTTTTTGTTGAGTTTAAATCTCATCACCTGCCGCGGTGGGATTCAAACTTGGGTCCCCAGATCATTATCCTGGGCCTTTGGATTACAATACCACTGTGCCACTGGCTCGCCATTGATGCAAGATCAATTGTTGATTTTAAAACTCAAATAGCTTTTTGTGAAACAAAGATGTTCCGGAACGTCCGAAAATTGCAGATCAGCCAAGACCTCACAGAGTGATAGCATCGGTCCAAGGGACTGAAGGGCCTTCTCCAGTTCCTGTGTTATGCACAGGATACAGTGCTTCCAACCCATATTGCTTTGAGCTGAACAACATTATAACGTGAAAGCTTTTCATAAAACTGAAGGTTCATAAGATATAGCAGCAGAATTAGGCCATTCGGCCCATCGGGTCTGCTCCGCCATTTTATCATGGCTGATTTGTTCCTCATCTGCTGCCTACAATGTTACAGGCCAAGAGCTTGATTGCAAAATCAGCCAGAGCATCTCCTCCCTAGAACGTATGATCTAGGAGCAGGAGTAGGCATTTAGCCTCCCGAGCCTAACACCCTCAACGTGATCATGGCTGATCCCATCCTGCCCTCAACTCCACCCTCCTGCCCGTTCGCCATAACCCTTCAACCCATTGCCTATTAAAAATCTGTCTAACAGTTGTTTACGATTGTTTGGACTGTGAATTCTCAGAAAATGGATTGCTTTCCCTTGAGAGAAAACGGAGGAAATAGATATTATAAGGGTAACTTAGCAAAAGCTCTTTGAATCGCATTTCTAAATCTAATTCAATAAATAAGGTTCTCCCATGACCTCGCGCGCTTCGTGCGACGTGCATGAAGAGCGATGGTGCGGTGATTATGTAATAACTACACAATAAAGACCTTTTTTACCCCAAAAAAATTATTTACTCAAAATAACATCTGAAACATAAACTATATATGTTTACCTGATGGAAAATCCAAAAAAATAAAAATTGAAAATTTGGATCCAGACCTCCTCAGTCACGCTCAATTGCCCCCCTTAAAAATCAAATTGTTCCCATGTTGGGAACCACTGGTCTAACCCCTCCTTAAATTTACTCACTGTCCCTGAATCCACCGCATTCTGGGGGAATGAATTCCACAGATTCACAACCCTTTGGGAGAAGTAGTTTTTTCTCAAATCTGTTTTAACTTTGTTTGTTACCTCTTATTCTAAGATTATGACCTCTCGTTTTAGAATGCCCCACAAGAGGAAGCATCAGCTCCACGTCTACTTTATCCAGACCTTTTAGCATCTTGTATACCTCAATGAGATCTCCCCTCATTCTTTGAACTCAAGGGTATATAGGCCTAAACTGTTCAATCTCTCCTCGTACAACAAACCCTCATCTCTGCAATCAATCTGTTGAATCTCCTCTGAACTGCCTCCAATGCCACTACATCTTTCCTCAAATAAAGGGACCAAAACGGTGCCCAATACTCCAGGTGCGGTCTTACCAATGCCTTGTACAGCAATCTAGAAATAGCTGTGCAGGAGACAAAGAGGCCAGGCGCAAGCGGTGGTCCCCATAAGATGCGCACGTGTGGCCCACACAGAAATCTTAAAGAGACCGACAGAGTGCAATGAATGGGCTGTGCCGTGAAGGGAAATTAGTGGAAACACTGAAGAAACAATGAGTGTCTCTTTCAAATGGGACACAGGAATTGAGTGTGCCGATCAAGGGGCTGAATGGCCCTAATCCTGTTCCGCCAATCCGACATGTGTATGCATTTTTTGAAACGGCGAATGTAATAGGCTTTGTGAAATTTTAAGTTAATTGGCTAGATTTCATTTGGAAAATTAATTTCATGAAGTGGGAACACTGTACGTCACAGCTCATCCACTTGAGTTCAGCTGTGAGAGGCAGGTTGTCCATTCGTCAGGCATCTGAACGATGAGCAATAATATCTGTCACAGGAGCTCTGTGCATCCATCATTGAACTCTTGAATGTGCCACTTCTATGTTACTGCCCATGCGACAACCATGAAATTCTCCACTTGACAGAACTTGTAAACTCTGTTTTCACTTTGTGGAATGGAACTGGACATCATCGCGAATGGTGTGGCGAACATGATTAGTGTCTGGAATGTAATCTCGCTCCAAAAGAGACGGGTTGTTGCGAAGCTGATATTAGATAAACACAGGCCTAATGAAAACATAATTCTCAACCAAGGCAGAATTTCAGTTCACCAGATCATTTCCGATCCCTCAATGAACACTTAGATGCATATGATTCTAAACAGAAGGTAAGTTTAATAAGGACCTGGGGAGTCCGCACCAAGTAAAATATGAACAAAGTTTTATTTATATGACAGCAAGCCAGTTTACTCCTCATCGCCAGATTAATAAGGATATGGGGAGTCCGCACCAATTATAATATGAACAAAAGTTTTATTTACACAAATGATATATACACTATCCGGTAGATCCATAGAAACATAGAAGATAGGAGGAGGCCCTTTGGCCCTTCCGGCCTGCTCCGCCATTTACCACGATCATGGCTGATCATCCGACTCAATAGCCTAATCCTGCTTTCTCCCCATAGCCTTTGATCCCATTCGTCCCAAGTGCTACATCTAGTTGCCTCTTGAATATAATCAATGTTTTAGCATCAACTACTTCCTGTGGTAATGAATTCCGCAGGCTCGCCACTCTTTGGGTGAAGAAATGTCTCCTCATCTCTGTCTGAAAAGGTTTACCTTGAATCCTCAGACTTTGACCTCTGGTTTTGGACACAAACGCCATCGGGAATATCCTCCCTGCATCCACCCTATCTAGTCCTGTTAGAATTTTATAAGTCTCCATGAGATCCTCCTTCATTCTTCTGAACTCCAGCGTGAAAAATCCTAAACTGGTCAATCTCTCCTCGTATGACCCTACCGGGTTCCTCTCTAGTCGGTGCCCTACTGGCTGAATTTATATATTCAATGGGTAATTGAGGTACTCCGCCCCTAGCAGAGGTGCAGGTACCTGCATAAGGATCACAGGGAGGACAAGCATTCCTACCCTGTAGGTCCTGCACACGATATTACAGTAACATTTTGAGCAGTTATTGAGTTGTGGCATTCCTTCGCAAGAATTCTAATAAAAGTGTTATGTTGTTTTGATTAAGATTCACTGACCTCAAGAATAGAAAATCCTTTTGAGAATAGATTTATAGAACTTGAAACAAAGCAAGCCTCTGGTATCCCTGGGTTTATAAATCGAGTAGAAAGCATGGAAGTTGCTGTATTGCAAACCTTTACAGATCACTGTCTCGGCCTCAGAACTGTACCCGATTGTGGACGTAACACTTTCAGAAGGATGCCAAAGCCTTGGAGAAGGTGCAGGGGCGGTTGACTACAATGCTACGCTGTGTGGCGAGACTGGAGGAGTTGGGATCGTTCTCTTCACACCAGAGGAAGTGGAGATGCAATTTGATCGAGCTGCCCAAAATTATGAAGGGTTTTGATGGATTGGACGGAGAGGACTGTCCTCTCCTCAGGGGCTGGTTTAGCTCACTGAGCTAAATCGCTAGCTTTTAAAGCAGACCAAGCAGGCCAGCAGCACGGTTCGATTCCCGTACCAGCCTCCCCGGACAGGCGCCGGAATGTGGCGACTAGGGGCTTTTCACAGTAACTTCATTGAAGCCTACTTGTGACAATAAGCGATTTTCATTTTCATTTCATTTCACAAGCAGGAAGGTTGCTAACCAGATGACACCATTTTAAGATAAATGGCAAGTGACACAGGAGAGATGTGGAGATTATGCAGCAGTGTTGACATGATACAAGGCCATAAGAACCTGGCCATTTGGCCCTTCAAAGCTGTTTTGCCAATGCAGCCCATGTCTGATCTTCTCCATCATCTTCCCACATTATCTCCATAACCTTTAATTCCCTTGGAATACTGAAATGTATCACTCCCCATCCTGAATACACTCAATGACTGAGCACCCACAGCTCTCTGGAGTAGGAAATCCCAAGGAACCACAATGCTATGAGTGAAGAGATTTCTCCACAGCACTATCCTAAATGGCCAGTTCCTTCATTCTGAGCTTGTGCCCGTTCTCCATAACCCTTCAACCCATTACCAATTCACAGATTCACAACCCTTCATTAGCGTGACATGCTCAGAACTATGTACAGCACGTAACAGCCAGAGAAATACTCATGGAGCGTAGCAATCGCTGTAACATAATGGGTGTGCGTGGCAGACAATTTGTGCATGTTGCGATGCCCAGATTACATTGCGACAAATGAGAAAGTCACCTCTTCTTGGGCCTTGGTTGAGGGATAAGTGTTGCCGTGACACGAGGAGAGCTTCTTTGTCCTTCCTTGAATAATGCCCTGAATTTGGATGGGACCTCCGTTTATAACACTGAAAGATGGCACCTGCGACAGTGTAGCACTCGTCCGGTTTTGCACCGAATCTGGCATCAGCCTAGAGTATGTGGACCGCGCTACGGAGTGGGGTGAGGCTGAAACTCACAGAGTTTTGCATGAGAAGTGAGCGAGCTACCATTTGTGACAAAGCCAACACCTCAATTGTTTTACACCTGGTTATTTCAGCCTGAAATTAAATAATGCAATCTATGAGAAAGGTGCAATCTAAAATGCTACAAAATAAAACAACTTTGCATCTAAATTGACGATAAACATAGGCTGTTTCCATGTTAATTGAGATTTGCTTGCCTTTTTACATTGTCTGTAAGGCAAAATAAATGTAGCTGCTTTCTAGCAATCATTCATTTCAAGAATGCCAATAGAACGGTATTATTGTGACATGCCCAGTAACTGCACTAGCTGCGTAAATAACAAATTAGAGACGGGCACAAAATGATTCCGTTCTCGTAAACCTCATGAGAACCCTGTCCCTTTTCATAGAATTACAAATCTTTCAATTTTCTTGCAAGTAGATTGTGGTGTTTTTGATACCGGGTCTCTGAGTTTCAAAGGAAGGAACGGATAAAAAAAAGGGGGAAAAAAGGCCCCAAGAGGTGTTTATGGATTTCAATTATCTCTTGCTTTCTATCCCGGGATTGAGATAGGTCTGATTGAGTTGCCCTCAAGAGGCCCTTGAGACAAGACTGCATTTCTACCCACTGTCTTCCAACGGGCAAGTCGTCTTCTTTTAGCACAATCTCCCATAGTTTTTCGATCAGTGTGCAGAGTGCTCAGGGCTGGCCTGGACAAAGCAGACCTACTTAACAAAAGTAAGGAACCAAATGGAAGCAAAATTGGAAATCCAGTGCCCAACTCTAGAGCAAACAGAACAAACTAATGGATCCCGCCACTACTCCTCCCATCCAATTACTGTTATCTAGTAGAGAGAATCTGGGCGAAATGGTTCACACAAATTCTAATGCCTTTAATCCCTTCCATACATATAAACCTCACATTCACTTTCATTACTTCATTACTGAGCCACCCAGGCAGCAGCAGTGCTGGGATGGGCCACCCCAGCTGCGGAACCTGGCTCCTTCAGGTTTAATCAGCTAATGAGGGATATGTAAATGAAAAGCTTATAGGATTAATGCTTGTCCAACAGCAGTCCACCCCAGAGTGATACAACACTAATACAGGTGTTAGCAAGCAGGCATTAGCCACCGGCTAATTTAGTTCCATTCAGTCTCTGATTGTACACTCAGCCCTTCTATTTGTGGCAGTGTTCTGTCCCACCGGGGGGGCCCAGTTTAGTTCTGTGGTGGGTCTGACATAACTCCTTTTACAGTAAGCACGTAATGGCATCCTGCCCTCGGGTATATGATTGACGGCTCTTTAAAGGTGGAACGGCCACCTCACTATCACCTCCCCCCCCCAAAAAAAAGAAAAACAGCTGATAAAACACCCCTATCATTAAAATCAAATGCTCGTATCAGTGTTAATGACTCAGAATTCACTAATCTGTGTCAGCCTCTCCCTTTTCACTGGCTAAAGCCACAAAGAGATTTGGTCCAAAATGTCTTCAGGAAAAGAACACCCTTGCGATTTTTGGTGTTGCTGTTTCCTTATCAACACAGCAAGAACGCATGAAACTCGTTCAACTTTCAAGAAACTCCGCGGAATAAATTTGCTCAGCTGTGAGTTGATATTAAATGTATTCACTGAATTCTAGTCCTGTTATGGAGGTTTTCCCATCAAAAAAGTTCAATCATCAATGGTTAACTCAGCGGGAGGCATAATATTCACCAATGTTGCCATTTCTAAGACGTTTATCCAGGAATTACTCGATGGAATTACGAGGGCTGCCTAGTAGCAGAAGGGTTAGCACTGTGGCTTCACAGCATCAGGGTCCCAGGTTCGATTCCCGGCTTGGGTCACTGCCTGTGCGGAGTCTGCACATTCTCCCCTTGTCTGCGTGGGTTTCCTCCGGTTTCCTCTCAGAAGTCCCGAAAGACTTGCTGTTAGGTGAATTGAAAGTCCGAAAGACGTGCTTGTTAGGTAATTTGGACATCTGAATGCTCCCTCTGTGTATGCGAACAGCTGCCGGAATGTGGAGACTCGGGACTTCTTACAGTAACTTCATTGCAGTGTGAATGTAAGCCTACTTGTGACAATAAAGATTATCATCAGGTAATTTTTTTGCCCAGGCTGCTGCAAATTAAATTGTTTGAATGATCATCTAGTTTTGTTAGCGCAACAAATTTAAGTGGGAGAAGAGGAAGTGGGAAAGTCAAATGAGGGTGCAAGCGTAGAGACCATGTTGCCACCACACAGAATATTTATTGGTTGAAAACATACCAATTCCATTTGACAATACAAGCAGGCTCCTCCCCTGCTTAAGTCAGGGTTTCTGCTGACTGTCAGAGGACAGAGACTGGGTTTAAAAAGAAAAACTGTTGGCCTGGGGAGAAAAGTCCAACTTTGCCTTGGCCGAAACTCTCAGAAACGAGATATCAGAAGTCACTCAGCGACAGGGCAGCTGGATTCTGGTCACTTCTTTCTGCTGTTGTGCTTAGCTGCTGTTACAGAGGAAAACGCTCAGTCGTCAACTTGATAGGATTAGCAGCTGAAGGGAATTCTGGGCCCAAAGGCGGTCAGATTAATACATCTTGCCGTATCAGGTGACGGTGTGCTAAAATAAAATGTTTTAACTCTTGATAAAAAAAATTGTAGATTTAGAATACAGAACATAGAACAGTACAGCACAGTACAGGCCCTTCAGCCCACGAGGATACTGTCAGAGGGTACAGCAGGATTTAGATCGTTTGGAGACATAGGCAGAGAGATGGCAGATGGTGTTTTATCCGGACAAATGTGAGGTGATGCATTTTGGAAGGTCTAATGCAGGTAGGGGATATACAGTGAATGGTCGAACCCTCAAGAGTATTGACAGTCAGAGAGATCTAGGTGTACAGGTCCACAGGTCACAAAAAGGGGCAACACAGGTGGAGAAGGTAGGCAAGAAGGCATACGGCATGCTTGCCTTCATTGGCCGGGGCATTAAGTATAAAAATTGGCATGCCATGTTGCAGCTGTATCGAACCTTAGTTAGGCCACACTTGGATTATAGTGTTCAATTCTGGTCACCACACTACCAGAAGGATGTGGAGGCTTTAGAGAGGGTGCAGAAGAGATTTACCAAGATGTTGCCTGGTATGGAGGGCATTAGCTATGAGGAGAGGCTGAATAAACTTGGTTTGTTC
The DNA here is from genome assembly GCF_902713615.1 of Scyliorhinus canicula. NCBI lineage: Eukaryota > Metazoa > Chordata > Chondrichthyes > Carcharhiniformes > Scyliorhinidae > Scyliorhinus > Scyliorhinus canicula. Next base: position 191,435,687 of record NC_052154.1, on the reverse strand, counting down.
TCACTGGAACGTAGGAGGTCGAGGGGCGACCTGATAGAGGTCTACAAAATTATGAGGGGCATAGACAGAGTGGATAGTCAGAGGCTTTTCCCCAGGGTAGAGGGGTCAATTATTAGGGGGCATAGGATTAAGGTGCGAGGGGCAAGGTGTAGAGGAGATGTATGAAGCAAGTTTTTTACACAGAGGGTAATGGGTGCCTGGAACTCGCTGCCGGAGGAGGTGGTGGAAGCAGCGACGATAGTGACGTTTAAGGGGCATCTTGACAAATACATGAATAGGATGGGAACAGAGGGATACGGAGCCCGGAAGTGCAGAAGATTTTAGTTTAGGCGGGCAGCATGGTCGGCGCAGGCTTGGAGGGCTGAAGGGCTGTTCCTGTGCTGCACTTTCCTTTGTTCTTTGTTCTTTGATGTTGTGCCAACTAGTTATCTTAATCTAAGATCAACCTAACCTCCACCCCTTCAATTTACTGCTGTCCATGTGCCTGTCCAAGAGTAGCTTAAATGTCCCTAATGACTCTGACTCCACCACCTCTGCTGGCAGTGCGTCCACACACGCACCAGCACTCTGTGTAAAGAACCTACCTTTGACATCTCCCTGAGACCTTCCTCCAATCACCTTAAAATTATGTCCCCTCGTGACAGCCATTTCCACCCTGGGGAAAAGTCTCTAGCTATCCACTCTATCCATGCCTCTCATCACCTTGTACACCTCTATCAAGTCACCTCTCTGCCTTCTTCACTCCAGTGAGAAAAGCCCTAACTCCCTCAACCTTTCTTCATAAGACAAACCCTCCAGTCCAGGCAGCATCCTGGTAAATCTCCTCTGTACCTCTCCAAAGCATCCACATCTTTCCTATAATGAGGTGACCAGAACTGGACACAATATTCCAAATGTGGTCTAACTAGGGTTTTATAAAGCTGCAGCAAAATCTCACAGCTCTTAAACTCAATCCCCCTGTTAATGAAGACCAACACACCATATGCCTTCTTAACAACCTGGGATACAACTTTGAGGGATATATGTACGTGGACCCCACGATCCCTCTGTTCCTCCACACTTCCAAGAATCCTGCCTTTAATCCTGTATTCAGCATTCAAGTTCGACCTTCCAAAATGAATCACTTCACATTTATCAGGGTTGAACTCCACCTGCCACTTCTCAGCCCAGCTCTGCATCCTGTCAATGTCCTGTTGTAACCTGCAACAACCCTCAACACTATCTACAACTCCCCCAACCTTCGTGTCATCGGCAAACTTACTAACCCACCCTTCCACTTCCTCATGCAAGTCATTTCTAAAAAACACAAAGAGGTCCCAGAACAGATCCCTGTGGGACACCACTGGTCACCGACCTCCAGGCGGAATACTTTCCATCCACTACCACTCGTTGCCTTCTTTCGGCCACCCAATTCAGTTTCCACACAGCCAAATTTCCCTGTATCCCATGCCCCCTAACGTTCTGAATGAGCCCACCATGGGGAACCTTATCAAATGCCTTATTGAAATCCATATACACCACATCCACTGCCCGACCTTCATCAATGTGTCTCATCACATCCTCAAAGAATTAGCAAAACATGTTTGCATAAATCAAAACAGAAAGTGCAAGCAAAAGTCAGCAGGTCTGAGCTAAACTGACCCCCAAAGCTATAGCTTATGCCCAACACACAAATGGAAATATATTAAACAATGGGTGGGATTCTCCCGTACCCGGCGGGGCGGGGGTCCCGGTGGGACGCCACTCCGGCATCGGCCCGCCCCAAGGTGCGGAATCCTCCACATCTTCAGGGGCTAGGCCGGCGCCGGAGTGGTTTGCACCCAGCCTCCGGTGTGGAAGGCCTTTGGCACCACGCCAGCTGGGGCCAAAGGGTCTCTGCCGGCCGACGAGTCCGCGCATGCGCGGGAGCGTCAGCGGCTGCTAATGTCATTCCCGCGCATGCACGGGGGGGGGGGGTTCACCTTCGTGCCAGCCATTGCGGAGGCTGAAACGGCCGGCGCGGAGGGAGAGTGCCCCCACGGTGGGCCCTGATCGCGGGCCGGGTCACCGTGGGCACCCCCCCGGGGCCAGATCGCCCCCCCCCCCCCCCCCCCCCCCCCCCCCCCCCCCCCCCCGGACCCCTGATCTACGGCGGTGGGACTGACAAAGAACGAGTGGGACTTTGGCCCTTTGGCCGCAGAATCACCAGGAGGGGCCGCTACGAGCAGCCGCCGCAATTCCCGCCCCCTCCGAATCTCCAGTGCTGGAGTATTCGGCGGACGGCAGGGGCGGGATTCACGCCGCCCCCCGGCGATTCTCTGACCCGGCGGAGGGTTGGAGAATCTTGCCCCATATCTATTTCCCACCATTGTATACATAGTGAACTTCCTGACCCTGTCGCTCCACCTTGGTGTATCGATGACACCCACAGCGGAGGGGGGAGGCAGCCTGCTGACTACTCTGTGGTGAATTTGTAACCCAGGTCGTCACGTGACTACATGATGATGTGGTTACATGGAGCTTCAAGGGGGTGGGGTTCGGTAGGATTACCCGGGACCTGAGGCAGAGTAGGTGTGTTTTTATAATATTTTTAAAAATATTTCAATTAAGGGGCAATTTAGCGTGGCCAATCCACCTACGCTGCATATCTTTGGGTTGTGGGGGTGAAACCCACGCAGACACATGGTGAATATGCAAACTCCACATGGACAGTGACCCGGAGCAGGATCAAACCCAGGTCCTCGTCATCATGAGGCAGTAGTGCTGAGAATGCCCAGCATAAGGTAAATAAAAACCCTACCTGTTGAACTACAGCAGTCCATAAGTTGTATATTCTTGGGTTCCGATTGTGCCTAGCAAATGGCCCATTGCAGAATAATTTGCACATTGCAGAATGTATCAGACAAAGCTGCCTGATATTCCCATGTCTGTTTCTGTAACTCCAACATCTGCGTTAATACCACAGACCCCTCATTTGACTGGGAATCAGCAGAACCCTGGTCTCCAGCAACTTGGGAGTCCCTGGCTCTGCCCGTGGATCAGAAGCTGCTGTGCTCATCACCACATGGTGACACCGAGCCTGCATCAGACCGAGGCCCCACTGTGGTGTGTGTCTCTGTACTGTTGGAGGGTGGGGGTGGTCGCTGTGATGGCTGTTCCACGAGTGGGTTCTCAAAACCTTCATCCGAGGGGTCCGAGGGGTTGTATATGAGAGAGTGGCTCCCAGTGTCCCTGGCGCACATGGCTGTGTTGAAAAATGAATGAAGAAGAGTACAGATAATTAATACACAGCAGCAGATTCTAAAACATAACAATGCACTCACAATATCGCAGTGAGTAGGTGCTGAAGGGGCCTCACTTGGGTCTGCTCCACCGACTTCACAATCACCACAGGTACGATCCGGTCGTGTCAGGCTCAACATGGGGAGATAGAGCCATGAGCTTCGGCATCCCACCACCAATCTGGGACCTCTCCCTCTTACTGAGGGTGAGCTTGGCCAGCTGGCGGAGAGAGTTTGAGGAAGATGCGTGCCAAGGCAGACGATAAGGATGCCTGCCTTGCGTGGTTGTTGAGAGGAGCTGTATACGTGGCTGGTTTAGCTCAGTTGGCTGGGCAGCTAGTTCATTAGCGCAGTGAGGCCAACAGCATGGGTTCCCGTGCCGGCTGCGGTTATTCATGAGGGCGCCACCGCCTTCTCGACCTTGCCCCTCACCTGAGGTGTGGAGATTCTCAGGTTAAATCACCACCAGTCAGCTCTCCTCTTTAATGACCAGTGGCCTTCTGGGACTATGGCGACTTTGATTTTTTACGGGATGAGTATGTGAGCTGCACAGGATGTAAGCCCAGATGGAGGGGTCAGTGTGTGTGTGAAACAGTGAGTGGTGATGTCCCTTGAGATGGTGGTGCACCCGATCCCTGTGCAAAGTCATCCTGCAAATGTCTGATGAACTCGTGAGAGTGATGCTGATGTGTTAGTTGAGAGTGATGATTGATTGATTGATTGATGTTTTTTGTTACATGTACCGAAGTACAGTGAAAAGCATTTTTCTGCAGCCAAGGGAACGTGCACAGTACTGACAGAGTAGACAAAAGAATAATCAACAGAGTACATTGACTGTGGTGTATCAACAAATAGTAATTGTTACAGTGCGGAACACGGGCCAAACAAGAGCAACATAGGGTGTCGTGAATAGTGTTCTTTCAGGGAACAAATCAGTCCGAGGGGGGGGGATCTTTGAGGAGTCTTGTAGCTGTGGGGAAGGAGCTGTTCCTATGTCTGGATGTGCGGGTCTTCAGACTTCTGTACCTTCTGCCTGATGGAAGGGTCTGGAAGAAGGCAATGCCTGGGTGGGAGGGGTCTCTGATAATGATGTCAGCCTTCCTGAGGCAGCGGGAGGTGTAGACAGAATCAATGTGGGGGTGGCAAGCTTGTGTGAGGCGTTGGGCTAAATTCACCACACTCTGCAGTTTCTTGCGATCTTGGGCCGAGAAGTTGCCATACCCGTACCAGCCTCCCCAGACAGGCGCCGGAATGTGGCAACTAGGGGCTTTTCACCGTAACTTCATTGAAACCTACTCGTGACAATAAGCGATTTTCATTTTTAATACCAGGCTGTGATGCAGCCGGACAGGATGCTCTCTATGGCACATCTGTAGAAGATTGTGAGAGTCGATGCAGACACGCCGAGTTTCTTTAGCTTCCGTAGGAAGTAGAGACGTTGTTGGGCTTTCTTAACTGTTGTATCAACGTGAGTGGACCAGGACAGACTGTTGGTGATGGTGACTCCCAGGAACTTAAAGCTATCGACCATCTCTACTTCGGAGCCATTGATGTAGATGTGGGGATGTGTCATGCTGCGCTTCCTGAAGCCAATGATCAGTTCCTTTGTCTTTCTGACATTTAGAGAGAGGTTGTTTTCGGTACACCATGCAACCAAGTGATTTATCTCCCTCCTGTAGTCTGATTCGTCGTTGTTTGAGATACGACCCACCACAGTCGTATCATCTGCAAACGTATAGATTGAATTGGAATTGAATCTTGCCACACAGTCGTGTGTGTACAGGGAGTACAGTAGAGGACTGAGCACCATCCTTGCGGTGGCCCGGTGTTGAGGACTATTGTGGAGGAAGTGCTGTTGCCGATCCTGACAGATTACGGCCTGTTAGTGAGGAAGTCAAGGATCCAACTGATGAGATGTGTTAGTTCAGTGATGAAATGCGTTCGTTGAGATTGATGAGATGACTTACCCTGGCAGAACAGAGGAGATCATTCATCATCTTCCTGCACTGGATGGCTGATCTCTAATGGGCTGATTTGGCGTACACTGCCCTGACCACGCCAAAGATTTTGCTTAACTGGGAGCCAGTGTAGGTCACCAGGAGTAGTGAAGGTGGGTGAGCTGGTCTTGACGGTTAGGCCACAGGTCGCAGAGTTTTGAATGACCTCAAGTTTTCAGAGGATAGAAATCGGAAGGCCAGCCCGTTTGAGTAGTCAAGTCGAGAGATAACAAAAGGTGATGATGAAGGTCTTTGGAGCAGATAAGCGGAGGCCAGGGCAGAGTTGCGTGATGTTACAGTTGTGAAAACGGGTGGTCTTAGCTACAGTGCCGAGATATTTATATGTTCTTCTCTGTGTCAAATACAGCTGCATGGTTGTGGACAGTCTGGTGCAGTTTCAGACAGTTATCGGAGAAGGGATGTTGTTGGTGGCTAGAGAATGAAGTTTCTGACAGGGACTGAAATCAAAGCCCCCCCCATTTCCAATCCTTGGAAGAAATATTTCCTCATCCAGTCGGAAATGTGAAACTGGCAATTTGACAATTTTGAGACCGTGGAGAGTTCGAAATAGGTGGGATTGGGTCACATCCCCAGACCTGAGGAAACCGAGGCAGTGTTTCTGATGATGTCACCAAGGGGCAACTTGTAGATGAGAATTGGAATGAGCCAAGTACAGATCTTAGTGAGATACCAGAAGCTAAGAAGCAGGAACACGAAGATAAGCTATTGTGGTTGGTAATCTGGCTGCGACTGGGAATATATGGAAGAAATCAGGTCAGTACTGTCACACCCAGCTGGACTGGACTGTCACACCCAGCTGGACTGGACTGTCACACCCAGCTGGACTGTGCTGTCACACCCAGCTGGACTGTGCGTCACACCCAGCTGGACTGTACTGTCACACCCAGCTGGACTGTGTGTCACACCCAGCTGGACTGTACGTTACACCCAGCTGGACTGTACGTTACACCCAGCTGGACTGTACGTTACACCCAGCTGGACTGTACGTCACACCCAGCTGGACTGTGCGTCACACCCAGCTGGACTGTACTGTCACACCCAGCTGGACTGTGTGTCACACCCAGCTGGACTGTACGTTACACCCAGCTGGACTGTACGTCACACCCAGCTGGACTGTACGTCACACCCAGCTGGACCGTATGTCACACCCAGCTGGACTGTGCGTCACACCTTATGTCACACCCAGCTGGACTGTGCTGTCACACCCAGCTGGACTGTACGTCACACCCAGCTGGACTGTACGTCACACCCAGCTGGACTGGACTGTCACACCCAGCTGGACTGTGTGTCACACCCAGCTGGACTGTGTGTCACACCCAGCTGGACTGTGTGTCACACCCAGCTGGACTGTACGTCACACCCAGCTGGACTGGACTGTCACACCCAGCTGGACTGTGTGTCACACCCAGCTGGACTGTACGTCACACCCAGCTGGACTGTGCTGTCACACCCAGCTGGACTGTGCGTCACACCCAGCGGGACTGTGCGTCACACCCAGCTGGACTGTGCTGTCACACCCAGCTGGACTGCACTGTCACACCCAGCTGGACTGTGTGTCACACCCAGCTGGACTGTGTGTCACACCCAGCTGGACTGTGTGTCACACCCAGCTGGACTGTGTGTCACACCCAGCTGGACTGTGCTGTCACACCCAGCTGGACTGTGTGTCACACCCAGCTGGACTGTGTGTCACACCCAGCTGGACTGTGCGTCACACCCAGCGGGACTGTGCGTCACACCCAGCTGGACTGTGCTGTCACACCCAGCTGGACTGTACTGTCACACCCAGCTGGACTGTGTGTCACACCCAGCTGGACTGTGCGTCACACCCAGCTGGACTGTGCTGTCACACCCAGCTGGACTGTACTGTCACACCCAGCTGGACTGTACTGTTACACCCAGCTGGACTGGACTGTCACACCCAGCTGGACTGTGCGTCACACCCAGCTGGACTGTGTGTCACACCCAGCTGGACTGTACTGTCACACCCAGCTGGACTGTACTGTCACACCCAGCTGGACTGTGCGTCACACCCAGCTGGACTGGACTGTCACACCCAGCTGGACTGGACTGTCACACCCAGCTGGACTGTACGTCACACCCAGCTGGACTGTGCTGTCACACCCAGCTGGACTGTACTATCACACCCAGCTGGACTGTACGTCACACCCAGCTGGACTGTGCGTCACACCCAGCTGGACTGTGCGTCACACCCAGCTGGATTGTACGTCACACCCAGCTGGACTGTGCGTCACACCCAGCTGGACTGTACGTCACACCCAGCTGGACTGTACGTCACACCCAGCTGGACTGTGCTGTCACACCCAGCTGGACTGTACGTCTCACCCAGCTGGACTGTACGTCACACCCAGCTGGACTGTGCTGTCACACCCAGCTGGACTGTGTGTCACACCCAGCTGGACTGTGCTGTCACACCCAGCTGGACTGTATGTCACACCCAGCTGGACTGGACTGTCACACCCAGCTGGACTGTGCGTCACACCCAGCTGGACTGTACGTCACACCCAGCTGGACTGTGTGTCACACCCAGCTGGACTGTACGTCACACCCAGCTGGACTGTACGTCACACCCAGCTGGACTGTGCGTCACACCCAGCTGGACTGTACGTCACACCCAGCTGGACTGTACTGTCACACCCAGCTGGACTGTCACACCCAGCTGGACTGGACTGTCACACCCAGCTGGACTGTGCGTCACACCCAGCTGGACTGTACGTCACACCCAGCTGGACTGTGCTGTCACACCCAGCTGGACTGTACGTCACACCCAGCTGGACTGGACTGTCACACCCAGCTGGACTGTACGTCACACCCAGCTGGACTGTGTGTCACACCCAGCTGGACTGTGCGTCACACCCAGCTGGACTGTGTGTCACACCCAGCTGGACTGTACTGTCACACCCAGCTGGACTGTATGTCACACCCAGCTGGACTGTGCGTCACACCTTATGTCACACCCAGCTGGACTGTGTGTCACACCCAGCTGGACTGTACGTCACACCCAGCTGGACTGTGTCTCACACCCAGCTGGACTGTGCGTCACACCCAGCTGGACTGTGCGCCACACCCAGCTGGACTGTACGTCACACCCAGCTGGACTGTGCTGTCACACCCAGCTGGACTGTACGTCACACCCAGCTGGACTGTACGTCACACCCAGCTGGACTGGACTGTCACACCCAGCTGGACTGGACTGTCACACCCAGCTGGACTGTGTGTCACACCCAGCTGGACTGTGTGTCACACCCAGCTGGACTGTGTGTCACACCCAGCTGGACTGTACGTCACACCCAGCTGGACTGGACTGTCACACCCAGCTGGACTGTGTGTCACACCCAGCTGGACTGTACGTCACATCCAGCTGGACTGTGCTGTCACACCCAGCTGGACTGTACGTCACACCCAGCTGGACTGTACGTCACACCCAGCTGGACTGTGCGTCACACCCAGCGGGACTGTGCGTCACACCCAGCTGGACTGTGCTGTCACACCCAGCTGGACTGTACTGTCACACCCAGCTGGACTGTGTGTCACACCCAGCTGGACTGTACTGTCACACCCAGCTGGACTGTGTGTCACACCCAGCTGGACTGTGCGTCACACCCAGCTGGACTGTGCGTCACACCCAGCTGGACTGTGCGTCACACCCAGCTGGACTGTGCTGTCACACCCAGCTGGACTGTACTGTCACACCCAGCTGGACTGTGTGTCACACCCAGCTGGACTGTGCTGTCACACCCAGCTGGACTGTACTGTCACACCCAGCTGGACTGTACTGTTACACCCAGCTGGACTGGACTGTCACACCCAGCTGGACTGTGCGTCACACCCAGCTGGACTTGTGTGTCACACCCAGCTGGACTGTACTGTATCACCCAGCTGGACTGTACTGTCACACCCAGCTGGACTGGACTGTCACACCCAGCTGGACTGTACGTCACACCCAGCTGGGCTGTGCTGTCACACCCAGCTGGACTGTACGTCACACCCAGCTGGACTGTGCGTCACACCCAGCTGGACTGTGCGTCACACCCAGCTGGATTGTACGTCACACCCAGCTGGACTGTGCGTCACACCCAGCTGGACTGTACGTCACACCCAGCTGGACTGTACGTCACACCCAGCTGGACTGTGCTGTCACACCCAGCTGGACTGTACGTCACACCCAGCTGGACTGTACGTCACACCCAGCTGGACTGTGCTGTCACACCCAGCTGGACTGTGTGTCACACCCAGCTGGACTGTGCTGTCACACCCAGCTGGACTGTACGTCACACCCAGCTGGACTGGACTGTCACACCCAGCTGGACTGTGCGTCACACCCAGCTGGACTGTACGTCACACCCAGCTGGACTGTGTGTCACACCCAGCTGGACTGTACGTCACACCCAGCTGGACTGTACGTCACACCCAGCTGGACTGTGCGTCACACCCAGCTGGACTGTCACACCCAGCTGGACTGGACTGTCACACCCAGCTGGACAGTGCGTCACACCCAGCTGGACTGTACGTCACACCCAGCTGGACTGTACGTCACACCCAGCTGGACTGTCACACCCAGCTGGACTGGACTGTCACACCCAGCTGGACTGTGCGTCACACCCAGCTGGACTGTACGTCACACCCAGCTGGACTGTGCTGTCACACCCAGCTGGACTGTACGTCACACCCAGCTGGACTGTACGTCACACCCAGCTGGACTGTACGTCACACCCAGCTGGACTGTACTGTCACACCCAGCTGGACTGTGCGTCACACCCAGCTGGACTGGACTGTCACACCCAGCTGGACTGGACTGTCACACCCAGCTGGACTGTACGTCACACCCAGCTGGACTGTGCTGTCACACCCAGCTGGACTGTACTATCACACCCAGCTGGACTGTACGTCACACCCAGCTGGACTGTGCGTCACACCCAGCTGGACTGTGCGTCACACCCAGCTGGATTGTACGTCACACCCAGCTGGACTGTGCGTCACACCCAGCTGGACTGTACGTCACACCCAGCTGGACTGTACGTCACACCCAGCTGGACTGTGCTGTCACACCCAGCTGGACTGTACGTCTCACCCAGCTGGACTGTACGTCACACCCAGCTGGACTGTGCTGTCACACCCAGCTGGACTGTGTGTCACACCCAGCTGGACTGTGCTGTCACACCCAGCTGGACTGTATGTCACACCCAGCTGGACTGGACTGTCACACCCAGCTGGACTGTGCGTCACACCCAGCTGGACTGTACGTCACACCCAGCTGGACTGTGTGTCACACCCAGCTGGACTGTACGTCACACCCAGCTGGACTGTACGTCACACCCAGCTGGACTGTGCGTCACACCCAGCTGGACTGTACGTCACACCCAGCTGGACTGTACTGTCACACCCAGCTGGACTGTCACACCCAGCTGGACTGGACTGTCACACCCAGCTGGACTGTGCGTCACACCCAGCTGGACTGTACGTCACACCCAGCTGGACTGTGCTGTCACACCCAGCTGGACTGTACGTCACACCCAGCTGGACTGGACTGTCACACCCAGCTGGACTGTACGTCACACCCAGCTGGACTGTGTGTCACACCCAGCTGGACTGTGCGTCACACCCAGCTGGACTGTGTGTCACACCCAGCTGGACTGTACTGTCACACCCAGCTGGACTGTATGTCACACCCAGCTGGACTGTGCGTCACACCTTATGTCACACCCAGCTGGACTGTGTGTCACACCCAGCTGGACTGTACGTCACACCCAGCTGGACTGTGTCTCACACCCAGCTGGACTGTGCGTCACACCCAGCTGGACTGTGCGCCACACCCAGCTGGACTGTACGTCACACCCAGCTGGACTGTGCTGTCACACCCAGCTGGACTGTACGTCACACCCAGCTGGACTGTACGTCACACCCAGCTGGACTGGACTGTCACACCCAGCTGGACTGGACTGTCACACCCAGCTGGACTGTGTGTCACACCCAGCTGGACTGTGTGTCACACCCAGCTGGACTGTGTGTCACACCCAGCTGGACTGTACGTCACACCCAGCTGGACTGGACTGTCACACCCAGCTGGACTGTGTGTCACACCCAGCTGGACTGTACGTCACATCCAGCTGGACTGTGCTGTCACACCCAGCTGGACTGTACGTCACACCCAGCTGGACTGTACGTCACACCCAGCTGGACTGTGCGTCACACCCAGCGGGACTGTGCGTCACACCCAGCTGGACTGTGCTGTCACACCCAGCTGGACTGTACTGTCACACCCAGCTGGACTGTGTGTCACACCCAGCTGGACTGTACTGTCACACCCAGCTGGACTGTGTGTCACACCCAGCTGGACTGTGCGTCACACCCAGCTGGACTGTGCGTCACACCCAGCTGGACTGTGCGTCACACCCAGCTGGACTGTGCTGTCACACCCAGCTGGACTGTACTGTCACACCCAGCTGGACTGTGTGTCACACCCAGCTGGACTGTGCTGTCACACCCAGCTGGACTGTACTGTCACACCCAGCTGGACTGTACTGTTACACCCAGCTGGACTGGACTGTCACACCCAGCTGGACTGTGCGTCACACCCAGCTGGACTTGTGTGTCACACCCAGCTGGACTGTACTGTATCACCCAGCTGGACTGTACTGTCACACCCAGCTGGACTGGACTGTCACACCCAGCTGGACTGTACGTCACACCCAGCTGGGCTGTGCTGTCACACCCAGCTGGACTGTACGTCACACCCAGCTGGACTGTGCGTCACACCCAGCTGGACTGTGCGTCACACCCAGCTGGATTGTACGTCACACCCAGCTGGACTGTGCGTCACACCCAGCTGGACTGTACGTCACACCCAGCTGGACTGTACGTCACACCCAGCTGGACTGTGCTGTCACACCCAGCTGGACTGTACGTCACACCCAGCTGGACTGTACGTCACACCCAGCTGGACTGTGCTGTCACACCCAGCTGGACTGTGTGTCACACCCAGCTGGACTGTGCTGTCACACCCAGCTGGACTGTACGTCACACCCAGCTGGACTGGACTGTCACACCCAGCTGGACTGTGCGTCACACCCAGCTGGACTGTACGTCACACCCAGCTGGACTGTGTGTCACACCCAGCTGGACTGTACGTCACACCCAGCTGGACTGTACGTCACACCCAGCTGGACTGTGCGTCACACCCAGCTGGACTGTCACACCCAGCTGGACTGGACTGTCACACCCAGCTGGACAGTGCGTCACACCCAGCTGGACTGTACGTCACACCCAGCTGGACTGTACGTCACACCCAGCTGGACTGTCACACCCAGCTGGACTGGACTGTCACACCCAGCTGGACTGTGCGTCACACCCAGCTGGACTGTACGTCACACCCAGCTGGACTGTGCTGTCACACCCAGCTGGACTGTACGTCACACCCAGCTGGACTGTACGTCACACCCAGCTGGACTGTCACACCCAGCTGGACTGTGCTGTCACACCCAGCTGGACTGTACGTCACACCCAGCTGGACTGGACTGTCACACCCAGCTGGACTGTACGTCACACCCAGCTGGACTGTGCGTCACACCCAGCTGGACTGTGCGTCACACCCAGCTGGACTGTGTGTCACCGTGTTTTTTTAAAATAAATGTTTTTTATTGGGTTTTGAACTAAATACATTAACCGTTATGTACACAGAATAAGAAATAGATCTGTATATAGAAGAGAAGGGCACACCCATACATACCAAAGAAAAGAAAATAATAAAAAATAGAATAGAATAACTGGTTGGGTATTGTGGACCAGCTCAACAGCAGCAACTCTGTACACCTGGCAAAATTGTTTACAACACACAAGTAGGCGACTGTTTGTGGGGGGGAGGGGAGGGGGGTGGAGACTGGGGATGTAAATATACATTTGGGTGCCGGAGAAACAATTACAGTGGGCAATACTCGAACGGGTTTGATGTTAGTGTTGCCACTTGCTTCTCCCAGACGGATCTCACTGCCGTCTCGCGCTCACCTCCGGTTCAGCCGTTCCTCCCGTCTTTCGCCTGTATTCTCCTTGTTCTCTGTTCCTGGCGATGCAAGGTTTGTTATCGTTCCCCGTGCCTTCCTTCCGGCTGTCATTTCCCTGCGTCTCCCCCCCTCCCCACCTCCCTGGTTCTCCTCCCTTGTTCCTTGTCTCTTCCCTCTCCCCCCTCCCCCCCCCCCCCTCCTGTGGATCGCATTTCTTTCCTCTTTAGCTGCCCCCCCCCCCCCCCCCCCCCCCCCCCCCCGGTCTATCTCTCCCTCTCACGCTTTGGCTACTTTCCCTGGTGCCTGGCTACGTGGCTATTCTTCTACTTGTTTGTTGGCCACAAACAGGTCCCGGAACAATTGCATGAATGGCTCCCACGTTCTGTGGAAGCCGTCGTCTGACCCTCAGATGGCTAATTTGATTTTCTCCATTTGGAGAGATTCCGAGAGGTTGGACAGCCAGTCTGGGTTGTCTTTTCCACGCCGGCCTGGCGGAGCCCTACAGGGGCCGGCGCGGAAGGAAGAAGTGCCCCCACGGCACAGGCCTGCTCGCAGATCGGTGGACCCCGATCGCGGGCCAGGCCACCGTGGGGGCCTCCCCCGGGGTTGGATACCCCTGTGCCCCCCCGATGACCGCACCAGCCGACTTACCTGCCAGGTCCCGCCATGTGGGACCATGTCTAATCCACGGCAACAGGACTGGCCAGAAACAGACGGCCGCTCGGCCCATTGGGGCCCGGAGAATTGTAGGGGGGGGGGGGTGCGCTGCCAACGGCCCCCAACTGCCGTGAACCCTGCCCCCCCCCCCCCCCCCGAAAATCGACAGCGGAGAATACTAAAGCTGGCCTCGGGGCGGGATTCGCACCGCACCCCGGGGATTCTCCCACCCCCGTGGGGGGTCGGAGATTCCCGCCCAACATCCTGAGGGGTCTTAACAGGGTGGATGTGGAGAGAACATTTCATCTGTGGGAGAACCTAGAGCTAGATTTAAAAATAAGGGGGCGATTCTCCAATGTTGGGCCCAAGTGTTCGTGTCGTCGTGAACGCCGTCATCTTTCACAACGGCACGAACAGGGCCCAGGTACGACAGGTTCTGGCCCCCACAGGTGGGCTAAATGGGCACCTTGCCAACCGCGCATGCCCCGACCAACATGGGGTCGGTGTTCAGGTGCCGGCTGCATCAGGAAGTAGCCCCGGGGGGAGAGGCCAGCCCGCCGATCGGTTGGCCCCGATCGCAGCCAGACCCCATGGGAGACCACAGGCCGCCCCCGACCTTTCCCGCAGAGTTCCCGCCGGCATCGACCAGGGGTGAATGGCGCCGGCGGGACTCTGTCATATCGGCGTGGCCGCTCGGCCCATCCGGGCCGGAGAATCAGCGGCTCCACCGATTCCAGCGGCCCCAAACATGCCGCCGCAAATTGCGCCGATTCTCCGCACCTTGGAGAATCGCACGCCGGCATCGGCACGTCGTGGCGCAATTGTGGCGATTCTCCGGCCCGGCGTTGGGCTTGGAGAATCGCCCCAAGGAGTTGCCCATTGAAGACAGAGATGTGCAGAACCTTTTTTCCCAGAGGGTCGTGAGTCTTTGAAACATTCTTCCTCGAAAGAGTATGAAGTGGACTCTTCGAATATTTTCAAGGCAGAGCTTGAAGAGCAAGGGGTGAAAGGTTATCAGGGTTAGATGGAATTGTGGGATAAAGGTTACAATCAGATCAACCATCATTTTATTGAATGGCGGAACAGGCTCAAGGGACCGAGTGGCCTTCTTCTGCTCCCAATTGGGCAGCACGGTAGCACAGTGGTTAGCTCTGTTGCTTCACAGGGCCAGGGTCCCAGGTTCGATTCCCGGCTTGGGTCACTGTCTGTGCGGAGTCTGCACGTTCTCCCCGTGTCTGCGTGGGTTTGCTCTGGTTTCCTCCCACAAGTCCCGAAAGACGTGCTGTTCGGTGAATTGGACATTCTGAATTCTCCCTCAGTGTCCCCGAACAGGCACTGGAATGTAGCGACTAGGGGCTTTTTACAGTAACTTCATTGCTAATGTAAGCCTACTTGTGACACTAATAAATATTATTATTATTATTATTATTATTAATAATTAGTATATTCGTATGCCCAATATATAATTTCACAGGAATAATAAAGATATCGCCATTGAATAAATCTTCGAAAATTTTGATCCCGAAAGACATTTTTAAACAAAATATGCTTGAGGATATGACTGTTTATCTGACTAACAAAATGATGCACTTTAGTGTCCATTGTTAAAAATTACTCATTAGCTTCCTTTTGTATTTTATGGCCCAGGAATGTGTTTGCTTGCTGTTCGGCTTAGTTATATATCTGAAGCTTCTAAACATTGCACTTAATTCTTCTTGCTTAATCAATGAAGTTATTGTTCTTGAATAATAGAAGCCTAAACAGGCCAGATCAGACATCAGCAGAGTGACCAGTCGCCAAAGTGCCAGCAACAGAAACAGATTTACTGAAAGCTGCTTGAAGCTAAAGCTTAGCTCCTGCGCGTTGGCCTTTTCTTCTGCATCTGACGTTCACCCCAGGATTCCTCTATGATCGTTGTCCACCCCAGACGCTCACTGACCACAGGGGCTGCCCAGACCTCCTGGATTAAGTGACAGTTAAAGACTGGACACAGAATCCTGTGAAGAAGGGAAAAAAGCTGAATGCAGGGAACATCTGCTAATGGACCCCATGCGGATTCTCCGGACATCTCAAATACCCCGCCATTGCGGGTTGTTAACAGAGACCATTATCTGCATGATTGATCTAATTTGAATATTAAAACGAATAATTGGCCATCACTAACTAACAAGACAGGAAATGAAGTAATATTTCACCATTTTGGTATGTGCCTCAGATTAAATGAAGGCTGCGGTGATAACTGCCGAAGGTCTGGAGGGTGTGTTTGGTGGTGGGGGGGGGGGGGGCGGGGGGGGGGGGGGGGGGGGGGTAGATGGGTGGGTACACTGCTGTGCTTGTGTGGGCTGGTGATGGCTAGTTTTAACTCGCTGAATTGGCGTGTGCTAAATTCAGTGGGCTAAACAGCTGGCTTGTAATGCAGAAAACAGCCAGCAGCGCAGGTTCAATTCCCGTACCGGCCATCCCGAACTGGAGCCAGAATGTGGCGACGAGGGGCTTTTCTCAGTAACTTCATTGAAGCCTACTTGTGACCATAAGCGATTATTATTAATAGCATCAAAGTAACGTTAATAGACTTACTGGATGGGGTTTTCTTTTTTAAATATTTTTATTCAGAAAAGTTTTCCATTATAATAAGTTAAATCAAAACAATAACATACAGCAAATACCATTGCAAAACAAACCCACCCACATCTAAACCCCCCACCCCCCACCCCCACTCCGAACCCCAACCCCTCATGAACAAACAAAACTTAACAAAAACCAAACCCACCCCCTTAGCAACTGACGGTGACGAACACCCTGAAAAAGGAGGTTAAAGTATCCCACCTCGAGCGGGACCCTTCCACCGACCACCTCGTGGAATACTTAACCTTCTCAAGATGCAAAATACCATTAGATTACTCAGTCAGGCCGAGGCACTGGGCGGTAAGGAGGATCTCCACCCAAGCAGAACTCGCCTCTGGGCAATAATCGAGGCGAAGGCGAGGATGTCCACCTTCGCCCCACCTGCAGAACCGGCAAGTCTGATACACCAAAAATAGCCATCGACGGTCACGGCTCCAGCCGAATACCGAGAATCCCTGACTTGGTGCTGGGAAAGGAGACTCAGAACCTTGCTTGTTTAGGGCAAGGCCAGAACATGTGTGTATGAATCACATGTCCCCTAGCACCACGTTCACACCTGTCCTCTGATGTGTTGGGCAGGCTGGGTCGACGTGGACTGCACTTGATGCAGTGTAGCGAGAGACAGACCTCCAACATTTGATAAGATGCAACACGATTTTATTTAACGTCTTAACTACTATACATGTTCAACTGTGGATTGACACTCTACTGACTTGACTGGAGACCTAGTAGTAGCCTGACCAGACTTACTAGCTACCACATGGTGTTTGCACTGACTAGCTCACAAACTCTGACTGTCTCAGTGGCTGGGTCCAGAGACAGCGGGAAACCTAGTGCCCTCTGGCTTTATAGTGGTAGTGTCCTGTCTGGTGATTGGCTGCTGTGTTCTGTGTGCTTACTGGTCATCCTGTGTGTCAATCACTGCCTGTCTGCACTCCATTATATACATAGATGTATATTATGACATCCTCCACCCCTGAGAAGTAACCACTCATCTGCCCTGTGCACGACCTTGAACTGGATCAAACTGAGTCTAATGGGTAGCATGATAGCACATGTGGATAGCACTGTGGCCTCACAGCGCCAGGGTCCCAGGTTCAATTCCCCGCTGGGTCACTGTCTGTGCGGAGTCTGCACGTTCTCCCCGTGTCTGCGTGGGTTTTCTCCGGGTGCTCCGGTTTCCTCCCGCCATCCAAAGATGTGCAGGTTAGGTGGTTTGGCCATCCTAAATTGCCCTTAGTGTCCAAAAAAGTTTAGGAGGTTTTATTGGGTCATAGGGATTGGGTGGAAGTGAGGGCTTAAGTGAGTCGGTATCGACTCGATGGACCGAATGGCCTCCTTCTGCACTGTATGTTCTATGCTCTAGCACAAGAGGAGGTGGAGTTGACCCTGTGAAGAGCCTCACTCCACACACACCCCCCCATCAAAAACCGGACCCATTTGACCCTCCCACTTTCTCTTTACTTCCTCCATTGAAGCCTGCTCCATCAACAGGATATGGCCATAGATACCTGAAATCCTCCCCTTACCCAACTCAGCCAGAGACAGAACCCTATCCAAGAGCAAAGGCGACGGTGCCAGGGGAAATAATGACATTTCCTTCTGCAAACAATCATGAACCTGCAAACACCTAAATACACAGCAACTTTCCCAGATCAGCTCCCCTCCCTTGAGGATTCACCGGAAAGTATTCACTTTTCCTCCAATTCAGCTTATATCCAAAGAAGGATAAAAACTCCGAAGTAGCTTCATTATCTCCTCTACATTGGAGAGTAGGTCGTGATATACCAAAGCCGATCATCTGCATAGAAAGATGCCCTATGCCTCTCCACCCAGTGAACGACCTCAACGTAATGACTGGAGGCTTGATTGCCAACGCAAACAGAAGTGGAGACAACGGACAACCCTGTCTTGTACTCAGTTGGAAGTGATCCAAACGCACGGCATTCGCACGCATGCTTGAAGTGGGGGCCCTGGACAAAAGCCAAATCCATGATATAAATTCTGGCCCAAAGCCAAACCTTCTGAGAACTTCAAACAGGTGCCCCCTTCAACCTTATCAAATGCTTTTTCAGCGTCTATTGAGATAATCACCTCTGGCTGGGGCACTGAGGGAGGAACGAGAAGACATTTAACAAACTCTGTATGTTGGTCGATAACTGCGGACAAAATCAGTCGGCTCCTTCGAATCACCCCTGGAAGGCAGGGCTCCACACACATTACCAACACCTTTGCCAACAACTTAGCGTCAGTGTGCAACAAGGAAATGGGTCGGTGCGACACACACTCTGGAGGATCCTTATCCTTCAGCAGGATCAGGGAAATCAATGTCTTTTCCAGCGTGGCCAGCAGCAGCCCTCATGACAAGGTATCATTGAGAATACCCAGCAACAGTGGGATAAGCTGACCAACAAATATTTCACAGAATTAGACAGGGAAGCCATCTGGACCTGGAGCTTTACCCGGCTGCATTAACCCAATACACTTCATAACCTCCAACTCCTCCCATCATTTCCTCCAACTCCAACCATCATCACCTCCAACTGCTCCCATCATTTCCTCCAACTGCTCCCATCATCACCTCCAACTCCTCCCATCATCACCTCCAACTCCTCCCATCATCACCTCCAACTCCTCCCATCATCACCTCCAACTCCTCCCATCATCACCTCCAACTCCTCCCATCATCACCTCCAACTCCTCCCATCATCACCTCCAACTCCTCCCATCATAACCTTCAACTCCTCCCATCATCACCTCCAACTCCTCCCATCATCACCTCCAACTCCTCCCATCATCGCCTCCAACTCCTCCCATCATAACCTTCAACTCCTCCCATCATCACCTCCAACTCCTCCCATCATCGCCTCCAATTCCTCCCATCATCGCGTCCAACTCCTCCCATCATCACCTCCAACTCCTCCCATCATCGCCTCCAACTTCACCCGTCATCACCTCTAACTCCTCACATCATCGCCTCCAACTCCTCCCATCATCGCCTCCAACTCCTCCCACCATCGCCTCCAACTCCTCCCATCATCGCCTCCAACTCCTCCCGTCATCACCTCCAACTCCTCCCATCATCACCTCCAACTCCTCCCATCATCGCCTCCAACTCCTCCCATCATCGCCTCCGACTCCTCCCATCATCACCTCCAACTCCTCCATCATCATCTCCAACTCCTCCCACCATCGCCTCCAACTCCTCCCATCATCGCCTCCAACTCCTCCCGTCATCACCTCCAACTCCTCCCATCATCGCCTCCAACTCCTCCCATCATCGCCTCCGACTCCTCCCATCATCGCCTCCGACTCCTCCCATCATCACCTCCAACTCCTCCATCATCATCTCCAACTCCTCCCATCATCACCTCCAACTCGTCCCATCATCGCCTCCAACTCCTCCCGTCATCGCCTTCAACTCCTCCCATCATCACCTCCAACTCCTCCCATCATCACCTCCAACTCCTCCCATCATCGCCTCCAACTCCTCCCATCATCACCTCCGACTCCTCCCATCATCACCTCCAACTCCTCCCATCATCACCTCCAACTCCTCCCATCATCACCTCCAACTCCTCCCATCATCACCTCCAACTCCTCCCTTCATCACCTCCAACTCCTCCCATCATCACCTCCAACTCCTCCCATCATCACCTCCAACTCCTCCCATCAACACCTCCAACTCCTCCCATCATCACCTCCAACTCCTCCATCATCATCTCCAACTCCTCCCATCATCACCTCCAACTCCTCCCATCATCGCCTCCAACTCCTCCCATCATCACCTCCATCTCCTCCCATCATCACCTCCGACTCCTCCCATCATCGCCTCCAACTCCTCCATCATCATCTCCAACTCCTCCCATCATCACCTCCGACTCCTCCCATCATCGCCTCCAACTCCTCCATCATCATCTCCAACTCCTCCCGTCATCACCTCCAACTCCTCCCATCATCACCTCCGACTCCTCCCATCATCACCTCCAACTCCTCCCGTCATCACCTCCAACTCCTCCCATCATCGCCTCCAACTCCTCCCATCATCACCTCCAACTCCTCCCAACATCACCTCCAACTCCTCCCACCATCACCTCCAACTCCTCCCATCATCGCCTCCAACTCCTCCCTTCTCCCTGCTCCACACCTGTCCGGAATCTACATCATTGCCAATCTGTCCTGTGGAGGCTCTGATTTATAATCTCTCAATAAAAAGCCTCGAACGGCGCATTAACCCTCTCTGGGGTGGAAACCAACCCTCCCCCCCCCCCCGGCCCGATTTGCTGATCTGCACCATCTCCCGGGAGGCTGCCAGCCGCCTCACCTGGTAAACTAACGATAACTGGCCTTCTCCTCATATTCGTAACACTGTCACAGCTGGTTCATTGCCTTGTCCACCAAGAGCAGCTCAAATTCCATCAACACTTTCTTCCAAACCGTCAGCACATCCGGTGTCGGGGCAATGGACTACTGGGGGTCCACGTCAAGGATGGAGTCCACCAACCCCTGCCTCCTCATCCTTCCACATTTACCCTGGTGCAACTTGTAGGAGATTATCTCACCCTTAATGACCGCCTTCGGGGCTTCTCACAACGTGGAAGGTGAGACCGCCGCATTCCTACTGAACATAATGCATTCCCCAATGGCGGAGGATCTACGCTCACAGAATGCCTTATCCACCAGAAATGCCGTGTGCAATCTCCATGGCGGGTCGTTGAGAGGGGCCCGGCTCCAAGACCAGATCCCCAAAATGAAAAGCATGATCCGAAATAGCGATCGCTGAATACCGCGTCCCCATCACCCCAGGAAGAAGAAGTCAATCCGGGCGAAGACCCAATGGATGTGAGAAAAAAAAGAAAGCTCCTTATCCCTCGGATACATAAATCTCCACAGGTCTGCCCCCCCCCGCCCCATCTGCTCTATAAAGACCGATATCGCCTTCGCTACCCCTGACGGACTCAGATACTTAGGACTTGACCTATCCAACCTAGGATTCAGAACGCAATTAAACTCCATCCCCCAAATTTATTGATGTGAATCCAAATCCTGGACAGAAGCCAGCACCTTATTGATAAACGCCGTATCGTCCCAGTTCGGTGTATACACATTGAATAGGACTGCCAACGTACTCGCCAACAACCCACTAGCGATTTCATATCTCTCGACTGGGCCCGCCAATATTTTAGCAGCTGAAAAGGACACCCTCTTGTTGATCAACACTGCGGCCCCTCAGGCCCTCCCATCGAAACCCTCATGGTATACCAATCCCACCCAGCCCTTCCGTTACCGTATTTGGTCTTTGATACGCAAAGGGTCTCCTGTAAACACACCACATCATCCTTCGGATTTCTCGGGTGCGCAAACACCCGTGACCTGTTTACTGGGCCATTCAACCCCCTTACATTGCAAGTTATCACCTGGACAGCGGGTCTTCTACCCCGCCCCCGGCCCAGAGTCAGCCATTCCCAACATGTGGGGTAATCCTGCGGCACCTCAACGAGTGCCAATGCCAGACCCACCCAAGATGGCCGCCTAAACCCCCCCCCCACTAAAACCCAAAAAAAGACAAAGTATTCATCACCGACAGCAGTCTACCCTTCCCCCCCACCCCTCCTCTCAGCCATACACAGCCCAATAAACAAACAAACAGCCAAAAGGAAAACAAAGACCCCTGTCCTCCCCCCTTATCCCCGACCCCAAACAAAACAAGAACAAAAATCTTCAGCTCATTACCTGAAAGGAAAACCCTAAAGTAATGAGCAGCAGATACCCCACTCCTCCGCACCCAGCTAGCAGGGTGACCCCCTGCTCGGAGTAGAACATAGAACATAGAACAGTACAGCACAGAACAGGCCGTTCGGCCCTCGATGTTGTGCCGAGCATTGACCTAAACCAAGATCAAGCTATCCCACTCCCTGTCATTCTGGTGTGCTCCGTGTGCCTATCCAATAACCGCTTGAAAGTTCCTAAAGTGTCCGAATCCACTATCACAGCAGGCAGTCCATTCCACACCCTAACCACTCTCTGAGTAAAGAACCTACCTCGGACATCCCTCCTATATCTCCCACCCTGAACTTTATAGTTATGCCCCCTTGTAACAGTTATATCCACCCGAGGAAATAGTCTCATGAACGTCCACTCTATCTATCCCCCTCATCATCTTATAAACCTCTATTAAGTCGCCTCTCATCCTCCTCCTCTCCAAAGAGAAATGCCCTAGCTCCCTCAACCTTTCCTCATAAGACATATCCTGCAAACCAGGCAACATTCTGGTAAATCTCCTTTGCACCCTTTCCAATGCTTCCACATCCTTCCTATAATGACGTGACCAGAACTGCACACAATATTCCAAATGTGGTCTCACCAGGGTCATGTATAGTTGCAGCATAACCCCGCGGCTCTTAAACTCAAGCCCCCTGTTAATAAACGCTAACACACTATAAGCCTTCTTCACGGCTCTATCCACTTGAGTGGCAACCTTCAGAGATCTGTGGACATGAACCCCAACATCTCTCTGTTCCTCCACATTCCTCAGAACCCTTCCATTGACTCTGTAATCCTCATTCAAATTTTTCTACGAAAATAAATGACCTCGCACTTATCAGGGTTAAACTCCATCTGCCATTTTTCGGCCCAGCTCTGCATCCTATCAATGTCTCTTTGCAGCCTACAACAGCCCTCCACCTCATCCACTACTCCACCAATCTTGGTGTCATCAGCAAATTTACTGATCCACCCTTCAGCCCCCTCCTCCAAGTCATTGATAAAAATCACAAATAGCAGAGGACCCAGCACTGATCCCTGTGGTACACCGCTGGTAACTGGTCTCCTGCCTGAAGATTTTCCATCCACCACCACCCTCTGTCTTCTATGTGATAGCCAGTTACTTATCCAATTGGCCAAATTTCCCTCTATCCCACACCTCCTTACTTTCTTCATGAGTCGACCATGGGGAACCGTCTCAATCACCTTACTAAAATCCATGTATACAACATCAACTGCTCTACCTTCATCTACACACTTAGTTACCTCCTCAAAGAATTCAATCAAATTTGTGAGGCAAGACTTACCCTTCACGAATCCGTGTTGACTATCCTGGATTAAGCTGCATCTTTCCAAATGGTCATAAATCCTATCCTTCAGGGCCTTTGCCATTAACTTACCGACCACTGAAGTAAGACTAACTGGCCTTTCATTACCAGGGTCATTCCTATTCCCTTTCTTGAACAGAAGAACAACATTCGCCACTCTCCAGTCCTCTGGCACTATCCCCATGGACAGTGAGGACCCAAAGGTCAAAGCCAAAGGTTCTGCAATCTCATCCCTTGCCCCCCAAAGAATCCTTGGCCATCTGGCCCAGGGGACTTATCGACCTTCAGGTTTTTCAAATTTGCTAATACATCCTTCCTCAGAACATCTACCTCCTCCAGCCGACCCGCCTGTTTCACACTCTCATCCTCAAAAACATGGCCCCTCTCCTTAGTGAACACTGAAGAAAAGTATTCATTCAATGCCTCTCCTATTTCTTCTGACTCCATGCACAAGTTCCCACTACTGTCCATGACCGGCCCTAACTTCACCCTGGTCATTCTTTTATTTCACACGGAAGAGTAAAACCAGAAAAATACTCAAATTGACAGCCAGCCACATCCAACTTTAACACAAAAAGAGGGAAAAATAAAACCAACACCCAGCCCACAAACAACCCCAAAAATACAAAATGCAAATTCCAAACTAGCCCAGAAAACATTCCCAGCAAATCCCCATAACTGCATGCGCTCAACCATATGATTAATTCGGTGTTTAAATTATAGGTTTTGTAACATCAAAAATACCGATTGTTTAGTGTTTTCTCTCCTGTGGTTTAATAGTCTTCCCTCACAGTCTTACAAGTTGCAAATTATTGGGAGTCTCAGACAGGTCGAACACCCCTTATTTTTAAACAGATAACCTCACAAGAGGAAACATTCTCTCCACATCCACCCTGTCAAGACCCCTCAAGTCGCTTCTTACTCTTCTAAACTACAATGGATACAAACCCAGCCTGTCCAATGTTTCCTTGTGAGACAGCCCGCCCACTCTCAGTATTAATCTAGTAAACCCTCCCCAAAATGCTCCCAATGCAATTCCAACTTTCTTTAAATACGGAGGTCATTACTGTACACAAGTACTCAAAGAGAACAAAGAACAAAGACAAGTACAGCACAGGAACAGGCCCTTCAGCTCTCCAAGCCTGCACTGATCATAATGCCCTAACTAATGAAAAAAAACCTTCTGCCCTTACTCGGTCCGTGTCCCTCTATTTCATAGAACATAGAACATACAGTGCAGGAGGCCATTCGGCCCATTGATTCTGCACCGACACACTTAAGCCCTCACTTTCACCCTATCCCTGTAACCCAATAACCCCTCCTATCCTTTTTGGTCACTAAGGGCAATCCACCTAACCTGCATGTCTTGGGACTGTGGGAGGAAAACAGAGCACCCGGAGGAAACCCACACAGACACATAAGAACATAAGAACTAGGAGCAGGAGTAGGCCACATGGCCCCTCGAGCCTGCTCCGCCATTCAATGAGATCATGGCTGATCTTTTGTGGACTCAGTTCCACTTTCCGGCCCGAACACCATAACCCTTAATCCCTTTATTCTTCAAAAAACTATCTATCTTTATCTTAAAAACATTTAATGATGGAGCCTCAACTGCTTCACTGGGCAAGGAATTCCATAGATTCACAACCCTTTGGGTGAAGATGTTCCTCCTAAACTCAGTTCTAAATCTACTTCCCCTTATTTTGAGGCTATGTCCCCTAGTTCTGCTTTCACCAGCCAGTGGAAACAACCTTCCCGCATCTATCCTATCTATTCCCGTCATAATTTTATGTTGCTATAAGATCCCCCCCCCCCCATCCTTCTAAATTCCAACGAGTACAGTCCCAGTCTACTCAACCCCTCCTCGTAGTCCAACCCCTTCAGCTCTGGGATTAACCTAGTGAATCTCCTCTGCTCACCCTCCAGCGCCAGCACGACACAGGGAGAACGTGCAGACTCAACACAGACAGTGACCCAGTGGGGAATCAAACCTGGGACCCTGGCGCTGTGAAGCCATAGTGCTATCCACTTGTGCTGCCCACTTGTGCTACTGTGCTGCCCTATTTCCTCCCTATTCCTGTACCCATCCAGATGCCTCTTAAATGTTGCTAATGTGCTGCGTCCACCACATCCTTTGGCATTGCGTTCCAGCCACCCAGCACTCTCTGTGTGAAAACCTTTCCCCACACATCTCCCTTAAACTTTCCCCCTCTCACCTTGAACCTGTAATTGACACTTCCACCTTTGGAAAAACCCTCTGACTATCCACCCTGTCTATCCCTCTCACAAATTTGTAGACCTCTATCAGGTCTCCCCTCAGCCTCCGTCTTTCCAGTGAAAACAATCTTAATTTATTCAACTTCTCCTCATAGCCAACACCCTCGAGACCAGGCAACAGAATTGATCAGGTGGCTTTAGAACAGTGTTTTCCAGTGACCCGCTTATCCAAACTATCCGACTCGCGGGACCCACGCCACATTCACAGCAGATTCTCCATCGTTACTTTTTAAAATGTCACATTAATTTTTGGACTTCTGTATTATTAAATATAAAAAATGCAAATAAAAATATTTTTTTGTTATTATTTGAAAATCTAAATAACTTGGAATAAGAATCTCTGAACAGATGCATTTACCCCCCTGACTGGGATGGATGGAGTTCCCAAACCCACACCCACCCCAGAGCCAAGTTCTGGGGCAAACAGGAATCAGCTTCATAACAATGGACCAATTGACAGGCGGGAGGTCCCCACAGGACAGACAGGAATTATCTGCAAAATACTGTAAATGGGAGCCATCCAGTTACTGGTTACTGACTGGGGTACTTGTGGGAACATATTCCAGCCAGCGTTCATTTGGTTTTGGGTGGAAGGTGCAGGCCTGGTAAAACAGAAGGAGCATGAAGCACTGCCGGAAACTAACTCGGTGCGGAAGGATTACCTTCTGGAAATATGATGTGGAGATGCCGGCGTTGGACTGGGGTGAGCACAGTAAGAAGTCTTACAACACCAGGTTAAAGTCCAACAGGTTTGTTTCAGACACTAGCTTTCGGAGCACTGCTCATTCGCCTGAGGAAGGAGCAGTGCTCCGAAAGCTAGTGTTTGAAACAAACCTGTTGGACTTTAAACTGGTGTTGGAAGACTTCTTACTCTTCTGGAAACAAATTTAAAGAGAATTGATTTTTCTTTTAAGCGCTTCAGTTGTTGTTGCAGGTGCTGACTAACCTGGCTGATCAGCTGCCGCAGAAACGGGAGCCGCTGCTGGAGGCTGTGCCGGTGGCGGTGATTGTAACAGTGACCCAGGGAGACAGGAAAGTCCACAGCCCCAGCTTCGGCACCAGCCTCATGTGTTCACACACTGCACCACAGCGAGAATTCACCCAGAGATACAAACGGGAAAAAATGGTCAGGCTATCTTTGGGAATAATTTTTTGCGACCTTTGGACAACCCATTTTACACCATCCCACCACCCTCCTGCACGTTGTGGCCCCCATTTTGAAAAACACTGCTTCAGGAGATCTGTCTTTGGGTTCCAGCACTGTTTTTGAAAGATAATGGTGCAGAATTTATTTATTCACTGGTGCTTCACAGTTTATTTCCCACTTTCTGTGGTTGTCTTTTTTTGAATAATCTTTATTGTCACAAGTAGGCTTACATTAGCACTGCAATGAAGTTACCCAAGCCGGGAATCGAACCTGGGATTCTAGCGCTGTGAAGCAACAGTGCTAACCACTGCGTTACCGTACCGTGGAATAATGTTTCCTCGCACAGGTTCCTCGGATTTTCCTTCCCCATCTTGTCCCAAAGGTGCTGACTCTAAAGGTATTGATTTTTGATGGGGATCAGTTAGAAACATCGAAAAAAGGAGCAGGAGGAGGCCATTCGGCCCTTCGAGCCTGCTCCGACATTCATTACGAGTGTGGCTGATCATCCAACTCAATAGCCTAGTTCCTCTTTCTCCCGATATCCTTTGATCCCAAGTGCTAACTGCTTCTTGGAAAGAAGTTCTATTGGTCCCTCCAGTACGTTATGCAATGTCATGTTTTCTCATGTGTAAATGCTAATAGCATATTTGATCATGGAATACATCGGAGTTAGGGCCAGTATTGCTCTTACCTAAGAACGATACACTCGCTCCTTTCAGCATCTGTGACTGGATTATGATAAAGTCAAATGTTGCTTTGGCCAATCGCAGTGTGTCGGCACCTCCCCTTTGCCCCAGCCTAAATCTGCTGAGACAAATTGTAGCGCCCACACTGATGTCACAGCGGGTTAAAATTGTCAGAAATGTGTAACGAGCAGTCGATTTGACACTGTCCGAATTCAACATTATCCCCTATTGCTTCCTCGAACTAAAATCCAATCCAGTGCCTTCCTCTTCATGTTTGGTCCAGCTCTTGCAAAAGTTAAACAGAATAGTTAATAAATGAGTTTAATTGAACGTTTCTCATGGTAATTAAACTCTAATTTTAGTTTGAGCAGTCCCACAGTACAGTCTCCACAAATGGTTAGAGTTACAAATACTGACAGATCTGTACCATCAATTGAAAGGTGCCTTAAAATGTCACAACCACTTTAAAAGCCAGATGATCAAACAGTGCTCATATTTATGAAATCCCATTCAATATATTAAATCCTTTCTTCGTTGCCTTTGAAGACAAAGAGTCACACTAATTAATCTAATCCTTGCTGTTTGAGTGAGGGGATCATCTGCACACAGACCACCTCACAGCAGGGTCTCATTTACACCAATCTGTCTCCCATCACCTAAAGCCAGTCAGTGCGATCAGTAGCTGCCTCTTACAGAACAATGTGAAACAGATTGTTCTGTCAGGGCCCATTAATAACTGTCATTAGTATTCCGGCATGGAAACAGCCAGTCCTTCCTAACTCTTCAATCCAGTCTTTTCTTCTTCATTAAAGGTTATGTCCAGCTGGCAAAATTTACAGCTCAAGTAGGGTCAATGTGGAGGTCATGTTCACAATCTACAGTGGTGTAAAAATTTGTCCTATAGTGAGTACTTTGATGCGGAGGTGTAGCAGGACCCTTTCTACAAAATTAAATTTGCTCTGGTTATCATTGTTGACCATATATGTCATCATTTAGTTTGCATTTTTATTACAGCTTGACAACTGAGCAAGTATATTTGAAAAATTATACTGAAAGTGTGGTCTTGCCATACCTTAAGCCCAACAGTATATTCAACAGATATTAATGAACCCCGTAGAGCGCAATAACATTTAAAAGGAAATTAATTTCCCAGCAACCGACTGAAATAAACTGAGGAACAACCGTTCATGTTTTATGACTTTTACTGCAACAAACAAACTAAAATCAACATAGATCAAATCTTACTTAACAGGCAACTGATACTTCGGACTAAAGAATACCTACTTTAGCATTAACTAACTAAAACAAAGGGCAGCACGGTGGCGCAGTGGGTTAGCCCTGCTGCCTCACGGCGCCGAGGTCCCAGGTTCGATCCCGGCTCTGGTTCACTGTCCGTGTGGAGTTTGCACATTCTCCCCGTGTCTGCATGGGTTTCGCCCCCACAACCCAAAGATGTGCAGGGTAGGTCAATTGGCCACGCTAAATTGCCCCTTAATTGGAGAAAATGAATTGGGTATTCTAAATTAAAAAAAAAAAACTAACTAAAACAATCAAAATATGTTCTACAAACCTTTGGGTGGATGTGTAGCATTGTAAGAACAAGCCGGAAACAATACCTGCTTCATCTGTCTCCGTGTCTCGCTCGCTGTCTCAAAAAACAGTTGTTCCCAGGTGTGAAAACTGTTACTTGAAATTTCAATAGGTTTCTGTTTGAGTTCCTTTCTCCATGACAAGCAGATTACATGGGCCTGTTTCTAAGGAGCGGTGTTTAGTCATTCCAGAACATTCTGTTTCACCCTGAATTAAAGGAGACATTTTAAAACATAACTGCTTTGTGCAATCCAGTATTTGCAACAAGACTGAAATTATAATGTTGCCTTTGTTTCCCTTTTTGCCTCTTTTCTCTCTAGCTGTGTTATGGATCCACAAGCACTCCTTCATGAGTTGCATTCATCTTTAATGCATAAATCTAAAGTTTATCAGCAAGCTGCCAGTGGGACATCTCATCTCACCCTGCCCCAGTTCTCACCTGAATTAACATGGCAGGGAGCGATCAATGGATAGTATTGGGGACAGGGAAAGATGGATAATAGGAACAAAGAAATTAGAAGCAGAAGTAGGAAATTTGGTCCTTTGCACCTGCGCCTCCATTCAATCAGATCATGCCTGATCTCTTCCCGGTAACTAATTCCCCATATCCCTTGAACCCAGTTTTAAAAATAAGAAATCTCTCTATCTCCTTCTTAAAACTATTTAATAACTCAGATTCCACGACACTATGGGGCTGCACGTTGCCCAAATTCACCACCCTCTGTGAGTAGTTCCTCCTCATCTCAGTTCTAAATCTACCTCCTCTCAACCTATATCTGTGATATCTTATTCTACATTACCCGACAAGGGAATGCATTTAGTCTATGTTTACTTTTAGTATTTTATATACCTCGATCAGATCCTCTCTCATCCTTCTAAACTCCAGACGCAGACACGGGGACACGGACAGAACATGCAGACTCCGCACAGACAACGATCCAAGCCAGGAATCGAACCGGGACCCTGGCGCTGTGAAGCAACAGTGCTAACCACTGTGCCACCATGAGGCTGACAGCAAGGGTCAGTGTGTGAGGGTGACACAGAGCACCTGAATGTGATGCTGATTGTTGATGGGTGAGTGAGCAGTTTGGAAGGTGGTTCATCGGCAACGTGATTTGAAGATCCAATCACTGACCTTGGTCACTCTGGTGAGGTCATTGACCTTTCTGCGTCACTGCAGTAGGTCCTCTGGAGTAGAATCTGGAAATTACGCCCTTCCTGACCACCTGCATTTGTTCCCTTCACAGGGTGTGCCGTGGTGGCCTCCTGTGGAATTCTGACCTTTCCCAGACCAGTTGCCAAGTCCAATTAAAAGAAAAAACAAATTATCTTGCTTAATTTTGGTGAACATTGATTTCTGATATGAAATGAAATGAAATGAAATTCGCTTATTGTCACAAGTAGGCTTCAAATGAAGTTACTGTGAAAAGCCCCTAGTCACCGCATTCCGGCGCCTGTTCGGGGAGGCTGGTACGGGAATTGAACCGTGCTGCTGACCTGCCTTGGTCTGCTTTCAAAGACAGCGATTTAGCCCTGTGCTAAACCAGCCCCTTGGTGATATTCATTTGAAATTGGAGAAATGCAGAGACAACATCCTTAAATAATTATTATAAAAATAACAACGTTTTTCTCTTATTGATCAAACTTGACTTTTGTTAAATCCATTCCTCATTTTCCATCGATAAATCTGTTATATTTTGAAGTTTATGGAATAAAGCTGCAGAAATTAACTTCAAAACTTTCAATCAAGGAATTCAGATTTCAGTTCTAAATTTTACTTTATGCACAATAATTCACCATAAATGTATTTCATAACAATAATAATCTTTATTATTATCACAAGTAGGCTTACATTAACACTGCAATGAAGTTACTGTGATAAGCCCCTAGTCGTCACATTCCGGCGCCCGTTCGGGTACACAGAGGGAGAATTCGTAATGTCCAAATTACCTAACAAGCACGTCTTCCGGGACTTGTGGGAGGAAACCGGAGCACCCGGAGGAAACCCACGCAGACACGGGGAGAACGTGCAGACTCCGCACAGACAGTGACCCAAGCTGGGAGCCGAACCTGGGAAACTGGCGCTGTGAAGCAACAGTGCTAACCACTGTGCTACCGTTCATGACAGTTTAAGAAAGTAACATTTGTCAACCAATCATATCAGAAGTTGCAGCACGTTATTTTGTTAAAAACTGAGGAACCAAAAACACCAAAAACTATTTTCTTAAACTATCATGACGTTCATGATTGAAATCTGCGAGCTTGCAATATGTTTTATAAAATTAAATTCAATAAGGATGTTGCAAACCAACACTAACTAATTATTATTACATCAGCAAGCACACAAAGTAGACAAGAACCTCATATTGTTGAGGAAGAGGAGAATCAGCATTCCAAATCCTCAGCTGTTTACGGCCTCAGAAAGCCCATCGCAATCAAACAAACCTTGGGCTTTCCCAATTTTGTCAGCTCGCCTTTTCAGTCACTCGGAATTGTCATCTGCATTGGATAGGTCAACAAACTTACACGCTTGCATTTATCACTTCATTCATCTCAAAACAAGGGTGAAAACATCTCTTTGAATGTATGGTTATGACAGAAAGGTCATGCCCAAGCGTTATCATCTAATCCCAATTGTAAGTAAAAGCTGCCATAACTGATCAATCCTCCAATCCTCTGCTCCATCCTCCGATGATGTGAGCCTTTTATCTGGTGCAGGTTGAAAAGCACACACCGCGGACTGGTAAAGTTGTCGATGGGCCTTGTGTGCACCTGTGCGTAGAACAGAATGGCTATTTGAGGCTTTGATAATCCTGGGTTATGTAGAAGGATATTGTTCAGGGCAACGTTCATGATGAAGGGGGAGGCTTGTTGCTTCCAGGTAAATAAGACACTGATAATTTGTTTAGCAACAGTTAACTGCTCTGTGGGCATTAATATATGCTTTAGATATTCAAATGATAAGTCCCTTTAGTCGGTGTTTGATAACAAATACCAAATTCAAGTAAAGAATCAAAAAAGTGGAAAACCATTCTGGAAGATCGTTTCAATAATTTTGAAACTGACACTTTATCCAGACAAGTACATGTTCAAGAATACAGAATACTTGAAAATAATTTCAACGAATGTTTTATAAAATAGCTTGTATCTGCACAGCTGTGATGGAACAAGCTTTGTGCTGTTCTGTTCATCTCTCTGTACAGCTTGTGATATCGTAAATGAGGGGTAATAAGTGAATGATTTTGTAATGTTTATTTCTAATTCAGATATAGTGCAGTTAAAATGTAACATTGCAACCTGGGCGGGTAGGCAATTAAAATGCCCCGAGGTAGCTCCAAAGCATTGGTCTGCCACAAAGCCTCTGCTTGCTGTTTGAATCCACTCACCCAGGCAAGTGGCAAAGACATCTGCCCGAGGCTGGTGGGTCCTCCCTTATCCATGCGAGTTGGGTCTCAATCACAAGCCCACTGCAATATTAACTCCAGCCTGAGCGGGGTCCCAGCAGCAGCTTGCTCACCATCCCTCTATTCCCATCCTATTCATGTACTTGTCAAGATGCCCCTTAAATGTCACTATCGTCCCTGCTTCCACCACCTCCTCCGGCAGCGAGTTCCAGGCACCCACTACCCTCTGTGTAAAAAACTTACCTCATACATCTCCTCTAAACCTTGCCCCTCACACCTTAAACCTCTGCCCCCTAGTAATTGACCCCTCTACCCCTCTATCCACTCTGTCTATGCCCCTCATAATTTTGTAGACCTCTATCAGGTAACCCCTCAACCTCCGTCATTCTAGTGATAACAAACCGAGTTTATTCAACCGCTCCTCATAGCTAATGCCCTCCATACCAGGCAACATCCTGGTAAATCTCTTCTGCACCCTCTCTAAAGCCTCCACATCCTTCTGGTAGTGTGGCGACCAGAATTGAACACGATACTCCAAGTGTGGCCTAACTAAGGTTCTTACAGCTACAACATGACTTGCCAATTCTTATACTCAATGCCACGGCCAATGAAGGCAAGCATGCCGTATGCCTTCTTGACTACGTTCTCCACCTGTGTTGCCCCTTTCTGTGACCTGTGGACCTGTACACCTAGATCTCTCTGACTTTCAATACTCTTGAGGGTTCTACCATTCACTGTATAAAGGACTGTTGGTCCTGACCAAAAAAACAGGGAGAATCCCGCAGGCACCGGCTATGGGAAATCTCACCATATATTCAGTCTCTTTAACAAAATGTTTTTTTCCACATGATTCACACTACCTCTGATTCGCTGGCCCGGGAAAACGTAATCTCTGTAATACATAGAAAAATACATTAAAAGTAGAAGCAGGAGAAGGCCATTTAGCTCTTCGAGCCTGTTCCATCATTCCAAGAACATAGAACAAAGAACAATACAACACAGGAACAGGCCCCGGGCCCCTCCAAGCCTATACCAGTCATACCATACCATTGGCCAAACCCTCAGCACTTCCTAGTGTCGTATCCCTCTATACTCATCCTATCCATATATTTGTCAAGATGCCTTTTGAACGCCGTCAATGTATCTGCTTCCACAACCGCCCCTGGCAACACATTCCAGGCACTCACCACTCTCTGTGTAAAAAACTTGCCTCACACATCTCCTCTAAACCTTGCCCAACGGACCTTAAATCAATGCCTCCCCGAGAGACTGCCCCCTCCACCCTGGGAAAGAATGCCTGCCCATCTACTCTATCCACGCCCCTCATCATCTTGTCGACCTCTATTAGGTCACCACAACCTCCGTTGTTCTAATGAAAACAGTCTGAGTCTATTCAGCCTCTCCACATAGCTAACACCCTCCAGACCAGGCAACATCCTGGTAAACCTCCTCTGCACCCTCTCCAAAGCCTCCACATCCTTTTGGTAGTGTGGCGACCAGAATTGTGCGCAATTCATGGCTGATCCACACTCTGATCCCAGCTTCCCCCCATTGATCCCTTTAGTCTCTAACTCCTTCTTGAAATTACAAAATGTTTTGACCTCAACTACTTTCTGTGGTAGTGAATTCCACAGATTCACCACTCTCTGGGTGAAGAAATGTCAGATGAAAAAAATGAAAAAATGAAATGAAAATCGCTTATTGTCACGAGTAGGCTTCAATGAAGTTACTGTGAAAAGCCCCTAGTCGCCACATTCCGGCGTCTGTCCGGGGAGGCTGGTACGGGAACAGGCGCCGGAATGTGGCGACTAGGGGCTTTTCACAGTAACTTCATTGAAGCCTACTCGTGACAATAAGCGATTTTCATTTCATTTTTTCATTTTTTTCATCTGACATTTCTTGCGATCACCTCAGTCCTAAAACGTTTCCCCCTTATCCTCAAACTATGACGCCTAGTTCTGGACTCCCCCACCATCGGGAACATTCTTTCTGAATCTGCCCTGTCTAATCCTGTTAGAATTTTATACGTTTCTATGAGAGCCTCTCTCACTTTTCTAAACTCCAATGAATATAATCCTAACCAACTTAGTCTCTCCTCATATGTCAGTCCTGTCATCCCAGGAATCAGCCTGGTAAATCTTCGCTGCATTCGTTCCCTCGCAAGAACATCCTTCCTCAGATAAGGACACCAAAACTCCGCACAATACTCCAGGTGTGGCCTCACCAATGCCCGATACAATTGCAGTAAAACATCTCTATTCCTAAACTCAAATCCTCTTGTTGTGAAGGCCAACATGCCATTTGCCTTCTTTACTGCCTGCTCTACCTGTGCACTTACTTTCAGTGACTGATGCCCGAGGATACCAAGGTCTCGCTGAGTATGCATCTCTTTTGATTTACACCCATTCAAATAATAATCTGCCTTCCTACTTTTGCTACCGAAACGGATAATCTCACATTTATCCACATTATACTGCATCTACCATGAATATGTCCACTCACTCAGCCTGTCAAAATCCTGCTGGAGCATTTTGCTGATGTCAGGCTTACTGGTCTATAATTCCCTGTTTTCTCTCTACTTCCCTTTTTAAATAGTGGAGTTACATTAGCTACGCTTCAATCTGCAGGAACTGTTCCAGAGTCTATGGAATCCTGGAAGATGACTACCAATGCATCCACAATTTCTAGAACAGTTCTTTCAGTACTCTAGGATATAGATCATCAGGACATGGGGATTTATCAACCTTCGATCCCATCAATTTCCCCAACGCCATTCTCTACGTATATTGATCTCCTTCAATTCCTCCCTCTCACTAAACCCTGTGTTCCCCAACATTTCTGGTACCTGATTTGTGTTCTCATGTGTGAAGACAGAACCGAGGAATGTATTTAGTTGCTCAGCCATTTCTTGGTCCCCTATTAAACATTCCCTGTCTCTGACAGGAAAGGACCTACGTCAATCTTTTTCTCTTCACATACCTATGGAAACTTTTCACAGCCAGTTCTTATGTTCCCTGCAAGCTTACCCCGTTACTCTATTTTCCCCATCTTAATCAATCCCTTGGTCCTTCTTTGCTAAATTCTAAACTGCTGGCAATCCTCAGACCTGTTGTTTTTCTTGGCCAATTTGTACGCTTATTCCTTGGATCAAATACGATCTCTAATTTCCCTTGTCAACCATGGATTGGCCATCTTTTCTGTTTTACTCTTGTGCGAGACTGGAATAAACAATTGTTGCAGTTCACCCATGCACTCCTTGAATATTTGCCATTGCCTGTCCCCTGTCATCCCTTTAAGTAACGTTTCCCAATTAATCATAGTGATCTTGCGCCTCATATCATTGAAGTTTCCTTTCCTAAGATTCAAGACCCTAGTCTTAGAATCAACAACTTCACTCTCCACCTTGATGAAAAATTCTATCATATTATGGTCACTCATCCCCAAGGGGCCTCGCACAACTAGATTGCCGATGATTCGGTTCTTATTTTACAGTACCCAGTCGAAGATGACCTGCTCTCTATTTGGTTCCTCAATTAATTGGTCCAGAAAACCATACAAGATGCACTCCAGGAATTCCTCTTCTATGGTATTGTGGGGAATTTGATTTGTCCAATCTATGTGGAGATTAAAATCACCCATAATTACTGATGTTCCTTTATCACATGTATCTCTAATTTCTTGTTTAACACCATTACCAACATCACCAATACAGTTTGGGAATCTATCTACGGCACCCACTAATGTTTTTTGACGCTTGGTGTTTTTCTGCTCTACCCATACAGACTCCATATTATCAGAGCTGATATCCTACCTCACTATTGAGTTAATTTCCTTTTTAACCAGCAGTGCCATGCCACCACCTTTTCCTTTTGGTCTGTCCTTCCTAAATACTGTATACCCTTGGACATTCAGTTCTTATCACTGGCCATCCTGCAGCCATGTCTCCGTAATCCTGATTATATCATACCCGCTTACATTTCTTTGTGTGATTAGTTCATTCACTTTATTGCGAATGCTCCACGCGTTAAGTCGCAAAACCTTTAAGCTTGTCTTTCTAACATGTCCTGTCTCGCTCCCATTATTTTTCACTGCGGCCCTGTTTGAATCGGGCCCTTGTTTTCTCTGTCTATCACTTTTCTTATTCCCCTCTCTGTCTTTTGTTTTTGTCCTTGTTTCCCCCCTCCTCTGACTCCCATAGGCTCCCACCGCCCAGCCATTTAAGTTTAAACCTTCCCCAACCACTCTAGCAAATACTCCCCCTGGGACATCAATCCTGGTCTTGCCCAGGCGTAACCCGTCCAGTTTGTACAGTTCCCACCTCCCCTAGAACCAGTCCCAATGCCCCAGGAATCTGAAACCCTCCCCCTGACACCATCTCTTTAGCCGCGTACTCATCCAATATATAATAATAATAATAATAATCACTTATTGTCACAAGTAGGCTTCCATGAAGTTACTGTAAAAAGCCCCTAGTCGCCACATTCCAGTGCCTGTTCGGGGAGGCCGGTACGGGAATTGAACCCACTCTGCTGGCATTGTTCTGCATTACAAGCCAGTTGTTTAGCCCACTATGCTAAACCATATATCCTGCTATTTCTACTCTGACCAGCATGTGGCACTGATAGTAATCCTGAGATCACTACCTTTGATATCCGACCCCTCAATTTTCTTCCTAATTCCCTATATTCTGCTTTTCGGACTTCAACCCTTTTTTGTGCCTATGTCATTGGCACCGACATGTCTCACAACCACTGGCGGTTCACCGTTCCCCTCCAGAATTTCCTGCAAGAGGCATCCTACGTCCTGAGGCAGCATGGTAGCATTGTGGTTAGCACAATTCCTTCACAGCTCCAGCGTCCCAGGTTTGATTCCCGGCTTGGGTCACATTCTCCCCGTGTGTGCGTGGGTTTCCTCCGGGTGCTTCGGTTTCCTCCCACAGTCCAAAAATGTGCAGATTAGGTGGATTGGCCATGATAAATCACCCTTAGTGTCCAAAATTGCCCTTCGTGTTGGGTGGGGTTACTAGGTTATGGGGATAGGGTGAAGGTGTGGACCGTGGGTGGGGTGCTCTTTCCAAGAGCTGGTGCAGACTCGATGGGCCGAATGGCCTCCTTCTGTACTGTAAATTCTATGATCTAGTACCAGGGAGGCAACATATCATCCTGGAGTCTCGTTTCCGGCCACAGAAACACCCATCTACTGCCCTTTCAATTGAATGCACTATACCTATTGCATTCCCACACATTTACTCCTCCTCACTGCAGCAGAACCAACCATGGTGCAGCAAATTTGGCTGTTGCTGCTTTCCCCTGAGAGGCCATTCCCCTCAATAGTATCCAAAGCGGTACATCTGTTTTGCAGGGGAATGGCCACAGGAGATTCCTGCACCGACTGCCTAGCTCTCTTGCTCTGCCTGGTTGTCACCCATTCCCTTCCTGCCTGTGGAGTCTGAGCCTGTGGTGTGACCATCTCTCTATACGTGTCACCCATGACATCCTCCACCTTGTGGATGCCCCACACTATCCCCAGCCGCCGCTTCAACTACAAAGCCCAGGCTTCCAGGAGCTGTAGCAGGAGACTTCCTGCACACGTGCTGGACCCGGGCACTGGAAATGTTCCCAGCTTCCCACATGGAGCAAGAGGAGCAAACCACAGCTTTGAGATCTCCTGCATGATTTACATGCTTCAAACTAAACCTTTGGAAGATGCTTAATATGAGAGACATCCAATTCTCTCTGGCCCTTCTTCCCGTGTCCTTGTTACCCTCCAGAATTTCCTGCAAGAGACATCCTACGTCCTGAGGCAGCACGGTAGCATAGTGGTTAGCATCAATGCTTCACAGCTCCAGGGTCCCAGGTTCGGTTCCCGGCTGGGTCACTGTCTGTGCGGAGTCTGCACGTCCTCCCCGTGTGTGCGTGGGTTTCCTCCGGGTGCTCCGGTTTCCTCCCACAGTCCAAAGATGTGCGGGTTAGGTG
This sequence comes from Scyliorhinus canicula, assembly GCF_902713615.1. Lineage (NCBI taxonomy): Eukaryota > Metazoa > Chordata > Chondrichthyes > Carcharhiniformes > Scyliorhinidae > Scyliorhinus > Scyliorhinus canicula. The sequence continues at coordinate 191,396,939 of NC_052154.1, read as the reverse complement.
GATTGGCCATCCTAAATTGCCTGTAATGTTCTAATAAGTAAGGTTAAGGGGGAGTTGTTGGGTTACGGGTATAGGGTGGATACGTGAGTTTGAGTAGGGTGATCATTGCTCGGCACAGCATCGAGGGCCGAAGGGCCTGTTCTGTGCTGTACTGATCTAAATTCTAAATCTACTGCCAATTATAGCTCTTATAGATTACAAACCACAGAAAGTATCTTCAAACTATAAGTGATAAATTTGTAAAGACATACCGACCTTACCCACTACTTACCAATCAACTCTCTCCCTTGTAGCCTCCCCGGGCAAGACCCTCTCTGAAGATTTGAAAGTTACAAAGCAAGGAGAAAAAGCAAAGAGCTCCTTTTCCCGCTCTGCACCGAATTCCCACTCTGCTTCAAATTCTCCAGATGTGGACTCTCCCACTCCTCTTGCACAAAGGTCACTGTGAGTGCGTTTTGCAGCCCTTTTCTGAAATAGAGCTGAGATGGTCTAGGAATGACTCAAATAATTCCCACACCAGCTAAGCTTCAAAAGCGTGTAATCAACACCTCTTGACTCCTAATCAGGCTTTAGGTGATGGACAGAAAACTGCCTGTGGTAACAATATCTGTATCTCGTATCTGGATCTCGACCAACCGCCTGCAGTAATAATAATAATAATAATCTTTATTGTCACAAGTGGGCTACATTAACACTGCAATTAAGTTACTGTGAAAAACCCCTAGTCGCCACACTCCAGCGCCTGTTCGGGTACACAGAGGGATAATTCAGAATGTCCAATTCACCCAACAATCACATCTTTCGGGATTTGTAGGAGGAAACCGGAGCACCCGGAGGAAGCCCACCCAGACACAGGGAGAACGTGCCGACTCCACACAGACAGTACTGAGGGAGTGCTCAGTTACCTCACTGTTTTGGACGTGCTTAATCATGAAGCGCTTTGGGGTGTACTGAGGTGGTGAAGGGTGCGATATAAATGTTATTTATGTGAATCTACCTGTCATTGGACCCTGCGATGAGGGCACCCAGTTTCCTGGGTCTGGGTTGAGTACTCCCTCATGGTGGGCTCCTGACGGGATTTACCTAATGTTGTTAACATGGTTCTGGGAAAAGCTGACACGCAATGACCAAGAGAGGCAGCCCACAGGAGGGGGAGAACCAGATAAAAGGCACCTCACTGATCTTTAGGAGCAGGCAATTATGGTCCTTGGAAGGTATTGGCAAATGCGACATTGCTTGGCCTGCGTCAGGTGCGAACATGCAGGTAGAGGGTACACAGGATGCACCTGCCGCAACTCTTTAAAGAATGAAGTCACAAGTGGACTTCAGAACTGTGTCTGGCTCATCACCCACCTGCCCCACCCCCCGAAGTGTGGGGGGGGGGGGGGGGGGAATGTAGAAAATCCCCGTGAATGAGAGGGGTAAGACTTGTGTGAAACTCTGAGTTATGCAGTCCCTGACCATCCAAGGTTCTGTCCTCAGCTGTAATAAGTTAGCCAATTTCGGCCAGGCAATGCTCTTGACCTTGATGCGATGAAAAAAGTACAGCTATTCGACTTTAGTGTACTTCACTCTCCCACTCACAAGAAACCAGACGAGACTCTTGGGTTATGAATGAGGCCTTTATTGCAATGCTATTTATTGCACGGGCTAATGGCATTATAAGGTGTCACGCCAAAAAGCAATGATTCAAGAATTGCCCTGACAGATATCCTTCAGATTTGGTTACAAGAAATCATTTTTTATTAATTATCTATGTCCAATCATGACTATCGATTAGGTTTACATTGTGCACAGTATATGATAACAATTAATCAATTACAGCAAGTGCATGCTTATTTAATTATAATATCCAATCAGTGCAAAGACATGTACATGCTGTCTCCTAATATTTATCATGGCTCCCCATTGTCAGATTGTTATCAATCACCTCCTCTACCTAAATGTAATGGCGTTCCCAAGGTCCAGTAATACTTCTGTATGGTTGTGTCTTTCTTCCAGACAACTTGGCACCAATATAAAATTATGAAACGATCCTACATAAGGGGCTGGTTTAGCACAGGGTTAAATCGCTGGCTTTGAAAGCAGACCAAGGCAGGCCAGCAGCATGTTTCAATTCCCATACCAGCCTCTCCAAACAGGTGCCAGAATGTGGCGACTAGGGGCTTTTCACAGTAACTTCATTTGAAGCCTACTTGTGACAATAAGCGATTTTCATTTCATTTTCGTTACATAGTTCATTCCCATCCTTTAAAATGAGCATTTGATGTATGTCTCTCTTTCCTTGGGGACCCCATCACCAGTGAGATGTGTCCTTGGGTAGGCTTCCTGCAGCTAGCAACTTCAGCTAAGCAGCTTGAGTGGGCAGTACAGATCGATGCAGAAGCATTTTAACCCCTGTGGATAATCAGACACTTTTTCCCAGGTTGGAAAATTCAATTACCAGGGGACGTAGGTTTCAGGTGCGAGGGGGAAAGTCTAGAGGAGATGTACGAGGTAAATCTTTTACACTGCAGGTAGTGAGTGCCTGGAACACACTGCTGGGGGAGGTGGTGGAAGCAGATACCATTGTGGTGTTTAAGAGGCATCTTAATGAATACATGAATAGGATGGGAATAGAGGGATACGGACCCCAGAAGTGCAGAAGGTTTTAGTTGAGACGGGCAGCATGGTTGACGCAAGCTTGGAGGGCCGAAGGGCCTGTTTCTGTGCTCTACTATTCTTTGATCTTTGTCCTTCAGCAGTTATTGGATAAGTAGTCTTTTTAAAAACTAGTTCCAATATAATGTATTGAAAACTACACCCTTTCAGACCTCAGTACCCATGTGATTAGCTGGGAAACATCAGCCTGAAGTATCATCCGTGGTCATTAGCTCATGTGGAAAGTGTCGGCAGACAGATTTGGGACAGCATTTGGTTGTGATAGACTATCACCTCCATGATCATACAGGAAATGGATGGGTGAACGAGTGACTGGTATTCATGGAATGTGGCTAAAAAGAGAGACGTCTGCCAAAGTTTTCTGACTCACACCCATCAGGACAATACAAGAATGGCAAATTTCACAACAATTTATACTACAGGAGGAAAAAAGGGACACAACGCCTCGGCCAATCAGAGTTACCTGCCCAACCAATCAGCACCCTTTTCTTCTGGAGCAAAAGTGATAGTGATCCTTTAAAAATCGGCATTCCTGTATTCATCCCTGATGAACGCATGTCCGAGGGTTTTGGCAACATAACTCCCCCTTCAGTAATATTCAATTTCTGTACAAGCAAACAACAATTCATGGAATTTTAATTCACCACCTTCAGCATAAGAGGGACCAGAGAAGAAAAGTAGAGGGAAAATGGCGATGTGACAAATAGCACATGTGGGGGTGCCATCAAAATCCTGAAGAAGCAGCAACTGTTAACGAAAGCGTAACCTCAGCTTCCCACTGGCCAATGGGAAAAGAACCACGGAATTAATTTTTGTTTCTGGGCGGCACGGTGGCACAGTGGTTAGCACTGCTGCCTCACTGCGCCAGGGGCCCCGGGTTCAATTCAGCCTTGGGTGACTACCTGGGTGGAGTTTGCACTTTCTCCCCGTGTCTGTGTGGGTTTCCTCCGGGTGCTCCGGTTTCCTCCCATAGATGATGTGCAGCTTAGGTGGATTGGCCATGATACGTTGCCCCTTCGTGTCCAAAGATAAGGAGGGGGGGGGAGGGGGAGTGGGTCTGGTAGGGTGCTCTGTGAGAGGATTGGTACAGACATGATGGGCTAAATAGCCTCCTTCTGCACTGTAGGAATTCTACGGTTCCAGGTTATATGTGAGCTGTTTGAGGAATCTGTTTTGTGCATTTTAGAGGCTATTTGGAACGTGTGCCACTGTCGGTACTTATTCAATGTTATTTGCACTCATTATGAAGAGTGTGCAGACTAGTCTGCCCTCTGGAGCGTGAAAACTAGAATTGCAACTCAATTTGTGACGATTCAGATACCGAACATTCGCAGCCTGTTTTCACACGGACTCATCCTGCACTACAAATTCAGAATTTGATGGTGTCTTGGTGGAGTCAACGTATTGTAGGTATCCAAATAAATTAAATAATGTATCATGCCCTGTTAACATACAGTGACATGCATGTCTGCGGGCATCAAGCAGGGTTGCATATTTCACCAGGTTACAAGGGCTCTCGGCACTGCAGGAATTTCAGGACACGTGGAAATTTCTCTATTTCTTCTTCATGTTTAATTTTTAAAAATCACCAAATTAAGTTTGTAATTACTGTAAACATAGTCGCATTTCTAAGTAAGTTCAGCGTTTAGCATGTAGGGCAGTATGGTAGCACAGTGGTTAGCACTGTTGCTTCACAGCACCAGGGTCCCTGGTTCAATTCACGGCTTGGGTCACTGTCTGTGTGGAGTCTGCACGTTCCCCCCGTGTCTGCTCCAGTTTCCTCCCACAGTCCAAATGATGGTGATCCCCAGGAACGTAAAGCTATCGACCATCTCCAATTCGGAGTCATTGATGCAGGCGGGAGTGTGTGTTGTGCTACCCTTCCTGAAGTTGGTAATCAGTTCCTTGGTCTTTTCAACATTTAGAGAGAGGTTATTTTCAGTACACCATGCAATCAAGTGATTTATCTGCCTCCTGTAGTCTGATTCGTCGTTGTTTGAGACGGCCCACCCCAGTCGTATCATCCGCAAACGTATAGATTGAGTTGGAGTTAAATCTTGCCACACAATCATGTGTGTATAGGGAGTACAGTAGAGGACTGAGCACACATACTTGTGGGGGTCCGGTGTTGAGGATTCTTGCGTTATAAAGCAACAGTGCTAAGCACTGTGCTACCGTGCCGCCCAGCTGTGCTACTGTTCTGCCCTCAGAGGTTGAGGGGTGACCTGATAGAGGTCTACAAGTTTATGAGGGACATGGATAGAGTGGATGGGCAGGCACTCTCTCCCAGGGTGGAAGGGTCAGTCACAAGGTGACATAGGTTTAAGGTCCATGGGGCAAAGTTTAGAGAAGATGTTATCTCTGGTCTGGACAATTTAAGAGACAGGTTCAGTCCGTGCAGGGATAGTGGCATGAACCCATTTCTCCCCGGTGGAGCAATTCTTAGCCAAAACGCATTATCCTTGGTGGAAAACCCTCTGCTTTACCTTGCTTCCTGCCATTCCATTTGTATTTGCTGAATCTTTTGTTTTTGAAAGTTTCCACAGGTCAAACGCAGAACATAGTTTTCTCTTCATCATTGGTAATGCAGGAGAATGGCGCAGTGGGTTAGCCCTGATGTCTCACGGCGCCGAGGTCCCAGGTTCGATCCTGGCCCTGGGTCACTGTCCGTGTGGAGTTTACACATTCTCCCCGTGTTTGTGTGGGTTTCGCCCCCACGACCCAAAGGGTAGGTGGATTGGCCACGCTAAATTGTCCCTTAATTGGAAAAAATGAATTGGGTACTTTAAATTTATTTTTAAAAAAGTAATGCAGGAGAGATCTTGGCCGTGGAATGTGTGGTCTTCCTAAACACCGGTAGAAACTTATTAATGAAATGAAAAATGAAAATCGCTTATTGTCACGAGTAGGCTTCAATGAAGTTACTGTGAAAAGCCCCTAGTCGCCACATTCCGGCGCCTGTCCGGGGAGGCTGGTACGGGAATCGAACCGTGCTGCTGGCCTGCTTCAAAAGCCAGCAATTTAGCCTTGTGAGCTGGTTGAGACTGGTTGAGAACCTTGTTCATTGGTTGCTCTCTTGGTGTGTTTCATAGTTTGGAAGAAACATTCTGCTTGTTCATTAGTAGCTGGGTGGCATAGTGTGGACTTAATTTGGTGAATATCTTTCTCTTGTAAGAATCTTGTGAATTCTTGTAAGACAAATGGACAATGTCGTCACTTAACAGTTGTTCAGGGAATGCAAAATGATGAAATGGCTTCTCCTAGCTTTTCAATAGTTTTCTGCGATGAGGTAGATGCCATTGCAGTGACCTCTGGCCACTTGGTGAGAGCATCGATCTTTACCAAGAACACATGTCCTTCAAAAGGTCCTACAAAATCCATGTGCATGCATTTCCAAGCCTCTCCCGGTCATTCTCATGGATGCAGCGGTGCTAAGAGTGGCAGGTTTCTCACCTTCGTACAGGAAGAGCACGTTTTATTTTTCTCTTCAATTTCCACGTCTGGTCCAGGCCACTAGAAATAACTTTTCCTTAATTCCTTCATGCATACAACTCTGCAACGGCCCTCAAATAGCTTCTCTAATACACGTTTCCTCAATGTTCCTACACCATAAGGAGATGCATTGCAAGCTAACTGTGAGGGGAACATAGGATCAAAGTGCGTGAGATTTTCAGATTTTCGTTATGCTTCTGTGGTTTGCACGATATCATTATTGCATTGATCCAACCACTTCCACTTCCTGTTCTGGTACAAGAGGTTGTTCAATGGTTTAAAAATTGTTGCCAAGCTTGAGACAAATCTTCAATAATAGTTCAAAAATCTCAGAAAGGAACATCACTGGTTAATATTCTGAGGTGCACGCGCCTCTGTCACGGCCTTAACCTTTGAATTAGATATTTGAAGGCCAGTGACATCAATCACATGTCGCAAATACTCAACGGAGGATTGGAAGAATTCACACTTGTCCTTACAAATTCTTTGACCATAGTCTCCCAATCCCTGGAGAGTGGCATTCAGATTATAACCGCGTTTATGGGATGGTAGTAGAGGGATATGGACCCCGGAAGTGTAGAAGATTTTAGTTTAGGCGGGCAGCATGGTCGGCGCAGGCTTGGAGGGCCGAAGGGCCCGTTCCTGTGCTGTACTTTTCTTTGTTCTTTGTGTTCATCTTCATCCCTTCCAGTGACTAGGGTGTCATCCAGAGAGCTGGAGTTCGCTTTGCCCACTCAAGATCTGATCGCTCACTCTTTAAAACAATGGGGGAGCTGATGTGGGACCAAACGGCAATCTTCGACAAACATTTATGTGCCACAATTGTCCGAGGTTCCTGTGACTTCTTGTTCACATTCATCTGTAAGCTTGGCTCAGCTGAATTTTGCTGAAATGTCCTCGTGCAGATCCCATGAACAAGTCATCATTGTCAGGGTAATGGGTGTGGTTCAGCACATAACACTGGATTTATGGTGACCTTGAAGTCCCCACAAATCCTTATGGATTGATCTTTCTCGACGACTTTAACTATTGGCTTGGCCCATTCACTGATGCTGACAGGTTCCAGCACTCTGGGACTTCACATCATGCTCTAAGTCAGCCTCCACCTTTGGTCTAATAGTTAATAACAGACCTTGCCTTCAAGAATTTTGCTTGCCTTCTTTCTTTTATTTTCAGTTCCTCTGTAATATATTTCATGCTCCCAAATTCCCCATCAAACACAATGCTTCTTTAAAATTTTCACAAGGTCGGATCCTCCATCGGTCATCATGTTGACTTCGGCCCAGTTCAGTCGAATTTTCTCTAGCCATGTTTGACCCATCAACGCTGGGTAGTTTCCCTTCACTACATGTGGAGACAAATCTTCTGTTTGCACATTAAGCTGCTCAGCTACTTCAATGCGGCCCTTCAGTGTACATCTTCAGCACTATCCTTGACGGTCTTAAGGGAATATGCTTAAGTTTCTCCTTGTACACAGTCTCTGCCACCAACGAGGCTGCTGCCCCAGTGTCAACATCCATCCTTACTGGCTGTCCACCCAGGGCTGGAGTGGCCCAGTATCAGTGTGTAGTACCAGCAATGGCTAGCACACTCAGTGATAATTCCTTCTCTGGCTGTGAGTTGCTTTGTTTTCCTTCACCCTTTTGTACAGCATGGACATCTCTCCTTTTATTT